>NW_027526445.1:175155825-175770825 GCF_048455015.1 Haemaphysalis longicornis
GCGGAACTCTTACGTCCGTAGTGCGGTGGCTGCCGAGAAGGAAGGGCTTAGCACACTCTTGACGCTTTTTCACATTAGTAATACGTTTCTCCTTACTAGTTAGAAACTTTGCGGGAAAAGCACCTTTCGAGGGGCGAAAAGTAAGGAACCGTTCCTTGACAGCACTCCTTTTGGCATCCCTTATCACTTTTTCTTTTTTAAAGACTTAAGCGTCGCCTTCAACGTTTGTTACGATATTCGTGAAAGCGGGGATAAACAAAGACGCAAATCCTCCACGGCGTCGCGTCATTACGCAGTCTTGTGGCGGCCGAAGGCGCCGGCGCTGGGCGTCAAAGGAAAGAAAAAAGATACGGCGTGATTAAAAGTCGGCGGAGCATCCAATATGCCGCGAGGGAAAATCATGAATAATGTGCTTCTCAACGCCTCGCCTGCGCTTTTTTTTTTTTTTTCTGATCGTGACTGCGGCAGTTTGGCCAAGTCGCGACCCTTTTTCCCTCTGCAAAGTTCTCTCCTGTCACTACAACCCATTCCCCTCTTTTGCTTCGCAATTTCTGCGCAGCTCCCTATAATAGTACACCTATACTATCGCCCCGCCATCCCGACCACATTCTGAATTTGTCATTGCTGCCACGGCCATCACTTCATATCCGTGTCTTCGGCATATTTCCCTCTCTTCTTTTTCCGTCCTTGCCGAGCATCACTTAGCGCAAGGGAGTAATGCAGCGGTGGTGCTAAACCGATGCCAGCAAAAAGCCATGTGCGCAGCCAATCGAGCCCCTTGCGTAGTTGTCCGGCCTATCGCGGCAGCGCGGAGGAAGGAATATGCTTGCGGGCCTTGCATCGATGACGGGAATGCGCTCTATGAGCTCCGTTCCCCCTGTTCTATTTTGGTCTTTGTGAGAGGAAGAAGTCGGTTCGGGCTACCGGTTATCCTAGCTGCCCAGCAATTTCTTCTCTTTTTGTGCTGTTCCCAGGTTTCAACCCCTTCCCACCTATGCCAATCTCGGGCCTAGTTTGTTAGCTTGCTTCTTCACCAGAGAGCTGGTGGCTCCTGCAAAGTCGTCAAATGAAGAACGTATGAGCGAAAAAGCTGGAGAGCTGCACATAAGGGTCAGCAGAATGCCGATTGTAAAAAGAGTGATGTGCAAGTTGTCAGTACTAACGGTGTTCACCGCGTGGTTTCAATCAGTATGCAGGACTGGGGATGTTGAAAATTGTTTTCATGATGCGGATGAAAAATTCCATTGAATTGAATTGAGTTCATAATACAACCATTTTCCACGGCATCAGAAAAAAGGCCGTTGAAACAGTTTGAAGTGTTCTGGCTACCTTACACTGCGAGCAGCAAGTCAAGAATGACGAGAGTAATTACAACACAAGCGTGTTGCAGTTACAAAGAAAGTGTAAAAGTAGTACACTAGTACAAACCAAGTGTAGTACAGCTGTAATAACAAATGAGAGCACTTACAAATGTTTAGTAAAGCCTCAAAACAAATTTTATTACGGTGCACTGTGTACACATCTTAACCACCTGTAACGCTACTTAAGCAACTAGAAATGTAAAGCTTATACATATGCTTAAGTGGTATTACGTTATGAGGCAAATATGCCTGGTGGTAAATAATGTGCTATTTGGGTTAAATACAGTGAGGCACGAATAATGTACTCCTGAAACTAGGCGCAAATTTTTTAATTCAGTGTTGGAATTTTCGTTGAGCTAGTCCTTAATTTGATTGATTGTAGGGTTTAACGCGCCGACGCAACGCAGGCGATGAGGCGCGCCGTAGTGGAGGGCTCCGGATTAATTTTGACCACCCGGGGATCTATAACGTGCGCCGAAATCTCGTACACACGGGTGTTCTTGCTTTTCGCCTCCATCAGAAGAGCAGCCGCCGTGGTTGGGAAACGAACCCGCGTCTTGAGCTAGTCCTTCTTGCGGTTTCCCAGACTGGAATACAGTAGTTGACGGGTGAACAGAACAGTGCATGAAATAATTTTATTTTTGTTTTTGTTGGCTGGGCCTTTCGGGCGCGGGCCGAGGTCGCAGTTGCTGAAGGAAGTTTTCTTAGAAATGGTAACATGTTTAGCCCCGCCGAGGCATGCTGGTACGGTGAAACGAAAACTTTTAATTTCAGATACCATTTCTACTGTAATATTGGAATATTTAAGGCATGCTTTAGTTGGAGTGCTACGGGTTTTGCTCCAAGAGCAACTACTTTTGATTTTACCAGGATTTTGTTGATTACCCCTGACTCGAACAATCAGTGAAGCTTCGCAACAATAATATTACGCCTCTCTTCTTGCTGAGCTAAAGGACGCGGGTTCGAACCCGACGGCGGTGATTGCTTTTCAGATGGAGGCAAAATGCGGAAACGCCTGTGCGCAGTGATTTCGACGCACTGTAATGATCGTCAGGTGGTCAGAATTATTCCGATGCCCTCTACAACACCGCGCATTATAGCATAGGCTTATCTTTTGTGTGCTAAGCCCCTTAATCAACCCCTCCCTTCTAAATTATCTACCCAGTCACCAGGCAGCCACATGGTGCAATCATCAGCATACATTATATATCTTGTTGCTTGCCTTCGGGTTCACGAATGCCACAAAGCAATCGTATGAAGTTATGGTGGGCTGCTTTGAGCTTTGATAATCTCCCGATAACTTGAAAGCTTGGCAGTATGCAACTGCTTTACGCAACAACACACACTTATATATATTAGGATCCACAAGTCACTCGTAGACATTCATGGCGACAGGAGAAGAAGAACGAAGTTTCGCATACGCGCGTACCAAACAATATAACACACTTTAAACCACTTTACATCGAGATAGGCTCTATGGGCTGTCCATCAATTTTTTAGAGGGAGCGTGATTGGTGCTTTCTCATATGAAACCTCCTCTTGACTAACGATAACGAAGGCGGTCAGAAAGCCGAAAGGGGTAGATATCTTTGAAGTCGTTCAGTAAATGAGCGTCATTTGCAGGCGATGTCCAGTAGTGCCGCTCCGCTGAGGTGACTTTATACGGCCCCCAATATCATTCCCTCCAAATGGCCGAGTGACAGAAGAGCTGATCGCAGAATATCGAGCGGATACTAGCTGCTACTGCTACAACATGTAATGAAGATAAGTTTATGCAATGTAGAGATAGCGCGCCAGTTTGAATCACTTTTCATGATGAGGGAATTCTGGTTCCGCAATTCTGAAAGAGCTTCACGTTGCATGTATTCATACATAGACCGCACTCTGGCAAAATTGCCAGCGCTGAATGGGGTCTGTGGCTGATTAGATCCGTTTCATTCTCGCTCTAAAGTGACCTTTGCACCGAATTACAAGTTGGGCGAATTGGTGCATATTCGTATTTGGAGAGGCCAGCACACCAAAATATCGCGGTACGGGATGAAGCCAAACATTGAGCGGTTTGTCCTTACCCTTGTGTTGTTGTTGTTTCCGTTGTTGTTTAAGAACTTGATGTGTAATATCTACAACGTCACCTCTATGCTGTGACCGGAATCCCTAACATCTTTTTTGGTCTTCCCAAATCGTGATACAGGTCACAGCATAGAAATTGAAACCCACACCATTCTCGTGAGGCATTACTCCGGGTAACGCTTTGAGACGTCTGAACTTGTAGTTTGACAGTGCTTTAATAGATGGGCTTCAAAGAAGACCCACCATTAGAGTAGAACGCTTGCTAAAAAACAACTGCCTACTCTTCGCTGTGCAGGCTGACTGTGCTTTCACGAAGGGAGCAAGTGAGTCGACTCAATGAAATATATTATGGGTATCAATCTAGCAGAAGTAACTCGCTTGCGAACTAACCGAACGATTGGCCGGATAGGTGGTTAATCGGCTCATCGAAGGATTCTTCTGTCTCTTTTCTTTTTCGAAGAGCACTAAACTTGAGCTGTACCTGGCGCTCACGACAGTTCGTGATACCGTGAAAGTCAGTCCAAAGTCAGTCCCTCCGTGTCCAGAAAATACGGACGCATGCAGAATTTTCTAGTTAAAAAAAAAAAAAGCCCCAGACAGCAGCGAATAGGTTTACCGCAAGGATGACGGAGGCGGGGATTATAACGTTCTTCTGGCGCCGCCTGCGTCACCTCCTGAATGGGCAAGGAACGGGAGAAGGAATACGAGAAGAACATTGGTCCGAAAGCTATATTAGCGCGTGTGTCTGCGCGTCTCCGTTGGCGGTTGCTGTACCCTTGTCTATATGCGCATATAAATACAGGGCCGCGATTAAAAAGGGTTTTGCGAAACAGCTTCCACCGTCGGCCTCCTTCCTTTGACAGAGTCGTGTTTGCCGCGGGCTTTTCAAAACGCCCGTCCGCGCCCACTCCCGGCTTCTGCCTTCAATTTTCTAAATGCTGTTTTCATCAATAGTTGGGCCTCCTTCCAATAGGCTGAATAACGAGTACACGAGTCATCTATTCCCATCCCGTCGGTTCTTTCTTTCGTGGATGTCGCTTCTTTTTTCCCTCTTTTGCGATTTTGAACGGCGTGCTAAGTTTATTGTTTTGCCTATGTGCGCCGCGATATTCGTGAGCCGTCGAGGAGGAACAGAGCTGGAGATGGATGAACAACACCCTCTATAGGCATGAAATGCTTGGCCGCAGTACGGTCAACCACGAGCAGTTGTTCGTTTTGGTCACTGACCAAGATACGAGGACGCCACAAAAGCACGAGATATGTAGCAAATCAGGCCGCAAGAAAATAGCGAAAGAGACCAGGGCCATGCTGCGTTCGTGTGGGCCTTGTTTTAGTTTAGGAGGTGTTTCAAATATTACGTGGGAAGATTTCGGCGCTGATCTATTCTAAGCGATGAGGCTTTGGATCGGGAGCTCGACTGACTCCGAGGCTGGAACGCAAAAAGCTGCGAGAAAAATCTGGGACCTTAGAGTCATTTAGAAGCTAACGCAACTCGCACGCTGCATTTCATTGCATTCCATCTACTGCTGTTCCTTCTCGCATTTATATGCTTTAAAACGGTTTAATTTGCTTCGCACCCACACTGAAATGGAGAAAATCAGACGCTCCTGCTTACTGGCGGGCTTGGACACGCAGATGCCGACTTGAAGCGGCGTGCGGCGCCAGTGTTAAAGTGGGCTTTACAAGAAAAGTGAATCTTGTAAAGTGCTTTACAAGAAAAGTGAATCGATGGTCTGCATTCGCAACTACGCCCACAAACTTGCGAAAGCTTAGATGGCGCCAGAATAAACTAAGCTAACGGGAGATCTATTGGTGAGTCTTTACAGGTACCCTGCAACCCTTTTTTCAACTTTTCTTGATATCCTAAATCCTCGCAACGCGTCGTCAACCAACGCATCATGTACTTGCATTTGGGAGAGGCAAACTATCCCAACCAAAAATTACTGCTCTGTGCCCATCAGACAGAAACTTGCTCAAAAGCTTTTTCTCTCTTCCCCCGTATTGGCGTTCTTCGACAGCTGGAATGACATCGTTAGAGCGGTGTAGTGGCTCTTGGCCGGCTCTCCTTCAGTGGCAGGTGAGAATCATTGGAAATCACCTTGGAGGGGCGTACGCTATGACCTGGCCTCCCCGTTCCGATGAAGTACTGTTACCACAAATACTGCGAACGTAGCAGTCTTTGTCGTTCCGATCAAGTGTTGCCACGATTACGGCGAACGCTGGAGTTTTGTTTGGCCAGAGAAGACAGACCTCCACTGTACCCACGTCTTCGAGCATGCCCGAAGGAGAGTAAACAATTTCCCTGCATTTCCCCGAGGGGAAGAATGTGAAAGTGCGAATGCAGGAGTTGAATTTGCGCGGTTCGGTAATGTTCGCGAAAGAGAGATTACACACACACACACAACTACAGAGAAAGAAAGATGCATTTATTCACAGACACCTATTTGTGTTGTCGTTGTACTTGATTGCTAGAGCGGATCTCAGCTTTGAAATTTCGTGTCAGTACTCCTTTAAGCGGGTGCATTAGCCCTTCTCACACCCGATTCCTGCCAATCCCCCACGTGGGTATGTGCCATGCACAGACACCTATTTGTGTTGTCGTTGTACTTGATTGCTAGAGCGGATCTCAGCTTTGAAATTTCGTGTCAGTACTCCTTTAAGCGGGTGCATTAGCCCTTCTCACGCCCGATTCCTGGCCAATCCCCCACGTGGGTATGTGCCATGTCAGCGGCCAGGCAGCGCGCGCCCATCTCCCCCCGTTGCCAAGGAAGACGAGGAGATTCCTGGCCAATCCCCCACGTGGGTATGTGCCATGTCGCCCATCTCCCTCCGTTGCCAAGGAAGACGAGGAGCGCGCGCACCCGCAGCTGTTGCTATGTGGACGGACGGCGGTCACCGGAATTCAGGGTCGCTTATAAAGTGCATTCGCACTTAAAAAGGAAGAGAGCGCTCGAGGGCGGATATTCTGAGAATGTGCAACCGCCATCGTCATCATCGTGCGAATACCATAGGGACACATCCGTTGGAAGGTCGTTTTTTCCCCAGTGCTATTACAGGAAAGGAAAAAATAGGGGGGTGGGGGAGGGGGGAGGGGTGAGGGCGAGTGCTAGTTTTATTGTTACGGCCTGCCCGGTGTGCTAGCCGGTGCTCATTAAATCGTAACCGCTCGGGCACGGCAGCCCGGTACCACGACGAAGGCTGTGGCAAGGCAGCCGGGGGCATGAGCAAGAACGCGTAACAGGCCGCTCATCATGAACAAACATAATGCGAATAGGTGCGCCACCCAAGGGACACCGGGGCTTAACCGGAGCCGTAAAGGGTGTGGGGTGCTACCGCAAATAGCCCGCTGGCGGCTTGCTTTCAGCGTGGGCAGAAGAACACGTAGCGGCAGAACGGTAAGTTTACGAAACAGAGCCTGCGACTCAACAAGCGCGAATCAGGCACGAAGCAGGGCAACGGTGAGACCGACAGGATGGGAAGTAAGCCGTCACCGACATGACAAAAAACCACGAATGTCTGCGGCTCAAAATTTGCGTAGTGGTTTGGCACTATTTCGTGATGAATTGCTCTGTGCAGTAACCGAGGTGTATCGTGGGTACGCCATTAATGACAAATCTAGGCTGACGAATTTCTAAAGTGTACTGGAATAGTGACCAGGGGGTGAATCTCTTTCTCTCTGCATAAATGAAAGCTGCATCAGTGTCGCCTGGAGCAAAATGAACAAGTTGTCGACGGAACACAGAAGGATTAGTTATTTCGCTAATTGTTTGTCGCTCTGTATACGTGGCCGGTGGAGGAGTCTTGCGCGGTCCGGTAGTTTGGGAGCTCGGGTTATTCACTGATATGCACAACAGCTTGGCCGTGGAAATCAAACGGTGGTTAATGGAAAATGTTCATGAGAAGATATAATTCAACCAAGACAATTGACTTTCCTATGCGAGATAATTCACCCACCGCCTTTCGAATGTCCCGCGCAATCCGGTTAGGATCGGCGCGATCAGATGGCGCTCCGGCAGGTTGCGATGACTGGTTCGGATTTCACCCTCCGTGGTCGGACGCGAGTTGGGTTCCGGCTGCTGCAGAGCGCGGACTGTGTTCGCATTCTACCGCCCGCAGTCGGTATGGTTGGGGATCTTCGTCGGCTGCACGTCGCGACCCTAAGTGTTTGCTTAGGCGATTCACTCCCTGGTGTGTGGGGCCGTCGAGCTCGCCTCCTGCTCTCTAGTACCCGTCTGTTTGCCTGAATTTGCACCCAAGGTGCTGGGCTCCCGCGGACTGATCACCAATGACAGCTTCGCCTCTTCACTTTACCGTTCCTGCCGAGATTCGTCTCCCGGACAAAGCAGGGCGCCGAGACTGCACTCTGTGTTGTGCTACCGTGCGCGGTGGAACTGACCAAAGAGGCAACCTTTCTACTCTCTCCCGCCTGTAGTTTTTTTTTTAGTTTTCTTTACCTTATCCTATTCTCCCCAACTATACTCCCATCCCCGGACACGTATAGGCGTTTCCTAGTCAACACAGCCAAGTGACACATGACGCCATCTAGGGGCATTTTTGAACCTATAGGCCCGTGCTTGTGACACGCAATTTAATCGCTCGGAATGGTTTGCTCTCGTGGTGTAGTGCTTCCGTTCTTGCGTATCAAGCATCCCAGCCCAATTTCGAATCTCGTTAACGCTGTACTTTTTTTTTCATTTTAGTGGTTTGTCATAACAGAATATTAATATTTTTATTCCGCATATAATGCATTTATGACACCATTATCCTTGATAAATGGGATTTCAGGTACTTTATTTACTATTACGTGAGTTTCAGATACTGTTTCTTGTATATTTTGTGCTTTCTACTTTTTTGTGTCGTTTTCAGTGATATGTCTTCAATATTTACGGATCTTCATACCGGTCGGCAAAGGGCTGACAGGCTAGCTGCGGAAGCATTTACGTGCATTATTTCTTACATTTACGTTGTGTCATTTCTGTTATGTCCGCTTTTGTTGTCATTCATCTCAGTCCGAATGGTTTTTAGTGCTTTAGTTAGGTTTCTGCTGTGATGCAACTCCCAGTGCGGGGTCAGATGACGGCTGGCTGTGCTGACTAGCAAGCGCACATACGCCGCCCGGACTGGATCGACTGCAGGTGACCACCCCCCCCCCCCCCTCCCTCCCAACCTGAGGGTTCAATAAAATCTCCTCGGTATCTTTTCGTTCTTTTAAAAACTAATCACTCCGTCATCATGTTCTGACGAACGAACGACTATCACCGGTCGAAAGCTTCGCAAAGCAATGTGCATGCCCGCAGGTAGGAAAAGGCGGAATTGAACGCGGCTACGCGCAGAGACGCGTGTGAAAGAACAGCCGCCTTTCCCCGCCTCATCAACACATCCGTCATGAAAGCATGCGGTGTTAACAGTTTGTTTATGCGTCGTTGCCAGGGGCTAGCCGAGCACGGCTACGTCCTTTGAGTGCAGCGCATTTGTCACCCACCTGATTATTCCGGATCCATCGACAATGAAATGGATCTCATTTTTCTTAGAGAGGTCTGCGATATAACATAAATAGGCCGTTGCATTCAATTCGATTTCTCTCGTCAGCGGCGCTAATCTGTTTTGCAGAGTCTTCAAAGGGGCCCTGCAACACTTTTTAAACTTTTATCTAAATCTTGAATGCCTTCAGAACGCACTCAAACTCGGTACTTCGAAGAGGTGGTCCCAAAGAACCCCAGATAAAAATTGCTGCTTTATGCACATCAGGTAACTTCGGAAGTTTTGCAGAATATGTTTCTGTTTTTCCCATTGCGGGCGTTTTTTCAGCGCAAGTGATGTGGTGGCTATTGCCGGCTTCCTTGCAGCAGCAGCAACAAACTCACTCGATAGCCGCTTTAAAAAAAATCGCTGCAGAAACAAGGCAGAAAGAGAAGATGGATCTTCTGTGTCCAGCAAATCACGCAGTGGCGCTCCATGCTGGCCATAACTATAGCCTTGTCAGTGCTTCCAGGTACGACGGGAAGAGCGAAAGTGTTCATCAGAAGTGTTACGGAGTTCCTTCAACGGCCATTCTTCTGATATTTTGTGTAGATGTACAAGTTCACTCCAGTTAGCATCACTGGAACCCTCGTGCAACCTCTGACTGCGTGAAAATATGTCGCTACGCTGGGAAATGAAAACGAGAGAAATGTTTCTCACAAGCCGGCGTTGTCTTTTGGAAGAACATATCTAGGCCAAACACAAGACCTCGCCGCTACACAAGGTATAGAAAAGGCTGAGAGTCGTTAACATTCAACAATGCTTGCGTAAAACCAAACTTAAGGCACCACTACAATCGCCCAATCCTGTTTCTTGACGGTGGGATTTGACAGCAGGCGCAAATTGCACAAACCAGTCCCCGGGACGTCATAAGAGCGCGACCAGAAAGTGCCAAGTCCATCGCCACCGCTTCATGTTTTCTCCGAATCTCCTATATTAAACTCCAGCAAGGAACAGTTATTTGCCGTTAATTCTGTTTCAACGTGCGGTATACACCACACAAGTATTATGTCAGATAATTTTAAACTCCACACGCGCGCCGTGTTCCTGTTAAAGCCGTTTGAAACTACGTCACTTGCGCCGACGCAGAACCTAGCGGAGTGTCGCCACAACTGGTCCCCACTGCGGCAAACTGCCGGATGTGACGTTAGACTCAGGACTCCCGCGGTGCCGTCGTGCCTCCTCAGTTTCCCTTTTACGTGCACCCTCACGTGAGTGAGCAGAGTATTGCATGCATTCGTGCATCTTGCATAGATACTTCCTTTAACGCGCTTCCGAAATGGGAGAAGCTGAAGTAGCTCTGGGCAGGGGGTCGTACCGGAAGCAGAACCGAACCGAAAACCAGAACTGAACCCAAATTTTGGCCCGGAACCGGAACCGAACCAAACCCATATTTTCCCCGCCATTAGGAACTGAAACCGAACCGGAACAATACGGAGGAACTGTTCTTAACCGGTTCGGGGATTCAAAACTGTAATTTCTAGGTTTTGATTATGGGGCTCCGCCTCGCGTCTGAAGATATTTTTACCACTCGCCCCACAGTACAAACAAATATTATACATAGTCTGTAGTTCCACGACCCGTCAGGTTCTCTTCTTATTATTGCCCTGAATTTACTGTACAGTTGTGCTTATATGCCATCAGTTTCCATTAGATACTGCCCAACTTCCGCACTTTTCCTTTGCATTTAGAATAGGGTAAGTTAAACGTATGTAGGAAGCAGACTCGGTTAGTGTGGCGAATGCGGCGTCCTACATTTATTTGGAGAGCGTCGGCCGGCCAGAACGAGCGGCCGCCTAGCTGCTGACTCGACGTTCCATCTTGTTGTCGCCGAACAACCGTCCTCTATTTTTCATAGCACACTGCGCGCTAGGGGGGAAGCCCTGTAGCGACACCATCGCCATCGTCATCATGAGCGCCACAATCACGATCAGCGGGGCCTGGCCACGTTAGCAGTTCCACTCGTCACAGTTGGAACGCGACCCGTTCCAACTGTGCCGCGTGGAACTGCTCACGTGGCCATGCCCCGCTGATCGTGATTGTGGCGCTCATGATGATGATGGTGATGGTGCCGCTACACCTATATGCCGAGGCAGCATATCATTGCTTATTCTTCATGGTTCCTATGTACGTGGTGTTTAATAGTGTGTAAAATTTTCAGTGTGCTTGTAATTTTATTGCACCCGTGCCCCCATGTGAGGGCCCTCAGGTACACCATGAACAATAAATCATTATCTCCCCCTTATTCTCCTTCGAATGAACCATTATATACAAATGAGACGAACACTCGCAGTCCTCTACGTCACCGGGACTTCTTGTACAGGGACATGGTGTCTTTGTATACTGCTCTAAGTGAGTGTGACAATAAAAAAGAACTTTGGCGCCTTCGTAATTTTGCTTTTAAACTAGATGCGACAGAATTTTCTATCGTCTTCAATTTGCTGCACCTTAACAACAAAGGCCGCATGGATTAAGGAAGATTAATCTGGATTAGCGGGTATCTGTGGTCGATTAGTGAGATGATTGGGTGAGCTAATTTCAATTAGGGGATTGCTGTATTCAATAAATTGGATTAGGCAAATTAGCAGGGTGGTTAATGTCACCTTCACGGATTCTCGCGAAGCTTCTCGACAGGTCTTCTACAATAACCTTCAGAAAGACGGGACTCACCTACGCAATCCTAAGACCATTAACAATTAGGTAGTAGATCCAATGCTGATTATGTTTGAAGGTTTAGAAATAAGAGGATGAAGACGCTCGGAGTGCGGCTCGTCTTCAGTTACCGAACATCCCTTGTACGAAGTATCCTTGCCAAGTAACACCCGCCCTCAAGCGACTACGGCCTTGGAGACGATTCCTTTATCGTCCTCACCGACTATATTTCTCCAGCAGATAGTTGTTTCGCCGAGCAAAAAGCATCATCCTTCTGACGCCAGCAAGCTCATACAGCTAATCGATTCAAATCTAGCCGATCTTGCTCCAATATACCCAATGTGGCTGTACCCCAATGAAAAGTATATTTAATGAGAATGTGCATTCACAACACTCCACATTAATTTCAACTTAGCTGCTCAGCAAGCTTGCATCATCATTGGCTGACTCAGGCTCTTCGCCTTGAAGGAAAATGTATATTGGTCGGCCTTGAGCAGCATGTACCCTTTAAATAAGGGGATTGATAAGGAAACTTGGACAAAGAGACTACTTATTATCGAAAAATATCATCTCGCTCTCTCTCTCACTCACTCACTCACTCACTCACTCACTCACTCACTCACTCACTCACTCACTCACTCACTCACTCACTCACTCACTCACTCACTCACTCACTCACTCAGCTAGTTTCATTCGACAAAGTCGGCGGATTTCTGCTGGCGGTTGAGCCCAGAAGAGGGGGAGAATCCTTAGAGCTTATTTTTCAGTATTGAAAATGAAGTTTTTAAAGAGCGGCTTGGACAACCGCGATGTATGTATGATGCAGCTAGTTGCATCAAAACACGCTTTGAGTTGTCGAGCATATACCAATATCTACAACTCGCTAGGACCAATCGCGAAAAAATAACAAATAATATTTTAACCGTGAATACAGAGAATGCCAGATGACTGAGAGGTTACCCACGTGGGGTGAGTCCAAAGAGCAAGCCCTCAAGCTGGCGACCCCAACGAAACTACCGATAGTTCGAGTTCTGTCATAATCGTTCATCGTAAATGGGTTAAACGACCAGCAAACCACCGCTTATAACGAAGTTAGTTTCTTGTCTTGAGGAGATCCTACTGTATTTTCAGTGCCTACCAGACTACTGCCCGGATTGATGAAGGGGTTGTCCAAGCAGCATAAGAGCATCACCTGATTCGGAGTTTTAGTAATGCTGAAATCATTGTAAATGTTGTGTGAAACCTTTCCTGCCGAGAGTGAAGTGCGCGGAAAAGTGTTTATCGATCGTAAGGGATTATTGGTAACGACGCCAGCTTAATTAAACCGCGTCCTGTGACCCTTCCACGGATAAAAATAAACGACCAAACAGTCGATTACGTGCTTTGTTAAAAGAAGGAGCAAAACGGACCCGCCCACCTATCGGTAACCTGTGCTGCGAAGTGGGCGTGCGTGTGCGTCCATATACACTTTGCGCCAATGAGATCCTTGCTCATGACAGCGCTCTTCCTTCACCGTTATGCAAATATGCAGCACAAATAGCCTAATGGTAATTAAGCAACGACGCCGGCGACATTCGCCTTCCCCGAGTGCGCCGGCGTCAACTGTATCGTGCGCAAAACTTTGTGTCCCAACTCATCTAAAAAGCCCGTCAGCCTTCCCACTCCATCACACTTGGCGAAGGGCTTTGTCATTGCCTGATGGCCGTCGCGTACAAAGGTGATTCTTCCAGGGGATGAAAGCGGGAGAGGCACACTTTGTTCATCCCTGATGAGAAGCTTTTGAGATTAGGCCTGTGCTTGCATCGAACTTACACAGATACTTGGGTCTTAGCAGGGAAAGCTGAAAGCGGCGCATGGAAGGCGTAATCTCTTTGCGGCGGGGGAAATAGGGATGATGGATCCCCGGATGAGTGCTTTTACAAGGCTGGCAGGGTGGAAAACCATTCAGTGCTCAATGAGGCCTGAAATTCACGCGACATCCATAACATACCGGTACCTTATTTTGTAGTAGAGCAGGTGTTTTTCACGAAGATTCTACGTTGGGGAGGTGCGGATGTTTTGGTTATGCCTCGGCAGTTCAGATGGAAAAAAATGTTTTGTGTCTAGCCTTCCCTGAACGTGTTTGTGAGCCAAATATGTCAAACACCCTCTACAAAATTGCAGCACATATTTGCCAGTGCATGTTCCTCAGCTGCAGACGAGTCTGCAGGTTTGCAACTTCTAAATAGCTCATAAATGCTGCCAGCGTTCAACGGCACAAAAAATGTTCCCTAGCCATTTTTAGGCGCTTTCCAGGTGGTAAACGCAGGAGTATGGATTGCTTACGGTGTATTTGTCTATTCATGGTCATATTGTGGCTCCTTGTGTGTTTGTTCTGCTTGCCAATATATTTACAAAAAAAAGGTAACCGTTCAAGAGAAAATACACATTATCACCTCCCTTGGACCATTAGCCAAACGTTTAAAATGCTGCTTCTTCGACCCGGTAGCTCAGTTTTCATCACTAATTCTTGGAATATATGTGTGAAGGAGACATATTTTGTTCGCGGGTACGTCGGTGCTTTGCGTGGAGTGTAGGCTTGTTTACAATAAAATGGTGTCCCGCTTGGAAGTTAAATTTCAGGAGTGGGGTTTCTCCTTTTGCCCTTCTGCGCATGTCAGTGGCTGTAAGTTCAATTATGGAAAATTGTAACCACTAACATTCTCCATTTAAGCCTCTGCAGCTGTCGAACACTGAAGCCCATGTCCAAAGACGCAGCACAACTTCGTTTTCTTTCACTCAACCCGTTTTTCAAAGTGGCTCAATACTGTCTGCCGTACTTCACCTGGGGGATAATGCTGCTTAACACATCGTTATGTCGCCGATAAGGACTCCAATACTCAAGTTTCTTCTCGGTCAGCTTTCAGGGAACCCTTATGTCGGCTGGCCTCCACGTACAAATCTCGCGAATTTCTCTGTAGCGAAGCAAAACAAATAGCAGTACGCGTGTTATCTGCCTTAAACGTGCTGCGTTTTTTTTTTCATTTATCTTAATATTGTGCATAATAGCATCAGCCACAGAACTATCTTCGTGCCTAATTATAAAACTGAAGATCTTTGAGGAAAGATGGAGTGGTGAACCAGCCTGTTGAGCACATACGAAACTGTGTCTTCGGGTAGATTTGGGCAGCTCTCTCTTTCTCCTTCTGAGCAGCTCTGTTTTCCTCACGACAATTACTCCTTGCTAGAAGCTCTGCTAGCGAATCCATGGAAAACCAACAGCCTTTCGGAAATGTTCCAAAGCTAACTTATTTATGCAAAGTTGGAAAGTTTTACCCGCGCGGCTCTTCTTTGAAACTCGGCTCTCATTGCCGATGGCCTTATCAATTACATTTTGTAAGAGTTCCCTAGCACCCTGCGGCAAACAGCGCTCCCAGGTATGTTCTTCGCACTTCATTTATATAAACGCATTACCAGGTTTACTTTTCTTAACATAGAGAGGACGCCAGATGCAGCCTTTCTTGCACCGAATAAACAGAAAATGTGAAATGATGCTACGCCTTTCCTTTCGGAGGGCGACTATCAACGCTGAGGTACGTGCCGTGAAGCCATCATGAAGGATGCATCGCAGGCGCTTGCCTCGTAGTAGGATTACGCTATTCAAAAGGCAGGACGTGGCTAGAAGTTGCACATTTAGAGATTTATGGAAGCATACTAACGGAGAATTAATGGAGTCATCGAGACGTCAGCCGTTCGCAGGGCTGGATGGTACGATGCATAAGCCTGCGACACGGCCGCCGCTGGAGCGCTACCACTCGCAATCACGTCGTTGCCACACTTCATATTTTACTCGTGAAATAATTATATTCTATGATAGTGATGCTATCCCCGCTGGGGGGCAAATGTCCGTGATAAAAATTGGCACGGTGGCAAGGTTGAGGTAAGCGACGGCGTGGTAATGGTGATATAATGCACGTAATTATCCACCATTTTAGTAATGGTCATTTCGCTTCTACAGACGCTTGAAGCCGCCTTTCCCGCTCGGTGGGTCATTTACGGCTTTCGCGATGTAGTTCTAGGGATATACAACATTGATGAATCCCTGAAACGCAAAGTTTACCCGAAATAGGTATTCTGCGAGTGAAACCCTGTAACACAGCTCCCACGCGCTGGACTGGATTACGTACAGTTAAACATATCTAATTCAGCAGCCGTTCATTTTGAAATTCCTTTTTCTTTTTGCTGACAAATATTGCCCTAAGAAAATCCTTAAAGTATTGAATTTCGCCTAATAAGCATATAAAAAAGCGAGCGTCTTTTTTGTAGTAACACCACGAAGCGAAAGAACCAAAATGATGATAGAGATGGCAAACTAAACTGCTGGATCTCCTAGAGATCTTCAGGCAGATGTCGCATCAGACACACAGTTTGCAAAGAATGTTTTAAAGAAAGACAGCACTCACTTACGGAACGTAATCGCAGCAGTTAAGGTATTTTGGAAATGGTCACAGCAATCAGGGGGCAAGGAATCAAGCCGAAGGATCCGATTTTGAACTCCATGGCGCGTGCTCTCTTATCTTGATAAAGAAAAGTATAAAATGGCGGATATGGGCATTGCCCCACAAACCCTGTAGGGTTCCTTGCGTTGATACTTTAACAAAAGTATGAACGTAAATGACGACGGTGATGTGCCGGAAGATCAGGACGTCTGAATGTCACCCACTTTTGCAGGCTTCTAACGCATCAATGCTACCATTGTTGAACCACATAAAAGCAGAACCCCTTAAACGCTACAATATGTACACAAAGGTTCACTCGTTATGCTCACTACTTAAGACTATGCTCCTTCGGCTTCTAATAACCTACAGCGACCACGTGAACAGTCAGGGGAAAGGGGGCTAGCCGCTGTGAAAACGACCAGCAGGAGAATAGATCTAATAAAAAGAAGGCCCCCGTTCCCTAAAAAGAATAGTAGAGGAATAAAAGAAAAGAAGGGAGGTGATCCGCAATCTGGCGACGACGAGTGGCTGTGACTTTGATTTATGAGCCATCGCACTGTTTCAAGCCCGGCTACCCAAGGCTCCATTACTTTTGTTACCGCGGCTTCTATAGTTCTGTTTTCAATGCGCTTGGCTGGTGTTGGTGATTTAGTTTTCTCTTCCAACCGGGCATGTTTTGTCTCTTATCCTAGTGCTCGGCTTCGCTGTATCCAGCTGGTTGACTGCGCGACGTTTTTAGCTTCGAGCTACCTCGCCGATGCCCGACGCAGGTATCTGGCCGCAAAGAAACGGTCAGAGATGCCGAATGCACTCGCACACAGCGTGTAGGCAGGTCCGGCCTTGTCACGCACCAGAGCGGGTAGGGTGGTTTTTAAGGGGAAGTAACTCTCAAACCAAAACATCCGAGTAGCAGATAAAGTTACAAAACTGCATTAAAGGCCATAAAGGCGCGAAGCCTCATAAGAGAAGCTTCGTTCTTTTGCCCGTAAGTTTAGCTACCGCCCTCTCAATCTTTCTTTATTCCCCCTCTGAAATTCTTTCTGTCCCGCTCTCTATAAAACCCCCATCCCAACTTCTAAACCTCTCACCTGTTTTCGTTATTCTGCTTCCAAAAGTGTTTCCGATATCAATTGTTTTTTTACCACTGATTGTGAGTTTTCTTGCAGTGAAAAGCAATAGTGTGTGGTAGTAAAATACATTTGGCCTGATATGCGTCCATGGCTCCGTGCGAGTGTCGACCCAAGGGGATTCCGAACAGCTTTCATTACTTGCAGCTAGTACCCAGTAGAAGCGGAGTTGTCTTGCAATAACGGCCATGCAACTTGCAAGTCGTCCCTCAGTAAGGGACGACTAGAAACGCAGCGACGTCGTGTGCCACATGCTTTTAAATCGAAAGCTTTCTTAGTGAAACTAATGTCTCTCTGTCAAAAAACTAATGCATTTACCTATCGACCGGTGGTTGGTCGACCGAAAAGCTCTGATAAGATCTGTGGTACACACCGCGTTTGCGTGAAGCCGGGCTTCTATGGTGTCAAGACGGTTGCATGAAAATCGCGAAAAGGAACGGTTCTGCCCACCTAAGCAAAAGACCCACAGTCAAGTTAATAATAAATCTTCTGGCTACCATCTCAGGCATACAATACGGCACACTCCAAAAGTAAGAACAAACTATGGTGAGCAATCTTTCGTGTACCATTCAACTGAAATATTAAATAAATTGGAAGAAAAATTACACCACGACGCCAGTGAACTTACGTTTAAAAAACAGGTCAAAGAAGTGTTACTTAGCAAAACTCTTGCAGTACTAATATATAATTAAGGGTTTGAAATGTATGTCTACATGTTTCCCTAAAGGTAGAAATTAAAAACAATTACAAACAAAAATACATTACGTAATTGTGACATAGTAGTGTAACTGATGAAACTTCATGGGTACGAATTACTATTCCGTGAATTTTAAACCTATGCTTTGTATAATACATAGGAAATGTAGTAATGACTTTGCTTTGTGCTATTTCTCTATTACGATCGTGCTATTATGCTTAAATTTGTGAACAGACGTGTTATTATGTACGCTGTAAATCCGGTGGCTGAGGCCTCTGTCAGGCCACGTCCGCCTTTAGTCTCAGCCTCCCCTTGGTTTTGTCAAAAAATAAAAATCAAATACTCAAATAATACAGGCATCGGTCACAAACAAGCAGTGCAATAGCATACCTTTAGTTCATAATGACTACGTATCTGCATGCACTTAGATCGTTCGTAGGTGCATTTACGTAGTGCGCGAAAGATGGTCGCACGGGTTCGTTTTTCGCTTGCGATATTGGTCTTTGAAGGTTTGATGATCGATAGGACGCACTTTCGGCGAAGCTTCGACACACATGTAACTTTCACGCTTCTCTCAGCTTTCTTTGGAAGGGATGGTAAATTTCTTCACAGCGCCTAGCGCCTCAAAGAAGCCTGATTGTCATGTCACCCTTACACCCTTTGTAAAAATTTTCTAGCCCAATCCTAAGCCTTCTGGATTACAAAGAATTCAAAGCTTTACCTTTAGATGTGACAAAATTATTTTATGACAGTGAGAAGGAAAGATGTTTTCTATTGCCAGCATAAAACGTTTCAGCCTCACTCGGTATGTAAGCCTGTACATTGAATTGTTTGCCGCCTCTGCACTTTCGGCATGGCCTAGAAAATTTTGACAAAGACTTTACTTATACCAATGTGAGCATTGGCGTAACACGTCGGTTGTCACTGGCGTCACGACTCTTTCCGTGGTATCACTTGTTGACTTGTTGAGAGGATTCACAATGGCATTAACTGACCACCCTTGTTTACAGACGGTATGTGGAGGAATCTATTAGGACCAGTAAATACTTTGTTTGCCTATGCAAAGATTAAATTTTCTTCCTGCGTAAACAAAGAAGCCGTTCCGCTCGACTGATCCTTTTCTACTCCCATTGGCTCACCCCTTTTCTTCATATTTCGAATTTATCAGCAGAACATATTAGAAGACGAATGGGAGGGAATTGACGCACGCACGGAAACTGCGGTGCTTTTAAGTTACGAAGTCGAATTGCTTAAAGCAGCTTGCCGTTCAAGTTGATACTACCGTTGAGTACGATTCAAAGTTTAGTTCTACGGTTGCCCTATTTGTAATAGTCACCGATGCCCCGGTTAAGTTATGTCTACTATTTCAGCCTAATCGTCATCGTCACCATCATCCTTATATTTTTTTGGACGTAGGAAATGGGACAAAAGCTGCGAGAACAGATTAAAAAGTTTTTGCATGGAACTTTGTGTTTTAAACATTGTGATTTTAAAATACTTTTTTACCTACGATTTTGACACCGGCATTGACGTCTTGAAAAGAGGGGTTACAATCAAATATACCTGTAGTGGCGGCTACGGAACCCGCTTGTTCTGGCATAGGCATTCAGAACTGATAGATGTGTTTTTTTTGTTTTTTCAACAGCGAACCTGTCGATAAAATCGTTAGTGTATGAAGTCCGCAGTTAAAAAAAATTGGCCCATATCCCCGCGAGGGGGACTCGAGTAAATGCGTAGCATAGTTGGTGGGTGTATTGCGTTAACGTTTAGTGTTTGGGGAGTTGGTGGTAGTGAATGCGTTGTATCAGCACCTTCTTGACGTAGTTTGAATGAGTCAAGGATATAAGGCGCGTTCGTAGCCTTTCATTCTGTGTCGGTTTTGTGGCGCAGTGGGAAGAGCACCATGTACCTCGCGTTCCGCTCACAGGTAGTGAATGCGTTGTATCAGCAGCTTCTTGACGTAGTTTGAATGAGTCAAGGATACAAGGCGCGTTCGTAGCCTTTGAATCTGTGTCGGCTTTGTGGCGCAGTGGGTAGAGCACCCTGTACCTTGCGTTCCGCCCGCAGGGCCGTGGCATCCAAACCAGGCGCCGATATTAATTTTTTATATAGTGTAGGGGGAGGGGTGCGGACCTGTTGTTGAGAGCGAGGAGGGTAGCGTGATGCGGGAGAGGAGGAGTGGGGGAGAGGGCGCACCTGCGCGCTGAGCTGTTGCGGACGCACGGCGGACGCTACATGTGAGTTAAACAAATGCTCTGCATTTAAAAAAATACCAAGGAAATGCTTAGCGCACACGAGCGCGCTCACGTGAGCGCGTTCCTTGAGGCGACCGCCCGGCAGTTAACAAAACGAAGAAAATGCCTAGCGCCATTGTGAGCGTAGCTCATGGCGACCTCCCAGCGTTCCCGGCGCATGTTTGTCAAACCAAGCGCACCCACCTAGGGAAGTTGGCCAAGATTGGCCAAAAGAACTCCAGCGTTTGCCGTAATCGTGACAACATTTGCTCGAAACGAGAAATACTCCAGCGTTCGCTTTGATCATGCCAACCCTTGCTCGGAACAAGAAAGACGCGTCATAGCATACGCGCCTCCAAGGTAGTGTCCAATGATTAGCACTTCCAAAAAAATGAAGGAAGCTGACACGTATAGCAATAGCGATGGAGTATAGGTCATTGCGGCAGCGAAGAACAAGCAAATCAGCTGCAATCGTAGATTTAAACCGTCGTGATGGTCCTGGAGGTTGCGTCCAGCTACGCCACATTCGAGTCTTATGCGTTACGGCCAGCTCCCTTCATTTTTTCAGATGCAAACACACCACTCGTTCCCAACGAGGTCGCTCACTTGCTAAGGTGTTGTGCTGCTGAACCCAAGGTCGCGGATCCGTATCCCAGCCACGGCGGCCCCTTTTCTGACGGAGGAAAAAAAGCAAAAACGTTATGTGTTCGAGATTGCGGCGCACGTTAAAGAACCGCAGCTGGTAAAAATTAATCCGGAGCCTTCCACCAGGGCGCACCTCATTGCCTGTGTAGTTTGGGCACGTTAAACTCCATAATCAATCAATCAACTTCCTCCGCAGTCAACTACAACTGCAACGAATTTACCATTTTCAAAACTGTTTCAGACCCACCCTCAATCGCAATGTCAGGTCAGCGCTTCAGAGCCTGTCTTCACAAGGTCGAGGTGCAATGAAATACGAACGGCGATAAGGCACCTTTCCCGGGAATGCTTATCTCGAGAAGTCATCGAATCAAAAGGCCGATGTGACATGTTGGCCTGTGACAAGGTCTCTGTTGACAGGTGGGTTTGTGACAAGTAGATTGGTTGCCAGACGAAAACTACCCCGCAAGAAATAAATGTAGAATATCGCTGGCGATTACAGCACCAACTCAGATGGCCCACAGATAGACTGCTGCTCAAAATCTTATTCAGCACGAAGCGGCAGCATAGTAAAATAAATAATGTGGAGCATAAAACGTTTCAGGGACCACTGTAATACTTTGTTTGATAACATATCACTTATTAAAACATACATTATTGCGCTGCTTAGCACGAGGTCGCGGGTTCGATTCCCGGCCGCGGCGGCCGCTTTTCTGATGGAGGCGAAAAGCAAAAACACCCGTGTGTACGAGATTTCGGCGCACGATAAAGATCCCCAGGTGGTCAAAATTAATCCGGAGCCCTCCACTACGGCGCGCCTCATCGCCTGCGTTGCGTCGGCGCGTTAAACCCCACAATCAATCAAAACATACATTACAAAACTAAGGTTAGTTAGCCAGGTGACAAAACCTAGCAGCCCTTTAACCATCCGCAGGCTGAGAGGAAATATCGATTGCAAGCTGCGATAACGAAATAACCAGCGCATCAATACTCAAATTCGGAAGATAAAAAAGATCCTTGACAAAGTACTAACTTTTAAATTAGCGACTCCCCTTGAACGTCCCGATGTTTTCTGCTAACCAGTGCACACACCGCACAAACGCGAAAGGGTCTACACGAATTTAAGCAACAGCGCAGTTTTGCAAGATCCCCGCTCGAGCAGCCTGAGTTATGATCGAACACCGCGGAATACCGCATCAATAACATAAAGCAGAAGTCAAGCTGCCGGCCCGCACCTTCGATCCTACTTTACCGCTGGAGGGTTTTGTTTCCTGTCACTTGTCGTGATGTGTTCGAAGGTTTCCCTTCAAGGGATTTCAAGTGTGCGAGGCAGCGCCTTCTAATCCTTTCGCTCCCGACTGCAGAGTGGCTCTCAAGTAAGTGGTAGAAGTACAAAATGAGGCATAAACCGCATAAATGACTTTTAGCTGAGGTAAGATTTGATAGATAACCACTGAGACTGCAGTCGTTCTATACAGGCGTGCAAGCCATGATGGCTTGCACGCCTGTATAGAACGACTGCAGTCTCAGTGGTTATCTATCAAATCTATCAAAAATGCCTGTCATTTTGCCTGGAAGAGTCATTTGCCCGTCATTTTGCCTGGAAAAATGCCTGGAAGAGTGATATGAAGGACTTCATATCACTCTTCCAGGCATTTTCCCCGCGTCGCAAGCGCTCAAAGATAAGTTGTAGCTCAAATCCAGCAAGGAGCACATACGCCAAAGTACGTTCAGGTGCTACACGGCTAACCTGTGCCTGCGCCACAAGCTTCATGAAAATGCGATTGATTATTTGCTAGTATACTGAGGATTCTTAGCTAGTGGTTTTCGGCTGCTCAAAATAGGAGGGGGGGGGCGCATATGAAAACCCTCTTAAGAAGCACCACTAGATTAGAGATCACCTACACCGGTCGTTTCTAAACATAAACGCTTTCATGTGCACAAAAAGAAACTATGGCGTAAGCTACAAGTGTTCCCTTGTCATTTTTAAAGCGGAGCTTTTTGCCTGTACCCCCCAAGAGATCTGTCGCGACGACTGGCGTCAAAAGAAAACTCCCTCGAACATATAAAAGGAATTACTGGCACCGCCAGGAATTAAACCTGGAACTAATACAGAAACGGAGCGAGAGCCCGTTGTCTTACCGATTGAGCTGCGAGCCCATGCTGAGACGGGGGAGACAGATGGTGTACTCACCGAGCACATCTGCGGGTTTACCACTTGCGTTCTCGCTGAATAACACGTGATAGCGTCGCGCGACCTATCACGACACTGCGCGGTCGGCCCACGGCACGTGTAGCCGCCATGTGCGCACCTTGCGCATGCGCTAGGAGTTAGTAAAAATTAAAGGAAACGAACAGCACTGCTCGGAATCTCACTTGACCCCTTCTCTGCCGCCGCCGACGGAGGCGACGAGATCGGCGGCAAAGACTTAGGAAAAGTGAGATCGTCTAACACCGGGCTTGAGCTTCTTTAATTTCATAAAAAAAGAGTTTCCCCTCATGTTCTTCACCAATACAACTACACCAACCATCAGTCATGGTTCCTGCATTGATTTAACCTTATCAAGGAATATCTCTTTGAAGTAATAAAGCGGGTGATTAAGTGCATTTCACTTGTCTCTCGTTGCACTCTTGGTAGAGCCACGTGTGTGAATTAAATTGACGTCGTATGGGTAATCATTGTGGGTTTTGTTTACAGGTTCGCTTTCCAACCACCTTCACAGGGAGAATGGGCGCGCAGTGTTTCTTCTCTGCTTCAATAACTCCTCATTCCCATCCCCCGCGGTGACAGTAAGAGTTATACTACGAGGCTGAATACGATTTAGTAAAACATTTGGTATGGCTGAAACAAAAGACGGCATACGAAGACGATAGCAGAGTTCGTGATTAGCCTCTCAAGCTGAAGCCCGTGCCTTCTGTTTCCTAGTGGAAGTCATTAGGAATGAAAGTGTCTGTGTTTGAAGATAACTACCGGGAAAAAAACCTGCCGAAATTCAGAGAATCGTCTACTAAGCTGTAGCATTCTAAGTCCGCTTCTCGAGTGTGAGTTCTGGGCAGCCAAACTTTTTTGTTTTTTTAAAATTATGTTTGAGCTAGTATCTCCATTTATGCTACTATACCTCAACAAAAATGGGACTTCCGCGAAATCTGCATTTTTGTGCAAATGCAGGGCGTTACACGGTTTGCTAGTTTTAGTAGTTTTAAATATTTTCTCATTTTTTGGTTTATCAAAATTTTGGGCGAACATTTATCTTCATTTGCGACATTATAACGATTAACGACTGAGCTTCCGCGAAATATGCCATATTTGGAAATGCAGCGCGTTACACGGTTCGACGTTTTCCCTATTTCTCTATATTTTTTTTGGTTTCTCAAAATCCTATTTGATCAATTATCGCCCTTTGCACTATTATAATGATGAAAGGTGGAACTTTTGGGAACTCTGCATTATTGTGGGTATGCAGGGCGTCACACGGTCCTGGCGGTTGGGGTACTCGGGAGAGCGCATTAAATATATCGCCGAAGCGCTGGTCATGCAAGGGCATGTAGAAATATAAACTTTGATATATACAATCCCCTTGGGATGCAGCAAGGGTGAAGAAGCAATCGCAAATCGTGCAGATGTGCTGTCTTCGATGTCTAATACTACTAAATATGTGTCTTTTTGTGGATGGCCCTACCTTCGAAACTCTTATTTTTTCTTGTTAAAAGTTCGGCCTACAACATTTCAGATTACTTTAAAATATTCCAATTAGGGTTTTACGGTGAAGCTACGCCCTAATGATGAGATGAACAGTAGTGCGAAGCTACGAGACAGCTTAGAGCGCCAGACTATCTTCAACATGATTCAAATTCCTGATACTTGGTTTTGTCTGTTTCTTCCTCAAAAAAAAAAAAAAAAAAAAAACGACCAAAGCACGGGGGGGTCAAATCTGTGATTTCAACTTCACTTTTGCAGTGCCTTAGCCACTGTGCCACCCCGTCTTGTAACATCACTAAAATGAAGGACACGTCAATGGATTTAAGAATATATGTACAGAATACAGCCTCAATAATATTTGTCAAGCTGGCATGCACTGGCATCACTGGAACCATGTACTGAGTAGGGCAGTATTTTTGCCTCGAATCGGCGGTTCTTTGCTGAAATCGTTTATCGTTTCATGGAAATAAAACCTGTCGACGAGTATATGGGTAGGGGTCGCCCGACCTCTTGCTTTCTCGGCACTGCGGCGTCTACATTTTCTGCGGCACCAAAGTTTACCTGAAGATTGTTTAAGATAAGCGATGCTAAACAAAGAACAAAAGAAACTTCAAAAAGTTCCCAAAGATGCGTTGATTAAAAGACCTTTCTTCACGTCAAGATAAATTTCTTCAAACAAGTTACCTTCACACATTTCTAAATATAGCAAGGATCCTCCAAAATTTGATCACATCAACTGATTTATGTCAGGCCGCCGCTCAAGAAAAGATTTCTTATTTCGGGAAGTTTATAGCGACTCCGACTTTTCTCTAAATTACGATTCTGTTTCTAAAGAACGAAATTGAGACGGAAACAGTGGGCCATTACGAGTCGCCTTACCCATCGCTTCACCTGTCAGGTATATGAGACAGCTAAAGCGAGCGTTCAAAAGGAAACGATTCTGGAGCGGGTCTATTTTAAAGCCCAGATAACGGGCTTGAAAACTGACCCTGCTTCAGTGGGTTGAACAACTCAGATAGCTTGAAATGTAAAAAAATATATAACCGCCATTCATTCCAACCTCACAGTTCAGCGGCAGAATTTGAGATTGGATGGAAGTCATTGTGGCAAGGAAAGGATGAAAAGCCCTCACGTGGATTTCAGATTGAAAAGGAGGAGTGAATAACTGCGCTCATTTTTATCGAAATGGGAAATCATTAGGGAGGCCGAACTAAACAGGAAAGAGCCACTATTCACATGATTGAAACTCTTGCATGCGGTAAAGGAATATATATGGTGTTGAAACACGGATACGCTTAAACATTTCACCACACTCCTAAAGACGCAATCGTCTTTCAAACCAGTCGCATTTTGTGTAAGACAATCCTCAGGCTTTCTAGCTATCTTGAAGTTGTTTAGGGAAATGGTAGAAACAAGAGCAGGCAAAAGTAACTCTTAAGATTGGGTCTAAGTGCGTTCGTTTCCAGCAGACCAGCACCGAAGCATAAAAAACTTGCAACAGAAGGTAGTCTGACAGCGGAGGCAGGCAATACCCTGGTACCTGCTAAAGTCGGCATTACGGAGTTTTTCATTTGATTACTAAATATTTAATTTAAAACATTCCGTCATTGCAAGTTGGATATTACAGAATTACACATTGTGAAAAATGATGCCACCCGAAAGAAGGACTTCAGTGAAAAAAACTTTAGTGCTGGGAGAAGTATGAGATTGATGCTCCATGGTCCCGGCTCAAGTTTAAAAGGGCGTATTTCGATCGACACGACGGAATAGCTCGCTTCTAGAATTAATTCCAGCTTTCTTTGGCAGAGAGACAGAAGGAACGTGAATGTTTTGAATTTATAGTCTGCCGAGCGTGAGCCGTTTCGGCCCTCTTTCCTTTCTTCTGGCATAATCCTTATTCTCCGCTTTCGAGTGAATGTCATTGTGTCGCATGTAGATGTGGCTTCCAACTACAATTTCAGTTTACCTTAACATCGCCAGCTTATAATGTCCTTTAACCTAAAGAATGCGGCAAAACAAAATAAAAAATAAGATAAAGAAACGAGGAAAACATCGTTTGATTAACCTAATATTTGGTAAGTCTCCGGTGTTGTGGCATCAACAGTGTGAGAAATAGCGGAGCGAATTCGCGATGTTCCCTTGAAGGAGCCATGAAGAGAAAATACAACTTCGTTTAATTTGAAAGAACTAGGATTCAGTATCTCACTCAGCTCCATTACAGCCACAAAAGATGTTTTTTAACGAAAAAAAAGCAAGAAGTATTTAAAAACTTTCAAATTTTGCGCCACAGTGACGTGTTATGAGCAAGAATGACGTCATACGGGCCAGCAATAAAACATAATTTTCAGTGCGTTAACTGCCCTTTAGCATTCAAGTGATGCGGTCAAATGGAACTAGAGGCCCCATTACAGACTTCCAGTCATGTGTCGTCGCGACAGGTCAGTTAGGCGGCCGCCAATCGCACAAACAAGGTTCCCTGACGTCATAGAAAAGTTGTGGGAAATTGGCTAGGGGGTCGCGACTGCTTCACACGTTTTCTTTAATATCTCCGTTATTTGTTCGAAGATTGCAATGATATTGGTATCATTGTTATCGGGACTAAGCAGTCTTTGTAATAAACCCAACTTGTATTTTGTCTTCATGGCTCCTTTAAGCTATAAATACATCGGCTTTTTTGGGGTTTGTTGGTTGGGCAATTGCTGAATGTGGTGCTGACAGCTGGGACTACTTGACTGCAGTGCTAAATTCCTAAGATAAAGTTACGCAGGAAGTACAGGTTACGACACCCCTGACTATACCGAAACAAAATGAATGAGTCCTGCTGTAACAAGCGGGAAAGAAGATACGAAGGCTGCTTCTTAAGGTACCTTTGAAGGACGAAACCGTTGCCTACTGAGTACCAAAATAAGAAACAAATAGTACTCTCGTACGGCTGTAGCTGCAGCATGCATTTTTAAAACTATAGCCCTGTTGAACGCGAGAATTTTTGTCATATTTAATGGAGTTGCGTCATTCTAGCAACTTACGATGGAATGATATCCAGCCACGGGGAATTATAGCCAGTCTAAAATTGTATACTTTCCTTAGTGACTGAATGCCCACTCTTCCGCTATGTCATTGCCCAACCATCCAGCATCAGCTTGTGACCGCGCCAGTCACGCTAACCTACCTCACCTGCCCCCTGGTCGCTGTGATGTAAATATCCACCACGCCCATTGTTCACCACCCCCTCACCGCCCTCCCCGAGAAAAAGAACGCACATAGTTTTGAGGTAGCGCTTCATCGTGTAGAGGGAAATAGAAGATATTTGGTTTGGCCCTCTTCCGGCATGCAATGACGGAGTCCTGTGGCAGGGGCTGGCGAAGCAGAATAAGCTGGAGCTTCGCGGGCACCAAAGGGCGAACGTGGCTCCGCTATGCAATTGTGTGAGATCCGACGCGTTGTTTAAGTTTCTTTGAAGCTCTTCACACGCGAAGAGATCTCGTACAAGTGTTCCTGCTTTATTCTGGCGTTTTAACACACCTACTATTTGCTGCCGAGAACTCAGCTCGAACATCCATTTGCGCTGGAACACGGCCTTGGTTACTTGCCGATTCCGCACGAGTTAACTTTTTTGAAGCGCTGGTCATTTTCACTGGTTTGCGACAACCGAAACCTGTGCTGATAAAAAGTGCGATTTTTGACCGTCTATTAAAAATAAACCACATTTGAATTTGAAGGGTCCGTACCCGTCATAAATGCTTCTGGTCATTACTGCTTTCGTACCTCAAACTGCCCACAATTTCGCAACCAAAAAATTGTTCCCTAATCGATGTCTTCTTCCCTATTGTACCACGTCTTCTTCTGTGCAGGTACAAGACGTGTAAGCATAAGTCGGCAATCAAATGGATACGGACATGACAAACATTGCGACGTTTAAACAATAACGATAGAATGACCTAGACATATTGGCGAGAGGCTTTGCTTCCGTTCGCCGTATGCTTTCACCAGATCAACCGACCTATCAGGAAACATCTCTCAAAGCTACGGGCCCAAAACGGTGAAAGTTGGGCGGAAAGTTGGGCGGAAAAGTTGGCTTGTTTTGTAACTCGATTCCCAATTTCAGTGATGCGTGGCACGGTGCACTTTTCGAATCAATGCTTCACTATGCAACCGAACAACCATTCTGGGCGCCAAGTGCGTGCGCGTATGTATGTGCGGTTCCCCATGGCCGCGAACAGTAGACTCGCCTCGTATTGTGTTTTCAAACGCACGACGTGACTCGTGCGAGAGGCTGCGCCGCTCAGACCACTGGGCATGAAAATTAAATCCGCGCGTGAGAAGAGCATTTCATGCAGAAACAGGTGACAGGGGATGAATAGATATACGAATGCAATTGTTTTCATTTACGTCAGAGTACCTGCAAGGAAAGATATAGGATGGTTCGTTTTTCTGTATCCCTTGGTCTGCAACACTTTTTTCATAGCGTTATTATGTTTTGCAGACACGTCGCAGTTCTACATCGTGTTAGAGAAAACACCAACTGTTTCAGATGCCATGTGGGTTGTTACTTTGTGCGGTGCGAGTTCGGGCGAGCGAATCGATTTCCGCAGTCTGCATTATTAGAAGTAAGTTGCGGAGCAACATATGGCCGAACCCAAGTGGGCTTTTGCGTTCCTTGGGGGAAGATGGGGTCGATGGAAGACATTTGCATATTGAGTGAATACTTGACGAGAACGAACGTAAAGGCGGGCACGCCTTGTCTGTTGACCAGAGAACAATGACTGGGTGTAACAAACCGGAATATGTAAATGTAGCATGCGCCAATGCCACTACGTGGTCGGATCTTTCGCTGAGAAAACAGGCATGCATGCGTGTATGCCGCTGCTTACTTATGCGCATATGCATATTACTGTTGTAAACCAGCTGTAAGGGAGTCAGGATGCGCGTATTTATATACTTCGGTGATCTATAGGAGACAGTTGATTGCTTTGTACACTGGTGATATATCTCCGAGAGCTATGAGTCAGTCACCTGCAACTGTTGTTGTCATGTGGGCACTGAGGCTGAAATTCAGTAGGCTACAAAGCGACTCGTTTTCATTCGTCTGGGGTTTTGCTTTTAACCAGATAATTAACCTACTCTATGGGAAAAATAATTATGCAACCGCCATAATCAGATAATGCCAAATATTTCTCGAAGCACCGTATAAATATGTTTGATATAAATATTACTTGTTGAGAGGTCAAGACAACGATTTAAACCTTCCGGCCTGTCACATGTTTTTTGATAAAATACATAATTTTTTACTGGCGAGGAAAATTTTCACAATTCAACAATTTCAAAGAAACACTGTCCAACTGCCGATTTAAACAGGGAAACTTGTTAACGCGTTCAGCGGCAGCTGCACACAGTGGAATGAGCTTAAAATTTTCTCTTTAGAGGGTAAATCGCTGCGCCAGGTACTGCGATTTTTTAGTGATCTGTTTTTTTTTCTGAACGTTGCGGTAACTAACGCTGTGCACGGCATTTCTGTCCCGCATGATATTTTCATAGCCGGACGTCACAACCTACATCACATTTTCAAATGAATTCATGTTTGCGTTCAGGTTAATCGTAAAGTGAACCCTTTGGCACGCCAATAGTGTTTTTGAAGCATTTTGGCGCGGCAGAACCAGGGAACATTTCTTAGAGAGCGGAAATATTTTTTCATGTAGCAGGCACTGCTTGAATGCAGCGTTCGTTCCTCGAGTATGAGGCGGGTGCGCGCTACATATGTGGCCACACATCTGAAACTGAATACTTCATCATGTCGTTTTAGTTGTTGCTTCCCATAGGACTTCTGCCGCTATGCGATCTTTCGAAACTGCCCTCGTGGGTATAACCAGATGAAGTCCTCTCGGCATCCACAAAGATATGACTTTCCGTTACAATTTAAAGTTAACTGGACATTAAAACTACGTTTTAAATTTAACTACGTTTTGTAGAAGCGTGAGCTTCCGTTTTCTTAGGGCCGGTCTAGCACGGAACTCATCATCGGCAGGAAAGCTACAAGTGCGGTTTGTTGATCTGGCATTATCAAAAGGGGCAAACACTCAAAGGTGGTTGAAGATATGATACCACTGCGCTAATATCGAGCAGGTATTAATACAGCTACGCTTTTAGGGCACCTCAAAAGAGATTTCAACCGGGCATCTCCTCTCAAAGTATCTCAAACTGGCACAAGCGCTGAACTCCAGCTTAGCTTTATTAACAAAGACACCGCTTCAAACGCGCAGGTGGTACTTAATCATAAACAACAAAGAAAAAATGAACAGAAGCGAAGCCTCATGAATTGACCGTAATGTATAACCTATTTAAATCCACTCTGATCCGTCTCAATTATTTCATTTCAATACACCTTAATTCCACCAACCTAGACAATATTATAATAAATAATCATCGATTTATCCATCTTGATCCTTCCTAAATGTAGAATATTTTTTGTCAATTCATGTTAATGTAATGCAATACACTTGAATACTCATTAATATCAATCCCAAACCAAGTATTATTTATCTCTTATACACGGCGCGCATGCTGTGGTTCGCTCCTGGGTAGCTCAGTTAGCTTTTTTTAGAATACAGAATAAGGCTCACCTAATTTGTGTGGCTCTAAACTGTTGGATAGGGGTCTTCGCAACAAATCATCGCTTCAGGATTGTAATGTTTACGAACTGTTAGAAAGAACAAATTATGTGTTTTTGAACTTTTCATACAGCTTTTTTTGCTAGAAGCTCGACATTATACCGGTCCACAGAATAAAATGCTGCAGGAGTTCGCACTGAAATCAAAATAGAGCGTCAATAGGATTCGAGCAAAAGCAGGCAGACTGGAACAGTGCCGACAACTAACTAGTTTCTTTATCGTAAATATAAACCTAATGATTCACATAATGTAAAGCTCAGCACACTGCAGATGCCCCTGCGCACACATCCAACAGGCGGAACCGGTCAGATCTCCTGCTACAGATTACGCTATAAAAGCTTCAAACTAATTTTTGCTAACTGGCTGATGTTTAACTGACCCAACCTCTGCCCTTCTTTTTTTATTGGAGAGGCCTGCAAAAGCCTCTCTTTGCGGAAACCAAGCACCCTTAATCCCGAAAATAAAAGCGCATAGCCACGCACGCGGAATGCCTAAAAAAATGCACCCGCCGATCATTTTTGATCAGAAATAGAAGCATTCTCTACGTTATTTTGTGCTATTATTTCATTTTAACTGGAATATATCAGAGCTTTTAAACTGCTTCCAAAAGAACACGTTTCTGGCTAGGCCTGTTTTGATTACGTTCACTAAATTGTATCTTTATCAATTACCCACATGCTAACCCAAAGAGGTTTGAGGCATTTGAACGTCGCTTCATCCCCGCATGTTGTTCTTTTTCCACTTGTAAGTTTAGAATTCGTAAATATATTTGGAAACGAATTTCAGAGGAGGCGTGTTTACTATAATGTGCTGCTAAGCGCAGGACTGATAGTAATTTCCACTCTTCAACAACACAGAAAAAAAGATGCACGAATTTCAGAGGAATTAAAAAGTACCTACATTGTTTCTACAGAATGTAATAACTGGGCGCAGGGAACAATACCCATTGGCTGACAAATGCATAGGTCCTAAAAAGTGTTTCATATAATTCACGCAATACAGTTACTTTGTTGTAGTGCTTTAGTGCCGCAGTTCGAAAAATTCTTTTTTCTGATTGGTCCGCAGGTACTAGTAAGTACTTGAAGCAGATTCTGAGAATCCCTGAGTATTTTAATATTCGGGTACATTAATGATACGTCCCTGCTAAAAGCTTCAATACTAGCCTCGCAAACCCTCTTTCGCTTCAATTCCGAACGTATTAGTCGTAGAAGCACCGAAAAACTCACTATATACAAAGTAGCCAGAGCTATATGAAAATCTTTGGGTCGTTAATCTTCACCCATCGCATGACTTCAGTATTTCTCTCGCTGACTTACTTTTGGTGGTTCCTCGATTCCTTCTTCTGTAACGAATGCTTCTAAGGGTAAAGGGTCCGAAATTCGGTCTTGGCTTGACCCCCCCCCCTCCCCCCAGGGGACAGCTTTCCGAGTAGCATTTCTGACAGACGTAGTTCGAGAAACACATTAACGGCTGCCGTACAGTCGAGGGCGGAAACGCAGAGGAAAGATATTAATCTCAGTTTGGGTCACAGTTCGCTCGCGGTCACTCCATTCGGGTCCACTCGGGGGGACCAGACACGTCAGGCGGACACAGCTTCCCAGATTCTCGGTTTGTTCTTGTTTGCTTCGTGTTCTGCGGCTGCCCGTGTGCGAATCAAATAACAGCAGCTAATCGAAGTGATGTATGGCAGACCCAGCGGGAGGCTTTTGGAAGTTAGAGCGTGGTCTGGTTCTGTGTACGTGCTCGTGAAGAACATTTGTTGGGGGCCCCTTTAACCGCTGTTTGTTAAAGAAGCAGCTATATTCATAAGCCCAAGCCTAATTAGTCGAGAAAGCGAAAGGGGAGATTGGGGTTGGACAGTGCTCATAAACAGGGAAGGAAAGAAATAAAGGGAACAACATGCTGCTAACACTCGTCACAAAAAAAATATATTTTTTTTAAACCAAAATAATACTCCTGTCTCAAAACATTCGACGTTGCTTCGCTCGGGCTCAGATAAGGTGAAAAGAGTGAGTACCTCTCGAAAACGGAGCGGAACCAGAGGCGGTGGATTGCGCTGTGTTCGTCTCGAGATCTCCGATAAAAGAGATCTGTCCCACCCAAAAAATGCCGGCTGCTTCATCTCAAATAATTGCCTTTCGATGCAGAGCCTTTTTGCCACAGGTGAATTACTCACCCTTTCCTCCCAGGTTTGCACAAATATTGTATGTTTGTAAAAACTAATTCCTTGTGTCCAAACATTGGAAGTAGAGCTCCCAACAAATAAATAATATAAGATCCGTGGATAAACCTTTACGCATTCACCCGCACCTCGCGATTATTGCTGGCCAACTGGCGGCTCGACCTTCTTCATCTTTAGACGTCCGCAAGGTCATGATCCTCATCCGTTCCTGGTACAACCTGGTAGCCGGGCACAGTGCTCTAACAGCCTCTGCGGTAACATTTGTTTGCTTTATCAGCGGCATCTGCTACCTGTTGCTCCTTCTGTCGCCCCCCAGTATCGGCCTTTTGTATCTGACATTCTCATTCCTTTCTTCTTGCCACACGAGCTAACCACAGGCTCGACTTTAAATGAAGGGCGGCAGCTGGCGCTCCGTCCGTCCACTTTTTAAGTGCGAATGCACTTTATAAGCGACCCTGAATTCCGGCGACCGCCGTCCGTCCACATAGCAACAGCTGCGGGTGCGCGCGCTCCTCGTCTTCCTTGGCAACGGGGGGAGATGGGCGCGCGCTGCCTGGCCGCTGACATGGCATATACCTACGTGGGGGATTGGCCAGGAATCTCCTCGTCTTCCTTGGCAACGGGGGGAGATGGGCGCGCGCTGCCTGGCCGCTGACATGGCACATACCCACGTGGGGGATTGGCCAGGAATCGGGCGTGAGAAGGGCTAATGCACCCGCTTAAAGGAGTACTGACACGAAATTTCAAAGCTGAGATCCGCTCTAGCAATCAAGTACAACGACAACACAAATAGGTGTCTGTGAATAAATGCATTTTTCTTTCTTTGTAGTTGTGTGTGTGTGTGTGATCTCTCTTTCGCGAACATTACCGAACCGCGCAAATTCAACTCGTGCATCCGCACTTTCACATTCTTCCCCTCGGGGAAATGCAGGGAAATTTCTTCATGTGAAAGTGGCTAGCGTTCTAAGCACTTTCCTCTTTTTGTCCCCACAGTGGAGTTCTCTGTAACTCTTTCGCTCACTGTGGTCATACAGCGGTGCGAAAATCGCGAAGATTTTACCGACATGGCCCATTAATTGATCCCGCAATAGCGCGAAAGCTGTCTTCACCGCGTTACGAATTACACTGTTGTGGTGCACCCTTTACAGAAAATACGGCGAACGCTCGGAGTTGGGGTCGAGTAGACCGAACCTTACTAGATTTCGCAAGTGAATGAGGTAGAAAAACTGTGTTTGCCGTGGAAACGTGCCTGCAGCAGTAAGAGCGCAGGGCTGCGATACGAACGAACAGATCAAGAACAGATGTTGAACCCGAACTGTAGGAACATTATGTTTGAAATATAAGCTAACTTGTTTAGCGTTTTGCACTATGTAGTTACTTACTGAATGTTTGCAGACATACTTTCCCAGTTTCTAGTTACTGAACAGCTGCGCTTTGTTTTTAATCATTCGCTGCTTAGATAATGTATGCTATTGGACTGTGAAGTGACACCCCAAATTATGCGGGGCCGTGCTCTTGATCTGCGTGTCATTTTGACCAATCATTTTATTCCTCGATTGTTATACGTCTAACTTGTGCTCTTCCAATAAGCGTGCACATTGTATCCTTAGCACTGTGATGTCTATTTTCTATTCTTCGTCCCTGTATACGCTGCAATTATGAACCAACACTCACAAGTCGAAACTTGCATAGTGCGACAATGGGGATGACGGAACTGATGACAGATGTTGCGCTCAAGAACATGCGTCATCGAAAAAGCTCTTGTTACACAGAATGATAGGAAAGTGTAGGTGAATGTGTATGCAGTGCAGATTCAGCCATGTTATGTATCACGAAAAAGAAAGGAAACCACTAAAAATAAATAACGAGCAAAAGCCTCCGCACGAGCGCCAAGGAAGAAGGTAGAGCCGGCACAAAGGCACCCAATCTGGCCGACAGAGACGAATGATGGTGCGGACCAAGTTAGTACGTGCGCCAAACACCGATCTCTCTGTAGCGCATAGCCACTAAGAGAAAACCAAGATTGGGGAGAGAGAGAGAGAGAGACCAGAGCGTTGTCCCAACGGTACGCGACTGCCTGCAGCGGAAGTGAGAACTCTTCGGGTAAGTGTTGCAATTCCCCGTTGCCCAAAGGTGGGAAATATATAAGCGGCCGCGGTAAAGTAAAAGCAAGGAGCAAAACGGTCGCGAAATGCAATAACATGAAAAATAAAAAGCTTCCAGCGCTTTCACTGGATACTCGCAATGACAGCGCTGATTTTGGAACTGTTTTGAACGAAGGCCATCGGTGAGACCTCACCGAAGACCAAGGGAGGAGGTGGTACTGTGCAATACCGACGCTGTTAGCTTAGCTTAGCGGGAAGGAGAGAATCACTGTCTATTAGGGACGTGTTGCTTCAGTAGTACTAACGGCATTGATCTTCTTTAGACATTGTTTTCGCCTACTGTACCCACGCACGTGGCTTGTATTCCTTCGTTTAATTCTTAATTACTGCACTGCTCGTTTCGGGCACTGAACACCATAGCACGTCGCTTTGAAGTATTTAAGTATCTCTAAACGCAGTCTGTGGTTTGAGCGTGCGCCATGAGCTGCATTTTCTGTTTTCCGTGTGTCTTGCAGGGACAAAACGCGTGAATAGAACTTTTTTTCTGTAATAATTACATAGTGACATATTAAACACAATTTTATGCGAAAGTGCATCAGGATACAAAACAGGCCAAAGAGAGAAAGGGGCTTACGGCCACCTCCCCTCGCGGGAACCCTGGTGTGATGCGACGCTGAGGGGGGTTCACGCGCAAGCGGAGAGCAACCGTCGACCGAAAGGCCGCAGGAGAGCGGCACACCGCTTATATGCGCAGCGCGTCCGAAGGAGAGGAGACCGCGAAGAGAGAGTGCCGCGGCTATGACGCAACGAAATCCAACACAATCCACTTTAATCCAATCCAATCCAATCCAAGTCAAGCCAAGCCAAGCCAAGCCAATCCAATCCAATCCAATCCGATGCCCCTCGCGGGAGACTATTCGCTTTCGGAGAGGAGAGGGGGAGAGTGGCTGCGGACAATAACAACGGACGCACGCGGACAACAACAACGGACGCACGCAGGAAGGACAGGGCTGCCGACAAGAGATGCTCTCAAGTCAAGCCAAGCCAAGCCAAGACAAGCCAATCCAATCGAATCCAATCCAATGCCCCTCGCGAGAGTGTTCGCTATCGGAGAGGGAAGGGGGAGAGTGGCTGCGGACAACAACAACGGACGCACGCGGACAACAACAACGGACGCACGCAGGAAGGACAGGGCCGCCGACAAGAGATGCTCTCAGCGTCGCATCTAATAAAATAATACAATGCATCCGGAACAAATACGCAATCACCGGATCGTTGTTGCACGTTAAAGGGATCTCAAAGGTCTTGCTTTTATGCTGGCGACTGCCTCTTTGGCAGCACTGGCCAGCATAATAAAAATTATGGTCATATTCATCCTACATCGAATGAATTTCTTTGTTGCGCACTTTTTATGTTTTCTATCTGCCGTACCGTTATCAACCGCTGATTTTTCCAGGCCCCTAGGTAATGCTGCTATCATTGTGGCGGCCTCCCCACATTTCTTTAAACTCTGCATCACAATCTTGGCAAAGTTTTTTTTGTCTGTGCGTTTTAGCTGACTTGCGTGTTACACACGTACAATGTATCAGATTCCACACTTTCCTTAATTTCAACCGGCATTAAACCAATGAACCTGCTTTCCATTTTGACCTGACCAGGCAAAATTTTGTTTCGAAGGGTTTTGTGAGCCGATTAAGTGCTGCCCAATTTGCTGGCGGAGTGAGTACTCCTTGGTTGTGTACAACTGTTATCAGTGGCAGCGGGGACTCAGTGATATGCCGTGATCCAGAAATTATAAGAGATACACCGGTCACCACCTAGAGCGCCACTCGCTGATCACCGGTGCACAATGGTGAGTAACGCGTTCGTTCCTCCACAATGGCGAGCTGCCGGTCACCCATGAAGACCGCAGGGGCCTCGAGTTGGTCCCAAATAGGTCCCGCACAGAGGCACACAGGAACTCCGTACAACAGTGCCAACAGCGTCAGCGAGTTTTTAGGGCATGTGCCCTGCTGAGAGTGCTAGAAGCGTTCAGTAACCCCGCATTGGTTTCGATAAAGGGTGAAAGGTTAAAATTAAATTTCTATTATTGTGGAGTCGTCCAATTGCAAAATCTTCTGCCGCGTGAAAGTACGACGAGGGACGTTACGGAGCCCGTCGGCAGGAATGCTGGGGTGTTTCGACTCCATTTGCATAACATGAGTAATTTCTGTTTTTTTTCTGAAGGGGTGGGGGGTTGCGGGGGTATTTGGGAAGTAAAAAGTCGGACACTCCCGAGCGGATATATTGGCACGGAAAGAGCCGGCCACACATGACAACTGTCTTTCTTTCTTGAGCGGTTGCCACGCCTCATTTGGACATTTTGTTTTACCATCATACATTGATTTACGTTTATTTTCGTGGAGACCAACCCTATGTGTTCGTTTAGTTAAAACAGTGGTTGTACCTTCGGTCGTATACTTACGATTTTAAATAATGCAGCTATTTGCTTTGCACAAATCAATATTCTCATCTAAGAGATGCGCCAATACTGCTAGTGGTTCGAGTACTTTGTTGCTACCTACACTTTGACGCCGTACACACTGCTACAGCAGAAGTGGTTTTATTACGGTACGGTCGCTGCGAGCTGGAAATGGTTTCAGAAACCGAACGCTAGAAAAACCAGCCCGGATTCTTCAGTATATCCTTCAGACTTCATAACGCACAGAACGTTTGGTGCCTAGAGAAAACGTCAGAGAAGGACCACTTTACATAGAAGGCAAAAACAACGCTGTTTACGTGCGGTCAGCGTATCTCTCATTCACCAGTACGAGTTTTTAAACCTCGAGGCCCGCCTTTGTAAGAGTGTTCTGGCTTGTATTTCTACTGCAATGTGTTATTTCCGCTACTATAGCAAATTCAGATACAAACTAACACGCAGGAAGCGGCGTGAAAACTTCCTTATTTTCTCAAGCGTGTCGCACTGATTACCGCGCAGTCAACGTACGTTATCAAGGCTCTTGAAAGTAGCACTTTTGCCTGTGTACTCGCAAGGGCTGCAAAAATTTTGTGCACCTGGTGGCAGTTTTCGTCGTTCGTGTTAGCCTGCAAAGATACCTGGGCGAAAGACGTTGTGCATACAGTGTGGACAGTGGGTATCTTAATAAATGTCAGCTGTGCCTAAAACGTTTCTAGGCGGCATTTTTCTACTCATTTTGGGGGTGGTTTTTCTTCGTTTCTTCTTTTTAATGCTTTTTTCCCCCTAGGCGTAAACAAATAATAACAATAAGATGCTCGTGAGGAAAATGTGTCTAATTTTTTTGTGCGTTACCTTATATTCCGCATTTTTTCACCACTTTTGAAAATGTGCCCCACTCCCTTAAAAACATACCTTTGTATATGTAAACATACATACAAAAACAAAAAACTTTGTGATGTGTGACTTTCCTCATTGTGCCACCAGGCTTGTAACAGGGTTTCTTATTCAATGGTCTGAACGCCCAGAATGCGTCCATATAGAGTCGCATGGAAAAGCGATGCTTTGCGTTCAATTTACTGTGAACCAGAGCGGTGACGCATGTTAAGTTCCTATGTATTCTCGGCGAGTCTCCTACAAGAAAGGGAGCTGGCGGCCTACATCATCAGGGCCCTCAGTGGCCGCCTGGACCGAGGCGGCTTATTCGTCCGCACCATATCATGAACAATAAAATTTCTATCTATCTACCTGAGGGTGCTTTTGGAGGCACGCAACTTTTCCACGCTGCTCAGGCCGCAAGCTGGCGAAGCTCTTGTATTTAGAACTTGCGTATCACGTCGTAGGAAGTCCACCGAAGGTATTTCGACCAAACGACTTTTCGTGCAACTAACCGGTTTTTAGGAGGACAACAAACCTCTGAATGACTGCTCCGCCCCTTTGATAGGTCGTAATTATATAATATTAAAACTCGCGGATGATCAAAAGCTGCTGTGCTAAGCGCAGTGAAATTAGGAGATGAAAGGTGATATATTAAAAAAGTGGGTAAGAGAAAAGAACTGCGGATATTGTTGAACTCAATTGTTGAATGAGGGTTCACCCTCATTCAACCCAGTCCAGGGGAGGGAAGGGGCGTTTCAAAGGATAGGAAGAGAGAAAGTGAGGGAAGAAGGTGATGAGTGTGGGACAGTTTATGTCGCCTTCACCTCGTCCAAGGCTCTACGGCTACAAACGATAGAGTAGTTCTGCCGCAACCAGGATGTTGAGGAGGTGCTATCAGGATAGGAGATGGGCTTGCTCGTGCCTTCCCCCGTTCCCCGGAATAACCTCAGTGCCACGAAATCAATAGAGAACCTCCAGAGGCATTCACGGCCATTGAGGGCAACAATACGGCAGCCCACGAATGAATTCGCAGCATATAAAAACGACGGGGCAGTCGAAAAGACGTGAGAGCGTTCCGCAATTGTATGTACAGTGGACGGTTGGGCCACAATCGGCAGTGTATTCTGGCACGTTTGCAGACAAGTCTACACGCAGTTTTTGGGAGTAAACCAAATTGCGCAGCAGAAGAGATATCACGATTGTGACACGGACGTCACAGCACCTTAAGATACGGGACTACCGATGCATCGGGAAGTATTCTTTAGCGACTAGGAAATTTGGTTACCGTCATTAGCATAGCACAAATCATGGACTACATTGGAAGTAAGTGCTAATACAATTATTGGAGTGCAACGTTAAGTTTTGGTATAAAACCATGTAAAAACTTCACATGAAGTGTTAGCCACCCAACAAACATTTTCGTCAAAACTTGAGCATATTTCACTCCGGATAAACAATGAAAGTTTGGACAGGAACAATAAAAGAACAAAAAAGTGAGAACCTCACCCTACAAATCAAGTACAACAGAAAAAAACTGGAAACACCGCCGCCACATCAAACAGAAAGACAACGAACCAGGGCACAAAACGCTTCCCGGTATCGGAACCTAACTTGGGTCTCTCTTGTTATAAAACCTGCTTCTGTGGGAGCGCGTTCATGGCGTGACCTCTTGCCTGCTTTCCTCTTCGCTAGTTAACGTGCGTTTGCGCCGAAAGTGGGGACCACAGGCGCAGAGTTAGCGAAACCGGTTGCCGCGGGTTTCAGCACGTGGTAACGTGGTCCGCTTTGGCAGAAATGGGAAAGCCCGCGGGCATTTAAAAATTAGCAGTGGCTTAGCTCGGCTATGCAAGGACATACGTAGCGTGAGCTGAGGTTCCACAAAATGAAAGGCGCTATCAAGCGGCTCCGGGGCAGCGCCATACTTGGATACTGCGTAACTTAGGTGCACAACTGGGCACGCGCGGGTACCAGTGCGTCTGCCGCGGCTATGACCTCACTCCCCTGGACTGCTCAAACCTGCGAGGCGTGCGCGGCGGCGCGGGCTCCGGGGCGCCAGCTGTGCGCCGTGTGACACCACTGCTCCTCGCGCATGCGGAGCACGGCTTTCCAGGAGCCACGCGAACCTGCTCAACCTCGGCCAGTGTACCTCACGCTAGAAAACGATCCGGGTCTGCCAGTCAAGCACAACTTTTAGCGCAAGTTCGAAAAAACATGTGAGGTGCAACAGCCAGGTCCCCGAAAAAGGGGAAGGGACCACCAGCTCTGCTGCTTCTCCAGTCTTGCACTACTAGTGCAAGCTTCGGAATTTTTTTTATAGAGGAAATCCAGGCAACAAACTTCGAACGTCGCGCATTCTGATATTATTAAGCAGCAGAGCAAAATAAGGTCGCTGTTATAGAAAGTGAACCAGTAGACATGCTAAACGCTCGCACTTCTGTTGTGTGCGTGAAACTGGATCACGCTAATGGGAGAGCTAGCTTGGGTCTAGTGTCTTCTTCGATGAGTCTTATATACGTGTTTCAACTACAGACGTGTATTGTTAAGATATTATAGTAACCTTGCGCATGTTTTCGGTTGACTGTCCCTTCACATCCATAAACCGCAGCAGAGCGCGTTTTTGGGCATGTTTCCCATAAAACAAATCGCAGGAAGTTCTTTGCTCAAACTATTATCTATGCACATAATGGGCCTAGGTGTTTATTTTGTGTAGTTTACTCACGGTGAAGTATCAAAAATCTAAGACCTATCGTGCCCCAATATTTCTGGTACCTGAGTGTCGATTTGACAAGTGTGGTACAAGCCCCCTGGGTCACGTTCAACGTGTGCATTAAAAACAAAAACAAAATATACTGCGTTCACCCTACAACTCGACCTCAAAACTACGCTGTGCTTCATCCGCTTGGTTCATGTACATAATCAGCAACCACACCTATAATACGAATGCGTTACATCAACCTTTGCCCGGCTCTGTCGGCGGCTCCACAATGCTAGTGGACGTGGCTTTTAAGCGATTGGCAGCAAAAATTGGCAAAGGGCCAGTTAATAAACCAAACTTATTTTGACTTGCCTACGCACCAAAGATACATTGGTGGCGGTTGCGTTTTTTCTGTGTCGCTATTAAACGGCTAGTAATTGATGTCAACGTTGGAAAAAAAAAAGAGAAATGGGGGGAGGTAGAGCAGGTGAAACGGGGAAAAGCTGGCCTGGATACTTGGGAAGGCATAACACTAAAATCTTGGTTCGGGGCATGATTTCTTTTACAGGCACGTTGTCCTTTTGGCGGTAAACCAAGTTCACAAGATTCGTTAGACTAGCTGTGACAACGCCCTTTCACAATGGTAAAGGAGAAAAACTTGCTTCAAAGATAGCCAAAGATAAAGTTGTAGGGTTAAGAGTAAGACGGGGAGAACGTTTGTTGCGACGGCTTCGCGATGATTTACGCCATGGTCCCTCGGATGAATAGGTTTTGGCGAAGTGCTGAATTTTTCACGTCATTCCCCGACAGGTCAGAAGCTTAGCCGGGGAATGTTTTTTTATCTTCTTGAGAGCTAGGCCTGGCATTTTGTTTGCAACCTCCAGTATTACTTCAAAGAATGACGCTCCTGTCATCTCCTCTGCCCCTCTCTCTATGTCATTCCGTGGCATGATTGTGTTTCGCCATCCATCCGCACATGCTCTGCACACAGAAAAACGCTCAGCGTGAACGCGTCTTCGCTTTTTGCACGGATGACATGTATGCCGGTCGTTCGCAGCGCGCGCGTTCGTATACGGGGCGGTCAGAACTGAATGCCCCAACATTTTGTCTTTTCTCTCTCCTAACCTCTTTCTCCTTTTTTCGCAAGTGGGGATTTCAGACGGAGGAAATAATCCGTTTTATTGCAACATGCCCTTGTTACAGTTGTTTTGAAAACTACGAAACAGCAGGAACTTTTTCTTAAGTGTCCGTGCTCTGGGCATTTTAAATTTCGAAGCTCATTGATCAAGTTAAAAAACGACCCCACGTGCCTGATTCATCTGTTAGGTGTAGGTGCATAGATAAATAAAATTAAAGAGAATTAGAAGGTATTACCTGGAAAAGATTTTTAAATGGGAGCAAAGCATATTTTTACTCATTTGCATAGGAAGTTCTCGGCTCACGCTACCGTTAATGTGTCTCGCGTTGCAACGCTAGCAGCTATAGTTTGCTTCCGCTGTTTCCTCATGCATCACACTACTTGATATCGACATGTCCGTAAGAGCTAAGTGCTCAGAAGGCTAGAAAATGCTGTCTATAAAAATGTGTACACTGTAAGGATAAAGAAATTTCGACCGCGTGGAGAACACTTAGGACGGCATACCATGGCTTAACAAGTTTCTGGGTAGCTGCATTGGAGTGGCTGCTATATCTGTTTTGCACCCCAATACAGATGTATGCACATCAGATGTATGCACTTAAGGATAAGCAAGGCAATGTCATCACAAATAGGGATAAAATAGTCACAGTGGCCGAGGAGTTCTATAGGGATCTGCCGAACGAGACAGTAGTTCGGATAATGCCGGATAATGCCGAACGAGACAGTAGTTCAGAGGAGATAGACATCCCACCAGCAACGACCGAAGAAGTAAGGAAGGCTTTGAAAGAAATGAAAGGGGCAAAGCACCTGGTGAGGATCAGATAACAGCAGACCTCTTGAAGGATGGCGGAGAAATTGTACTTGAAAAACTGGCAAACCTGTGTACGCAATGCCTAATGACCGCAATGGTACCGGAATCTTGGAAGAACGCGAACATCATCCTAATCCACAAGAAAGGCGACATGAAGGACTTGAAAAATTATAGGCCGATCTGCTTACTCTCAGTTGTCTACAAGGTATTTAGCAAGGTAATCGCTAACCGAATCTCTGCAACCTTAGATTTCAGTCAACCTAAAGAACAAGCAGGGTTCCGTAAGGGTTATTCAACAATGGACCATATTCACACGATCAATCAGGTGATAGAAAAGTGCGCTGAGTATACTGAACCCCTATATATAGCCTTCATAGATTATGAGACAGCATTTGACTCGGTCGAAACCCTAGCAGTCATTCAGGCATTACGGAACCAGGGGGTAGATGAGCATTATGTAAGTATACTAGAGGATATCTACAATCGGACTACAGCTACCATCATCCTCCATAGGGAGAGCAGTAAAATACCTATAAGGAAGGGTGTCACACAAGGAGACACAATCTCTCCAATGTTATTCACAGCATGCTTACAAGAAGTATTCAGAAGTATTCAGAAGTATTCAGCGCTTGTACTGTCTTTTCGTCCGTTAGTCCCCGTCTTTGCGCTGTTTTTCCCCCTGAGAGAGTATTCAGAACGTTGGATTGGGAACAGGTGGGAGTAAGCGTTAATGGAGAATACCTCAGTAACCTCAGATTTGCTGATGACGTCGCCTTGCTAAGTAACTCGGGGGACGAATTGCAAAGCATGCTTTCCGCACTTGGCGAACAGAGTAGAACCATGGGCCTGAAAATTAATATGCAGAAAACTAAAGTAATGATCAATACCCTTGGGACAGCACAGCAGTTTGAGATAGGTGGCGATGCAGTGGAAGTTGTAAGCGAATATATATACTTAGGCCAAGTTGTGACCCCAGATCCCAATCATCAGGCAGAGATAATTAGAAGGATCAGAATGGGGTGGGCTGCATATGGCAGACATTCTCAGATAATGAATAGCAGCCTACCATTGTCGCTGAAGAAGAAAGTGTATGACAGCTGCATGTTACCGGCACTCACCTACGGGGCGGAAACTTGGAGGCTCACTAAGAGGGTTCAACTTAAATTGAGAACGACTCCGCGGGCAATGGAGCGGTAAATGATAGGTCTAACATTAAGGGACAAGAATATAGCGGAGTGGGTCAGGGAGCAAACTGGTGTTAAAGACATATTAGTAGAAATTAAGAAGAAGAAATGGACGTGGGCAGGGCATGTAATGCGAAGACAAGATAACCGCTGGTCATTAGGGGTAACAGAGTGGATCCTTAGAGAAGGCAAGCGTTGCAGGGGGCGGCAGAAAGTTAGATGGGCAGATGAGATCAAGAAGTTTGCGGGGATAAATTGGTCACAGTTGGCACAGGACCGAGATAATTGGAGAATAATGGGAGAGGCCTTTGCCCCGCAGTGGGCGTAGATAGGCTGGTGATGATGATGGTGATGATGACATGTCGCTGCGTCATTTTATTAGGAGCCAGGCAGCGTCTTCCAGAGCATAATAGTACGGTAAGAGTGGCGAACTATAATGGAACACTGCGAAAGAACCCTTTGAGGATCCCGTTGCTCCTTACGGTCTCGATGCTTGAGAGGAGAGGAGAGGGATGAAATGCCCTGTTCTTCATCAGGACAACAGCCGGATGCTCTTGGCCTCTACGTTGCCTCTGTTGTCCAAATCGGGAGCGACAGGCTACCAAGCAGCTAATCAAAAATAATATCTACCCATCTAGTCTAATGGGTTATCAAAGCATTAGCGAACTTCGTGGGCCTAAAATGTAGCGTTCATGACACAGGAGATGAATCCCGGCTCAAAAGATAAAAAAGACCAAATGAATGCTCGTAGTGACGGGAAGGGAACACCGACAACAAGAAGAGAACAACTAGAAGGGAACGACGACAACAACGTAAGTTGTACCGCTGCATGTGCCCGCTAAGCACAGTTTTAGCGCACCAGGAAGCAATTGAGGAGATTGGAGTTGAATCCCATGGAATCACACGGGCTTTTAATTTTCTCTTTACGGCGGCCATTTTCTTAATCAGACAACAACAGCAACGCATTTTCCCACAGCGGCCACTTAAGGCTCTCGCCTTAATAAAGCGACCGCAGAAATGGGCTCCCTGTTAACCATCACCTCTCCTCCACGCTGACAGCTCGGTATATACAAGTCTGCGAGGCCAAAATTTTTAAAGAGCCAACATAAGTGCAAAGATGGTGTCGCGATGTCGCGATACCGTATAGTCACGCTCTACACACATTTTACAAATCCAAAGAGTCCACACCGCATCGAAGGTTGGTGAGTATACTTTCCATCATCGAGTTCACAGCGATCAAGCTATCGCCATTCTGCGATCTTGGACATTTCTTTTGATTTCCTGCTCGGCTGTTCCACGGGAGAAACTTTCCTGAACAAGCTTATTTAGTGCTCTCGGTACCCTTATCCACACGGGGCCACCACACCAGGATGGCACCGTATTTCGCTCTGCGGGCCCAAACTACGACATAGTGCACGACCTTAGTTACATCAGTGGCTTCATGGAGTTGTATTGTGGCGGAATAAAGCTAAAACACCGGAACACCATTACCTGAAGTTCTGTCGCGGGCCGCTGGGTTGCAGTTTATGCCGCCTTTATGCGTCGCCCCCTACACCTTCTTTGAGGTGCGAGAAAAGCAGAAGATAAACACAATTATCCGCAAAACGTTCAAACAAGCTCTAGCTTTCGCCACAAGTACATAACTTGCTCGACTGCTAGCACTTGGACAGCATAGTACACTGGAAGAATTGACTGAGGCACACCTCACTACGCAGAGAACACGTCTAGCCATTACCCCCTCTGGACATCACGTGCTCCAACGCTTAGGCTACGCACTCCCACAAACCATTCAAAGGACATCGGACATCCCACTGGACATTCGGTTAAGGCTGTGGTGAGTACCCCCCCTTCTACGGAACATAAACCCTCAATACCACGAAGGGAGAAGGCAAGCCAGAGCCTAAGCCCCTAAAAAACTATACGGACTATATCCCCGCGGTATAAAAAAATTCTGCGGACTGCGCGCGCGGGAACACCAAAACTGCAGTTGTCGTAATCTCCACTGCCCTAAACACGAGCATAAGTCTAAAGCAGTCCACTACCCTCCAAGCTGAAGAGACAGCGACCGCATTAGCCTCAAGCCAGTACCATCATCACTGACCCCCAAGGCGCTGGTCATACGTACATGGCGGGAAGAATTTCCAAAAACTCAATGCAGGTTCTAGCCCAGAATCAATTAAAAGAGGCTTATCAATAACTTGGACGCCTGCCCATTCGTTACTCTGCGGCAATCAAGCCGTCTATGCGTTCACTCGAGGTCTCTCAAGCCGGGCACCATTGGAGGATGACGACCGGGATGATCATCATCTCACTACATTTACCGACACGACGCAACACTACAGGCTATTCCGGCGCACTTACCCGCAAGGAGATGACCAGTTGTCAAAAGACCAAGAAGTGACCCTCCGCCGACGACGACCTAGCACGTTCTCACACCCCACTTGACTACACGCCATTCACACCCCCCCCCCACCCCCTGTACACTCCCCAGTGCGATTTCTGCGGCCAACGCGCTACTGTCACATGGTCTGGGAGTTCCAGAATAAGCCAGGCTTGAAGCTAATTCCCAGTCATACCTACGAGCATTGGGAGAGTCAGCTTGCCAGCTCTGATCCAAATAGGCTGCTATGGCTGACCGAAAGGGAGGTTCCCGTTTGAACCCATTCCCATTTCATCCTTCCCGCTTGTTCCCTCCCGTTCCAACCCGACGCAAAACGACCTTCCCGTTTCGCCCTTTCCCAGTTGGTCCGTTCCCGTTTGAACCCGTTCCCATTTCAACCTTCCCGTTTGTTCCTTCCCATTTCAACCCGGGGCGAAAGAATCTTCCCGTTTCGTATTTTCCTATTTAGTCCGTTCCCGGAATAACGCACCCGGATTATGAAACGTTATAAAAACATTTTCATATGGTTTTACATTTGGTTACAATTCAAGTAATACCAATTAACAAATCTTTTAATCTTTTAAATTAACAAAGCCTAACAAACAAATTAACAATTAACAAATTAACAAACCAATTAACAAATTAACAATAAATTCACAAATTAACAAACACGTCGCTCATGAAAACGGAAACAGCGGAATACCTAAATGCACTTAACTAAATGTATTTAGGTCGCGAGGGTCGCCCTGGGGGGGCGCTGTCAAAACAGCACACGACGAAAGGGCACGCGACAGAAGAGCACCGACATAACAGCACGGCGTCAAAAGGGCACCCGACAAAACAGCACGCGACAAAACAGCACGGCGTCAAAAGCGCACGCGACGGAACAGCACGTTGACAAAACAGCACAGCGTCAAAACAGCACAGCGACAGAACGGCACGATTTTATGGAACGCCTAAATGGGCAAATATTTTTATTTTAACATGGATAAAAACACTTTAGTGGGCGCAAACTGCTCTCTCTGAGGTTCTCTTCACGTTTCGTTACTCTTTCTCGGGAAAAATACTACGGCTTTAATTATTACAGCATGTGGGATATCTGAAATGAAAGAAGCAAAAGCCAGGGACGACATTTGGTAAAACTTTTGTTCCTTTTTAGGTAGCCCTGCAATTTTTATGATAATAATAATAATAATAATATTAATAATAATAATAATAATAATAATAATAATAATAATAATAATAATAATTTATTTCCGAATTTGCCGCTGACAGTTCTCCAAGACTGGTAGGCCCGGATCATTTCGTCCGCAGGCTTTCACATCTCTCCCAAAGTGGACCGCGTTAGCACGCGCTAAAACCGGTGACCGAGTCTAAAGTCAACGCCTGCGCTACGAACCCAATGGAAATACTGTTCGCCCGGAATGCGATCACAGCAAAATCGGTAATAAAAACCGCAGGGTAGTCTTGGTATGTCTGCTTTGCGCCGCAGAAACATTTTGCAATTTTTTTGTACGAGCTTTTTATTTTAGCGCCGTCTATGAAGCGACCGCCGAAACCTCCGCGCTGGGCTGTTAAGTGGGCCGTTCTTTGCGTGCGTCTGCTCGGAATCCGTGCATTACCGAGTGAACCGTAGTGGTTTGGCGTTAAGTTAGCGGTTGCAGTGCTTGTGTGTGTGTGTTCTGTTTTGTTTTCATCATCTGCGGACGGATTTTAGGTCCTGATTTGCTGCCAGAGCGGGAAATTCCGACCCCGGCTGTTGAGACCAGCAGCAGTAGCAGTGTGGTGGTGGTGCCGGTGGGGCTCCGCAGTTCCGCGATGAAAACGTACCGGTATGGCACCGACTGACATAGAAATCGATATCGGGGAGTAAATACGTGTTTTCAATGCCACCGTGCTTGTTATGTTCACCGATTAGTCATGTTTACGGAAGCGCGGACGTCGAATGCGGAGCGCGCATAGCATATGTGGGTCACGGTGATCCGTGCTCGCGATGGACCTTCGACGAGGCGATTGCTACGCTGTTGGCATTGCAATGCAATATAATCTTTCTTAACTAGACTTATGACGGTTACTGACGAAACGAAATTACCCGGGCGGAAAAATAACGCGACCGCACAACCAGTCAAATTACTATTCGAAGGTTGAGCAAAAGGGTTGACGTTCGGGCGAGTTAATATTGGTTGATCATGATCGTGATCATGATTGACCTAACTCTGCGCAGCGCATGTGGCCTGTCGCTCGGAGCCCACCTTTGTGAAACCGCTGCTTTCACCACAAATGCTTTACGCGACCAGCAGTAACTGTTTTGTAATTGTAATACTTTAGATTCCGTGGCAACGCAAAAGGATTAAAAGCTTTTCCTTTGACCGCGTTGTGAACAGGTTGAGCTATTTTCCAAATGCAGCGTTCACGCGTACCTCGAGCTGCGTTTCCACATTTGGCTGCCTGCTTATCCTGCTATCGACCAGCACTGTGCGATGGAGAAAGTTATCCTTTCAAATCGTTTGGCAGTGTAATGCGTTGGCCTGAAAAAAAGTAAACAAAACGCCGTGATTTTAAAGGTTAGATTAGATTAAAAGGGGATGGTTTAATGCCAATCGGCTGTAATGACCAAACAATATATGGTATTTTAAATTGACTACAAGGAACCAGAAGTTATTGTAGTGTTGTATTGTATCGGCGCTCGTGAAAGATCCCCAAGTGGTCAAAATTAATCCGCAGCCCTCCACTACTGCGCGCCTCATCACCCATGAAGCGTCGGGGCGTTAAACACCATAATGAATGAATGAATCAATCAATCAATCAATCAATCAACCAACCAATCAATGCTGTATTGTAAAGGATAAAGTTGCTTCTAACATTTCAGGGGGTTCCGTTCCCTGTCGCAGCTTTGCGTGTGATAAATGGATTTTGATCCGTCTGCTTGCAGTCCAAGTGCACCCAAGAAACCCTGGAGTTGGTCGTTGGTACAAAGTCGTTGCGATTTATCCGCTCTTTCCAGCCCCTACAGGTGGCGCTGCGGAAAACAGCAATGGCGGACGAGACGGTGATCGGGCCTTCGTAGCAGCATGTGCCCCAGCATCAATAGCGGCCTAAATGAAACTTCGCAGTTCCGCTTGAAACAACTACTTTCTTGAAACATTAACACATGAATACGTTGCCGATTGCGAGACAACATTCGATTCGTTTCAGGGTGTCTGCTGCGGTGTAAAAAGCGCTGCATGCGAGGCAATCCGCTGTGCATGGCTCAGGCCTAACTGAAGTAGTTTGAGAACAATACCGCCTCATTGGGCAAACAACCTAATACATAATGTGCAACGCTAAATTTTGGGAGATTATTGCAGTGTAAGTCGCCGAAGTGCACGTTTTACTTAGGCGTGTTCATTTTGCTTTGTACATACTAAGCAGAAGCCCATGCGCACAATGCGCGGGCGATATGTGCGTATTGCGGTGTTTTTCTTAGATGTCCTAAAACCTAGTTGTGACTTTGGGCAGTAAAACCGCGAAGACGAGGCTCCTATTACGTCGTATCAAGTGGTATACAAACGAACATGCTGGCATTATATATGTAAAAAAAAAAGGTAAGCGTACGTGTGATATTGAAGCGTACATGAAAATACAGGCAGTACTTTACAGGTGCGCTTTTGGCTTGTGATAATTAGAGAAACCTCCTGGCTGTAAGTACGTTATGTTGATTTGACTGCCGGTAAGATTTTTAAGTGCGTGAATGCTTATAACCAAAACCAAAACGGGGGCTACAAAATGCATTCAAGAGCTCGCATTTGAACTACCAGATGAGGTTACTATATTGTCATTGCTAAAACATCTTGCTTCGACATATATATGTATTTTTTCAGTCATTCATCAATAAACGCATCCCCACATTTGCTTCTCGCCTTCGCGTGCAAGAACGTTTCATTTGTTTCTTTACTGAAAATAAAAGCAAGCGGATTGGACAGCCTCTGCTGCTTATATGTTTGAAAGCAGTGGAATGGAGCCAATTTAAGCTCATATAAGTGAAGATTGGTTGACACATTATGCGGCAGTGACTGTAAATAGTATCCGAAAAAGGCGATCACAAGGTTGTACAAAGTTCCTACAAAATCGGCGCCCTCACAGCAAATAACCAATAAATGCGTTAGCCATAATTCAGGAAAGAATAATTTAGGCACCACGCACGCATGTGTGGGTCCGAAAGACTTCCGTTTTTCTACGCAGCAGACGCCGATGAGGCCTAAAACTCTTTCATTTACCTGCAGCTTCTGTAGCTTCAAGAAAGTTGAGAGAATATAAACGCGCGTTCTGCCTGTATTTCCCGGTTATTTACACGGAATTGTCGATTACTATACTTGCGATTACTATTTTCCTTTCGCTTCTGCGAGGCTGCAAGGGTGCCGCCGGCCGCCTCCGCCGGAGCGTCCGGTCCGCCGATCACCGTCTCCAGGCTTCAGACAAATTCCGCGCGGCGTCACTAGCGTCGCTGGAAAGAGCGAATCAACGGAATCCACCGATATCTCAACTCTGTGTGCGTTGGGAAGCGATGCCGCAGAAACACGCCGCAACCGCACTGCATTTTCTCCAGGCAGTGTCGTGCACATGCGTGCTGTCAGCGACTGTTTCTCGCTTTCTCTGGTTGTTCAATAACCCACCACCGCGCAGTGCTGACCAGGCGACGTTTGCGCCTTGAACGGCATCGCAGCATTGGCTAAAACAGTTGAAAGTTCCGCAAAAACTAAGCACGCGGTGCGAAATACTCCTTAACTACGCAGTGGAGCACACCACGCCGAGCCAGCCGAGCGATGTTAGCAGCCCAGCGCGCTCAGGCAACGCTGGTCGGCCGCCGAGAGAACTGGTTTGGGAGTATTTTCCTCCTTTCCCGGCTGCTTATGGAAAATGGTGTATAGCAGGGGGGCAACTCATTGTACGTCTCCGCGTGCGCATTGTACGCTCTGCGTTCCACAGCAGCCACTGCTGCTTTGTTCGTCTTGGCGGCAACAAAAGCCGACCCAACCCTCGTTTTCTTGGAGGAGAGGGACGTGGTCGAGGGGAAACGAGAGGGGGCAGTTGCTAACATGCGCATTGAGTGGAGGGATTTTGAACACGAGCCAGTTTATTTTGAGAGCGGGACTTGGAAACAGGCAAAACGCGTTCGGGTTGTTTCGTGGTCCACCCGTTCTTGCATCAATCGTTGCATCAATCGTTGGCTTTTCATTGTACCATGACAAGTGACAGTCTTTGATTCTCGCAATTTCTGGGAAAGTAAAGCCGTCAGAAAGATGCACACGAACATGTTTATGTATTTTAGCGAATGAACTGCATATGTTTCTGCACAAATGCGGTTCCCAAAAACAGAGCTTGTTGTTTATGGTGGGTGACCTGTTTTCATGAGTTCACCTGCTGCCGTCAGCAATTGTTAGGCTCCCGCAACACGCCGGCAAATTGAACAAAGCATGTTAGCCAGCAGTCTTCTAAGCCTTGCAGCAAGATAATAGGCGTCATAGATAATAGCTATATGTCATATTTTCGGGGAAAATCAAAAGTATCGAAGCTGCAAGCTGCAAAAGTATCAAGGTCCAAAACCTTAGTGCCGCTTCGCTTGATTCTAGCTGCAGATATCGAAGCAGTTCAGATGAAGAGCACAGTATCGCAGCTTAGGTAACGCAATAAATCATTCATCGGGTAAAGTTCGTTTTTTTTTTTAAATAGCGAGAAATCGGTGAGCGTGATCGCTAGTACAGCTTTATGTTGTCTGATATTCAGTGGTGCCGGCCCACTCCCATTTTCGATACATCATGTAACCTAAATAATATTGTGCCTGTAAAAGCGCTCACTCCACAGCCTGAATCGTGATACTCGCTTCTCAAGCGTTAATAAACGAAAGGATACAAGCAATGGAAGCACGGGAGAACATACTCGTACGACGACAAATTCGCATGCAGCATTTATTTCAAATAATTTCAGCCTTATCAAATATATTATGTACGGACCGATGCAAATACATTGTGCACAAATACAAACCTGTAAAGACAAATAAACTGACCCCCTCCCTGCTTCCCTTATACAGGCGCTCATGCATAGGTGAAGTAGTGGTGGGACATTTTTTTCCTACTTTGAAGTTGGGACATGTTTTCCGGCACCATTTGTTCCGGTACTATCAGTTCCGGGGCCAGTAGCTCCGGGGCCATTTGTGCCGAGACCATATCGCCCGCACATCGTGCGTATGGTCTTCTGCTTAGCAGTTACGCAGGAAAAAAACAAACACGCCTCAAGTTTAACGTACACTGCGATGACGTACACTGCAAACACCCCAGGAGATTAGCGTTGCACATCCTTTAGCAGTTTTTTTCGCAATAACGCGGGTGTTCGCGAACCACTTCCGTGCGGCCGGAGCCATGCACAGCGGATTGCGTATAACGCGGCTCTTTTTACGCCGCACCAGGCACCCTGAAACAAATTTAACGTTCTCTCGCATTTAGCAACATATGCCTGCGTTTATCTTTAATAAAGTAATTGTTTCTAGTAGAGCTACGGGCTTTTGGGCCTCTATTGATGCTGGCGCGCATGTTGGTATGAAGGCCGGATCACAGTCTGGTACGCCATGATGATTAAGATGATGATTATGATGATGATGATTAGAAGCCCTCCATCTGTATCGGGACGTCCGTTGCCACCAACCAACTTGCCTGCCTTATTCTACTCATTAAACCTACCCTCTATTACCCTAACGGGTTAGCCCTCCGCCTACCGGTTTTAAACTCGCTTCTCCTATTGCCGTTTTCCGCAGCGCCACCTGTAGGGGCTGGAAAGAGCGGATAGCGTTGAGCCGCCGAGCCAAAGAAAGCGAGTTAGATGCCCGCAATGGTGGTTGCATTTCAAATGAAGAAGAAGAGCGAACACGCCGGAGTGTCGCCGTTTAAATGCACGCGAAGAAGTGTGAAGTCCCTCACTGCGGAGCATCCCATATTCCAAATTTAGCGTTCTGGTTGTGAAGCCTAAAAGAGCTGAAAGAAATGAAAGCTTTTGTGTGCTTCTTTTATTGAGTCCGCACTGCGAATACAAAAAAAAAAACGGCATCAAGGCAAGAAAAGACCTTAACCTGGTACCGAGGCATGCTTTGCAGCGGCCGTGATCTTTCGGCTCCCACAAGAAGATCTTCTCTTGCTGCTGTTTTCTTTTTCTGCTGTTTTATCGAAAGTGTAAAAAAAAAGAACAAGTGCCAGTTGCAGTAGGCATGCCTCAGGTTATCATGAGCCGCTGCAACCCAAATCACCTGGAATATGATGGAAGCGAAAAAACCGAAGTGTAATCCTTAAGCGCTACTATTCTGACGGATAATTTGCTTCTTACTGAAGTCCTACACCACTTAATTCTAATTTATACATGGGGGTTTAATTTGTTTAACAGCACAGAGGAGCTCTTAGTGGGTAAGAAATATTTCCGCAACAATATTGCGCGTCAAAGCAGCGTCCGCGAATATGAGCTACTGTGGATCGTGGCTCATTGGTGACCCGGCAGCTCACATTCTTCACTTTAGTGAAAAAGACCGTCACTATACATCAAAGTTTTCAAAAGAATGGCTTCAATGAGCAAATGAACAATTCAAACAACATTTATAAGAAAAGTAAATAAATAATAGAGGATCCAGGAACAATCCTCAGTAAATTAACACAGAAAAAAGTGTTCACGAAATATGGAGATTCATGGCTCTGCGTTAAATTACCACGAAAAGGGCACAGATGCCGTCTTCATAAAAATAGATCCCTGAATTCATGACCAAAAACCAATCAATACAACGGGATCGAGGAACCACCTTTAATAGGCAATTACTGGAGTAGTCGTTTCATAGAAATAATTGCACATATAACCATGCGTGAAAAAGAAAGTAATACGAACAAGTAAAATCTGTAATTGATATCAACGGCTCACTATTTTGTGTTGCTTCAGCCTATCACAGGTACACCTAAATCTCTTCCTGTACCGAAATCGCCCTCCACTGGAATATGCGGGTGCCTAAATGTCCATGTACTGATATGTTCCTGCACAGATAAGTCTTGTAAAAATAAGTTCAAATGAATGTGCTTTTCTATTCCTTACTTGCCGCAGAGTTTGGATTCCGTTCCGGCTAGTGCACTATGCCATACTACCTAGCAACGCCACCGCACCCAACTTTTACAGTGCTCATCTCTTGCAGTGTGCTGTTTTGTCGCGTGCTGTTTCGTCGCCGTGCTGTTTTGTCGCCGTGCTCTTCTGTCGCGTGCTGTTTTGACGCCGTGCTGTTTTGGCGCCGTGCTCTTCTGTCGTGTGCGGTTTTGTCGCTGTGCGCTCTTGTCGCTGTTTTGTTTTGACGCGTGCTGTTTTGACGCGTGCCCTTTTGACGCCGCGCTGTTATGTCGGTGCTATTCTGTCGCGTGCCGTTTCGTCGCGTGCTGTTCTGTCGGTATACCCGCCCTGGGTATGCCCTCGTTTGCACTTCTTCGGTCGACTGACTCTTGTCTCTAGCTTCTTTAGATCCACACCCAAAACACCAGGCACTTAAGTTTTATTACATTAAAACGACGCCATCATGGCCGTGTTCAGTAGAGTGTGAGGAGGAACTACTAGCACACACGATCAACCAAAGGTTTATACACAAACATATATTTTATCCACACTCTAGAGCTAACTTTAACTCAAGCTTCTAGATATTCCTCAAAGGACGAGTAAATAACTAATAAAAACCAATATTTGAGATCCCTCCCCCCCCCAGAAAAGACAGAAATGTTAAAAGTGAACTAAATAAATCAAAACTATCTGATACACCGTTACCAAAAATGATAAAATCAAAAAGTACCGAAAAGCGCCGCGGAAGCACAAATAAAAAGTTGCAAAAACACCCTCACTTTGAAAGAAATCGTATTTGGCGGACTAACACATTTAATCGTTATAATAGCGCAAGTGTACATCAATGTCGAAAAGAAACAGATGAAAACTATAAAAGATGAAAAGATGTATAAAAATAAAGTCCCCCTATGTATCTGAATAATATGCCACATCTGGCTATAAAAAATCGCAGTCATGAGAAGCGGCGAAAATTACAAACTTAGCTTTGCGTTTTATTGATTCTGTTTATTCCCGTCACTCTAGTGTACTCAATTTGCATAATAGAGCAAACCTTCAGAAACATAAGCAGCGCAGGGTCGTCTCTAGCCTAATTTTGTTTACTACAGAAACTTAAAATTGTCGCGGGAATACTACCTCCAAGGGCCTTTCAGACGTTTAGCGAGAAGACATCATAGTAAGAATATTAGGCAGCCAATCAGCTGAATTACTATTCGAAACTTCTCTTTGTTTCCTCGTGCAATTTCTTACTGTAATAAGTTAACTGAACGAACAGTGAACTCGGTATCGTTAGAAGAATTTTCCTCGCGTATTGGACATGTGTGTTCTGGTTGACTCGTCGTGTTTTAAAATTGTAGTACATTACGAATGCATATCGTTGTTCGGACCCTTTGCGTTCGGACCTCTTGGCGTCTATTACATATTTATGTCTTTTACTTATTTGTGTTAGGCATTTTTAAACTACGCCAACCAATACTGATGCGTTTTTATGTTCACTCCTGCATGAGCCCGACCAGGCCGTAAAGTATCGGTAAATAAATAAATAATGTGCCCATTACTCACGTAGGAAAGGCATTAGTAGCCAATTATCAGATTTCTGCACATGTTTTTGCCTTTTTTAAAGTCTCTCCTATGGACATCTTTGATCTATAGATCTCTCGAACCCGAAGACAAAGCTACGCTCCAAACAATGAGCATACGAGCGGCTGATAAATTTCTGCCGCATGTACGAACACCAACTGCAGAAAAATCCAATGCGCGCATTACTCAAGATATTGGGTATCTTTCTAGTACACTTTCGCCGCTACAAATTTTGTGTCAAAAGGGCAGTATCGGCCTAAGGCATTCAGAAACTTTTATCGGCCGGAAATATCGGTCGATTCTGGAAAATTTGGTGCATACATGTTTTTAGTGCATGACCCGTTGCTTGTAAGCACATTTTGGGGGAACAGTTTCGAAGACGGTAACGCATATTTTCAGAAATTCAAATGGGTTGGAACGATGCGGGTTTAAATGAGAAGGGAGCTTTGGGAGCGGATTGAAACCGGAAGCACCTAAGCGCGAAGGTCGTTTCGAGAACGGGCGCACACGGGACGGGTCAAGCGGGAAGGGCGTTTCGGGAATGGGTTCAAACGGGAAGGGGTCAAACGGGAATGGGTTCTTTCGGGCTACACCCGACCGAAAGGTAGAAGACGGCGGATAGAACCAACGGAGGAGTCCTGGACTAAGGAGCACCACGGCCACCTGCTGGCTGCCCAGACAAATAAATTTTTTCTCGACCTCCTTCACACAATTCGCTCCTCGCCTATCTCTGCCGTTCTAGAAACAGCTCAATTATCCGTTATTTGAGGTCCGTAATGTCCAACAAGGATAAGATGCCAGTTAGTACATATACATGTTACCTTCGCATTACAATCCCGCCCCAGGCCCATTTCTTCTTAATTTCTACGAATTTGACCTTAACACCTGTTCGTTCAGTGATACACTCCGCTCTCTTCTTGTCCCTTAACGTTGGAAATCTATGCGAGAGGCTTTTGCCCTGCGGTGGGCGCAGACAGGCCGGTGATTACATATCCATGTTTGAATGCGCTAAGTGCTAACAGTGGACGCACGGCGGAAGATACATTAGACAGTTTTAGCTAAGCGGGTTTACGTTCAGCGGAGAGGAGCGGACGAGCGGAAAGCGAGCGGAACGCAGCGCGGGAAAAAGAGTTTTAGCTGGGCGATCGGCTGCCGGCCAGAGCGGAGCGCTGTACACTGCGCCATCTATCTGTTGAGATGTGAATTACCGTGATAGGAAAAAAAAACATACATTTATTTATTATGCTGACACGCCTAAATAAAAACAAACGTCATGTTTCAGTACATATAATTTTACTTTAACGGTGATTTGTATCTTTTAGCGAAGTCGTTAAACTGAGGAAAGTACGTCACCAACGCCAACTGAAGCCGAAGCTCCAAGCCAGCTGTTTGTTGCCGCGCTTTTTAACAGACAGTGTGTGGCTTGCCGCTGCAAATTGCCGCTGATAACTGCTTTGAACAATGCCCAAGAGCATACTGCAGGACCCCCTGCTCCTGACTCGGTTGAAATGGTCCGAAATAGTCGACGTCTTGTGTTTAGAGGTTCTGGGCGAGACACGGCGTGACCCACTCCCCATGCGAGGTCTTTTGAACATTGATGCGATCGACTGTGGCGTGTTCAGAACGTACTTTCGCTTTGAAAAGGACGATGTACCCAGGCTACAGAGAGCGTTGTGCATACCTGACAAGGTAACAACTCCGCAGAGGGTGTCAGTTCCCGGCGACGAGGCCCTTTGCATCACGCTAAGAAGACTAGCCTACCCAAACCGGCTGCGCGATCTGGAACACCTTTTCGCCCGACACAGCTCGACCATATCGTCATTGACGAACGAAGTGCTCAGGCACATCGAGGACAACTTCTTCCACCTTCTGGACGACGTTAATAACCACACGTGGCTGAACCTCGACACCCTAGAAAAGTTCTCACAGACAAGCGAGAATAATTACAGTTGTACGTTTGCAATTACAACTTTCTGACATATTCGTTCGTTATTTTTTCAGGCCGTTCACGCGAAAGGTGCCCCGCTGACAAATTGCTGGGCCTTCATCGATAGCACGGCGCGGCCAATATGTCGACCAACAAGGAACCAGAAAGTGTACTTCAGCGGCCACAAGAGAGTCCACGCCCTGAAGTACCAAGCTATAATGTGCCCAAATGGCATAATCTGCCAGTTGGACGGATAATACCCCGGCAGCAAACACGATTCAGGCGAGTAAATGACAAGCACAGCTGGTGGATCAAATCGCTGCTGAACGTCACTCGCCTCCTCCTTCCCTGCTAGGAACGGGCGCAGCTCCAGCTAATCGTAATTTATTCTTTCAGGTAACTTTGGAAACAGCGCCGCATATACGAAGCTACAAAACCTCGTTCAAGGTCACGACTACTGCATCTACGGGGACCCTGCCTACCCGTTGCGGCCCCTTCTGCTCGAGCCCTATGGCGGAGCTCTCCTGACTCCTGAACAATGTGCTTTCAACAAAGCCATGAGTAGTGTGAGGCAGGCTGTGGAGTGGGGTTTTGGAAAAATTGTGGGACTGTTTGCCTTCGTAGACTTCAAAAAAAAACCAGAAGCTCTACCGGCAGAAGCTGCCGCGCATTTATAAGGCCAGCGCACTACTCGCAAACTGTCATACCTGCTTGTACGATTCCCAGGTATCGCAGTACTTCGGCCTTGAACCACCACAGCTTGAAGTTTACCTTGCCCGCAAATAGTGTCGTACAACCACACACAGTTATCGAAACAAAGTTTGTTGGCGAGCCATGCTTTAGAATGATCTTGTGGCTGTCATTTGCTGTACTAAATGTACGCTACTTGTTATGACACTCTAGTGAATGAAATCTGCCGAGCGAAAAGTGCAAAAAACTGACATTCCTGTGTTTCTTCGTATGGAGAAATTGTGATTTCGTTTTGTTACAAGCATTTCCGCTATACTGTGTTAAATGCCACAACATTACTGGCAGTGTCATCTAATTTCCCATGCATGTAAGTCCCCTCTGTACAGTGCGAAATGTGTGTACAGTGTCGACGTAGCCCTACACTTGGGCCTTGAACCACCAGTTCTCGAGGTTCGCTTTGCCCCACGGTAATGTTCCATGACAAGCAGCTTCCAAAACAAAGACTTTATTGAAGAATTGCATACCGTATGGTGTTGTCAGGTTTCCACTTGACGCTGGATCCTTTCGCACTACAAAAAAAAACAGATGACAGATGCAATGAAGACGACAATTTATCAAAGAATTAAGATTCTCTTACCTGAGGACTTCTAAGTACAACACGACAGTATCTCATTTTCAATGAACTTACCCGTATTGTTCCGGCAAGACATACACTTCCATACATTTGAAAAGCAGTTTTCAAAACTGTTAACCAGCCGAACGTGTTTTTGCTGGAACTACCCGTTTTAGACCCCTCCGCGCAAGAAAAATGCTGGTGCGCAGTGATGTCTTGCCGTTACCTCCTAATAAATAAATAATCTACAACCTTAGGCGTCCTCGATGCTGAACCATTGCATTTTAAATAAAGTTGTATGTGAGTTTACGTGTAGGAAATGTGATCCCACTTGAGATGTTTCTCTACTTACGTGTTGTGGTGGTGTTGTCTTATGTGTTGTGGTGCTGCGCCAATTTGGTGGTTTGTTCATCAAGCATTTTTTTTATCTCGTCGAGTAGGCTCTCCCGTTCGCCTCTCCAGCGTTCAACTTCGAAGCGGTGCTTCTCTTCGTCCAGGGCCAATCTCCGCTCGTCCAGTGCCAGACGACGCTCCTCGTTGCGAACTTTCATTTTTAAGTGCGAATGCACTTCTTAAGCGAGCCTGAATCGTCCGCCGCCGTTGTCCGCATAGCAACAGCTGCGGGTGCGCGCGCTCCTCGTCTTCCTCCTCGTCTTCCCTAGCAACGGGGGGAGATGGGCGCGCGCTACTCTCCTCCTCCTCTCTCCGCTCAGTGACTGCGGGTGTTGGGCGCCTCCTCTCCACTTCGGGCGGGAGAGCTCTCGCTCGCGTAGCGGGCGCTCCGCATTCCGACGCGTGAGGGCGCTCGTGTAGCCCTCGCCGTAACGGCGGGCGCTACTCTCCTCCTCCTCTCTCCGCTCAGTGACTGCGGGTGTTGGGCGCCTCCTCTCCACTCCAAGATCACGATATCCACCGTAATCGCGCAATCAACAACCGTGCATTCGCACTTACACACTCTCCCCCTCGGGGAAGTGCGCGGGAATTTTTTTCAATTTCTAGCTCCCTGGAGCGCAAATCTAGTTCGTTTTTTTCTCTTTGGGCCAACAGCTGCAGCCCGAGACTTTGCAAGCCTCTTATTCCTGTGAAGGCAAAAAAATTCCGGCATTCAGTTAATGCACTGTACCGGACGTTGTTGCGTAATTGTGTAACAACAAGCAAAGAACACGATCTCCATAATCAGCAGTAACACATAGCCGTTGTAAAACCCGTAACTGTGCTGCAGTTGAGTGTTTAATTGCCTAAGTTTTAGATGCTTGCTGTGAATTCTGTCAAAGCTTGCTGTGAAATCTGTTGAAGTTTTATGTCTGAAAGATGCATTAGGGAGGTGGTGACGGAACGGAAACCAGCGAAAAGTACGCAAAAATTTCCCCGCATTTCCCCGAGGGGAAGAATGTGAAAGTGCGAATGCAGGAGTTGAATTTGCGCGGTTCGGTAATGTTCGCGAAAGAGAGATCACACACACACACAACTACAAAGAAAGAAAGATGCATTTATTCACAGACACCTATTTGTGTTGTCGTTGTACTTGATTGCTAGAGCGGATCTCAGCTTTGAAATTTCGTGTCAGTACTCCTTTAAGCGGGTGCATTAGCCCTTCTCACGCCCGATTCCTGGCCAATCCCCCACGTGGGTATGTGCCATGCACAGACACCTATTTGTGTTGTCGTTGTACTAGATTGCTAGAGCGGATCTCAGCTTTGAAATTTCGTGTCAGTACTCCTTTAAGCGGGTGCATTAGCCCTTCTCACGACTGATTCCTGGCCAATCCCCCACGTGGGTATGTGCCATGTCAGCGGCCAGGCAGCGCGCGCCCATCTCCCCCCGTTGCCAAGGAAGACGAGGAGATTCCTGGCCAATCCCCCACGTGGGTATGTGCCATGTCGCCCATCTCCCCCCGTTGCCAAGGAAGACGAGGAGCGCGCGCACCCGCAGCTGTTGCTATGTGGACGGACGGCGGTCAACGGAATTCAGGGTCGCTTATAAAGTGCATTCGCACTTAAAACACGAGGAAAGACGAGACAACACAACGCTGGCTCTCGTCTCTCCTCGTGTTTTGGGTCCTTTTCGCTGGTTTCTGTTCCCTCGACATGTACCAACTGGCTCAGCAAGCTGCACTTCTACAGGGAGCTGGTGGTTTTGGCGAAATGTGTGCCTACTTAACATTTGCCTTGTTCATTGCCCTTCTTGCTGTGGAGATTTTTTCAGTGCACATGTAAGGGAACTGAATGCATGTGATTCAGAAAAATTTATAAACAGTCACAAAACAGCACCACAGTTTGTATAACTGTGAGGACACTGAAGGCCGACTTGTCTACACTAAAGGACAGAAATACATAAACTGTGACTGATTACTGCATTTACTTTCTCAGGGGTGGCTTGGTGGGCTAGTTAGTGTAGCATCTTGAAAGATGCTTACCACCCTCGTTGCTCCAGATAGTCTACTTCTTTTCTTCGAGAACATAAGACTGTTGTTTGGGACTACTTAGCTTCGTACAGTAAAAAGTGTGCTTTTGCTCCGCTATGCAGAGTGCGCGGTGGTTTCCAGTGCAAACGACAAGCATACACGGGAAGGTTCTCTTGGCCTTCACAGTGGATGTTTTAGAGTCTGAATAAAAGATCAGTTGCAGTTCACCGCTTTCTGTTGCCTTTTCTTGCTTGAGTGTCCTCGTCTACACGCACTGTTAATCCTTTTAAGATGCATTCACTGGCGTCTTCTTATGATGCTCTCCTGCATATCGTTCTGCTATGTAGAAGTAGTGTATAAACCTTTCTCCACACTTCCCTTTACTCGTGCCTGGGAGGGCGTGCTGCACACTTGCAGGTTGGCGCCGCGCCGCTGTAGCTCAGTTGAGGGAGGCCGCTGCTGCTGTGTTGGTTCTGGTGAGGCGCACTGTTCCTGCTGCTCGTTCTCTTGCCCCGGTTCAGCACCAGGGCTGGCAGCAGATGGCAGGTATACGCTCTGCAACAGCTCGGCAGCAGAACCTGCTTTCAATTAATAAGAGAAAAGAGAAGACAGCACAACAGTGGGCGTCATCAACTAACCGAGCGCGCCGTCGCCTGTGCCGTCGTCTGAGAGCGTCACCCCCGGCAGCTCGTCCGTGTTTACCGGGGGCTCCGCTACCAACCTCCGCCTTCGCGCCGCGCAGGCGGCACCTCTGGGAGCAATCCTGGGCTCGTACTTCACACTTTCGCAAAAATCCCACAAGTCCTGCAGGATCTCCTCCTTTTCAGAGTACTGCTCCTCTATACCCGACCTGAATAGGCAAAGGGACGATCGTCAGATAAACATGCGCGCCAGCTAACAGCGATAAAACAGCGCCAGAAAAACGAGACGAGAAAGCGGAACACAAGACTGTCGCTGGGGGTTGGCCTGAAAGCATTACGTGCAGAATGAACAAATTTACTCACTTTTTAAGGTTCTTGGCGTCCTGCCGCTTCCAGTATCCCAGCAAAATGTCTACACGATCTTTTATTCCTCTTAGGGTGAGCTCCCGGCCCACCGCCCGATTCACCGCAGCGAGAACATGCACCCACTTGATGTCATCGCCAAACGGCTTCGCCGCGGCCACCTCCCGAAGAATACAGAGGTCCTCGTGTGCACTGAAGCACCTCCGGGGCTTTTTAGCCGATTGCATTCCTGTTTCAGAAGCGTTCGCGCGGGATATTGACGCGACCACGGCCGGCGACGCGACACCGCGAGCGTTGGAGGCAGCCATTTTGGATAACTACGCTCGCTCGCCCGGCCGCCGCTGCGCGCGCGCTGGGATGAGAAAACGAGCGGGCGAGCGCGCAGCGCCGTAAATCCGCTCGCCGCCTCAGCGTACTGGCGCATGCGCAGTGGCGTTTCCGCTGGTCCGCTCCGCTGCGCTTCCCGCTGGCCCGCTCTGCTATTACATGGAACGCATATTTGCGCTCGTTTTGTGTTTAGTCGTTGGTCTTCTGGTAACACATAGGGTGCGTTCCAATTCACCGTTTAGACAGCTTCGTTGCCATCTTCGCGGACAGTCCGCCATGTTAAGCCCCGTTCCAATTCGAACGAAGCAGTCAACGAAGACTGCTTCGAGGAGGCAGCATGGAAGTCAGCCACAATGCAGGCTACCTTCCTGTCTAAACTAATAAGTGACGCCAGCGCCACCTTTTTGCGTATTAAAGTTGAAACAAAAGCACTTGTTCTTTTATTGAAATATTTAGTATAATTTACTAGTGATTAACATGACTTTGTTTAATTTTCAAATCACGTAACGATTGTAATAACAACGGTAATATTGGTTACGAAACCTGCGGCTTGTGCAACTCAACATGTCTGCTACGACGCTGTCGTTTGCGCTGGTTTTGTGTTCGCGACCACGGCGCTGTTCCTATTTCATTCCTTTAAACGTCTAGGGCCCTATTCTAGGCTGCACAAATTGCCGGCAATTCGCCCACGTTTTTTTGCGTAAGCACGACGTAAGCAATGAGTGACGTGCTGCACCTATAGCTATGACGACATGCAGTGTAATTTGACGAGTCACTCATAAAGATCGCTACCAAGGTATCAAATATTGTTCAAGAAAGATATAAAAACACTTGGCATGTACTATAAAAATTAAGACGGTAGCTGAGGCTGACAAGAAAAACACATTTCTGGAGGTCAAATTTGGCGTCAACACCACAAGGCGATCGAGTAACGTTGATCCAAAAGCGAGCGAAAGGCGGATGTCGAGCTAAAGAGCATCACACAATTTTATTACCGTATCTATTTATTTCTTTCAATCGCTTTTAGTAACATAGCTGGGCTCTCTGCTTCAATGCAAGCGTTGTTGCGTTATCACCTTCCCTGCCGCCACCGCCGCCACGCCATCGTCTGCTGCAATGTTACAAGTTTATGGCATGATCACAGAAAAAGGCGGCCGCGACTATCGCTTCTATGACACATAAGAGCAGCGAAGCGCTACGCCTGAGAACCGCGGAGCGCACCGATGTCGCCGATTCACTCATTCGTCAAGCTGGACTTCGTTCAGCACTGTAATGAACCAAACAGTTACTTTTGTTATTTTTTCTCTTGAGTTCGATCATGTGACCCAACAGCTTACTAGGACGAGTATGGACAAATGCCATGCATTGAGTTCTCTTTGTCATGGAGAGGCTTGTACTGCCCTCTGATGCTGCGGTTACGCCAAGCAAATAATTTTAAATGCAGAGCATTTCAGTAACTCACGATGTCACCCGCGTTGGCGCCCGCAGTCCGCACCGTCGTTGTCCCTACTATATAAAAAGAAAATACTATACGACGCCAGGTTTCGATCCCTCGACCCTGCGGGTGGAACGCTATGTACATTGTGCTGCGCCACAATGCCGACACAGAAGCGAACGCTATATACGCGCCTTATATCGTTGACTCATTCAAATTACTGCTGACGAGCGCTCTCTCGTCAGCAGTTGCCACAAGTGCAACAACATTAACGTAACGCAAACTACTTAACGTCGTGCGCCCCCGGAAATGCTCTGCATTTGATCGTGCCCCTCTCGAGCGGCATGTTTCACTGCGGCTTCCTACTGGCCAGTACACTCGTCGCCATCTGTCGGATGTTGTGCGAACCCTTTGCGGCTGATGGCGCGCGATTTGAAATTTATGTACACAGTTCATGGGCGTCCAGAAGGGGGGCAAGGGGGGGCAACTGCCCCCCCTTGGAAATTCGGATATTTTTATGCACTACAAAAAGGCTGCACAGCTTGGTTGGCCCATAATTAAAATAACTTTGCCCTGAAGGACGGAAGAGAGGAGAGAACGACACCGAAGTTCTCTCCTTTGTCCCGTCCTTTAGCGAAAAGTTTTTCACGATGGCTTGAGTAGAGTCGGTATCTTACTCAATAAATCACAAATTTCTTGGCGTGGCCATCGACATAGAGCGCACAAGTGTCTTTCTTAAAGAAGAAACTCACCGCCATCGCGCACATTTTTATTGTATTGCAAACCATAAAAGCAAAATACTGCACGTTATTTGTATGCTCCATGATCGCTGACTTGGAAGCAGTTGAAACTATAATGTGTTTCGGTAGGAAACATGCTTTAAACAGAGCGCATGCGAAACTGCGCCTGCTGCAAATTTCCGCACATTTCGCGGCGCCGTAAGCCGGGGCAATTTTTTGCCCTATTTTGCTTGTATTTTGCGACAAAAACAACCGCCATTTTCATGCTGTTACGTAGCATTACGTCACTTTTACGCAGGCTGAAGTTGCCAATGCATGACGTAATTGTTCCCGCCAACTGTTTAAATTACGTCACGCCTTTTCAGCCAATCACACAAGGGGTGTGTATTACAAGCAGTATTGTTGTTGAATAGCAAATACAGGCTTACGCTGTTATGTCCGCTGCATTTAGTCTGGTTTTTCATTGCCGGCCAAGAGTTATGCGCTTTCAGTAAACAGAAATAAGGCAAACTTTAGAACTGGTGCCCGTAAACGTCATAAAACGTCAAAATGACGACAGCACACACAACCGCTTTGTCAGCCGGAAGCACGTAACCAAAATTGAAAGCCAATCAGAAAAGATTTCCGGCAAATTGCCAGAATTGCCGGCAATTTGTGCAGTCGAGAATAGGGCCCCTAGTTAGACTGCTTCGTAGGCTGTCTACCAAGCTGTCCACGAATTGGAACGCAGCCATAGCGACTTCAAACTTGGACCAGTCATGTAGGTGAAACCCATGCAGGGTATTATACGCCTACCGCATTAAACTCGTCTCGGAAATGTTTCAAGCAGTGTTTCATTCTGATTTTGTATTTGCAATAGAAAAGGGGGGAAAGCGCGCACGCAGTCCCCCCTCTACCAAAAATTACATGCCCCATCTGCCCCTGTTTAAGGTAGTGGCAGGGGTCAACACGAGCGCAGTGCAATGCTCGTGCCTCGCCCTGGGAGCTCACCCGTGGGGGGGGGGGGGGGGGGAAGAGAATTTATTATAACCCACATATCAGGGCGCAGCGACTAGTGATAACAGCGCTGCCCGAAGAACAGAAAATTATCCAATCAGTCTGCATGTAACATGGTCATTATACACACTGCACAAAATTTTTGGCGTGGTCAACAAGTCACTACAAATCAAGTCACACAAACTTCACCAGTGTTCAGAAAAACAGCTCATAAACTAACTCAGCTCAGTACGGCACTAGAGAAACGCTCAGGATGTTACTCCTGACCGCTATAAAGCGTGTAGACCAACGCAAGAGGAAGGCTTCTTCCCCTAGAGCTGCCAACTCATGCTCCAAATGACTCATCAGAATCGACCGGACACGCCACAGCAGTGGGAACATTGCCCGCTGCGGCCGGGCTCGAAGACATGCAGCACCACGATTTCTCCACAGAACAAAAGCACCAGCGCACATCAGAAAGTTGACCAACACATCATTTGAACGAGTGTTCATTCGAAGTGTGAGTCCGAACATCCTGCTTAATATAGTCCAGAACGTTGCCGCTACACGACAGTGAAACAAGGCATGTTCTGATGTTTCAGTGTGGCCGCAGTGCGGACACCGTGCGGAACGCACAACGCCGAATCTCGCCAGACGGTCACACGTCGGGAGAACTTCCCAGCCACGTAACCATCCGAAATCCCGAACATCATCCGGAAGTGCCGCCGAAGTCAGCTGATGCCACCGGACACCGCGTGACCTTCCTATCTGTCGGTTGTCTAATTGGGTTATTGCCAATTTTTCGCACACTTCACTTGCCGCACTTTCCCTAAAACTTTGGCTTGGCAAGGAAGACTGGAGATTTCGCAATGTTTTTATAACGTACGCGTAAAATGGCGGCGGCTGCTCAGCTGAAGGACCGGTGATGTGCGCGTCATAAAATAATGACCGGGAAGTTCCCAGAAAGTACTGGAGCAGCGCCTTTCCTGGGTACTCGTCTGAGTCCACAAGGTCGATCACTGCCCGTACCGCTAGCACGCTGCTCATGGTTTGCAAACAAGGCAGACTAAAACCACCCATTGACTTGGGCAGCCTCAGCAGCGCTCGTGACACTGTTTCTGTTTTGCCCGCCCAGAAGAACGATCCAAACTTCGTTGCGAACTGTCGGGTGAAATGGCGCGGTGGTTTTGCTACGCGTGCTACATAAAAAAGCGCCGCCGAGACGGACGACTTAATTATGTAGCTTCGTTCTGCAAGGGAAAGCCTGAACTTTCCTGCAACTGCAAGACGTTGCTCCGCAGTCTCAAGGAGGCGCTTCCACGTACTACGCGCCACTTCACCTGAGACATGAAAAACCACACCTAGTACTCGAACACCCGTCACCCATTCTACGTCGCCCGCCAAGCCAGACGCAAATGTGCCGAAGCGCACCGCCATACTTTTTCCCCTGTTCAGTCGAGCACCAGACAGCTCACCGTACTCCTGAAATAGCCGCATAAACGCTCGGTAGCTGTCCTCGTCCCGAATGAACAGGGACACGTCGTCCGCATACGCGGACACTTTAACTTGGCCTATGCCTGGCAACGGAAAGCCGCGGATGGCAGTGCTTGCATCAACACGGCGCAGCAGTGGGTCGAGACAAATGACAAAAAGCAAAGGTGACAAAGGGCAGCCCTGCCTTATCCCACGGGTGACAGAGAACGGACTACTTAAAAGCCCGTTGACAAGCATTCGAACGCTGACGTCCGAGTACAACAGCTCGAGCATAGCGACAAAGTCTGGCGGAAAGCCGTATTGGCGCAAAACTCCCAGCAAGTATCGGTGCTCCACTCTGTCAAAAGCTTTCGCTTGATCGAGAGAGATGAAGCACTCAGAAGCGCTAATCTTTGTCGCGTAACTGAACAAATCGCGCGTCAATGCCAGGGACGAGAAAATTGTGCGACCTGGTACGCTGCACGTTTGCGCTTGGCTTATGATATCGGGCAAAACGGTACTGGTGCGTCTGGCCAAAATGGATGCTACAATCTTGTAGTCAGTGTTCAGTAGTGTAATTGGTCGATACGCCTGGGGCTGCGTAGGATCTCCGCCTGGTTTCGCGATCAAGATGACACGGCCTTCACGGAAGGAATCAGGTCGCACTCCGCGCTGAAGAAAGCCGTTCACCATGTCGAGGAGTGCACCCCGAATGGCCGGAAAAACCTTCTTGTAAAATTCAGTAGGGATACCGTCAGGCCCAGGCGCCGACGCACCGTTCAATCTTTTAACACACTGACTCAACTCGTCGGCATCCACAGGAGCACACAGCAACTCAACCAGGTGATCTGGCACGCATGGCAGCACCCCACAAAATGCGCTGAGCTTGTCCTCGAATTCCTCTGCATCCCAAGACACGCTTTCGGACGAGAAAAGGGTGGCAAAATGTCCCACGAATACCTCAGCTATGTCTTCAACCCTCGTGCTAACCGAACCATCGGCGAGTGTAACTTGTGGAACAGCGGCTAACCCAACCTCGTCAAGCGAGCCAGCTCGAATATGCCGGAGTACGGAGGGGTCCGATACAGGCCTGCCCAAGGTCTTCAAGAAAATTTATTAATCGCCGATACACAGACCCGCAGTGCTAAATACTACACGGGTCGCCTAAACCATACACACTGCATGTATCACTTCACTTACTACACCACTCACTACACACACAGTTCACTCCACAGTTCTCCATAGTTCACTAGTACACACACTATTAGAAGCACAATTACTCTGAAAGATCACTGTAGATCACATCCTCGAAAGTTCACGACAATACGCCAAGATCAATACAACAGTCAATAGGGTAGAATAGGCACTTCTATTTGTTTGTTTACCACACGGATAAACCGAGTGGACCACCGCTGAAGGAACTGCTCTTCCCCCAGCGCGGCGAGGTGTGAGAAGAGAATTTATTATGAAACCACATATCAGCACGCAGCGACTAGTGGTAACAGCGCTGCCCGAAAAACACACACAAAAAACAATCAGTTTCCAAATACTCCGGGCAGCCTACACTTTGCACAACAATTCTCTGTGGTGATGAAACAATTAAGCGAGGTCAGCCTCCAGATGATCGAATAGACTCCGACACCAGGTAAGTATGCCTTCCATTGCCCTTCATTTTGAAGGCACTTGATATAGCCTAAATAGATGCGCCAGTGTCTTCAGTGGCATTTTTGCAAATTACAAGCCTCAAAGCCAATTTCTTGCATTTAGATCATGTTTTTCTTAAAATATGTGCTGCGTTACTGACTTTTTTTAATAAATCTTGTGGTAAACAAACACAACAGCCATTAAAATCGGAAAATAAACTTGCAGGTTGAGTAGGTGGTGCTACTATGCTGTCACAAACACGTCACCTCCGGCTGCGCCGTTGCGCGCGAGCTGTTCGCAGGCAGAACACGGCAAGGTGAAGTTAAACCGCGCAATGAAAAGCAGCTTGCATTGCATAACAAATTTACTGCTATGCCGATGCCAACACAAAAGTGACAGATCAGGGTGGAGTCAGCCTTAATCGAGCTACCGTAGACTGATTTCAGCTCCGACACCCTAAGAGTACCTTGTGACAAAGCTTCATGCAGGACTGAACCAAAAGAGCACGGATGACATAATTAGAGTTAAATAAACGTAATAATGAAAGATTCTTAGTTGGTGTTGGTGGAACGCAATTTATTGGCCTTTAGAACAGAAGGGGGCTGGGGAGCGGAGGCTTGGACTCCGGCTCAGGGGAATCCGAGTTCCATGGACGAGGCCTCTGCTCTGCCGTCCAATAGGAGCTGGTCCTCGAGGGAGGGGGTGTCCAGGATAAACCTCCAAGGCCTAGGAGCATGACGGGATGGAAAGGGGATGCTGCTGTTAGTGATGGCTTGTAGGGGTGCCTGTCCTGAAAGCAAGTGAGGAGGAGTGCCGATCCGAGGAACCGGAAGAGGGGCGGGCGGGAGGCCCTGAATGTGACTTGAAAGCCACACCATTGGCTCCACGGTTCCGTCGCTTCCACAGAACTTGCACTGAAGGTTGGGGAACTTCATTGGGTAAAACTGGTGAGTCTGACTGGACAAATGAGAGTGTTTGTCTGCAGTCGCCTTAGCATTGTCTGCTGTGGCTTGGTGAGGTTGGAATGGGGCTGTGGTAGCCGTCGCCGCCTGGAACAAAAATGCTCAATGATTTCGGCGAAAGACATCAGGCTATCGGGTATGTAATCCATGGCCTCGTCGTGATTGAAATTGGTGTTTCCGGAACCGGGAGCAGGAGGGCGAATTTGATAGGCTCGACTCTTGGCGAGCGCAGGCCACCACGTCAGCCCGCTCATTGCCCCTGCTGCCTGAGTGTGCCGGGTTCCAAAGCAGGTGGAATGTTGTACTTGTGTGGCGGTGCCTCGATGAGGGGCGAGAAGAATCTCCTGGGCTTTCTTTGAGATGGCTCCGGAGGTGAAGTTTCTGCATGCCTCTGCCGAGTCAGAGACTACGTAGATGCTTGGGGACATTGTTGGTGCCTGGGCAATGGCCAAGGCGATTGCGACTTCTACGGCTTCTAGGACTGAGACCGGTGGCAGGATTGTCATAGCGGAGGTGGTGTTTCCATTCCCATCAACCATGACTGCAACCAGAGGCCTTTGATTGTAGCTTGCGCCCGGATAGGCAGGGCTGCAGCATCCGTGTAGAGAACTGATTGTGGTGGGATGCACGATACGCTTCGATCATAGAATCTTTTTTCCACCTGCGGTCACAATGTGTAGTTGGAACATTTTAATGGGCCAGCAGGCATTCTGTCTCCCTCGCGAGCATTAGGCTCGGGCCCATGGGTACGCCTTCCCGAGTTTTTAGAAGCCTGCAACACGCGGTTTGTGGCATGCCCCTCGCCCACCATGACAGCCGTGATTTGCGTGTTAACCTCCACAGTAATCAAGATTGCTCCCTTTAGCAGCGACATTGGCTGGCTGTCATGAACTTCATTTGTTGGCTATGCGGCAGTGGCTTACCCGAACGTTTGTCGCCAGAGGGCCGCATCATCGTCTTAAAAATTACAGAGTTCTTTAAGGAGAATGACGGACGAGGCCGCTGACTCGTCCCTTCCCCTTCTGGTCCATCTCTATCTCCCTATTTTTATCCCCATCTCTTTCTCTATCTGTCTCTATCTCTTTCTATTTCTCTTTCTCTCGCTCTTTCTTGTTTCTCTCTCTCTCTCTCTCTCTCCCTTGTACTCATAAGCAGGCAACCGGTGTTGAGTGCGCGGTCAGACTGAAAGACGCCGGTTGAAATGTTGCTGCTGCGAGAGCTTTTCACACATACAACGCGAGGGAGATGCCTGAACTTTTTGGAGTGCCGCACGCGAGTTGGTTGTAGATTGCAAATATGCAAAAGTTACTTGCAGCACAAAAACTAACAGTTAGACTAATTGTAAATATACCATGGTATGCACACACCGAACGCTACTTCACACAATATCATGTAATTAAAGTTAATACCTTATACGGCTTTAGATTGCTAGTTATGTAAAAGAATGCAATATCAAGAAACAATGAATCATTTATTTCCATGCCTCAACTCACACGCCATGCCACTTCTTACAACGTACGCTAGCGCCTGGCGTGGTTCCTGCCTTTTTTCCGTACTAACTATCGACTACAGTCCTTGTGCTATATTTTACCATTGTATCTAAATTGTCTCGAAAGTAATAATAATTGCCTCAAAAAAACTTCAAAGAAAAATTCTATACGGTTCTTTACCTGTTCGAATCACTGTGAATTATCTTGATGAGACTGCATTAAAATGTTGTCAAGCAGCAAACTGCGCGAACAGCAAACCTTTTGTGCTGTGTTTTATAATTTTATTTGGGGTTGTATGCTGAGCCTTTTAAGATATGTGCTATGACTTTTATGCCTGTGTTTATTTTATTTTGTTTGTTCTCGTGCAAGTGCGCTTTGTGATTTTATTTTATCCTTCTGAGCGACCGACATATTACGTAGACGTTAAAATTGTGCTTTGGCCAATGTACCAAGCGAAATGGATATGAACTAATCTGTCGGGTTGCGCGCATGGGGTCTTCAAGCTGCGTTGTTTGCAGCTTTTTTTCCCATGCGTCCTCTCTGTACAGTACCACAGCAAGAGAGAAATAAAGTTCAGTTCAATTCAATTCAGGATATCAGGAGGCATGGAACGGATTGTTTGGTGTGCGTTTGGAGAATGCAGTTAGAAGTTTTCGGTACAGCAGATCTGAGTACTCCCGTTTTAACGAGAGTTCCCTACAGAGTCGGGGCCTCGAAAGCCATGCTACCCGTGATCGTTTCCGGAAGCCGTGGGAACTCACTTTGCTTGAGCCTAATGGGTTTTCCTATGACCGCATGGCTGCGGTTCAGGCTGCAGGCTCGAGAGCGGAGGGGGAAACACGAAGGTAGAGAGGGTCGGACTGCAGTCGTAATCACGCGGAAACCGTTTCGCTGCTTCGGCTAGGTTGCTAGAGCAACAGCTTGCGTCCAGGGCTTATCCGCTTCCTTATCGAAATTGGCAGAGGTGTGATTAAATGTCGTCACTCAAGTCCCAGGCTTAACTTAGTTAGTGAAGGCTCTATGGTCCCGCCAGCTTCATTTTGCGCGCTTGCGAATTTCCTCAAATTATGTGCGGCACAAATGGCTTCACCTGCAACGGAGATCCCGTTGGTGATGCGTAAACAGTAATTCCTCAAACGCGTATTCTTAGTTTTGTTCCTTCTCGGCCTAAGGGCCACCCCAACAGTGGGCACTGGAAGCATGTCTAGAAAATAGAACAAAGAGTACTCGACATTTTTCACCTTCTTTAGGCCTCTACTGCATAGTTTGGCACGTAAGTAGTGAATGTTTCCGCAGCAAAGTAGGTTCTGTAAATTGTGCATTACTTCACACACCGCAACACTATGTTAAATGCTTCCGACTATCATGGCTGTTACGTTGAAGAGGCTATTTGAGCCAAATTTGATGTCCTTGCCTTACCACACCCCCCTCTTCCAAATTTTCATTACACGTGTGCCTCAATAGCTTTATCAATTTAAATGATTTGAAGTAGCGGCTGCTAGGATTTCCAAACTCTGCATGTCTAATTATGTTTTCTTTGTTTCTGGTGTTGAAAGCGCTCTCAAGCAGGGAATAAGACAGAAGAAATAGACGATACGGCGCTTCTTCTGTCTTCGCCCCTGTTTAAGAACGCTTTCAACACCAGCTACCAACTAGCCCAAATGTCTGTTTTACTGCAGTATATGTTTTCTGTTTCTTTTAACAAATGCACGAAAGAAAGAGTCACTCGAAAGAATGCAAATAAAAACAAGTAAATTGTTTTTCACCAATAAAAGTGCAGTAGGTAAAGTTTGTTAGACCAATAAAACCCCGTTCAAATAGCCATGATTTCTGGCTGAGTGAAGGATCAAACGCGCGTAGGGGTTGTCGAGTGGTCACCACGGCTTGCAATTGTGTTCAGGTTTATCCGTGCACGGACACTTCTCCGATCACCACACACGAGATCACTATTCAGTTTACCGTCAACGCAAGTTATATCGTTCTGTTACCTCCTGTTTTCAAGGTAATGCTTCAATAAAAGCACGGTAATATTGAGCATGTTTTTTTGCTGTGGCTCTTGATATAAGGGAATTGATGGTTGCGGCTCGAAATATGGGCACACCCGCGCTTTTTCAAACTGAATGTTTGCGCACGGTGGGCGTTACTCTACGCACACGCTTTTTGTGACGCTACGAAGAGCCTGTACGCTGCTCTTCGTAGGGTCACTACAAGTGTAAGTCACCGTGCAATTTCTGCACAGAAAAAACAGCCTGCATTCGCAACTCTGGTGATCCACCCTCCAATATACGGTACAAAACAGTGATCCATACGAATGAAACCTGCTCCGGCAGGCCCGAGTTGAGTTCGCATTGCGTTGTCAGTCTCAGAGCGTACTGGAAATACGGCATCGGACATATCGCCCTAAAGCCTTGTTGTTTCTTTGCCCCTTTTTTGTAGGCGGACGCGAGACGTTGGCGAAAATGTGTTTGCGCGGGAAATATGCTCTCGTGTGCATGCTCTACGATATAGCTCACGTGCTTGGCACCAGGTTTTTATAATGCTTTTTGAGATTGAGTGGAAGTAGTTGCGAATGTTTGTAGGACACCCACAACACTTTGCATCTCAGCGAAGAGGCTGTAACTCTGATGTGTGCTAAGAGCAACAGCAAGGCCTAGGCTTTCAAACGTTCCAAAGCTGTTGCAAGTGAGGCATACGTGGGAACCGGGCGTCCGCGTTCTTCTCCAAACTTTGACCGATGGTCCATGTGGCCATTGGAACTATTCCTCAAAGGGGGTTTCCATCGTTCTTCCCTCTCACTCGCCCCTTTTAAGAACTCTTATCTTTGCTGGTATGTTGTTTGTGTACGTTTTTTTTATGTGCGCATCTTCGTTGGTCAGTTCCACACTGCGACGCTGAGCATCGTAGCACACTTGTTCGCACACTCATAAATATCAGATATATGTAGTAGGGTGTTTTTGTTAAGCCTGCAACAACATTGCCGGAATCATAAGCAAAGATCAGTTCATGCGAGATGGCCTCCGACGTATATGCCATGAACTGCCAATGGCGTCACTGATACCATTGTTCTTATAGAACAAACATTAGGTAAATATTTACTTAGCTTTGTTGTAGCTGCTGTAGCCAAAGCCTGTTTTCTTGATAGATTTTTTCTTCTCATAACTGCAATACGTTTCGATACTATTTCAACCGGATCGCCTTCTCGAGCATCTCGAGAAAACAAGCAACTTCTAAAGGACGTGACGCGGTTGGCTACCGGCACTGTACTCTAACCTCAGCTTTCTTCTCTCTAATAACCGTTTTCCCAACATGTTGAGGTTCTCCCAGCGCCACCCTTACATGTTCCGTAATTACGTCACCAAATCAGGAGCAATTAGCGTAATCTTGGCATGTTTGTTATTCTGCAAGGACAATACTTTTGAGTAAAGGTAAGCTGAATTATGCTTTTAAGCTATCATTATTGCTTTCGATTCAAAGAAGTGTAGTGACTGTTTTTTTTAATAAATACCGGGAAGGCACACAATAACAATACATGAAAAATTTTGATTCAAACTTCACGAGGACGCCACCTCAGTTCGAATGAATGATAGTTTGAAATAATGAAAGTGAAGCACACATTTCGTACAGTGCGATTGTGGAGCAGTGGACCGCGTCAGCAATTGAATGCTTGAAAAAAGTTGCGATTGAAACCGACCTTTTATGCTTGAAGAAAAAAGCTACCATTCTTTTTTCTCTAACTAGCAAATGTAGCGGAAGGCTTCATCTACACGTACTCTCAAGTTGAAGAAAAAACAGGTACATTCTATCCTGTCATTACTTCGACCGATAGGAGCTCTAGTGCTTCGCCCACCACCTATTCGTGGTCACTGATAGCGACAGGTTCTATGTTTTTGACCTCAGAAATGATGCCATCTGTCAGCTCACCCCATTTCCTGAACTCGACTCCACATTGACGTAGTCCGCAAAAGAAACTCCTTCCAAAATGACCGCTTTGGGTCTTTAGAATTTTTTTACCTTATTTAATTTCTCTCTCTGCTCTTAGATCATTTCCAGTGGCGACACAGCTTCGTGCGTGAGCAGCGGGCCGTTTCTCTGGCCGTGCGTCAGGCCTCAAGCTTCTGGTGTGGTGACGCGTAGTTCAAATTATTCTTGGTGGAGGCCCCTCGCGTTCGAATTAAGGGGTATTCCAATACATGGGCTACTATGGAGACTTGGCCAAACCAAATCGTACAGTTTGAGCTATCCATAAACACTAATTATTGAAGCTCGAATTTACGAGATTTCATTGTATACGGTGCCAATGTGGGGCATGGTGTTTGCCCTTGGTATTATGTGACCTAATCAAGCTTTCAAGGTTCAATAAAGTTCTCCTTATACAGCACATCAGGGAATGTAGTAGTTAATATTGAATGTTAATACCAAGAACACTTAAGTTGACTGTTCGGAGTTTTACGGTGAGGAAAAAATACTACCCTGTTTCGGTTTCGTTTCAGTTTTCTCAGAAACTTCAATTTTCAGTTTGTTGTTTTGGTAATACTTCTCTATAGAGTTTTATAAATATCTTTATCATCAATGTCAATGCTGAGGACCACTGGATGATATCAAAAAGGGATGCTGGGTACCAGGTCGGCTGAACCAAGAGAAGAAAACCTGGGGGTTAACTTTTCGACGACGCCAAACACTCGAGTGGGACCGCAGTCTTTGTCACGTAGCGAGAATGGTATTGGCTGGTTCGGAGGGTTGGTTTTCCACAATTATAGAGGGTTGTTCTGCAGTACACCAAGTGTAGGTATAAAAAATAAAAAAGGCTTAGATTGATGATAGATATTCCAAGCAATAGCGTTGCTTGCTAGTTTCGCCATTTTGTTTAATGTCTCTTAAATAACACCACGGGAAAGTGGGTTTCTCAGAAACAAAAAAAAAACCCACGTATTCCTAGCCATCGGCAGCTTCGCTGTGAAAAATACCAAGATATCGAAGCACTTCATATGCGTCGTGAATGCAAAAGCAATAATGACCATTGAACGCTTTACTTAGAGTCTGGCGTCGCTAGTGATGCTTTCGACTTTTGCCTCGACTATTTCCGACTTTATGGTTAAACTGGTGCGGGCTTTGTTAGGAGATTCTACGTTGGAATCATGATCAGGACACTTTCATCAGAAATTGGACATAGTAGCCTTCCTCATTCTGGTGTTGTTTGGTCGGCTTTCTTCTCGGTTATTGCAGGGGCTCCATCAGTTCTGAGAGCGGCGAAAAGGAAGGCAAGTGTTGCACGATAGGGTCGTTAAGAAATAGAAGGCACGTCAATCTTAATTTTTGGGTGTAACGAGGGATTTAAAAATACCATCTTTTCTGACAACCCACTCAATCACTGCGTTCTCTCGCAAAGTAGCTGACGCATTCGCGGAGCCCAGTTTAGTATACTTGAACCTCTGGCTAAGGAAAAACAAATACCGAAAAACGCCAGTCTAGCCTACAACCCCGTACAGATGGCCAAATATGCCCTTCCTTCGAAAACAGTACATCGGTGAAGAAACAGAGCAAATAGGGATCGCGGCGACGGGTGGGGTACGGAAGAATTAGAAAAAAAAACGAAATCCACTTCCACCCAATGTGAAGCCTGCTGAAACACCGGACTAGTGGATTACCTTTACGGAGATTCCCGTTAGCTTCCACTTCTTTTATGTGCGTAAGGTTAGAGTCGTCTTACCAGCTAATTATCGTACAATTCGCTTATGGATACATAAGGTAAAACAACAGTTACAGCTGCTTTCTGTAACTATACTCTCTCCGTAGTTGCCCATTTATTGACAGCCAGCAGTAATTCTGCAAAAACTTCACTGTGAACTAATAGCGGAAAGTAAACAGAACTCGGCGATGGTAGAGTCATTTTAGCAGCTAATCGGCACATAACGTGTTTCCGATAACACAAGAGTTAGAGCCGGTTTCTCTAATCATACTTTCCCTGTGAATGGCCAAGCTTTACTGTGCACCACACAATGTGGGAAAGCCAGCTTACAAAGACAGAGCTTACACCGATCCTCTTCAAGTCGGCTTCACATATAAACATGAATGCATTGCTGGGAAAACATTTTTCAGGGGCATTATACAGCATTTTATATCAAAACAAGAAGGACATAGGAAAATTTCGTACACAACATCATTTTTTTCTTACTGCGAACGAGTTTTTGTGGCAGAGAAACCTGCTGCCGTGCAAGGTAAACAGAGATAGCATAACATTAAACCAGCCGTCAGGGCCAACCTTACAACAACAACGCTGCTAAAAAAAAATAACCTGCTTCTTTGAAGTTTACATGTGGGCATCTTTTTTGAACACTTGTTGGTTTTGAAATCAGTATCACTTCTGCCTGACCTGATCACACAATACTACCGATTGAACGTGGAAGAAAAGTAATGCGGAAATAGGTTGAACGGGTAGAAAATTCTACAACCCCGCATGCCCAAAAAATTGGCAACGTGTGTATATCAACACGACATGCGCCGAGCAACACGCTTGTGCGCTGGTAGCCGGGTAAAAAAGAAAAGAAGAGGCAAGACATTTCTTGATCTCCACAAGATGGTAGCTGTTTTTCCTGCCTGGCTGGTCGATGCGGGGAGCAGGAATGAATGAGTCGCTAGGTGGGAGTGGAAGGGAAAAACAGGAGAAGAAATATTTATCAATAGCGCTGCGACGTATGGAGAGCTGAATTATTACGGGCGCACAGCGACATCAACTCCTACGAAATATGGCACTCATATTTCATGGCCATATGGTTGCGTGGTAGCGGTCGCAGTGGGAATGAAAGGGAAGCGACGGAGCGGGCGGATGTTTACCCAAGTTCGAACGTGCCATTGAGCGTTCAAGATAAAGCGCTCCCAGTACGGAAATAGCCAACACTTTGCCGTCGAAGTGGAAGGCGAGAGTGAGTTCATAGAGAAAAGCCATTTCGGTTGGCGCCGATTGATAAGAAAGAATATGGGAGGTTCGTCGCACTTTTCTCCAAAAGAGGGGGTGAGAATGCATGGTCAAGCTTTCTCAAAGTCCGGAAGCTGTTACTTCTTGTCCAAATGATTTACGGCAGACCTTGGCTTGCAATAGACTCATTAGTACGCCAGTTCCAAGGAAAACGTAAATCAAACTTTGTGGCATAAGCCAGCAAGCTGCACTCGAGCTTTGAATACGGCCGTATAGAATGGTACGTTTTAATGTGAAGGTTAGCGGGTCCTTAAACGAGCTCGAAATCGTGTAATCACAAATAGCGGCTACGTTCGCCTAGAACACGAAAGCAGCCAATGTTTCGTAGAATCGAACACTAACCTCAGGGTGAGGAGCAGAATAGCTTAGGTCAATTGGATAGAAGAAAAAGGGCACGAATTCATTATATGGACGAATATTTGCTTGTCATGGGTAGATGTCTATTAAAAGCAGTTACGACGGGTTAGTGAGGAGCAGAAGAATGGTAGGTAGAAAAGGGAAAGGATGAAACTGGTAAAAAGAAGGCAACTCAACTTGCAGTGGCAAATACAGCACACGCAGAAGTTTAAAATGGCGCCACGAAACGAAATGGTGCTAATAACCGGAGAGAAGGAGGATAACGTATACATATAGAGTATTTTAAAAACAAAATAACCTATTCCAAAACACAGAAATATGAAAGAGTTAAGAAAAGGAAGAAGCAAATCTAGCTGCATGAGCTGTTCGAACAAATGAGCAGAACTAAGGACAGAGGCATTCGGGTAGGGCAAACAATGAAGAAATGTCGGACAAAAAGGCGGAAAGAAAGCACTAAGAAGAAGTTTGCCATTGGCAAAGATATAATTTATGCGCTCAGTGAAGAATGTCAAGCACATCACGAGATAAGGAGATTAGCGGAAGCGCGTAATGCCTTTTTGTGCGCGTCAAGATCAGGCCAGCAGACGGTACTGTAGACATAGCTCGCGAAGTTCCATTAGAAACTATAGACGAGGTAGAACAGTGCTTTAGGTAATGGACACAGGATAAGCTGCGGGGGACGACACAATGATTCTGCGTCTTGAAATGGCTGGAGACAAAATAGTAATAGAAGAACTCGCATTATTATTCTCGGAATATCTCAGATCTTTAACGCCTGGGTCTAGAAAAATGCCCAACTCATTTTAATTCGCAAGGTGGGTGAAGTAAGCAGACCTTAATATTGGCCAGTTTTGAGAAGTAGTGACTCCGAAACCATTAATGCATATTTATCCGTGCTCCGAGTTCCAATAAAGGCCGCAAAGCCTGGCGAGACGGGCTGGTATCAAACGGCTACCTCCACAGGCACTATCGGCTATTCCACTGGATTTTGCGTAGTTACGCGTGGTATTTTATCTGTAGTTGATTTCTTGAAGCTCCCGCTACACAACGCGTCCAAGGCAGTGACGTGCTATTCTTCGTGGTGTTTCTTTGTATGCATGTGGAACGTAACGCGTTACCGCCAGTAGGTGTGGTCTCCTGCTTAATTTTTTTTTCCAGAAGCACGTGCTAAAGAATGCGTCGGCCCACTGTGCCTTCAAGAGCTGCTGCGGCCGCCGGACGCCGCCTGCGCCAGCCTACGCATATACCTATAATATTAAGAATGCTCTTGCATTGCTATGAATATATTTATGAACATGAATATGAAAACGAACATACATTTATGAATTTATTTAGGAATACATTCGTGGTGTCCAGCAGAAGTAGGCAGCATCTGGTAAGCTCGAGGCGCCTATTTTTTGAAGACACTAGCTTTATGTCACGGGAATCAGCTAGAAATATTGCTGGTGAGTGTGGTCGCTTGTGAGGTTCTGACCCACTAGGGAGTGGTAGGTATGTGGAAGAAATGAGTAGCAGGAAAGGATAGGAGAGACAGGGTACAGAGAGTTCGAGGGCAATAGACGAGGGAGAAGGTTACGGGAAATGTTGTATCGGGGGGTATAAGATGGCGCGGGGGAGGGATCAGAAGAGAATGGCGAAGGATGAGGCCTCAAATGTGGCCACGCTGCTCCATGATGTGGATACAACGGTGCATTTCTCGAAGCGTTGAGCGAGGAAGAGGATGGTTGCAAGAGCAATAAAACGCAGGACCAGCGACGAACGTACCAAAAGTCCAATGGTGGGCCAGTGAACTGGGAATGCGGAGCGCTGAAGCCCGCAGAAATTGCAGCACCCTTTCTCCTTTCCATTCCTTAACTTACCTTTGAGGCCAGACCGCAGCCTTTTTCGTTGTCAAATACTTTTTAATCCCCATCACTTATCTGAACTAGGGTTACTATCGCGATCATGATGGAGTCATGTAGACAAGTTTCCGGATTCGTTTCCTGTTTGTTTATTTACTGTCAATTAGTTAGTAAAATGCATGTTGTGCACCCACTTTTTAAATCGAGCTATTGGAAGAACTGCACACGGTTACTTATATTTAAAAGCCGCTTCGTACGCATGCTTGGAATTAGAAAGTGCAATCAGTTGCCAGTGCTTGGTTCTCAGAACATTTCTTCCGTCGCTACCGAGCTAGGAAGGAAGAGAGTAAGACCATCACATCAATACAAAAAGCAACACACTCCGTCTCTCTGGAAGAGATCAATCTTTATAGACATACGCGTCGTACAGTAATAGACACAAAGGCTACGCACAGCTCCCGCGAGACGGCGGCTGGGCTTCTGACAACGGCCCCGCGGCGGTGAGCCCCAGGGAATGCCAGGCCATTGCGTGTTGCCCGCGGTGACAGGTAGGCCCGACTTATTTCTCTCTGCCTCCTATTATGGACGGCGCTTCCAACGTCCTCTTGGGCTCTTCCGACGCTAACTCGCCCACCTCCGTTCAGTGGCGTTGCTGGAAACAGGAACGTGATTCGGAATATCTCCGATTCTGCCCTCAGGTGGTCTTGTCGTCTTTAGTATATGCCTCTGTTATTCTTCATCCAAATTCTTTTCGTTATCTCTTCTTTCCACTCACAAGTCAAGACGGTGTATAGGCACACGTGGCACTGCATCATACTTCATCATCCACTTTGTCCTCCTGATTTCTTGCATTTCACTAGCCCTGACTGCCACATCGTGCGTGTGCCCGAGCTCTTCTCGTATTTCGTTCTTGGTTACCCCGTGTTGCGTTAAAATAAACAGATCACCCGCATCCGTGCTACTGACTCCACGTACTTCTTTCTCCCGCATTGTGTTTTGTGCGGATCACTTTGCACTGACCTTGCCTTTTTTTTCTCTGCTGTCCTAACGCATCGTGAGCCACGAAATTTACGTGAGCCCACCCTAGCGTTTCAATCTGACAGCCGCCAAAACGTCATGGAGAGCGCTGTTCCTGGCTAGAATGAGTGGAGGTTGTGAGCTAACTTTACTGAGCTACCAAAAAGGGAAAAGCTTCGTATCTCGACGTGTGCGTCTATCACTGAATTCAGCCACGAAGAACTATGCATAAGCACGAACTATGCATAGTACGTACCGTTTCAGACCACTAAAACAGCTGGCATAGGTCATACATGTCCACATTATTTAGCGCCAAGCACACCGAAGGCACATGTCTGGCAAAATGTAAGTACGTAACCGGGAATACCGGTGTTCTCTTAAGTAGAAATACAAGTTAGCAAAGGGGAAAACAGCACCGTGAAACTGGTACAGAAACTCGAAAACTAAACAGGAACACACGGCACGCTAGTAGTGAATCATCTAGGACCATTTGATTGATTTTGCTCTATAACTGGATTTTCTAGCTTTCACAAGCTACGCCCCCAACAACAGATCCATGGAGAAATACACTAGGTTTCTTGGCAGAAAGCCATCGGTCCCGCTAGTAAAGTCTCCGCTTTAATGATATTGTGATTAATAAACGTATCTTTTGTTGTTTGTATTTGGTCCATGTTGTCTAGGCCAAATGTTTTTTTAACGACCTTAGGTACACTTCTGTTGGATGTGTTCTTGTTCTCTATTCTAAGCTGTAGAGGGCCGAGAGTAAATGCAAGAAGGCATGGTATATTTGAACTTTAGCTTTTAATGCGGATTCGGCACGACAACAAAATACCACTCCAGTTACCTGAGTCCGTTTCCTACGAATATAGCCAACATGGGTTTCCTTGCTCAAATGGGATGACAAGTGTAGGCTAAGTATTTTAGGGTCATGGGCTATTTCTACAAGTTGTGTGGCGTGATAAGGTTAGGCAACCTTCAATTTATGCTCTATTACCCGCCACGAAACTTCCTACTCAATGTACGTCGATCTGCAGGAACTGGCTGATGATGGTGCACCTCGATGCGTAACGTCGGACCACCGTACACCACGTTCCTTTTCTCTGCTTCCCAGTAAACGTTATATAAACAAGATGTCAACCGCAAAAAACGAGGATTCTGAAATTAGACTTCACAAACAAGCCTTGACGGAATAAACGAGTTTACGAGAAATCTGGCGAAGCTAGTGGTGCTTGCATACTTAAAAAGCGTTTCACGCAATAATTGCATTGTACGTATTCGGCAAAATAGTAAAAAGGCCTATTTTCAGAACAAAGAATTAAAACTCCTAAAAGCATCGCACCACAAATACGAAAATGTGAACCAAAAGCCGGCGGTCTAGTTGTGAAAACACCAGAGAGTACAGCAAATTTACTGGCTCGAGGCTGTCAATATCTCCATTTTTCCCCCAGAAACACAATCGAGGCAAAGAGGTGACCCAAAATAGCAGCCCCTGTCTAGAAAGGGCTCAGTTTAAAAATGGGACTCAATCACCGCGAGCAGCGCTGCTGAGAGCGTCCAATGCTGTTCTGGGACTTTTCACATTTTTTTACGCATGTGCTATGGTCTCAACAAAGGCACATTGAAAGTGAGTGTCACTAGAAATTGTCCTACTTGGATACCCCACAAATTCTTTCTGCGTTTGTGCCTTTCAACTCCGCCTTTCTTTATGCGCGACGCTCTCTACTGCCCAGCAAAAACACGTCCCCGCGTCCTGGCTCATTGATCGGCTAATAAAAGTATGGCAGACGAAAAATAAGTAAAATCCGAAAAGAAAATACTTTACGAAATAAGGGAGCAGCTGTATGGGGGATGTCACATTGATCCACTTGAGGTGACCTTGCAGTTAAATGTGAAGTTTATTTTTTTCTGTATGCTTGAATTCGTGTTCCCGTTGGCCTCGTTTCTTTTCTTGCACTCCCTGTATAAAAATGCGGAAAAACGGAATGAGCCTACATTCATTTTATGCCTATAGTAGGGGCTCCCCTCTGTCTTCTTCTTTCGCTACCTTATCGCTCCTTTCTTACACAGCCCTCCAGAGCCCAATAGCATCACTGCACGCGCGAGAATGGTGCGGGCTGTTTCGATTAGAGCACCGGGGGAAGATTTATTAATCCGACTTTCTCAATTGCGCACGAATTGCTCGAAAGAGGACAGATAAAACATAGCTTAGAAGCGAAAAATTGGGATCCAGCCGTCTACTGCCTTCCTCCCAAGAGGCACTTTCTTTTAGTGGGGGAAGCGAGTTGCTCTGGGTTAGCTGTAAGATTGCGGATTGACTTTGTTTGGCGAGCTCCGTACAAAGTTGGCCAAAAGCTCGGTGCTTTGAATGGGGTTTCTGAGATCGATGCTATGAAGCTTCGCGTTTACGGGAGCCGTAAAAAATGCAGTAACGAGGGCACCTGGAGAACAGCTAAACCGCGATAAAAATCTCAGCTTCAAGGCTTGTTATTTATTTGTTTATGCCAGGACGGGAATGCACAAGCGGCCACAGGATGCACTTAGTGTATAGCGATCGGTAACGGCACGAGCGTGAGACGGGGTGCGTAAATATCCCAGCGACTGGATCCTTTACGGCATGCAGTATACACCCGTGACGTGAAGCGGGAGCGGACCCCGGTGCAGAACGTTCTGAACCGCGTGGAGAGACTACAACCCTCAGTCGTATAAGCCAAAGCTAAGAAAGCTGAGCCGATAATTTATTGGGCGCTGGGGATGGTGGGAGGACACATTGCAATGCCATGAATGTCTTTTTTTACGAAACGCAGGGAACATGTCGCAGGCATAAGCGCATGCGTAGACGACTGCTTGCTGGTACATCATAGGCGATATAAAGAGCCCCAAATTTCTCCCGTTGTTTACGCGAGTGGAGCTCATAAAACTCTATTGGTACTAAAATAAAGATTCTTCAACTGAACGACCACTTTGTATTCACTTCGGAAGACATTAGGTCCAGAGAAATATTTATACGCGCAATGTTTAAAAGGTGACACATGCACCTATCAGTCTAACAATGTTGAGCGTAAGAGAATGGCCGCCATAAAAACTGCCGACTCCGGACTAACTCTTAAATCACAGTGTGCGAACTTCACTTACTCCTTTATGGTCGTCCTGGGTACGCAAGTATTCAGGCTATTGCTTCACTCTCGCCCGCTATGGATTCTGAAGAACACTTTCCCAATGGCGCGCGGCTGCTATTTTGTTTCGTCCCTTCTCCCCTTCCTTGCCTCCCCTATATTCCCTTTCCCTAATTCCCTTCTCTCTATTTAAGATTCACACGCACGTAAGCGTGGAGGGGAAAGAGAAGAGCAGGCCATACGAGTAACGGGAGAGGGTCGGGTTGGGGGAGGGAGAGGGAAGAAAGGAGAATCGGAAAATGTGTAGTGGGAATAAACTAGGAGGAAGACTCGGAAGGAAATGAGGAACAAAAACAAAACTGCAATTCGAGGAGGGATTAGGGGTGAGGAGAAGGGGAATTGAAGGTGGTCGGATTACATGAGGAAGACGGGGAAGATAAGATGAGTGCAGCTGAACAGTGGGATAAGGAGAGCGAAGAAAAAAGAGGGAAGAGAAACTAGGCCAAAGTGTGTAACGGATGGAGGTCACTTGTGTACAAAGGGAATGGTGAAGTGGAGCTGGACAAGTGTAAATGAGAAAGTCGTTAAACATCTCGGAAGAGGAATGGAAGAGGCTAGGGATGGAAATGGTGTGAGGGGTAGAGGCTAGAGGGGGAAACAGTGAAGGGAGAATTACTGAAGAGAATGTATGACAGAGAAAGCAAAGTGAGAATGTAAGACCGAGGAGAAAAGGACGGAATGATTCTACGGCCGCACTCATTCATAAGAAACTTTGGTTGCGAATTAGGCAAAGGGTATGGCCGAAAACTTTTGGCTCAAATCAAGCGTAAGTGGGATTAAGCCGGTCATGTGATGCGAACGACGCACAAGCGGTCGACCTTTCGTTTATCGGAGTGTACACCGAGAGGAGGGAAGGGCTTCGCGATGGATGGAAGAAATAGGAAAATTTGTGGGCAGAGAGTCGCCTAGTAAAGTCCGTGACAAGAGTGATTACAAACCTCACTGGAGACGTTCGGCCTGCAGTGGCCGCGATTAGTTTGTGGGTGGCGATGATAGTGAAGATCCTAATGCAGGGAAGCTGGAAAAAGAATGTGTGGGTGTGTGCGTGCGTGCGTTCGCGCGTGCGCCAGTGTGAGCACATTTGTGAGTTTAGAGGCTTCTGTGCTACCGGCCTTTTAAAAGCGAGGCACCTTCTTGAGTTGCTTGCCGTAGCTCGCAGAACACATGCTCAATGGAGGTTTTCTGCACTCAAGCAGATTATTTTGGTTTTGGTTCAACAGACAAGAAAATTGTATCCCGAAGTTCACTGCCTAACTCGGCTTCCTGTTACTCAGAACGGGCATCCTTCAACCAACATTTGCCGTGCCTATTACATAGTAGCACCGTTGCAAATTAGGGTCTATGATACCGTACGCCAAAAACTAGGCACAGTGGCGTTTTTGTTGGAGCGTACTGTTAAAAATGTGTGAGCGCAAAGAATACAACGGCTCAAAAAAGGATGATGTTCAAGGGCTTGTACCGCTGTCGTTCTCTTTTAATCGCTGTGTTCGTTGCGCTCTACGTTTTTCCTGTCGCTACAAAAAGCTGCATGCCAAGTGATCGTGTTCAAAGAAGCCGGAAAGCAATTTAAACACAAAATTCAAACTTTATTTACGAGCCCGAGACAGAATAACTAATGATGGTGTTGAGTACAAACCTATGTGGATTTGAATTCACCGGCAGAGACACCTCCACATTCAGCGACATATCGAAACATTTTTTTTCTATTTCAATTTGTTTATTTCGGGCATAAAGACATGCATGTAGTTATGTCCACGAGGCATGGCAAAAAGAGACTATTATGTCTCCTGACGAGGCCACCGCACCGGGAGTGCAGATCGGAAAACAGTGGATGCAACAAAAGAAAACAGAACAGTTGAAAAACTCTGCGTACTACAAAAAAACGAACATTTCGAATATATGATCAAGACAGAACAAGGAAGCACACTCGATACAGAATAGAAATAAGATGTTGACTACACGCGCAATGAAATTAATCACATGTCTAAACAACAGATCGTTACAATTGCATGTTCATACAAGATAAATCGTTAACATAGGTGATGCATACCACAATAAATTTGCTAGTACATACAATGGTAAACACGCAAGAAAGTCAGTTAAGACCAGCAGTATCTAGCAGAAGGCGTTTTATTTTTGTTTTGTATTGTCAGATAGTTTTAGAGTTATGAGCTTCAATTACGGAAGGATGGCTGTTACAGAGAGATACAATTCGGTGTTAAAGCATTCGGCTTGGCTTATGGAGTCTTGAAGTATCTAAGTTCTACTGATTCTTAATTTTACGGGTGCAAGGATACCAATCGTCCAAGTTTAAAAACTATTAAAACGCCACGCGAGCTCTCGCACCAGCTTCGCTTGTGCCGATTGTGTGGTTTAACGCGCCGAACCTGCACCTGGACTATGAGGCACGCCGTAGTGGACGTCAACGTATTAATTATTACCACCGGGGGATCTTTAATGTGCGCATAAATCTCGACTAAGGGGTGTTTTCGCTTTTCGCCTCCATCAGAATAGCCGCCGCTGTTACCGGAAGCCCGTCTGCCAATATTCTCCGTGAACCCACTAGAAGAAAATGGATTGTTCTCCTTGCGAAGAATAGCAAAGGGATGGAGGGACGTCGGGTAATGCCGAACCACCGAATATCGTGAATGTTTCACTTTGACATGTGGGCTTCGCGAGGTTATCAACATAAAGGTTTGTAAGAAGGACGTAGAGGCGACACAGTGTGTATACGAAGGAAGACCTCGCTCCAGGTGGGCTTCTATGTGCTTGTATGCGAGTCTTTGGTGGACGAAGACATCCGAAAAGGCCTAATGGGGACAATCTGGGTAAGAGGGACAACATGAGATATGAGCGGGAGGCGCGTCTTTGGAAGCTAAGGCGCTTCCCCCCCGCGGCTTCATGGGTGGATAAAAAAGATCGGCGTGTCCTGCTTCGGATTTCCGGGAGCGGCGGCTGCTCGTCGTGTAAACGATGTGAGAAATTGCGGCGATTCAACGTGAACCATTCATGCGAAAAGCCACTCCGAGAACCTAAGGCGGCCCCGTCCAAACAAATGGCACAGAAATCTTTCTCCGTATACATCGTGCTTCTTTACTTGGGCGTTTCGTTTTCCGCAATGACACGGAGTTTAGTACGGGCTGCTGTTTATTCTTGAGACTTCTTTTACTGCTAATACTTTGCTCTCTCTTTAAAGGGTTTGCTTTCGTGTATAAATAGCCTCGCAATTGCTGTTGTTATTGAAACACCGCGTTTACATGATGCCGTTTATTTTGAAGGCCCTTGTCACCCGGACGATTTTCTTCCCCATACGTTGGCGTCTCCTCTCACTATCCTCCACATTCGCGGGTAGTAAAGCTCAATGAGTGGGTGTTTTCAACGCAGGGATAATTTAAAGCGCCCTGTAGCTTCCTCCGTGCTGATGGAGCTGTCCGCATCAGATAAGGTTCTCACGAATGTTGAGACTTGTAAAATATTACCATGAAGAAGGAAGAAAATCCATGCGTTGCTTTTGCCTGCCACGGAGGTGGTCGTAGTTATTTGCCTTATGTGTACCGTATTGCAGCCCAACTCTCAAATTTCCCGAGTGATTTACACACAAAGAGGTCAAGGGAAGCGTAAAAGCTTGCGGTTTACATGTATTCGCGCGGCTAGCATTCACGGGGACTAAAGAGAGCAGTGCGTTGAAAATGCGGGGCGTTCTTGCAACACTATGCCGTTTTAGTCAGGGGGTGGGTATACAGTTACATCCGACAGTGGCATGATGAAAGGGGTTTATGCTCTGGCAACTGTCAAAAGCCAAGCTCCATCGGAAATCTCAAGGTTTTGCAACAAGTACTAGCAAAGTGCTCGCGCTGTTGTTGATAGGAAGTTTTATTGTTTGCAACAAGTGTCACGGGATGTATTAACACCAATGGTTTCTAATAAAAACTGTGATGATGGTGGCTTTTTCTAAATGGATATTCTTCTACACATAAAAACAAAAGACACGGAAAGGCTGACCTCGTGATAACATATACTACGTTTTGCGCAGAACTAAATTTTGAGGAATGCCCGTTTTTCTGTCACTCATTTTGCAACGCTTGTGCTTCCCTCAACACTTCTACGAAGTCAAGACAAATAGAAAAGACAGGGTTATGGTGGTCCCATTGGGCTTTTTGTGAGAACCTTGGAGCTCGTTACACTCATTGCTGCTGTTCAGGACAGGGGCATTCCTGTCAAAAATGAAGGATGCTCCCACTAACGCGTAAGACTTGAACATACCGCAGCCGTTCACAAACTTCGTGACCATCAAGAAAATTTAAGTCCACAATTCCAGCTGATTTGCTTCTTCCTCGCTGCAGCAACTACATTTGCTCCGCAATGTCTATCCCCTCCGAGGGGCGTACACTGTCACGTTTTTTCTCATTCCGAGCAAGTGTTGCCACGATTAAGGCGAACGCTGCAGTTTTTTGCCCAATTTTGGCCGATCTCTGTAAGTGGGTGTGCTTGGCTTGACAAACTTGCGCCTATGATGCTGGGTGGTCATCACGAGGCACGCACACACTTAACGTCACGCGGTCGCCGCTACCTTTGTCAATCTCCCTAAGTGGATATACTTGGCTTGACAAACTTGCGCAGGGGACGCTCGACGGACGAGGCACGCACACACGAGCGCTTGGCATTTTAGATGCGACTGCATCTCATTCACTCGCCTTGTCCATGCAGCGTCGTCGGCGTTGTTGTCGTCCGCCCCTCCGCCATTCTCCTCGCCGCGCGAGCTGCGCTCTCCGCCGTTCACCCCCTCTCCTCTCCGATGCCCCTCTCTCGCGAGGGGCATTGGATTGGATTCGAATGGATTGGCATGGCTTGGATTTGGATTGGATTGGATTAAAGCGGATTGTGTTAGATTGTTTTGCGTCATAGCCGAGGCAGACACACTGGCGCCGGCGCATGTGCAGTACTCTCTCTTCCGCGGTCTCCTCTCCTTCGGGCGCGCTGCGCATATAACCGGTGTGCCGCTCTCCGGCGGCGTTTGGGTCGACGGTTGCTCTCCGCTTGCGCTTGAACCCCCCCAAGCGTCGCATCACACCAGGGTTCCCGCGAGGGGAGGTGGGCGTAATTTATTTTCTAGGTATTTTTAACTGCCGGGCGGTCGTCACAATCTTGGCCAATCTCTCTCGGTGGGTGTGCTTAGCTTAACAAACAGGCGCAGGGGTCGCTGGGAGGTCGTCACGAGGCCCGCACACTCGAGCGCTAGGGATTTTCTCTGTTCTGCTAACTGCCGGGTGGTCGCCGCGAGGTCTGCGATTTCTTGGTGCTTTTAACTGCGGGCGCGAAAAATTGCGATTCGCTAAACAGCTTCGCTGTTAGAAAAGTAATTTGCAGAGTATTCAAACTGGCGAGACGCGGAGAATGGATATAACAGAGTTGGAATATGGTTTAGCTTTCAACGAAAAATGCTAACGAGTCGCAAAAATTTCGCCTTCTCTTCATTCCAAGAAGTGTCCCAGTTATTCAGTGTGCTGAGAACGACCAGCACTTGTTTATTTTCTCTTACACTTACTCTCCATTCTTTACGTCCATCGTATTTAGGGGTCCCCCTGTTCTAATAAAGGTTCTCTCTTTCCTTCTTTCTCTGTTCACACCATGGAATGAAAGAGAATGGCTCAGTGTAAGTGCGCACTCACAAGCCGTAGTTCTATGAGCACGACCTAACCCTCAGAGCTAAACTGCGCTCCAGCTCGACCTTTCACCAAACGTACTCAGAAAAGCCACCATAGGTCACCTCTATCGCTTCGAACTGCTTTCGCGAAGTAAATTTTTGCTAGCGTGGGTCATTTCCGGTTTTTTATAGCGGCCATCAAAGTATCAATAATGGCTACGTTCACGTCACGGTCTACCAATGTCATGGTGGTTCCTAATTTCCTACTATAATAGAAAAAGTTGCACTGAACATCTCGAGCGTCCAAAGAAGACGGATTTAGAAAAATAGGGAAGAGAGCAGATGGAAATGAGACATCGCGAGACTGAAGCGCGACAGCGTCCGCGTTGTATTCTCCTTGAGACCATTTTGAAATTCCCTCCCCGAGATAAGTAAGCAGCGCGCAGCTGGGAAGCAAGACAGCTCGGCTTAAGAGGCTCAACATTTTATGTTTCTGCTTGGATGCAAATTTTAGAGGCTCCATGTGAATTGGAGGGGCTCAGCAAAATGAATGGGCGGCCTTAACATCCCAACTATTGGCGCCCAAGGACGTACCTCTCCCTTTCGCAACAGAAAATAGTTTCACACTCGTCGCCCTCTATGCGACCGAGTCAACTCTTCTCAGGACATGGTACGGCCATTGAGTGTGAGTTGATCCGTGGTCTTGGTGGTAGCCGGCGTTTCGCAGCCTTGTGCGGATATGAATGAATGTTAGGGGCATACGTGAGCGGAAGAAAGGGGTAAGAAAACAGGCTGCGGAGACGAAACATGTCGAGAGCGAATGGACGAGGGTGGCGGGTTGTCTTGTACCTTACGTAATCGGCAATTTTTTCAGGATTTCCAGCACATTTATTCACTTCACCTCTCCCTCTGTCCCACACACACGCAAGCGAACGCGCACCCATGCCCACGCAGACGTACATGCAAGAAATTTTATCCACGTGAATCACCGAAATCGTGCAGAATACTTTCTCGTTACTTAGTTGCATCCACGAACTTTCCAAGAGAGGTTTACCTTCTTCACATCATAATGTATGTACAATACGTGGCAAATGAAATGCGAACACGAAAATATGAATTAGAACACGCAAGTAGCACGATTTATTTCCATACAAGTCAAAATGACTTGTTCCTTGGTTACAAAAACATAGTCCGGAAATGGGGTTTTCCGAATATACCAATAGCGCGCCATTATTGGACCTCAACGAACAGTATTTTTCAATTTTGCGTGTTCTGATTCATATTTTTCTGTTCGCGTTTCTTTTGCCGCGTATTGTACAATGCCTCCCACTTCACATGCGCCCCCGCCTCAGGGTAATCCTACGTGGTTTGTAGCATATGTGTTCCAGTTGTAATTTACAATGGGTCAAATAATACCGAAGCCTTTACTTGAAAACCCGGTGTGCTAACTCGCCGCTAAAAACTTTTTGCGCACTTATATCTTTGTGCCCTTGTTTCATTACAACGCAGGCAGGTAACTCCGTCGTTTGTGATTTTTATGACACAGATCCCACTTTTCCTTCCTGTGTGTGCAACCGCAACGGCAGCTTCCACGGAAAGTGCAGCTTCATGGGCAAATCGTGCTGCTTGTTTCCTCGATTATTTAATTATGTGTTATTTCATTGGTTACGCCATGTAGAACTATTGCACAACTAACTGAATGCGTGGGAGGTGGAAAGCCGTGGGCCGTAGATGCCGAAGGATATGCTGCTAAGAAGGCGGGTAGACCACTTTTGGTTATGGAACAGGGCTACGCTTTGTGCACCTAGAATAAATAGTCTTTACGGGCAAATGCAGAAGCATAAGCCAATACACTAACTTGGGCAGGTTGAAGAAGAAAGAAAAACCCAGACCCATGATGTAGGAGGAAGCAAGCTGTCTGTAGAGTATATGTACAAAAAGTAAAACATTTGGCTGGCGTTCACTGCATGGCATTAATGTGCCTTGATTTGGTCGGCAAGAAGGAAATACTAGTGACAAGTTGGTGCTGCCAGCTATAGAGACCTTTTTCTCGCTGTGGAAAGGCAGAGAGAGAACTTCGCAAATGGTTGAACATTCTGTATTTGTAGGCTGTGCATGAAGGGAGATGAGGTTCATAATAATCTCAGGATGTCAGGGAAAGAACATTTACTGAATGCGCGCCAGAGCCAAAGAGGACGGAGCAGAACGCCTGAGTATGTGTTCTTCTCTGCCATGCCTCCAGAAAGCGCACATAACTGAGAAGCAAGCTGCTTTTCACCTTCGCTAATATGCACTTCCTCGCTGCTTTCTTCGCGGAAACATCCTATTTGCGAATACGAGAATAGAGCCGTACTGAAGCATATCTTATACCCGTGCCACACGTACACGAAAAATGGCATTAAATGCTTAATGCCTTAAGTTTTAATGCCATTAATTTGCTGCTACACGCAAAAATCTAATGCCATTCGCTTTAATGTAATTTTGGTTTAAGGAGTTCCGCACAACTCATTTACCTTCGCGAACACCTTAAATCTGCCTACCCTCGAACCCGATGAGCACCAAATGAAACCAACGAAACTCTCACCACCAGTGTGTTGACGCGGAAACGTCGCTAAACTTCCAAATATGATGATTTTTTTGTGCACAATTGGTGGCGAAGTTTTGAAGAAGAAAGTTCACTAGAACAGAGGCAAAAGTAAGAACATCGCGTTACTCTTCGTGTTATATTTTTCGGATTTGGCTACCGCTGGCCGGCGACGGCATGCTGAAGCCACTTTTAGAAACGGCTCCCACCATTTTTAAGAAAACACTATTTCTCATAAAATTTTCTTTCGCAAAAAACAGTTTTAACGCTTCTAAGGCGTTTTTCTCTACATAAAGGACTTCTAAAATATGAGTGAATTTCTCTTTTTGGTAATGATCACCATCATGCCTAACACATTTATTGCCTTTGCGTTTTCGCGTGTAGCACGGCCCGGCCAGTTAATGTCATTTGGCATCTTAAGGCCTTCAGCACTTAATGCCATTTTTTGTGTACGTGTGGCACGGGTATTACTGGTTGGTTGTTCGGTAACTGAGCAGAATAATGTAAGTTGCAGAAACAAAAAACAACAGGAACATTCCGCGAACTTCGTGATCAACGAGGCAAGAGCAGGCTTAAAATCAGGATCAATCATAGCGAATGAAGACCCTTTTCGTGAGAATAGTGCAATGGTTAGCTACTTGAAAAAAGTCGGTTTAAGGTTGGGTACGTTGCCGGAACCTTTTTTTTATCACCGAACATGCACATAAATACCGCCTTCATTAGGAGCTTCGAGGACCTATTACGTGTCACGCGCATTTTATCCGTTGGCTTTAAAAACCAGCCGGAAGCAAAGTTGGGTAACGTCTGAAAGATGTTCTTTGCTTGAACCTACATCGTACGTCTGGTTTAATCTTCAACCTGTCGCCGTTAGTGTCTGGACAATTGGTAGTGCGTCTGCTGGTAACTAAATTGATGCTTGGGTGTTGCTGCCCATGCCGTAACTATGTTAAGTAACCAATCGTGGTTTACTAGGTTGCTGCTTCACATCTCTCGTCCCCATTTCCAGAACGGCGTGGTTCCTCTCTAACGCGTTTAGTCATTTATATGTTATTCCGAATCGGTGCCGCCTATAGCATAATAAAATATCTTAAAGAAAATCGGCGTATTCCGATAATAGAATATAACTTCTTAGTTGAAAACTGTTTTGCAAACTTTAGATATTCGTGGAAGGAAGTTGCCTGATCGGTAGAAACAGTCCCCAACAGCGTGTTGCTTTGGCACCACCGTCTTCGCACCGTACTGGTAACGCTATTGCATTACTTTTCCTTGTTATGAAACGATGCAGGTTCCTCCGGAATTTTCTTTTTTGCTAAGCGAGTCTAGCGCAGATACGTGTCGACCTTATGCAAAAGAGTGAAGGAAAAAAAGGACACAAAGGAGAATTACTTAGAAAGCATGCTCGGCAGTTCGACACTAATGCTTTAGTAATCACTGCGTTCTTAGGAGTGCTTAGGGTTCGCGCATTTTCCACCCGCCGCGGTGGCTCAGTGGCTAAGGCTTTGTGCTGCAGAGCCCAACGAAGAGGGTTCGAATCTGGCCGCGGTGGCTGCTTTTATGGCGGAGGCGAAAAGCGAAAACGGCCGTGTGTAGAGATATCGCCGCAGTTTAAGATTTTCATGTGGTCAAAAGTGATGTAGAACCATCCATTACGACGCTCCTCATAGCACAGGTGCCACTCGGGTGCGTGATACACCACAACTTATCCCCGCATTTGTGTTTTAAAGCTGAATAAACCCAACCGCAGCCAATCAATATAGACGTTCTACGCATACGGGTAGTTTTCATGGCTAAGACACCGCAAGGAGAATACAATGTACGATGGTTTCGCAAATTTCGGTAATACATAGGAAATGAGTGGCGGCCATAAAGACACGTCATTGTATGAGTCAGTGATGAGCGATTACAAAAGTAAGCGCGAAGTGGGAACCTTGTTTAAAAGGATCCAGCACCTATCGCATCGCATTTTTAAGAATCGAGGTTCCATTCAAAAACGGTCACCTAAAATGAGCAATCCATTTTGTTAAAACTCAAACTACAGCCGCCACTTCTACAATAAGTTTATCTCAATTGTGACTTTTTAAATAATTTTTATTTTGAACAACCAATTCTGGAAAGCTACTGTGCGTCCTGTCAAACAACTATGCCACTGTTCGGAAAAGTATCCTGGAGAAATCCCGGATGCTAATTGTGTGGAAGCGCTTAAAAACATTAAACAAAAACATGCGCTCATTCAGTAACTCGTTCACGCACACACACTCACCCGCGCAGATGCGCACACACTCGCGCATACACACGTGGGCGACGAGGTATCGCTCGGCAGGCCACTACCAAGAAGAATCAAGAAACACCACACGTAGAAGATATCCTAACTATGCGAAAAAAGATTACGGATGACCGGTGGCATGGTTGGCAAGCAATAAATAAAGTGAAAAATAAAGAATCGTTCTGTAATGGTGCTCACACGGCTTCTTTCGGGGAATGTACCGGTCCATTTCGTGGGGATACGCGAAAATATCAGAAACACGGGATCGCGACTGCATAGTGGATCAAGGGGAGCAGTTGCGAGGAGCAGGGGCTCAATACGTCGTAAGCGTGCACCCAATGCCCATCCCGTCTGTCGCGGAAGGTGCTGGGCAAGTAGGAAAGAAACCCCGCAGTGGCAAAATAGAGAAAACGAGCGTCACGCAAAACAGGCGACCTGAGAGAGGACACAGATAAGTGCAACAACAAGGTGGGGATCGAGATAAAGTATGCCGCTGCTCAGCCGAAAACACACAGCGCACCCTGACGGGCATGAGCGAAGAAAAGTGGCATGGACAACGCGGTGTTAGCGAGGACCAGTATGCGGCACGCGATCCCGACATCTTCGAGAGCCGGGCCACTGGGCACAGATGCATTCGTGACCCCGCTTCTGCAGCTGACGATGGATAAGGGGCGTGTGCATCGCCGCGGAAAGAAGCCGGGTTCTGGCAGAAGGGGCACTAGTGGAAATAAGAGACTCCTGATCTTGGAGCCTCCGCAACCAACATGAACACGTGGGCTTCCTTCAGTCTTTCTACACCATGACGCAATAAATTACTACACCTTTATCTTCTCGGTACGCTATGCGCAGGGATGAGAGCATAGAGGTGGATGTGTGAATGTCTGGTCTGTCTCCGCGTTTCGTCCGAATACTGATCCAACGGTGCTCCCTTTGGTTATATCATGTGCAGCTTTCCCGCTCATGGCAGTCCTTTCAACATTGCAATTTTTTCAACTCTTTCAACTCTGCACTTTTTTAGCGAAATGAAAAGTTCTTTTGCACAGCTAATATGTGGGGTGAATACGTGCTTTGTGCACAGTTTCAAGTCGCGCACGTTGCGCGACTGGGTTCCTGAGCCATGGCAACTATCCCATAGAAATGCATGGGGAGTTAGATTTGACAGCGAATTACACAAACAAATATTCAGAAACCTTTTAGCGTTTTAATCTTCACGTTGACTTCTAGCTTTATGCCAAATATCATTTTCCTAAAGTGGTTTTTCTAGGATCCCGAGAGGTTGTAATTTTGAGCGAGAAAGCTGGGTATGTAAGCAAGAGTCCTTAAGCGAAACTTATACGCCTAAGGGTAAATGACGTTCCCAGCGCACTAACTTCAGGGTCTCCACGTGTCACTCAAGTGCTGAGCGTTCCATTGCGCAATGTGCTTTAAAACGAACGTCTCAGTGTGTGTGGTAGTATTCCGCAGTCACAATTAGGTACACCGCCATTCAAGACATAATTTTGGAGACATTCTTGAGTGTCTTTCTGTCTCTCTGTCTATCTGTCTATCTGTCTATCTGTCTATCTGTCTATCTGTATGTCTATCTGTCTGTCTGTCTGTCTGTATGTTTGTTTGTTTGCGCTGCTGTTCCTTTTATTTTGGCTCCATACTCACCTTAACACGACAAGCTGCATTCACCAATTTGAATCAAGCGCCTCTTTTCTCGTTGTTATGCGGTTATCAGGTGTAGCGCGCACTCACGAAAGCAGGCCTTCGAAGAGGGACGCCGAGAATGAAGACAAGAATGTTTTCGGCAGGTCCGAGCGACAAACGCCACCATCGTAAAGCGTGCACGAAGTGTGTGTGGGACTTGCTTAGGGATGACCGCCATCAACGCTCAAGAACAATAAAATATTTTCATATCTCTTAGCTGCATTCTCGGTAACCTCCATGTTGTGTACTAAAAATATCTCACAGAGTGGAATGGCAATGGATTTTTTTCATATCCTCGCCATTAATTTCAGTTTTCTCAAATCTGCTATTTTTAAAAACACATACCCAGATTTACTGTGATTACACGTAGCGCAAAACCACCGAAGCAGAGACTGGGTCTAGCATATATGTTTTGCAATGATGTGCTATTTTAAGGCGAAAGACTTAAATCTCCATTTCCAAAGTGCTCCCAGGATATCGAAGGTACCGAATGTGCCAAAAATTGGTGGTACAGAAAAATTTAAAATTATGGTTTCAGCAAATGCGACCCGAGAATTTCCCGCCTGAAAAGGGAAACAGCCGCGCTAAAAGAAAGTATGTCGTTGCTACACGTGCAATATACGTGCCGCCGCCTTAAGGGGGGAACGTAACCGCCTTTGGTGGGAAGTGTGTGCCTGACGATGGAAATCGAGTGGAACGAACTCCGGAGAGTCTTTCCAGGGGCTACCCAAGTGGTGACGGGACCGGCCGCAAAGTCCAACAAAATTTTCAACAGGAGATTAACAAAAAGTTCAGTTAGGTTTTTGCCGTCACATTTCAAGAAAGTTATATGCGTCCTTTTTTTGTAGTTGTCCCAGTCGAACACAAGTCCTACTCTTGCCAATCTTTTTAGATGTGAGTTTCTGGTGAGCCAAACGGAGCAAAGGGGATCCTGAATTGAAGCCACTTAATGGCACAGGGTTTAAATATTCCCCATCACATTCACAGCTATCATAAGTGGTGGGTGCGACATCATAACTACTGAAAAAAAATGGCTTCCTAACAGGTAAGTTCGGCAGACGCCAGGAGAGTTCAAGATGTGAAGGTTCTAGAAGCAGAAAAGCCATCTAATAGGTAATATAACATAGCAACGGCAATTTGCAAAGAAGCTTTAAAAAGCCTTTGTGCTAGTTCGACAGCCGGGCCGGATAAAGTTTCAGTACAGCTGTTTGAACAACTGGATCCAGAGAGCAACATGACACAGCAATCAGCCGAATCAAGTGGCTTGGAAAAGATTTCAAGAAAATTGTAGTAATAGACGCACAAACGATGAGAGATTCATATCGGCAGATGTTGTATCCCCGCAACTTCAGCTTCCCTCGATGACAGCGTGCCCCACCCAGTCAAAAGTGGACAGCCGCATGAGACCTCAAACTTGACTAAGATTTAACACCACCATGCCATATGATGTCGAGAGATGATTCTGGAGTGAGTGTGCTATAAGGTTTTTACCTAGGTTGAGTGATGTTGAGACTGGGAAACCATAATTAGTTTTTTGGATGCCCGTTCTGCTCTTGCAACTTCGGTCGGCTGCAAGAAACGCGGCGGACAGACAGAAATGAAGAAGGCGAGGCACAACGCAATAGCGGTGTATTTTGTGGAATAAAATGAAATTTAGTTAACTCGAATGAACCCTTCATCTCTCCCATGTATTCCTTATAGAGGACTATGCTTATATTCTCGCCAAGTATTCAGTTCAAGCAATAAATGTTGGTTTCCTCGATGTCATACACTTAGTACAGCTTTCATTGGATGACCTACGTATAGAAGTGCTATTCATTTGAGTCTAATTTCCGGTTAACGAGTCTAAAAGCAAACTTCTGATGACGTCAATAACCTGGTAGCGGAAATGAGTCTTAAGCTTTCTTTTCTTTTTTTGGGGGTGGGGGGGGGGTGCTTGTCCACAAACCGCGTCTGTCAAATACCTAGGTGTACATTTTGATGGGGATCTTTCTTGGAACACACACATGGCCCAGATATGTATGAAGCTTAGACCTACTGCCTGTAAGCTGTACACCATAAAAGTGCTGCTGTCTTTCTCTGTTCTAAAAATACTAGCTCAAACTAGGGTAAAAGCGTTCTTCGTTATGCCATGTGCTGTTTTTTCGGCTGCTCCGCTACCAGGGAAAAGAGAGTTAAGAGTATTTTAAAAACATAGCCAAGAGTGTTCTTTACAAGTCACACGTGCCTGATTCGGACAGTGTATTTATGGCAAGTGGTTTACCATCACTCGAGACATTGTTTAAGCTAATCGTCGTGCTAAAATGTTTCTGGTGTACGCCTTACCGAACTCACAAAGTTCGGTACTCGAACCCTCAAGGCTCGACACTGGGCCCTCTCCTTTTTAACATTTTTGTTAATGACATGCACCCCGCTATTAAGCACTGTTCGCTCTCCCAGTATGCCGATGATATGAAGCTCTATCGCACTATTTCTTCACCTTCGATCCTGCACTGCTGTAAAATGACATCAACGCAGTTTCTGCATGGTGGGACTGCAACTATTTAAAACTTAACCTCTCGAAAACCATCGTAATATTATACACTCCCAAGTCTTCCCCGCTCACTTTTACGTACTTGCTGCTCGGTGAACCTGTAAAACGCGCTACCGTAGTGCGCGATTTGGGCGTAATGATGGATGCGAAACTGCTTTTTAACGCGCATGTGAACTATCTGACCAACTCCTGTCTCCGTACGCTTGGCGTAATTTCCCGCGCGACCAGGGATTTCGCCGACCGATCATGCTTTGTTTCACTGTATCGCGCTCTCATTTTGCCCAAGCTCGACTTTGCTAGTGCAATTTGGAATTTTTTAAGCCCTTCGTCCTCCCTTTGACTAGAAAGGATTCAGAAGCACTTTACTAGAACCGTATTTTCTCTCCACTCACCTATGAGCCGATATGAGCACGGTTGGCTTCTGAAGATCTTGAATTTAGATGAGCTGTCAGCGAGGCGCTCCAGGCGCGACCTGGCTTTTCTGTTTAATTGTATTCACTCGAAGTTCGACTGCCCTTGCCTCGTAAGCTCTGTCCATCTGCGAGTGCCAAGCAGACCACTACGGCCGCATGGATGCTTTGATGTAGACAGATCAATAACTTTGGCACCAGCCAGCCGGTGCCAGCTCACCTATAACAGTCTGTTTCTATCTCCTATAGACGTTTTTTGCAGCGATTTGGTACTGTTTAAGCGCTCTCTGAAATGTATGATATTCTGAATACGCATGCTGTGGAGAGGTCGCTCCTGCATTTCTCTCCCTGCTCTCGTGTTTCCTCACATACAGCGCTACCTTGCCCATGTTCGTACGTGTTCTCCTGTGCATACTCCAGACAAGTCCTCCGAGCCTTTACCGTTCAAAAATATTTGTGTCTCCTTTGATAACACTACACTTTTGTATATGTACATCTATCTGCACTTCCACATTTACCAATTTTTGAGTTATACGCTTCCCATATTTGCACTGTTTGTATTCCTTGTACCCATGCAGCTATGTATGTTGCCTGTTCGTATTCTTTGTACCAATGTGTGCGGTGCATCACCCGAGAAGGCCCTGTGCTGTTTGTGAGCACTTCAAATAAATAAATAAATAAACCTATATTTCTGCGGCACATAGCTCGATTAATGACGCCAGGGGTCCGTACCCATTACGGAATGGCCATATTATGTTCCTGCTATCTTCAACGAATTGCCTGACGAATTGTTCTTTTCAACAACGCGGAAACACTTGCGTGCTGCTAAGTTGGCATTAGAAACATGCTGAAGTATGTAAGTGTATGCGGTGATCGGTAGCTATTTCTTTGTTCTTCAATTGTTTTTCTTGTTATGAGGAAGATGCCACCGATGTAGCTGAAACCCATGTTGATTTATTCTATCTTTGTTTGTCTATTCGTCTTTGTCTCTTCTGTTTGTCGGTTGTTGTTTGCTTTCCTTTTTTCTTTCCTCTCTTTATTTTTCGTCTTCTCTCTTTTGCTCTTTTTTTATTCTTCTCTTCTTTGTTTGTTTGTCTTTGTTTTACCTTCCTATTCAGTTACCACTGTCAATGAGTGTTTTTTACAGAAGTGGAGGCCGTTGCTGCCGGGCGACGCCATACAAGCCCTCCTGTAGGCTTTGACGGCCCCATTTTGCTTCTGTATCTACTCCTTTATAATAAACAACGATTATTATTATTCTATTATTCTTAAACCAAGCAATGGCAATTTCTACACCCAGTGAGAAGCACTCCTATGATATCCCCTACCTACAAGTTTCTGCTTTTGTAAACCCACTTTCGCAAGAATAGATGCTTTCGGCAGTCTGCGTGTGCCAAGCTGTCCAAAGTCAGAAAGTGTATTATTGTAAAACTGTGCATTACTGGTTGTTTCTGCAATGCAGAAATAATAACACATAAAATTTTTTAATAAATACTCTATGGTGACGTCATTGTTTATAAACATACTAACACATTAAATTCCTCAAGGCTTTAAAGGAGCCATGAAAACAAAATACAAGTTGGGTTTATTAGAAAGACTGCTTAGTCCCGATAACAATGATACCAATATCATCGCAATCTTCGAACAAATAACGGAGATATGAAAGAAAACGTGTGAAGCAGTCGCGACCCCCTAGCAAATTTCCCGCAACTTTTCTATGACGTCGCGGAACCTTGTTTGTGCGATTGGCGGCCGCCTAACTGACCTGTCGCGACGACACATGACTGGACGTCTGTAATGGGGCCTCTAGTTCCATTGGAGCGCATCACTTGAATGCTAACGTGCAGTTAACGCACTGAAAATTATGTTTTATTGTTGGCCCGTATGACGTCATTCTTGCTCATAAGACGTCACTGTGGCGCGAAATTTGAAAGTTTTTAAATACTTCTTGCTTTTTTTTTCGTTAAAAAACATCTTTTGTGGCTGTAATGGAGCTGAGTGAGATACTGAATCCTAGTTCTTCCAAATTAAACGAAGTTGTATTTTCTCTTCATGGCTCCTTTAAGTTTCCTTACGCGATTGGAAGGGGAAATAGCGGTGGTACTTATGAACCACTTACTGGTACATGATTTTTGCAACTCTTTATTCCCTTTTTTTTTTCTTTTAGGCGCGAATGTTTCCCACCAGTTTCTTTTCAGCTACACCGTGTTTGCATACCTTTCTTCGCTTTTGTTTCTGTGTCTTACGGCCCTTGGGAGCTCTGCAATAGTCGTTTATGCGATGCTGCGTGTGAAAACATTGAGAGTGGTCAAACAATATTATACAGATGAGCGTCGATGAGCGGAATACAATTTGACTTATAAATTTATAATAAAACAAATATATTCTTTTGTCCCAAAATATGCGCAAACGGGAAAACATCCGAACGCACTTTTTGTTCAGTCGAAGACCCAAGCTACATGTTTCGGTCGTTCCGGCTTCAGCTTATCCTTATAGCTCGGCACATCTCCAATTGCGATACGCGGACTTATGCACACATCATCTTTCTTCCCACCAAGCCAAAAAGATGAGTCCAAGGGCCCTCTTCCCTGTTTAAGCCTGAACCTTTTTATTTGACCATTTTTTTCCCTTGTTAGTTGCTTGAACAAAGATACGAGTGGTGCGCACCTTCCAGTTAAATCCAAAATAAATGATAGCCCAGTGTATATGTGTTCCTAACAACGTACGGTGAAAGCAATATGCCTTTTACAGTGAAAGGAGAGGCAACTAATCCGTCCCACAAATGTACAAAAATGCATGTACAAAAAGAACATGGCAGGCTCAACTCAGAAAACTCCCCCGCCATGCTCATGCGTACAGCGAAGGGGTAATTGTGCTAAGGCAACTGTGTTCCCTAGGGTTATGCGATTTCTTGTTTTCTTTGCTCCTAACCTGCTGAGTTTTTGCACCAACGGTAAACTCTCCAGCCTCAGCCGATGTTAAACTTTTGTTCCATTCTTTCCCTTATGGGACACAATAAATCCTGTTTTCTCCTGTGTTGCGGATATAATGCTTTGAACTAAGCGCCTTTAAAGTGACGCCAGATCGTTCAACTTGCGTACGTATGGGGCTAATGTTTGCTCAATCATGCTTTACGTCGCAGCGCACAGCACTAGATGTTTAGAGAAACTCGAATTTAAAGCACCTCATTCAGGCCACTTCTTCAAGATTCTACCTTAAATTCAACCGTGCGTGCGTACATGTATTTTCCGAAACTGTTCCCTAAAAGGGACATGGAAAAGATAAGAAAAGAAGAAACAATAAAGAAGAAAAAATTGGCGACACTGAAGAAGAAGCAGCGATTAACTCAGTGCCGCTGTGTACTTTACTCAGAACCTGCGTAGCAGCACGGACGGACTGTTTAATTAAAAATGGGCATTGAAAGTTCATCAACCAAGTACTAATATTAGCTACAAACAAGATAGCTTTCGCAAGAGCAAGACGGGGCTCATGCGGGATCAAAGTTATCTCCACGTAGTTGTATCCAATAATCTTCTTCGGGGTCAGCAGAGCGACATTGCTTGCACACTGGTATAACTTATAACGTACGCTGTACATGCTGCATAGGCCGCAACTCTCTACCATAGTTGTATTGCGCGCGTAAAAATGTTTGAACAATCAACTGAACTGGGCGCGATATTGCGGAAAAGAAATTGCGATATAACACATAATGCTACATTTATGAGCGAAAGTTATGCCTACAGTTTTGACGGTGTGGCAATGAGATTCTTTTATATTTCTGTTCCGACCAATAGCGATGTGTTGCGGGAATTCATCTTTGCCGTAAGCTGGCGCGGCCCTCGTGGCCACTTCTTCGAACCTTCTTGTTAGTTTCCGGTGGCCCGTTTCCAGTGGCGACATTGGTCACCTTGTGACCTTGGGCTGTCCGTGTGGTGCTGATCTTTGACTTTATTCGCCAGCTGGCCAACACAAGTGGCGCAGCCATAAATTTTTTTTTCTGGGGTAGTTATACATTGTAAAAAAACATGAAAAAGAAACGAGCCTGCCGGTAAATAAAATCTCAATCGTTTTATTTTCATCTCGGTCATTATTTTCTTCCTTTTACATTTGCACGAGGTCGCGGGTTAGATTCCCGGCCGCGGCGGCCGCTTTTCTGATGGAGGCGAAAAGCAAAAACGCCCGTGTGTACGAGATTTCGGCGCACGATAAAGATCCCCAGGTGGTCAAAATTAATCCGGAGCCCTCCACTACGGCGCGCCTCATCGCCTGCGTTGCGTCGGCGCGTTAAACCCCACAATCAATCAAATCATTTTACATTTTAAAACGTTCAACAAATATGTAAATAGCATGAGCTACGCGCGGAGGATGGAGCAGGAGTAGGCAACGCACGAGAAGTTTCTGGCGTGTGTTATGACACCAAACCCCCCCCCCCACGGCCACGGCTATGCCTAATAGCTTCCCTCGGCAGCTCTCCTTGACGGTGTTGTGCCCGCAGTACACCCAGGAACGGGGCACATCGCAAAGCCTGTTTTTTTCTCTCGGTGCTGCATCGCCGCAAGGTGTACCGTTCTGACAGAAAACTGGTTATCCGGAACAGAGGCGGATTTTCCCGCACAAACAACCGTTTTTAGGAAACCCTTCCCGCTGGAGATAGTTTTGCAGCACGGAGAGGAAAAATCGTCGGATCCCTCCAATATGTGGTAATCCACTTAACGCAGAGCTTCCAATGTGCATCGTTATTAATGTCAGTGTTCCGAACTGCTCACTGAAGCTCAAGTAGCCCCGTTCGAAACCATCGATCGAGCGTCCTGGCAGAACGGGGTTAAGACGAAAGTGCGTGTGGCATTTCTGTTCCGCCTGTCGCTCATGGGCGTAGCTCTCACGACGCTTGTCTCATTTCACTGACGCCACGCGTTATTGTCTAGATTCACATCTTCAAGTCACCATAACGGGCATACATTCGAGGTCTGCGCAGACGTTTTGCTGTTCGGGATGACGTTCTCGTTTTGTGGGACACCTGTTTCGACATTATGTTCTGAACGCTGCGGGAACAGTTTTCAAGCAACTTCGCTGGCGCATGTCCACTTGCCGTTCAGTCGCGTCGGATGATGATGATGATGATTGGTAATGGTATCTCCTTTGTAACAGAGTAATGACGTGTCATCTCGCCAAACAAATCTAGTGTATCTTTGTTGTGCCAGCGCTTCGATTCCACCGTTGCTCTTAGGGTAGGCTCAAAATATATTTTGTTTTTTACAGGCGGTAGCTGTCCTAGGCAACACTCTCCTCTTTGCTCGCCGCCAGCAGTTTATTCTTCTTTGAGACACCTGGAAAGCATCAACGTTTAGACCCTCGGTTCTACCCTTAAATGCTAGGGCTTCGCGAAGCCCAATATTTCTCTCATAAAGGTTTAGATGGATACCCTCACATTCCAACACGTCATGCAGCCTATATCTGTTTGCTCTCTACACACCACGGGCATCCCATCATTTTGTATATACATCCCCACAAAGCCCTTACGTATCAAGCAACCTGCTCTAGCCTCAAAAAGCAAAGCACTGCCCTTGGAATTATGGTAGAAACTTTCCTTTGTTATGTCCAATTCTCTTCCCTGTACATCTCTAAAGAAGGTTTAGCTTCGATTTTTCTCGCTCTCTGTATTTCTTTTTACATATACGACTTGCTTCTTTTTTCGCTGCCTTGGCTGCTTTTCATTTCCCGCTGTTCTTTGCATGTTTCATCGTCAGCCTCCGTCGTTTCTAGATGACGGCGGGCTGCCGGCGCGCCATCTGGCGGTTTTGTGAGAAACTCGGGATGCTCGTTCTCGCCATCAGAGCGGCGGGCGGCTAGTAACTGCAAAGCGTGAGCGACCAATTTCGTTATGGCGCAAAAGGAACAGCATACCCTCAAAAACCGTGAGACAGGTCAATAAATATTCGTCTTTAAAAGAAAGCGGCTGTGATAAAAACGCTGTGAAGCGGCGAAGGTCGTGTGCAAGCGCTGTTGAAAGCAATAACCTCACGCAAATACGGTTACAGCAGTAAATATATTTCTGGAATCTGGCAAAATATCGCTTTCAAATACTTCGCGCTATTTAGTAGGAAATGAAAGGGCGCCCTATTCCTAAATCGAGCATACATCAGAACAAAATTACGTGGCTGGCGTAGAGGAAATACATCAGGCCTATTATGCGCAAATTGTTTAACAAATTTGAAAACAAGAAATAAGTCTGATGAGGTAAATGCAGCGAATTAGGCAATGACAATACGTTGCGTAGTAACAAAGACACAAATTTATTATGAATTGCTCGCTTTCTTGTAGTGGTCACCCTAAATAAAATTGGGAATGTTTGGGAGCGGACGGGACACGGCGGGAATGAATCCCGCGGGAGCGCGCCCTGCGAGAACATCCAACAAAACACATCGGATTCCAGCCTCCGTCCACGGTACTTGAACTGGAGCGAGAAATGCAATTTCATTGCAGCAACTCGTATCGACAAAGCCAAATCGACATGAGATAAACGCAGCGGACTTCGAAAGCAAATATTATATAAGAAAGGAGTAAAAGGCTATCGGCTGTCAAGCCACCATTCCGGCTAGCAGCTTTGGCGGGTGTGCCGACTAGAATCCTGTGCTGTGTGCGTTAATTGGGAAGGAAAAATTACGGCTCGATTGCACGTTGGCGACGTTGGGACATCGATGTGACCACCATAGTTACGGTGCTAGTCGAGTGTTGATTGCATGCCAGCCGCTAAGGGGCACGCGAAAATGTCTTTGCGGCACAAGAAATCTTCCCAGGTCCTGCATAGATTCGTTTCTTTTGAGAGCAAACTAAATCGCACGAAGGAGGGTACGGCAATATGGAGATAAAAAAGTGTGTTAATGCCTTATTTTACAAAATTAGGAGTGCAGGCTTCATGCGGATCAAAAGTTATGGGGGTGCCAAAACGGAAAGGAGGAGGCTCATGAACCCCTGGCATCGATGTAGCTCATTTTGTCGACGAAAATTATAAACTAAATTCCGTCATGCTACTATCATCAGAAACTAGTGGCAGTCAGTAGGCAATGTGGCCTCTCTTCAATTCATGATGCGCGAACTTCATAACACCAATTAACATCTTCAATTACGAGCTCGTCTTCGAGTGATGGTGAGAGCACCGGTCTTGTAGGGGGTGCCTTTTCGTCCGGGGTGCCCCTTGCTAGCTGCTCGTGCCCTCTCTATCAGCGTGCGCCACTGGTCGAGAGCTTCGAGATGCACAGCCGGTACACCTGAAACAATTGGGAGGAAATTTTATATAAGTTATGCGATAAACTCGGGCACCTTTACTTTGTTAGTTAACCAATGGGAAAGAGTTCTCTGGATTATCACCTGCGCTTTCATGAGCTCACGAAACGCACGTTCAACAAAAAGATTTATTTGTACTCGCCTCTTATTTTAAATGGACCCTACAAAGCTCTTTAAACTCGTTTTTTAATCCTGCAGAGAACTAATACTACCAGTACTCAGAATAGGGGCCCACAAAAGACCTTAGCCTGAAACTTCCGCTCTATGCTCATGAGACAACTTCGCAACTTGCCGAAAAAAAATTACGCCCACCTCCCCTCGCGGGAACCCTGGTGTGATGCGACGCTGAAGGGGGTTCCGTTGGGTGTTTCGGTTGGGTCGATTAGTCGAGTTGCGTGAAACACGTAGTGAACGTGCATTGCGTTTCAATCACATCGGTGGGTTCCACGCGAGGGGATGCGGGCGTAGCGCACCCAAAGGAGAGGAGACCGCGGAGAGAGAGAGCATTGCACATGCGCCCAGCGCGCAGCGCCACGCGCAGCGCCGCCCACCGGCGGAGTGAGAGTGCGCTGCGCCACGCGCTCGCAGATGTTGGGCGAGAGTGTTCGCTATCGGAGAGAGGAGAGGGGGTGAACGGAGGAGAGACGGAGCTGTGCGGACGCGGACAACAACGACGACGGACGCAGGACAGGGCCGCCGGCAAGAGATGCTCCTCTCAGCGTCGCATTTAAACATTTGCCGGGAAAGTATCATTTCCCAGTATTGGCGTTTTTAAGCTCTCCAATTACTTAATTACCGCGGTGTACCGTCTATTGGCAGGCTTTCCTTCACTTGCAGCACTGAACGCATTCAACGGCAAGGTTTAAAAGACAGCCACAAAAGCAAAGCAGAAACGGAAGGCGTATCTGCTGCGGCGAGCAAATCAGACACTGCCGCTCCGCTCTGGGGATAACTGTAGTTTTCTCTGTGCTTCCAGGCGAGAAGGAAAGTGATAGCGTTTATAGGAAGTATTGCGGAGTCCCTTTAAGCATTCGATTATTGAGCTTGGGAGCTCTAACCTGCCCCTAGCGAAGTTAACGCATCGGACGCAATGAAGTATGTATTTGGTAGCTGCGCAATATAAACTGTGCGTTTTTCTGCAGTATCCTATTGGAAATCCCTTGTACCAACACTAAAATCGCATGGATGTTCTCACAAATTGACTAAACAATTAATAGTAAAGATGTTCCGTCAAAGGTGATGTGTTTTAGTTCCTTGTCCTTTTTACTATTCCTGATCCATGCATGCTACTTAACTTCTCTGAACTATTTTGTGTTCTTTATAGTAATTTTCTCACGTGAATTAGGAAAAGATTGAAATGAAATTTAAGTTTGTATCTTATAAAGTGTTTTAGTGGCTTATTCCTCTGGACACAATTTGTTTAAAATAAGTCCGTTGAGATAATGTATTAGATTGTATTGGTCTGTAGCTTTGTAGTGTTGATAAAGAGTTTTATTTATTGCCGCTTTTTATATTGCTTTTTCAATTATTTCTAGTAGTGTTGAAATGCGTTGTTTAAATTTATGACTACAAGAGGTGACTATCCAGTCGCAGCCTAGAAACCTCCTCCTATGTAACAAACCTGTAAAAAACAGTGGTCACAATAAAACTAATTCCTGTTATGGTAAAAATTACCAAATCGTCTTCCAGCAGTTTCTATAGACAACATTATCTGCAAACATTTTTCTTACCAAAGATGGACGGTAAAAAGCTGCAAGCCACTCGGAACGAAACGTCTCTCAAAAACTTGTATTCGGTTTGCCGGATTGAAAAAAACTTCAACGCAAATACTTGGTTTCTTATCTTTATCGAAGTAAGAAATATGCGAATATCAGAATTGGAAAGTGATAGTAATTCTGGATGTTCCCCCCGATTGGTAACAACATCGATTACGGCGACGCAACGCTTACCTTGGCGGCGGCCTAAAAAACCCAGCCTGCACCATATCCCATGAGGTTTGTTGCGTGAGCGCACCGCTGCCTGACCACTACCTAATCTGGCGCATGGTTCGATATCGTCTAGACGTTTTTTTTCTGCTGTAGTTCTTCGTCCTAAAAAATAGAGGGAGTCGGCAACCTTCTATCCCCCCACGGCCACGATGGAGTAATCGGTCTTAGGAGCCGAGCCGCAGGTGTAAAGATTCACATAGCGGACCTTCACAGCAGGGCTCCACAACGCGGGCACACGCCAATAGCGTGACATGATGGCGCTGCTCGTAGTTTGTAACTCGTAGTTTGAATAACTCACAATGCAGGGGTTGGGGTAGCAACACTGCAGCCATCCGCCTTTTCTCTGCGCCTCCTCTCTACCAGGGCAGCTAACGCGAGAGAGAGGCAGAAATCTAGCGTTCGGTATCACGTGCGCGCCAATGTCCCAGCATTGCTATATTCACCATTCTTTCGAAGTCAGGCGAATAATCTTAGGAAGAGGTGGCGTCACCTGTTTTTGGCACAGTATGTAAACGGTTCTTCCTGTGAGAAGATTCGCGGGCTGCTGTCTTCACCAGCTTGCAGCGCGCAGAATATTTGATATACTTTATGTCTGAGGTCTGTCCGGCTTTTAATGCGCCCTTATAGCGTCATAACCCGTCGGCATTAACTGTAATAATACGCAAACGTGCAAGATACACACAAGCACCAGGCGCATACGGTGGTGATCTGTAATGAATACGCGCAGGTATACAAGAAAACTGCTATTTTGGCTCTAGTGATCTTGAAAATGGTTTATCTTGATAACTAATCTGCTCCAAATGCATACACTATGAGACAGAAAAGCGTGAGGTGCTTGTTAATATCCTATCTACTCAAAATGCATATCAAAGTGACGAAACGTAAACGCTTGAGGTGCAAACCATGTTTTATTCAGCGTGCAAGTTTGGTGGCGCCCGCGTGCTAATAGCACACTAACCGGGACGTTCATTTCATAACACCCGCGCCACAGAAGTCGCAGCGCTTGAAAGACACGCTGAGACTTTTTAGCCTTTGTAGCAAACCATAAAAATACATAGTCCCCCTTTATATAAGCTTCCCTTAAAAGACGCACGGCCTACTTGAAGTCGTCCCCACATCCCCATCCCTTTTTACTTCACCGTCTCTGCCGAGTCACCCACGACCAACACACTTTGCTCTGCCTGCCGGATGATGTCAACAAAGCGGGTGGAAAAGACGACGCTCCGGTGTCAGCTAACAAACATACTGTGTAAGGGGAGCAAAGTTTTGAATAAATATATATATATATATATATATATATATATATATATATATATATATATATATCCCATTGCACGTTGCTTTAAGTTAAAAGTTTTGAGCAGGGCTCCGGATGCTGCAAGACAAAAGGAAAGCTGGGAGGGGCTCAGCAGCTTCGAATGACGCGGATTTTGATGGATCTCCGCGTCCGAGCTCCACACAAGCCAATGAAGAAAAAGTAGAGGACAATGTAAAACGCCGTGATGGCTAGCAGCTACTGACGACGGTGAGAAATGTGGAAAGAGGGCAGGTCGGACAGAACACGATGACGTTTTCATGGGGCGCCCAAGATGCTATGCCAGCCACTTTTTTTTGTCTCTGTGTGCGATGTTCCCTCGCTATAATCCTGCCTCCCTGAAACCATCCACCCCTGCTTTTCTCCTCTGTCTGAGCTGAAGTTTATTCTTCCAACTTCCCAGATTCTCGCTTTTTTGTGGCAGGTATGATTGTGTTTATATTACTGTTCCAGCTTAGATTCGTTTCTTTTGAGAGCAAACTAAATCGCACGAAGGAGGGTACGGCAATATGGAGATAAAAAAGTGTGTTAATGCCTTATTTTACAAAATTTATACAGGAACCATATAAAAAAAGACATACTGGTTTGTTTTGTCTGAACAAAGCTCGCTCATACCTCCTACAATTTTTATTTTGCCCGAACTTCTGCGGATATTTTTGACGAACAACGCTGTAATATGTCGTGCCAACGGTTCGGAACCCGACATCAGCCAAAGACTAGAGGTCAGTACACCACTGAGTCTGACTCTAGGCGCACGAGAAGCTAGAAGTTCGCGATAGATGCCCAAACATGGTAAAACCTAGAAGGCTTTCAGTGTGTAATAACGATATTCTCCGTTAAGCGGTGCTATGTGTTTTATTCATGCAATGCACGATAAAAATGACCACCACCGAAACTAAAGCTCTTTGAAACCTCAGTGAGTTTCTAAAGCACGGCAGGACTGATTTTCGCCATTTTTGTTTGACTTCAAAGGCTGCCACCCTGTTTCTTGGGCAACCGAATGGATGGCCCAGAGGGACCACTAGTGTTAAAGCAGCCCCTAGGCGTTGCCTTTACCGTGTTGATTCACTCATTTACTTTACGGGCAGACTTTTTCAAATCACGCTGGTGCTCTGAAATCACGATATTGTATATTTCAACAACTACAAGTCCCAGCTGAAACCTTGACAATGTCTTCATTCATTTGGTTGGCATCGGCCAAGTGCAGACATTGTGGTGCAGAAAAGCAGTTGTAGTGCAAGTGTAGTGCAGGAGGCATTGATTTGTCATAACATGGCGTTATGGTGAAAGTAATCCACGAAATTGCCTGAGATTGTGTAAAATATTCGTGAAATCGTTACCAGGGAGGAAAATGGGGGCGAGTTGTAACGATCGCTATTGCGAACCGGTGAGGAAAATCAGTGTTTCTCTTTTGTGTCCCGTAAATCTACGAACTTTCAAACATTATCAGAAATAAGGTTATCTTACGACGAAAGGTTGAGCTCTGGGTATTTAATGATAGATGCGTAGTTCTTGTATTAAGTGGACACTCCCACCTGTTTGAACGCTGTACCCAAAGAGTCATGGTCATGTTTAATGGAAAACTTGGTCATTTCTTCTGGCTCCGCCCACATGAAGACATACATGCAGCATAATAATAATAATATTATTTTTTCTATTCAATAATAAAACCTCAATGACTTTCACCAACCAAGTGGCGTACTTTTCAAACTGACGAAAACGCACCAATGGTTAGATCAGCCTTTGATTATGAATACAAAAACGTGTACAGGTCATCTGAGAACTTTCCGGCCCTTACGGTCTCATAATTTTCAAAGAGCTTTCAGTTTGTGCGTTGATCGGAGTGGAACACAATATTCTTCTGGCGAACAAGAGGGGGCGAAGGACTTATAACTCTTTGTACAACGTTGATGGAAACCTTTTAAGATTAGGCTCCGCCTTGCTGCTTACCTACGCAAATGCTCGTTCTAGGCCAGGAGAAGTTGAAAGGGGCCTATTCACAACACCGTCTTCTTCATAGCCGCGATAACTGGGATGATGGATCCACGGACGGTGGCTCTTGAATCGCTTATTCAGGCGGAGAAGAGCATGGTCATCAGGGACGCCTCTAATGCAAGGGAAATGGGGAAGGTGTACTGCAACTAACGCTATTTTGCCTTGTTCTGAGGCTGGTGGTTTTTATGAGACGGTGGGAGGGGATGAGCTGCGCAGTTTTGCTATTGCGGGGACATTATTGTAAATAGAAGAGCTTTCAACCATTTAGCGTGCTTTTTAACGGGCATTAAAATAGATTTTAATTACCACACGCATTGATGTTTCTCACCTATGGGTCAGAATCATTAAGCCTGCCGATGAAAAGGATTTCTAATCTTCAATGCATTTGTAGCTAAGCCTAAGACGGAAAGAGCGTATAAAACTCTTTCCTTTGCCCATTTTTCCTTCCTGTTTAGGGGTATGGCTTCTTTTTGTACCCCTTATTTGTTTCGGTTATATCTGACACTAAGAAGCAACTATTCACTGCTTTGGGAATGCTTTTTTTTTTTCAAATACAAAGGCGTGCTGCTATTATGAGTCTGGTTGTATTACTTGCAGTAGAAGTTGTTTTCATTAAATGAAATAAAAAGGGTACTAACGATTTATATCTGCTTCGGTACCTGGTTGTGCCATGCAGCCAAAGTCAGTCTTCACAGTTTCCGGACATTCCACATTAGACTTCCATAGTGAGTGTCACAAGCTATCAAAGCAAGCGAAATCATTCGCGTCAACCATTTTTTTAGTACATTATTCACCGCTTTATGCAGTGCACGTTGGCTGCTTGCTATTACCTTGCCGCAAAATCTCAAAGCGGGTTTGGCGTAAGGATGCAACCGAGCGTAGGTTATTTTATCTTTAGTAGGAGGCTTGGGGCATTGAAGACTAGTGGCAATCATGTTCGTCATTTTTCCATCATCGCCGTTAGATTTTCAGCTAGAAATCGCAGTGGAAGGATCGAGTGCTGCATTTTCATGTTCGAGGGAGTAATCTTGTTTTTATAATGCGCGTCTTATTTCTTTGTTTATTCTATGGTGCTGGAATCCTACAAAACAGGGTTCCGTCTATTGTTTAGCAAAGCAGATCTGTGGACGCCAACAACGATAAGCAACATGAATGGACACCCCTTGGCCTCTTTTTATGAGTAGACTCAGCTCGATACTTGTGTTTATGGTGCGAAAGGTTTTTGTGGCCTAAAAGTTACCAAGGCCAAAAGCGGAACAAGGACGTTCTCGCATTTTATGTGAGACCCTGCGCGAGCGTTGCGGGCGAGTTTGCCGCGATTGCACGCAGCTGCCTGGGGAAACGTTCATGTCCGAACTCGGATATGCTACACGTCATACACATACCGGACACGTTTCTTGCGAACACCAGCAGTGTTGACTCAACCGATAAGGATGTCTCGATAAGGATTTCGGCAATCCCAAGAAGTGCGTTATTCGCCCTTGGTATCGTGAACACCTCAGCCGATATCATTGAAGCTGTTAGCAGGTACGTCTTTTTTGAGATCAGACAAAGACTGTCCCGCCATTATTTATAAGATCGCTTTTGGAGTGGAAGCGATCTCATAAACCGGATTGGCGCGTCCCTGTTGCAAAGGCAGTGTGCTCACAGTTGCAGACAATTGTGTTTCTTAGCTGCTTACGCGCGGTAGTTTTGGTCTGTACGTATGTGGTGCGGGTTGGTCTTTTATTTTATTCTATAGCCCTTTACCTTTGTCTGTCTGTCTGTCTTGATTTAGCCGACGGGCCAAAAGGTAAGAGAACTCTTGAACGATACCGTAGAAGACCTCATACTGTCGACATTGCTGGTCAAAAAGAATACATTAGGTATGTTTGAAGACATACACCAATACAGAACTAATACTACCAGTGTTTGTTATTTACAAATACACGAGCTTGTAATGTTTTAGATGGGCAACAAAAACAAACAAATAAAAACGATATTTTAACTAAAAATACTAAAAGCCTTGTGTAGAGCCCTGGCGCCTCGGTTCGCAACAGTGACAAAAGATCTCAACAAATGTCGTGGTAGCAAGGGGCAATGAAATTGAATTTAGCAAACGCCCATTGCGTTTATCACGGGAGAACTAAAGCAGTAAGGGAACAGCGTGTCAGATTAGCGAAAGAAAGAGCAGAAGCATTTATGTGGCAGAGGCTGCAGAAGGATGTCATCTTTCGACGACACATTTGCAGCCAAGGGAACAGATGTCCTGCCATTTTTTTATCTGTATTATGGTCGTGTTTGTAATTTTTACAATAACTTTTTTTTTCATGCGAACAAATATCAGTCTTTTCCTTTACGGCGAAATGTCACTCCAGGTCTGCTTTGCGTTGATTGCATGCTTTCCGTATACAGCGTATTCGGTAAGAGCACTTGAAGCATTTTTTTTCTTGTGAACTTTGCTCGTAGGATACCTCATACCCTTGCGAAACTTTCCGATATACCGGTGTGCAATGCGCCATGTTTCGCGCAGAGGTACTTGGCAAAAAAGTCGGTAAGGAATTGTTTTCGACTTTACTTGTCTTTGGTGATGTTCATGGCGGAATTCGTGAGCCGTGGAGTTGTAAGTGAACTATAGAAAAAGAGAATCGTGGTATTGAGTTTTAGTTTCAGTAGAGTCTTCTTTCAAGATCCTCATTATGCATGAGCTCATTACTACCGCAGGTGCTTGTAATTCCTAAAAAGTAGTCGTCCTTCCGTTAATTTTTGCTTCCTTATAGGGTTTAGCTTATATTCTTTTGTGGCAAAGGTTATTTGTGCCTCTTATTTCGAACGAGCAGAGATATCCAAGTCCAACTTCTCTGTTTGAATATTGAAAGCGTTTCTTCGGGCTGGTGGAATATGTTCCGCGATGATTACAGCGAGCTAATAATTATTCTTGAAGCAGGGTTCGCTTAGCTTCAGTAACATTAATATTCCCGCATCTTCTCAGCTTGACTGCACAGAATTTGCTTTATTTGACCCAGTTTCCCTGCACGTTCTTGGGAGCCGCAATTAGTAGCGATAAGACCTAATAAGCACAGCACTGATCTCGATGTGTTTTGGTACATGGTCTTCCTTCTAAAATTTTGCAGAATAATCGAATTAACGATTGCGTTACGTCACCGCTCGTATTCATAATTAGCCGCCTAATTATAAAGGTTCCATCCCCGGGGAAACGCGGAGGAGCGAACAGCCCTGTCGAAAATAAAAGTAGCCGTCTCTTTTCTGGAGAGCCTGGGGCTATTCGCATTTTCTTTTATTACACGCTTGCGTTAGTCCTAAGTGGTCTGGTCTGCGACTGAATTCATGGAGGGCTTCAGTGTTTTCCGAATCTAAGTGTAGAAGGCAATAATTTATGGAAAGCGGTAAAGCTTCCCCGCGGCAATTCTCTTTGTCTTTGGGCTCCCATGGATGATCAAAAAGTCTGAAGCATTTTCCAGTATTGTAATTGCTGTCTTTGCAAGTCCTATCACAAAACTGTACTCAGCTAATTTGCTTTCATTAAAGACTTCGCGCTTCTCACACGCATTTTTCTGTTTATTTTGAGAAATGAGCGCGCAAGCACCCTAAGGCTAGAGAAACAAACTTTATCGGTGCCCTCTTAAAGCCAGAAAATTATAGTAGCAGCTGGTAACACGAGCCTGTTATGAACACAGCACGTTTCAATACCATCGTGGGGGCGATTACGATGTCCATGCCATCCCGCATGTTTACCGGTGGCTGGTTCAAAAAAAAATTGTATACAGTTATGTATGCACTAATTGAGAACTCACTTGCATAGAACCTACTTATTTCTCATAACCTTAACGGTAGCGTTTCTAGTGGGGATGAATAAAACATCCACTGCACAAGAAAAAGAAGCCGGAGTCGGTGTTGGCGTTGGCGTTGGCGTCTGCAACGGTGAAATGGCTCCACGATGCCATGTCTTATAGGCGTTCAATAGAACCTCTGTTATTCAACCGGTCAGTATCGAAAGGCACACGTACATGGCAGTACACCGCAGGTAAAGCAGGGCACAGTTCAAGCGAACGCAGCCAGGCTAGCGAGAAAAGAGCCAGCGAAATCCGCCATCGTTGATGACAATCGCGTAGGAGACAGGTCAAGCTGTGGCTGACAAACGCAGGTTGGCAGCCGTGGAAGCTGTGGTTGAGAATGAAGTATACATCGCCAAGTAGTCTGCGTGATCTTTCTTAGCCCCCAGCGTTTTTATTCTGTCTGGGGGGACTAGGGGCGGCTTCGCGAGCACTGCATGCAAACTAAACTTCTGAAGAAACCAGTGGCATGAGCTCCTCCAGGTATTTTTCAAACCCTATTGTTAATCACTATAAATAATTAACCCCCGTTGCAATCACCCAAAACACCCAACACCCCGCCCGCACATTACGGCGTTAATTTCTTCTGAGTGCGCCTGTCCGCACGTAGCGTACTACATCAGATAGAGGAACAACGCCAACTTCTTTTGTTGAGCCAGAAAGTCGATTCCGGGTAACGAGCAAGAAGAAAGGGGAGAGCCAGACAGGACAAGAGTGAGCATGCAGGTAGGCTCACAGACATCCTACAGGGACGAAGCAATCTGGGCGTCAGGTGCCCTGAAAGATTACCACTTCCGCAGGTACCTGAGTAGTCAATAAAGTTCCCGATCACTTGCAGCACCCTTAAAGCTTTTTTGTGATTGTTTGCTTCCCTTCTTATTGGTGTCGTTGTATTCGCTTTGCTTAAAGGCGGCCTGGGGCAGGCAGTGTTTCCGTTCGCATCCCTCGCAATTCTGAGAAAATAGAAGCCGCACAAAAGAAACGGAGCAATTTACCGAGTATTTTTTGTCTGTGTTTATCTCCAATTCCATGATATTCTTTAGGGCCTTCGTGGTTTGTTGTTTCTTCCTGTATTGATAATTTTTGTCTCAGCATGCAGGCCATCTTGGTGCAGTACCTACAGAAACAAAGTACAACGATAGCGCTCAGAAAAAAAGAGACCTCTTGGTAAGCTAAGGTTGGGTGAGAAGGAGCCATTCCTCGAAAGCATTTGTCAGACTGGGTCATGCCACCAAATACGGGACACAGGAATGCAGTACATATTCGCCAATGCGGGCAGATCAACTGCATTCAGATACTATACGAGAGTACTCAGGACATTCATCTTAATTTAAAATGATGTACACAGTTAAGGGTGTGCATCACTGGCTCTAACTAATACCCTTACACTAGCGTAAAAAACAAAAGAACACCTCGTTTAAAATGATTCGTGATTCATAACCCCCTTACACCCTAGCAAAAACAAAAGAATCCACCCTTTAAAAGGGCGTTTTGTCGTCAATTACTGTTTCAAAAGGCGAGTTTTTATGGGTTCTAAGGGTGTTAGTTACGGATAAAATGGGTGTAAATCTTTTTAAAGTGTAGCTTTGGGGTGTTGCATGTCCCTCAGCTTTTGAGAACACGACAAAACAAGTTTTTAATGATGATGCAATCGGTAGCTTACGTGAATATCTGCTGAAATGTGTTTCACATCAGTTTATTAGTCATTGCAAAAAAGTGGTACTGTAATAGTATTATACAGACGAGGGACCCAAAGTTAAAAAGTGTAACGATTCCCCCAGGGACCCTACAACGGGACACCGCTGTACAGTATTTACCGGTGTGATGCGCGTTCTTGCGTAGCAGGGTTAAAAGCAGAAAGCCCTGAGTAGAGTGTGCCAGCATCACAAGAAAAATGCCTGACACAGATATATACGGCAACCATAGAACCCAGATGAAGGCCGTAAAAAATCGAAATTGTCAGATTTTTGGGGTTTTGGCGCGCCAAAGCTACACCTCAGCTGTGAAGTGCGCCGAAGTCGAAGCCTACAGATTAATTCCTTCAACATGGGATCTTCACCCTGCGCCAAAATCTCGCCACTCAACATTTATTTAACATTTTGAGGATGTCATGATGATGATTACGGCTTTAATGGTGCACGGCCAACAAAGGCAAACAGCGCAACGACATAGGTGGAATGAGATGAGAAGAATTATAAAGAAATAAACTAGTTTAAAAACTTTAATAAGCTAGTTGGTCTATATGGCCATGATTAAAGCATAATGACTTCAGGCACCTAAGGTACGCCTCAGGTTTCGCCACTTCTTTGCAGCAGGTAATGAACACAGGCGAAGGTAAGGGCTGTACGATATGAGTTTTGAAAGTCAACATCTGTTAGGTAACTAACAATGTTTTTGTAAGAGTCCATGGCATGGCTTTATAAAAACAATAAAGTGTGCAAGGGATTGTTATATGTGTAAGCTTAAATGACGTTTCCTTTTGCAGTGACGCACATCACATTCAATAAGCATGTAAAGGACAGATAGCTGTCCCCACGTCGATGGCACTGTGGCTTTTTTGTGTCAGTTAACAGGCATAAGTGTGTGGTGTGTGTGTGTGTGGCCAATTGTAAGTCGGCATATGGTCACCTCAGTGGATTTGGCATGCTTCTCAGCTGGAGGTTTTTTTTTTCAGGGGGGGGGGGGGGGGTTAATAGCATGTAATTTATTATCTATTGCTTCATCCCATTCTTGGTGACAGTGGTCTCTAAGCTTTCTCCTCATATAATGTTTGAGGTCTTGCCCTATGCTGTCACACAGGGCAGCAGCTGCAGCACTTTGGTCAGCGGCTTGATTTCCAACAATTCCACAGTGGTCTGGGAGCCAGCACACTGTGACAGCAAGCTTGAGGCTATAAGCCAATCATTTTGAGCATCTGTATTACGCATTGACGCCCGTGGCTTTCTGATACCAGTACTTCCGTTGGACGTAAACTAAACCCATTGACTGATTCGTTTATTTGAAACAAGCGGTACCGTCAAACACCGGTGCCAAAAGATGATAATGCCTCCGGTCTGTCTTTTCCACATTAGCAGTAGCGCAACCAGCTCGAAGCGTGATGCTCGTTTGACTTGCTATGACCAAGCCTTAGTACTACCAATCATTTGAGTTTAATAATTAGAATAGCCTTTTCTTTTTGCGTGTGCACAAGCCCGTGAGCTCAGCTCTAACATAGCTCGTTCATTTACCCGTAATAAAAATGTTTACCCTGAGATACCTGCAGGCATCTCAGGGTACATATGTTCATTACGGTTAAATGAAGGAGCTATGTTGCCTTCATCATTCTAAGAATGACTGGAACGCACAAAATATTTCGAACACTGCAGAGAAAAGAGGGCAGGGCTGTCGTGCACGCTGCCGTTCGCAGGACTAGTGACGGGGCCCCGTTCCTGAGAAGCTGCTCTATTCCTACGGCGTGTATCCTGCCAATGGAGCAGAATTACATAGGCGACGTTGTTTTTGATACGAAAGCATTATTAGTCGCTCGAGGTAAAAAATCTATGTTTTTAGGCCGTCTACAGCAACTGGTACCAAAAATGGCCGAAAGCTTAACAAGTGCTTAAAGAGACTCTGCCACACCTCCGATAAATGCTTTCACTCTTTCCTTTGCGTCTGGAAGCCCTACGAAAGCTTTAATTACCGCCAGCATGGAGCGGCGCTGCGTCACTTGTTCGTCGCAGCAGATACGCCTTCCGTCTCTGCTTTGCTTTTGTGGCTTTCTTATTAAATGGCTATCGAATGCATTCATTACTAAAACGTAAGGAAACCTGGCCAATAGCCGCTACACCGCTGTAAGGATGTAATTTCAGCGGTAGAAGACTGCCAAGACCGGGGAAGACAGAAAGGCCTCTTGAGCAATTTTCTAAGTTATCTGATCGGCATAAAGCAGTAATTTTTGTGAGGGTGCTTTGCGACCCCCTAATTTGTGTGGTGGATGTGTTGGTTGACTACCTTCTGGAAACATTTAAAATTTCACGAACAAGTTGAAAAAATTGTTACAGGATCCTTTTAAAACACGCCAAACAAAATCGAGGCTAATCTGCCTGTAAGGCCTTATGGGCAGAAGAGAAACATACTGATTGTCACTAACTAGTGATGGTCGCAGTGACTTTGTTGTCGTGATTACATACACTGATCGGCATACTCGATACTGCAGACAAATTCTGGGATAATGCCAAGTCGATGTACTTACGCCGCGGGGCGTAAGCTGGACCGTTTAGATGTGGCCTCGCAAACTAAATCTCCGCAATAAAAATGCGTGAGCCGCTTTCTTTGCGGTTCCTGCACATCAAAATAAATGTGACCCTCTACAAGCACAGGAGTGGGGTTATCGCAGTTTAGCTATGATTCGAAGACAGAGAACACCTACGTACTTGTTACGGGCACTGAATCTGAAAGGGTTAATCTCCATTATAATGCCTCAGACGCTTTGCTTGCGCCCTGCTTTCTGGAAGGGCTCCCTCCTCTTGCCGCTGGACATGAGTTCCTTCGCAATCAGCTTTCACTTTGCAGTTCTGAATCGATTCTGTCTTCTACCCGTTACACAACTTCTCATTATAGCGCCATTTTCTGGCACACTTGGAAATGATGGTGGATTTCATAGCCTGTTTGTTGGCTCGCCTGGTGGCGCTCTTCTGGTTCCTCACTTTCCTCTATCTAACACAGTTTGCTTTTAAAATGTCTACGTGCACAAAATTTACTGACTGCAGGGTTTAACGCACCGACGCAACGCAGGCGATGAGGCGCGCCGTAGTGGAGGGCTGCGGATTAGTTTTGACCACCTCGGAATCTTTAACCCCCGCCGAAATCTCGTACACACGGGCGCTCTTGCTTTTTGCTTCCATCAGAAAAGCGGCAGCCTGGGCCGGGAATCTCATCCCGCGTCCTCGTTCTCAGCAGCACAACGCCTTAACGTGCACAAAATTCATCTAACGCTCAAGTGTGAATTTCCACTTGACATTTACTGTCTGGAGTAACTTTTACTTCACTAGTCTTGTTAGCCCAGACAGGAAGCACCGTCATGCTAAATTATTGAGCGTACTCGCGAGGAACGATAGCCGAGAAATTGCATTCAGTCGTAAGGGTGCAGCGAACGCAAACGTATCACCTGTATTGCATCGCATGTGTCTTCCGGTGTGGCAAGCCACTGCCCGGCGGAGTACGCAACAACACGCGTACCCGACGACTCCTTGATGCGTACTCAATGTGTGCACGTGTACTCGGCGTAGCCACAGAGAAGCAAGGAAGCCGCCAATAGTTAGGGCAAAGAGCAAGTGTTTGAATGAAAGGAACAGCAACATGACAGGAAACTGGTTGAAGGAGTGAAATGACGCATAGCAAGAGATATTGTTCCAGCCAGAACAACTATCTCATGCAGAATAGAAATACCTTACGGAACCGGAGATGGGTCGTCGTCCGTCTTATATAAAAAAACCACGGGCATATTTAGAACTCGGCTGATGCAGTTGCAGCTGGTATACACATTCTAAGTGCAGTGCACTTAATGGGCCCGCCTTGTCGTCGTAGCTTGCTAACGGTCGATGTCAAGTGACTGCCGGAATCCAGACAACGGACCCAGCCCCCAGCCAGACAACGGACCCAAGCGCAGCCAGACAACGGACCCAAGTATAGCCTGTTGTACCGTCGTCAGGGAGTGGCGCTGAGGTTTCAAAAACCACGCGGTTGAAATAGTCATAAGCGTTCGAACCTCGTGAACCGCTGGCCCTTGTCATGCATACATCTCCCCGTTGTTTAGAGCGAATAAAACTGCAGGTACATTTCAAGCAAAATCTGTGTATATAACCGGCATCCCCTCCGTTCATTTAGCTAGGAACGCTCGTTGGGTTGGTTTTTACGGTAGTAAGGGAAAAAAGCGGTCACTCAAGAGAAAAAAAATTACGAGCTCGAAATAACGAAAAACTTCTCCAGCATACGAAATTAAAGCAAGCGCAAAAAGAACTGAACTCCCGTTGGCGCAGTTTCAGAAAGGAGGAGCGCGAGCACTGCGAAGGCGGGAAATTTGAATTGCATATTCATCAAGAGAGGAGTGGCACAGAGCGGCGAAGACCGTAATGGGTGGTAGCATTGAGCGGATAAGGGTGCAACCACCCATTATGGCGAATCACGGCTCTGCACTTCCTACTGCGTTCACATTGAGTGGAACCGTCTTAATTTATGCTTTTTTTGTCATGCAAGGACGAATTTTTGTACTTTTATCGTGCTTTTGAATAACCTGCGATGGTGAGGATGTTCTCCCCCTTCATAGCGGTCGTGTGAGCGCATTTAAACGAGAATTGGGAATGCTTTCCGCAATCGCACCCCGACTAGTTCTTACAAGCAGTGATTACTATTAAAGACAGTCGCCTTCTTACCAGGCGTGAAAATTTTCTTTTTAGCTCGCGTGTTTTGTCAGCGCATCGTTCGGAGTTTCCAGTTGGCACTGTTGTTTTGTTTGTTTTACCCTACCTGTATGTTAGCGTCGGCAAAATAGTTAAAGCTATTCCACGGAGACATGTGTGTTCACAGTTAAACCCGTTTCCGGCTGGGCAAGCTGTCAGGAGAGCGAAACCCAGATCAATAATATTGCAAATTATGATATGAAAAGTAAGAGCCCTAACACGGGAGTGTCATTATTATTCTGTTGATGAGAAATACGGACCTATGTTTTCCTGCAAGTGGGCGTAGGGCTGCTCTATATAAGTCACAAAAATTCGCAGGTATGCTGTTTTTTTTTAACATCCGCCCCCCCCCCCCCCCCTTCCCCCGAACATCCACGCAGAGCTGTTATAATAACCTGAGTTGACATCGCACTTCCTGTTATGTTTCTGAACAGCAGAGTCCCGATTAAAACGCATGAATGGAGTTTGTCCTAATATAAGGGACGCGAAAGAACAAACACAAGAAGGGAATGCATCACCATATAAATAGAATGACTATTGCGGTGCGGGGGCGCACTGCCGACGCAAGGGTGCGTCGTAAATGCGAAATGTCTGCCCCGGAACTGTATTGAGCAAGTAGCGTGCCTCCTATGCAAACTGGGAAAGCCTCATATGAAGTCCTCTCCTCTGTTCCCTTCCTTGAAATATTTTGAAGATCGTCTGACACTATACCGACGCTTTTGAACACAGATTATTTCGGAGGGAAGAAAGTGTATGCTTAGCACCACTGAAATCTTGCACTGCGGAGACTTCCTCACTGACCCTGAGGCGTTGTAAATACCATTCCTTCCGTTCGTTTTACTCAAGGGTCGTCGTAAAACTGCGGAATCCTTGAGATGGGAGCCAAAGCAACCCTCTCGAGTATGGCTTTGTGCCTGCCGATATTTACTGCCGCCTCCGAGGAGAGTCAGTCACTGTTTCACCCTGTCAAGCGGTTTAATGCAACCCAGGGACAATTGGACGAAACCGCTTTAATACTTGCCGTTTCTGAAGTGCACTGCATTCCTTATTGCCGCCAATTTCGAAGATGCGGAATTTTTCTTCGCGAAATTGCAATCTTTAGGGTTTGTTGAGAAAATGCAGTAGTATTTTGTGGAATTTGAGCGGCTGACATACTGGCATTTCTCGATCTCGTCTGAACGACGGGATGCTGGCAGCTTAAAATTCTGTCACTTTATCAAGGAATGTTTGGCGTCTTCAAAAAATGACATCAAAATGCGAGCGTTTGCGAGTAGGACCACGGAGGCGACAGAATTCCTGACGAATATCAAATTTTTTTTTTCTATGAAGTTGGCTTTCCAGCTAAGACTGACAATCACTTGAGCAAGACACGCGCGCACAACTTCAAAAACTATCTTAACGTTCAACTAGCAGTGCACACGAGGCACAGGTAAGACTGGTGCTGGTAAAACTGCCAAGACTGGTTGCCCGTCGACGTGCTTTGCGATACTACGAACCAACCAACTACGCAGCAACGTTTGTTAAACGCAACTTCCAGATAGGCTGCAGTGGACAGCAGCTATGGCATGCAATATTAAGAGCACCAACCCCGTGGTACAGTGATGTGCCCATGAAGGAGAGATACACCTTCACTATACGCAAGTCCACTCTTGAAGCTTCTTAAATTACAGCTTTCAACAAAATTCGCATGATAGAAGATATTCAGCGAAACATAAAGGATGGTTTCCTGAAGCGAATAATGCACTTTCAGGAGCTACCTGTTACTGGAACTTCAAAAAATGCATACCAAATCCAAAACGTAGCATGCATGTTTCACGCGGATCATTTAAGGCGTTGTTTTCTGCCTACGATTCAGGATGACATCAGTGCTGTTCAGAGAAGCGTTAGTTTAGTTGTCGCATTCCACTGGGTGTCCGAATGCATTCTTATGTGTTATATTTCAGACGTAAGGGCGTCCGTGTATGCAAGAAAAAATATCCCCGCATTTCCCCGAGGGGAAGAATGTGAAAGTGCGAATGCAGGAGTTGAATTTGCGCGGTTTGGTAATGTTCGCGAAAGAGAGATCACACACACACACACAACTACAAAGAAAGAAAGATGCATTTATTCACAGACACCTATTTGTGTTGTCGTTGTACTTGATTGCTAGAGCGGATCTCAGCTTTGAAATTTCGTGTCAGTACTCCTTTAAGCGGTTGCATTAGCCCTTCTCACGTCCGATTCTTGGCCAATCGGCCTAAGTGGGTATGTGCTAAAGAAATTAGGAACTCTCCTTGGCCAATCGCCCTAAGTGGGTATGTGGTGCGGGCGGACGGACGGCGGTGGACGCGTGATTCAGATTACTTGGCCAATCGCCCTAAGTGGGTATGTGCTAAAGAAATTAGGAACTCTTCTTGGCCAGTCGCCCTAAGTGGGTATGTGGTGCGGACGGACGGACGGACGGCGGTGGACGCGTGATTCAGGGTCGCTTAAGAAGTGCATTCGCACTTAAAAAAATCCCTCCATAGTGCCCCATACCTGAGACTGCCAGGTACTCTCGCAACCTCACTAGAAAAGGCTTGAAGAACCGGCTCATCACCAAAAGCCAATATCTTTTCCCGATAGCATAAGTAATGCCAACGGTAGAACAAGATGAGCAGCAGTATTTTAAATACAGATAACGACAAATTCGCGAACGCTTCAGCGTTGGCACTACCAGCACTGCCAGCACTAGAATACGCTGGGACCGCAATAACAAGGATACATTAAAACTGTGTCCAGCAATATTGAATCAGGACATGACGCACATCTCGAACATAATTAAAACCTGCCTGTGCACCACCTAGAACTGCCCTCTTTTACCGTCAGTGTGGGCATGGGTCTATTGAATTTTTTTTTCAGTGGCCATGTAAACTATGAAGTGGAGTATTACGTAAAGGGCTTTCAAATTGAAACTGCGTTCTTGTAACTTGTACGCTGAACTTAAACCTTGTGCCTTCCTTCGTCTGAAAGGTAACACTCACCAGTCTTTTATGACTTGTTTAGATGACCATGGTTTGCCACCAGGAATATAAGGGCACGAAGTCCACTTTCACGTTTCGTCGCTACTACAGCAAGTCTCATTTTCTTATAAGTTTCATTTTCCTGCATGTATAAGTGAATGTATTCCTCACCTTCTCTCATTAAACGTACTTAACATTTAAGTACAGCATGGGTTGTCGCGGCAACCTTCTCAATTACTTTGCTACCCCTCTATCAAGCTAGCACTGCTTACCAACTTCGGTCTCTCTGAAACAGTGACATTCTGATTGTATCAGAGTTTTGAAGGCGGGACATGCCACATGCATTGACCTTGGACTTACATAAAAACACCATACAGATCGCAAAGAGGTACACACCAGACATCACGCGTACCCTGCGAAGTGTATGTGGCCCGCGTCGTTGTGCTGTATGCGCGGATGGAGACAAGTTTGCCGGTACTTGAATAATACGGTTTTGTTCAAACTGTACATTGGTCTTAAGACAGGAGCTCAATGTTAGGAACTCATCTGACGATATTTGGCATCTGTATTTTCAGAGAAGAGATCAGCAAAGAGTTGTTGGGGTACTGTTGCATGACCAGGACGCCTGGATAACTTAATTATAGAGACACTGCAAAATGGCATAGGCTTTTCACTGTGCGTCACTATGTGTTAATACCCAGTAACTGCCATAGGGGACTCCACCGCGATGGATAGGGGTGAAGTTTCGCTGTCAATGCCGAAGTATTAAACATGATGTGTCGTCCATAATATCTACAGGCTCTAGACAGATCACTTTAAATATCACCACCGAGTAGTCCACAAGGCCCTAACAGTGGATCTGCTATAGAGATGTGAGGCTGTGTAGCCACTGGGCATCCTGTGTTGGGAGCTTCCCAACACGGCGTTCAATTTTTGAAGTATCGCTGAGCCTGTAGAAAACAAATTTTGTGCCACGTGTATTGTCCCCATGCAGTGGGCTCGCCAACTCATTTGCCAAATGGCGAACCGGAGTACTTATATAGCCATAACTGCGGAAGCGAAGCAAACGTGTCAAGGACGGTGGTAATTTGTACATTCGGGTACGCAGGAGTTGAGACGCGTCCAACAGCTGTTACCGGTAGCTTTGAGCTCGGTACGCTGCGGGGAGGTATTTCCCGGAGGATATCTAGGTTGGAAGATAGTGCAATATTACTAAAAAGACGCTGTCTATGATTCATTGATGGCTTCCGGAACACGGAAAAAGCGCTGCAGGAAAGCCAACTTTAGCTGAGGATGAAAATGATCGTGGGTCAAGTGAAAGACGGTTCAAACGCGAAGCTTTCTCTGGCCGAACGCCACTGTCTTGAAATTCCAATTTCAAAGTCCAAAATAAAAACCGATGCGCCCAGATTTCAGAGCAGAAAAGCCAACTTTACACAATAGGTTTTCATAGAGGCGAAGCAAGCGCCTTAAGAGTAAAAACGCTTCCCGCGGTCGAAATCTAACCAGAGTCCCTCGTGCTACGAAAGCGACGTATATCAAATTGCGCCATTGCGACATGGTCGAATCATTTTGGATTTGGGTGGGGTCTTTGTCTTGTGTTGCATGTGGGAACGGTTCGCTTTGAGACATATTTCTCTTAAGAAAGGGGCTTCGATTTGTTTTCAAGCAATCGATCACGGCGTTTAGGCGTTTAGCTTGCCTGGATGGTACTCGGCGCTACAGACAGAGATCCCAAGGCACTCACCGCTTTGTACGAGAGGTGGGTCGGATGGCGCGACGGCGAAGAGCAGACGCCTCCAAGCATAAGGACTGCGTACATGTCAGGACGACAACATGCTACCAAGTTGTGTATGCATGTAAAAGAATCCAGAAACACCAAGCGAGCATAGCGTAGAAATACCGTAATGCAACCGTAAACACCTAACCTATAAAAACCAGCTGGTATTATTTGTTTGAAAGGGGGGGGGGGGGCATTACCACCATCCTGCAATGTACCACCTTTGTACTACCACTGTACTGCACAGTACAGTACCGCTTCACAGTACCAAGAAGCATTTTCGTACCATTTCGCCAGGTTTATGTCGGTTTGTTTGCCTAAGTATGCTTCAGTTTAATACTTGGACAATTAAGGATGCCCTGAACTTTCAAGTCGAAAACATTCCCAATAAACAGAAGGTGGCTAATAGGTTACACGTTCTCCATTATTTCTTCTGAGAGTCATCAAAGAACGCACACTTCCTTTACGTGTTTATATGCTCGCTTTTATCGCGTTCCGCAAGTAGTTTCCTAGTGGGAAGAGCGAAGAAATCTATGCTCAGCTGGGAAGCGGCAAACTTTCCGCCGTGCGAACGACGGCCAATAAATTGAGCGGAAAATCCGTGCACAATAACGACCGCCATCATTGTCTAACCAACGCTCTGCCGGCATGAATTTTCCAGGCTATTTACTTAGCCTGGCTTGGTTGCGGCACTAATCGTGGCCGGTATCCAAATTTTCGTCTACCGTTACAAGCGCCACTTCAACTCGTTTAGTGCGAGTCCAGCTATAGTTCGCGCAAAGCCCAGAAAGCACTGCAGATGTTGGCAGGTAACGAAGCTTACGGAAAGCAGAATTGGCCACGAAAATATAGGAACTACGGAATAAACAGCCAGGGCAGAACCCCGGCATCACCTCTTAGATATAGAAGGCTCGTTTCTAACTTCTTCATCCAAAATTTGCCCTGATAGTATGCATCCCATCCGACAAAATGTAGCTACGCTTATTTCAGTCATAAACATTAAGAACACAAAGCCGAACCCATGCCATGCGTCAGTTATTCCTCTACTATGCATTCTAAAATTATACGGTTAAACGAGGCCCAGTGTTGGTGTTGAGGGGACTCACTGATGAAGCCGCTTCTCCGCGTCGCCCTAGAACTTGTATGCCCTGGGTACTCACCCGGGACCTGACGCCAGCGCAAGCTTCCTAACCCAGAATGGACCATTAAAACGGGCTGTTGGGCCGAACGCGAAAAGAGCCTCCTTTCTAGGTGCCAAAGCAGCTTCGCGTGAGTGGGTACAAGTTAGACAACAGGAAGAAAGAAAAATTATCCCGATAGCAGTAGCGCCAGCCAATGCGACCAAATTACTGCGATAAAAGTAACTAAGCCCTGGTGTCATTTTCTTCGTAGTGGGCTTTTGCTGCTCAACTAAACAAGTTTCGCCCGAGTAGGCTTAACTCGGTGGGAGGTTAGAGTAGACGATAAATGCGGTGCACCGACTAAACACTGCACCGTTCATCCTAAAATACGGCCTCCTAGCTGAATGCATTGACTTATTTTATGCTACAATTTTATGAATTTTATGCTACAATCAGAATGTGTAAATATCCTTATTTAAAAAAAAACGCGTGCACACAGCGAAGGTTAGTCTATTACAAGGCTGCAATCGCGCTATGTTCGTTTGAGCAAATCGTCAGTGCTAACGGCCAAAGAAGACAGCCAAATATTTCTAGCCCCGTTCCGTAAGGCGATCAGGGTTAATTGCCACCGCCAAGGTACATTGCCTAAGCGCTTCTGTCTTTAAATTGCGTTTAATGGTGAAGTGATTCGTACCTTCTACGTTCCGCAGCATGACACACGTTATTTATTACCATTTCAAACCTGGACATGCTATTTTTCTTGTTAAATTCTGGACGTGTAGTTAACCATCGCCTCCTGTATTTTTACAATACCAAACGCATCGCGCGCTTCCCAATGGGAGTGAGTGGTACGCCTCCAGTGCCCACATTTCGCAATGTGGGGACGCCAGCTGAACCGGGATCACGCAACCGTAACTGAATTCGAGAGCGGCTTGTGCCTGGTTGCCAAGGCAACCGATATTTGAGATTGTCAAATTAATGGCGCTCGCGCCAGCGCTAGAAAGCGCAGAGCCACGGCGGAGCATGTTTTGCCAACGTTGTCGCTCTCCACCACGCGTCGCCTTACGCTCAACTGGTCACATGACTGAAGCGCTGGGAAGGCTACCGATCGGGGGAGAGTGGCCGGAGTAAAAGGAGAGGGCTTGGTTGGACGGTCTGCGCTGATGCGTTTGGCATTGTAAAAATACAGGAGGCGATGACTTAGAGCCTTCCCTTATTTAAATAAACTCAAGGGCAGTCGTCATACTCTCGAACGTAGAGCGCTTTGCAATAATCCCACTTCTGGAATACACGACACTCATCCTGTCGCGGTGGGCACAGGAGATGACCGAAAAGGGGCGAAGAATCACTGTAGGGTGCTCTGACTCCGAAAAAACAAATTGCGGTCCGCTTGAAGAGATACCGTACTTACCCGATTCTAACGCGCACCCGATTTTCCTGGCAAAAAAACCAAAAAAAACTTCCACCTCCGATTGTAACGCGCACGGAACTTGGTGACCCAGACAAACGAATGTGGCAGAAATGGGCGATTTATTTCCCGAAGTAATTCACTCATCTCACTCCTCATCGCTTTCCGCTAACCACAACATCTCGTCCTCGGTGCCGTCAAGAGCGTTCGCGATGCCACACTTCAGAACGAACGTTCAACCATGGTCGATGGGATCGTGGCCCACGCCTCGCACGCCCATCCCGCGAGCTTCTCCAGAGCCGCACGCTTCAGCCGACCACTCGTTTTGAACGCGTGAGAGCCGCTGCTGCCATTGCTCTTACCAAGTGCGCAAGTGGAACGATTTGACGATTTACCCGCCGCGGTGGCTCAGTGGCTAAGGCGTTGCGCTGCTGAGCACGAGGTCGCGGGTTCGATTCCCGGCCGCGGCGGCCGCTTTTCTGATGGAGGAGAAAAGCAAAAACGCCCGTGTGTACGAGATTTCGGCGCACGATAAAGATCCCCAGGTGGTCAAAATTAATCCGGAGCCCTCCACTACGGCGCGCCTCATCGCCTGCGTTGCGTCGGCGCGTTAAACCCCACAATCAATCAATCGATTTGACGATTTGTGTGAGCGCCGATGGAAAAGCCTAGGCGCTTACGGTTCCTGCGTTCGAAAAATTGTTGCTAAAGGCTTAGGCGCCATCTTGAGATGGCGATGGCGATGGGTGGGACAAAATTTCCCCTGTTTCGGCAGTTTGAGTTTCGTATCCGATTCTAACGCGCATGCTATTTTTCGGCCTATTTTTCCGGAAAAAAGGTGCGCGTAAGAATCGGGTAATTACGGTACACAGATTTCTAGACTGTGCATGTTGAGAATTCGTGTGTAGATTTCCCTCCTTTAAACAAAGAACTTCGCTGTGCGTTTATTCCCATAGTGATTTTCCGGTTGTGAAGACACCCTTCTGTATTCCCCGGAGATGCCATCCTAATTCCATTGACCTTGAGCTAGTTATGTTCTGTTTAAGGAAATGACTGGATGCTACACTGGCTAAACCGCTTTTGCCACAGTCCTTCACAGCTGTTCAGCGCGTAGCTTCAGGGTGAACTTTTTGTGTAGAGACCCATCTGTCTGAAAACTGTCTTTGACCACGTATCTGCAGCGGGTATTTGTAGTATATTTACCGACACTGGACATGAGAAGTGGAATCTCACGTCTTCGACTTGGCATCCTTGCTTTCGTTTCACGCTGCTTTCGCTAGAGTGAAACACGCGTCGTTTCTGAAGGCACGTAAGTTAGAAATCTTTTACAGTGTCTTCGTTGCAGCCATTCTGACGCAATTTCTGATGAAATTGTATTCTAGTTTTGAAGCGAAGCATCAGTGCCCTCACTGATGTCATTGTACGCACTGCAGGAAAGCCAACTTTCTTTGACGGTGATGATGAATAATCATGGGTGAGTATTTATTTATTTATTTATTTATCTATTTATTTATTTATTTGTTTATATTTATATTTATATTTTGAATACTGTGAGCCCTTCCGGGCTGTTGAACGAAGACAACGCTTCCCATGCCCGGAATCAAACCTGGGTCTCTCGCGTTATGCGTCTATTCGATTGCGCTATATCGACATGGTCGAAGCGAACGCCAAACAGCAGCTGCCGATTCGCGCCGTACGCCCCTCAACCAAACGTTAGGCCGAGGGAGTGCACACCCGAGAGCTTCTGTTGGCATTCTAGAAAAGTGGTGCGTAGCTCTGGAGTAGCCCATACTCGCAGAGTGGGATTGGCCAACCAGAGAATCCATTACGAGAAAGCTTAGCGTTCAACGGTCGTCATTAGACCGAGGGGTGCATGATTTTTGCTGCTCACATTACCTCAAAAAGGAACTGTCCCGCGGCAGTCAGTTACCGCTCAACCTTTCACGTTGCATCATCAGTTTTGGTCCTTGTCTGCAAAAAAAGAAAAAAAAATGCGAGGGCACCCCAGCACCCCTTAAACTGTAATTATTGAGAAACCATTATTGTTCAATTACCACAGGTGTCTTCTCATTATCACCATCACCGTTTCCCATAGGCCCCTTTTTCTTATCTTCTATGTTACTACGAAGCGACACATACCCCTCTTTTGCATTGCCAACCAAAGGGGACATTTAGCGGGAAAGCACTTTCCCGCTGTCGGTTGTCAGTTGTCAGTCGGTTGTCAGTCGGTTGTCAGTCGGTTGTCAGGCCGACTGTCGGTTGTTAAATTAGCATGCTTAAAATATTTATGTAGGGCTCAGCGCATGTGTTTATACACTTCTCAAACGTGAACACGACAACGCAAACACTGTGTTCACATTTAATCACTCAGAACCAACGAGCTATTGGAAGTGTTGGGGGGAGTGCACCTCTAGCAATTCAGATGCGCTGCACGCAAGTCCCACCAAAAACTATATTTACTAGACTTTTTCAACCAAATTGGCTAGCTTTGTTTATAGCACCTTTTCCGAGAAATGCGGCGTCAGTCCAAGCGTCGTTTCACCTGGTTTTTATGATCTTTTTTATCAGCCATTTTCTCGGCCATTCGTCGACCGTTTTGTGTGCTGTCTGCCGGTCAGGATCATTGCTGTTCTGGCCTACCACGCTAGCAAATGCTTTCCCATTAAATGTTCACGAACACATATGTCAAAGAGCATTCCTTATAAATACGAAGCGACGCTCACGATAACCACTATGCATGCTGTATTGCGGGTATTAATATTATCAAACCTTAATGACTTCATTTTTGACATATGAAAAAGATAAACATGGCACAGCCCTGCACGACCATGCCAATAGAGGTCAAACCTTGCGTTGCATTGGGTACCACAAGCACTCCCTTGCCGTCACTGATCGCAACCGCACAGGCACATCGGCTTCATTCTGCATCTTTTGGATTACCGCGAGGAGCAACTGCGCAGACTATATGAGCTCCCTGTAGTGACGTGACACCGCTGGTTTAATTTTTCGACGTGTCCTACTCTACCCATGACACGTCGTGCCCTGGCCAGCTCAGCTTACCGAGTTCACGAAATCATTCGTTCCAAGCGTGTTGAAACAGACATTGAAAACTTTTAATTATAACACGCTGGAATGATTTCGTTTCAATCGTGTTATATTTTCCGCTCCCTTACACTAATTTTCCTAATCTTCGCGACAGCGTGGGGAAATACAGCGCTACAGCTCTGCAGCAAAAAGGCTTCCAGGCTTTCGCTGCCTCGAAACATCGCCGTTCAAGACAACTTTATGTCCAGGTGAGAAATAAATACACGGTCACGCAATCCCCGCACATTTGTCATCTCTGAAAAATGAAGCGGTGATGAAGAAAAGGGGAGGACATGTAATCTATGCAGACAATGAAATAGAGCAGTGCTACAGCGCTATAGGGGAGGGGGGCACCAGTGATTAGGCATGCCTCACTGACGAACCCTGGAGCAGGCGGCCGGAAATGGAGGCTTGGTTAGACGATCGCAAGGTTACTTCAGGCAACAATAAATGGCCGCATTTGTGTGACATTACCGTAAGTTGTGCCAGTCGCTGGCCAGGAATTACTTCGAGTTAGCGCACACAGGAGTATCTGTCATAACACCGGCATTGCCGGCCCAGGAAATTAATTTGGGCAGGGAACGAACAGCCTGGCGAATCTTTTTCGAGTGAGGAATTTTATCCGGTAGGAAGTACGCCCAGAGGATTCAACTGCCGATCTAAGTTCCCATAGATATCGGGTACATTGTCCGTACTTCGTTCAACTTCGCTGTACAAAGAGTTGTTACTTTTGAACGTAGCAATTACAGCTCTGAATAAAATTAACAATAAAGTATGCAAAGTGACAAAAATGCAACTTAAATTCCAGCGAGTATTCTAGCCTCATGAAGCTTGATATTCATATCTCGATTGGCTTTTTCGAGTTAGCAGTGTCAGGTAGTCAGGTATATAAGGCTTATTTCTGGGTTTCATACGGGTAGGGCTGAAAAACGGCAAGCGTGATTCACTACGCAGGTCACATGTGGCGATAGGTAGCTCACCCACAAAATAAAGTTGTGACTGCTGTGTTTCTGCATGCAACACACACACGCGCACGCGCGCACACACGCACAAATGCACGCGCCAAACTGTTAGGGAGTCAATTTACGTCAACTGAGTCGGCGATTGACGATATCGCAGCGTGATTTATTGGCCATACATAACTAGTTCATCGTCGTGAATTCGGCGATATGGTAATGTAAATGATTTTTTTATTGATTCAAGAGAGCGTAATAGCGATAGCTCGATACAGGTTAATCTTGCGTAGCGTTTAGGAGTCGTATTTTGTACTGAATGGGCGAAGTTATTTATTTTTCTAACGTAACGTCTTATAACTATAGCGTGCTCTAGACAAGTGTCATTAGATAACGTTACAGAGTATCAGCACTATTTTCTCCTATTGTTCCGTGCTGTCGCCGTGATCATTGGTTAGTTCCAATCACGTTGCATTTGTTTACACTGCGACGATTCATGGGCGCCGCCATTTTGTTGTTTGCGCATTTTCTATCGGTGAACTGTGGTAGTCTCAGCTTGTCCTTCCTGATCTGCGGCTGCACCCGACGGGCATCGTTGCGAATGCGAATCGAAGATAACGCGCTTCGCAGCATTTCAGCGGCAGAAGTGTGTTCGAAGATGCCGTGTTGCTGCGTCTTCGGCAGTGTTCTTTAAAAATTACCTCGTCAAAGTTAGCGGTGAAGTCGCAGAAGCGGCAATTCGGCAACACTAATAAACAGCAAAATGGCCGCCATTGCTCACTTGCGTGACTCAATGACATACTCGGAATCGTACATTATAGCGCTTTCCATTGGGCGAACAGGAGCACTTCTAACTGCACCCAAAGTGCTCTCGCGAGTTCTGGCGTCTTCCAGTGGTCGGGCAGGAGCAGGGGCGTTGTGTTTCATTGGTCGAGGAGGAGCACTTTTTTGGCGCCGAGAGCAGCCGAGAGAAGTTCTCGATGCTCCGTCGCCCGCGGCGGAGTAACAGGGAACGCCGAGGAAGTCACATGACCTCTTTTACGTCATTTCTGGTTTTATCCCCGGGTGGCGGAGGAAAAATAGGGGAATCCAGCAGCCGCGATAGTCGCTCAGTGCGTACGGCAGCAGCTAAGCGCGGCCGTCTGGACGATGCTGCTACTTTTAGATAATGAAAGCACCACAGATTCAAGCGCAAACTCATCATCGGACAGCAGCAGCAGCAGCGACGACGACGACGATTTGACATTGCGTGAGTTTATGTTCGAGCACCTGTTCACCCCGCCGGAGCAGCGACCGAAGGTAGAGTCGTATCTGGAAAAGACGGCGGATGCTGTTATCGTTCGCAGCTAATTTTTGGGAGATACGATGGTGACCCTATCATGGACATGAACATCCGCTCGGCTTCTTCATTCGTCGCCATGCGGAAGGCAGACACAAAACCACCGGCACGTATCTGGCAAAACTGGCGAGGAACAGCGTGCGGAAAACACGAGCGCGCGAAATGCTCCGGGAAGCGAGAGCGGGAAAAGTTTGGTCACATGACTCTTGACATCACGCCCTCCCCCTCTTTTCACTGCTCCCGGAGCAGCGCGAATGTTTCATTCGCGGAACGAAAGCACACGTCCCCGTTACTCCCGTGAGCTGCTCTGGCTGCTCGCTCCACTTGCTCCTGTTCGCCCAAAGAATTCGCCATTACTACTTTGCTTGTGGTCTGTATAGTTTCGCGTAGATATATTTCTTTTGCTACCGCAGTTGCGAGGATTCAATTTGACAGTGTCAGGTCTTGGGTGATTTGTTAAAATTACATAGTGATTTGATTAGCCATTGAGTTGATAGTGTGCGTTGATACCGCGGTAATATTTATTTGTAACTAGAGAACGGGTCGTGGGATCTCGACGAACTAACCTCTTCGCAGCCCATGCATCGTGTTCACTAGTTTCTATGATATTTCTCTTGTATTAACATATAATGTACAGACAGGTCCAGTAAAAGCAAAGACGTTGGATCAATGTCAGGAAACTTTATTGCGCCACGTGGAGCCAAGATTTGCTTTCACCCTTTTTGGGGGAAGGGTTGACGAGTGCTCTCTTTATGGGCTCTGAACGGCAGGAATGAATAGAACTGTTGCTTGTTACAGTGCGCTCTCTGGTCGCAACGCAAGCTCATGTAGCGACACATGACCTCTGGATTTAGGAACCTAATAGAACTGTTTTTTTTGTGTGTCAGCAATAATACAGTGAAGCGTTCATTGCACAAAGAAAAAAAAATGAGGGGCCTTCACGATCTGCAGGAGTACGAGGCCACAGAAGTCTGCAGTTCCTGCTGTTCTCGTTATATACCTTCCGTGTTCTTCTCCTTCCCTGCGTCTGGCCGGGCAGCGTATTCCCAAACCATATCCCGTAGGGGCCCAGGCCGACCACACTCCCTAAGCAGGGGCGCAGACGAAAAGATTAAAGAATTGCAATTTTGTAACCTTCTTGGACGCAGCACCGTGACGTCTCTACCTATATGTGCGCGACTTCATGCGAGGTGGATTTTTTCTTTTTTCCCCCTCCCCTCGTTTCGACTGCTTGGCAGGCGGCCGATGGTTTCGCTCCGTGGGCGGGGCTGGCCTGCGGCGCTGGGGAAGCTGACGCACATGTGGTAGAAGCTAACCTTTTGTACCTGAGCCCCTGATCTCTCCGCGCTCTTCTTGCGCACCTGCAAGTTGACGCTGACCTCCGATCGTGTTCCTAAATAAGCGCTCGACTCGGTGCTCGAAGTGAGCGCGCGCGGATGGACGCTTTCATGCGCATGTAGCAATTATACACCTTCCGGAAAGCAAACACCCTCATTGAAAGCTCATTCTACAGCACACAGAAGGGTATACAATTGAGTTGGGTGCTCTTTCACTATATACACAGCTCAAAACACGATACGGTGCTGCAGGTAAGGATAACCAGAAAGGCAGTTTACAAACTGTCCTACTCTTGCGAAATATTACAGCTTCATGAGCTGCTACATTTCGGCCCTTTGATAAGCACTATTACATTGAATTTCGTTAACATTAACTTCATTGCATTATTCTTTATCAGGAACAGTGCCACTAAGGAAAACATTGACATTTTGTTAACAGCAATGGAAGGTGTGAATCGTTCTTGCAAGGGTGATACATTGATAAGAAAGACACCAGCTCAAACGTACACGTTTTACACTCGGTCATGAATTCTGCATAATTTACACTGCTGGTCATAACAATTCAGGGAAACAACATCGAAAATATATACCAACCAAGGGCTAAGTAATACTTGGATTGTACAGTTACTGAAGTACTTGAGGAGTTTGATATATGTCTTCTGTACAGGGCTATTGACCACAGTCTTCACTGAAACCACCAGGCCGAGTTTGATATCAGTAATCATGCGTGCTAGCACTCACGCTGTTGCCAATGTCGATTAGTTATTTTTAACAATTTGTGCTTTATGCACAGAGAGATTTTGCTGCATAAGATACGTTATTTATAAATACACAGCTCCAGCAGGATCCGAACGGCGCTGATGCCCCCCCTGTAATCGGGAAGGCACACCAAATCGTTACCACTTAATTTGGCTCTGTCCATTATTCGACCGTAATCACCACCAGCTTTTAACTCTAGGTCCCGCCCCTGCGACTGAACAGGAACATGTTAGTCGGGTCCGTGACGATCCCACCGCACTAGAAACAATTACCGAGTACGCCCTTGAAAACAGACTCTACAAATTGGAGTAGCAGCCTGGCCGACTTTCCTGTTCGGTATACAATGTGAACTGTCTGCAGCGTGCACTGTTTTAAGTGTGAACCGCATTGTCCACAGTGTGAACTCTACATTTAAGTGTGAACTGTGCGTTTTGCTGCCACTGACTGACTTTAATGTGTTCATTTTGCGATTAGGACCCCAAGACTGCAACTGTGTTCATTGTGCGAGTTGTGACCTTCCCCTTTTCTCCTCATCCTTGCTCCCACAGGGCTCCATGGCCTCTCATTTAATGCCGTGTTACACTCACTCAGATACGTATATTCCTTTCGCTGGGACTAATGAGTAGTTGCCCGTGAGCTTGAAGTCACGGTAGTCGCAGCAGAGATAAAACTAAGTAAATAAGTTATCTCCTTGGCGCACTATTTTTCCGATTGTGATCTCGGAGTCCAAATAGCGGCACAAAATTGTCACTTTTAGAGATCCACTGATGGGTATAGATGAGCAGTTTGTGTCTGTTTCCTGCGACGCATTTTTAGCTACCACATATATATATTTTTGTAGTGTCTGGACTTTTAATTCGCCAGCATTGTGTCACAGCTCGTGCCTCAACTCTAAGCCACAAACACGCAAAAAAGTATACAAACGTATAAACAAGAAATAGCAGGAATAAAAATATAAATAGTACAACACAAGTTGCCCGCGGAGCGAAACCATCGGCCACCCGCAAAGCAGCCGAAACGAGTGGAGGGGGAAAAAATTCCCCCGCATTTCCCCGAGGGGGAGAATGTGAAAGTGCGAATGCACGGTTGTCGGCCCGCTTGCGGCGCTTGCGCTCGGCCCCCGCAGCACACCGCCTCGCCGCCTTCTCTTCCATCGGGTTTGTAGTATCACGTGTACACCACGCAGTTATCAAGCCGCTATAACGCCGCTGAGTCGCCAACGCACGCCGCTGATGACGTAGTTTGAATGCGTTAAAGATATAAGACGCGTCACTAACACTGATATCACCGTCGCGTCCGTGGCTTGGTCGGTAGAGCGTCGCGCTGCGGCCGCAAAGTCCTCGGATCGAAAGCTGGCGCCGGATGCTGTTTCTTTTTTAAATATAGAGGAGCACTGCGGACGCCGACGCCGCCGCCGCCGCCGACGCCGGCGGTAGATATTTTGGGGTCGCTTATAAAGTGCATTCGCACTTAAAAGAAAAAATTCACCTCGCATGAAGTCGCGCACATATAGGTAGAGACCCCACGGTGCTGCGTCCAAGGAGGTTAAAAAATTGCAATTTTTTAACCTCATTGGCTGCGCCCCTGCTTGGGGAATGTAGTTGGCCTGGGCTCCTACGGCATATGGTTTGGGAATACGGGGCCGGGCAATGGTGGCCACCGGATCAGCGGCTGTTTATGCACTTGTTCATGACGGAAACTTGAAACTATCGTGTTTGAGATGTTCCCGTGCCCTTCTCCCGGCAGTGTCAGAAGGAGGTGCCCTTTTTCCTTCATGCCACGTGAGCAGCTAGCTGTATCGCGTTAATCTTTCTCTCGGCTTGTTTTAATTTGTTTAATTGTCTACCGAGTCAGTTCATTACCACTTCTTTTCTGCAGATCGGCGAAACAAACCCTCGCGACAGAAAGATAAAAACTGTCTCTCTAAAGTGACCGACGCGTTATTTAAAAAAATACTTGAGGTTTGGAACGAAGTGATCATAAATCGTGAATAATCTAAACATTCCTGACTCCTGGATTCCAGTACCTTCGGTGCTAATAATTCGGTCATAAAATCAGCAAAATTATCAGTACAAGAGCGAAAACATTTTATGAAATCCAGATACGATTATTGCAAAGTTACGCGTCTTCGTTCGAAATTGTATACGTCGAGATATGGCACGACGAGTACAGCTAAACGAAGCTAGTGCTGTAAGTCCAGATAGTTTAAAAAGTGCCAATATATTGTCTATTAATGCATTTACCAAAACAAGCAAGCTAATAGTTATGCATTTATCACGAAAAAAAACTATGGGAACAGACAAAAAAAATCAGACTGCGCTTGGAACAATATGATGTTGTTCCTTAGATGCGTGAAGCCGTTGTTTTTGTTTCATTCTTTTATCCTGAGTCCAAAGGAACTATTGGTCATATCAGCAGATGCATCAATAGGCACCTTAGAAGAAATGACTTGTATGCCCACACCGCAGTGACGGGACACATTGCCTTGCATATTCGTGCACACGGTTCCTTAGAGCAAATGCCAGAAGCTAAGAGCAAACAAAGATGAAAACATGGTACAAGCGGGGTGGTGTTTGATACCGCTTTAGGAATGAAGTGTTTTACTCATGTTACGCTGTTTTAAAGAAGCCCTATTCCAAATGCGTACAGAAGATTATGAAATGGTAATTATTCTGCATCGTTAATTGCTTTTGTGCGTTCTTTGCTGCTTGTAGTGTTCAGCTTTTTTGTTATCTCGATGATTTCTCAATATATCACAGCTCAGAGGAGCGCTTGGATTGCTATTGCCTCTACGATCTCTACGATTTATTGCTGAAAAAAAAAGAAAACGTGGCCTAAAGTAGGTGTGACGAAGAATAGAAGGTGAGACAGATAAAGGCGCCATCTGCCCTATCTTGTGTTCTTCGTCCACGTCTATTTTGCGCCACGTTTTATTTTTTTTTAAGTATGCACCAACTTGCTCAGCAACACGTTTTGTTAAAATTAGATTTATTGCTATTGCCTCTTCTTACGCGCTTTACATGAATATTACAGGAGGCCCAATATTTGTAGTACGTGTGAAGATCACACGCTAATGTGCTTTATGCATGATCGTAGGAAGCGCCGACCTGTCTGATCGGAATACCTCGATGAGCGTACTCCGGAGGAAGTAAAACGTTGGAAGCCTGACGACAGCAGCCGAGCGTTGACGCGGAGGGCCCGGATGGCACTGCACAGGAAACAAAACTAAAAAAAAGATGCTGATGCGCACTTCGTCTACAACGCGGCATCGCCCTTCTGATAGGTGACATCGAGGGTTATTTTTGATGCCTCGCTACTTGTAGACACCCCGCAAAATGGTTTACGGGAGCTTTAGGCCTCTAAAGCAAACAAGGGTGTCTGAGCAGAACGCAAATTTGCATCGTAAACCGGTAAGTGCCTCAATGGAAATAGCAAACAGCTCCGTGCAACTGTACTTGTCACAGATCTGCAACACATTAGTCCTAGTTGTGTTTCTTCAACGGTAGAGTCGTAACTTATTTATATTATGTTGCACTCACCGCAACAGTACTAACAAAGCTGGTGGTAGGTATCATGATGCTGAGGATCATAAAAAATGGAGGCTGATGATAATGCCAAAAGATATTGCTCCAAGTGCTCGCTGGAGAATATGGTATGCTGACATCCTTAGTTACATCTGGAGTGCAATTGTTGCAAAAAAAAATTGTGTATGCCTAGGGAATATACAACCAAGGGCAAGCTAAACTAATGCTGAAGATTGTTTCTCGTGCCTATAGCGCTTCTCTTATATACTATTTTTTGTGTGTGTGTCCTATTATGCTATTTGTTACTATCGTGCAGTAATCGGCTCCTTTATAGAACCACATTTCACCTAAACATTCTGCCACACACGGAACAAACGCACCTGCTTCCGTCACCATATTATTTCTTGCGGCAAGGGTGAATGAATGAAGCTGCTGCATTACGCCGCCTCATTTTCGAAAGCCGAATGGCACCCACCACACATTCTTGCCGGAGGCACGTAACTGCCGGAGCATAAAACAGGCCACCGACGAGGCAATTTTACAGCCCCAACTCGTGAGTCTTGCCTTTGCCGTATGGAGGGCAATACAGGGGTTGGCCAAAACGTTAGTCATTAGAAGTTCCACAGCACTTCCCCTTGCTTGCTTCGACCCAGCCTCTGCAGTTTTGAATGTGGCGAAATGTCTTCTGCGGGGATTGATATGGATAGGGGGAGAAATCAAACTCGCCGACAAGGGAAGAAGGCTCTTGGCATTCCAGGAACTCGCGTCCTCTTGTGTTTTAAAGTTCGCGCGTTTGTTGGATACCGGTTGACGAAGCCGGTGCAGACCTGCAATTTTTATAATGCATCATGGTCTTTTTTTCAAAGAGGAGATGAATCCAATTACAGAGATATTTCCCTCTTTTTGAATGCAAGCGTATATTAGCAAGCGTATATTTGAATTAGCGTATATTTGAATGCAAGAGTATGCAAGCGTAGTTCACCCGGCTTGCACGGGAAATCGCCCCTATGGAAAGGGGCGGCAGCAAAAACGCAGCAACTTTTTAAATAAATAAATAAATAAATAAATAAATAAATAAATAAATAAATAAATAAATAAATAAATAAAAAAGCTGTTTCTTGTACATTTTTACAAAATCTCAATAATGGTCGGTATTTTACCTTTGAAGCTCATCTTCTGAATAACAACTCATCGAGTTGAATATCTCCGGCACGATCTTTTCAATACAAATATGTATTAAACAGAACAGGTGGCGAAATAACGTCCTTCATATCCGTACAGAAACGCGTCTTTTTTTGTCGTTCTGTTCCAGTCATGCCCCCTCAATTTATTTTCGTGTGGTGTGCGTGGACCTCAGAAGTCGCAACTGTAGTACTGCGGAGCCGGAGTTCGAAGCGTATATGGAATGCCTTACAAAGTTTAAGGCACTGTTAAAATCTAAAATTTAAGCTGACAATGACAATGACCGCCGAGCACTGCAGGACTATTGTGAACACCTCTGTTACAGATTCGAGAAAGGTCCTTCTTCTGAGCTTCAAATTTATCCGGGATGTTTCGCGTGCATTGAGGTATACCTGCTCAGCAAATGTGCCGGAAAGTGGCAGATTTTATGCTTTGCGGCCGGCGATGTCTTGTCAGCACCTTCAACAGGAACGCACCGTTTGATACTGCAGCGAAGTATCCGCGCCGTTCAATACAGGAGGAACCTACTAAACCCTGCAAGCCCGCTGTAACACAGCGTCACACCACGATGACCTCAAAGCAAGGCTTGAGGCCCCAGCTTCTAAAGCAATGCCAAATAAGGCGAAACACAAAGAGGAAAGTGAACGTACGATGGAACCTTGGAGGCAACAGCTTACTTTATTACTAATTCATACGTTGGACGCCCACTTAACTGATGACCCCCTTCTATTTACTGCATTGTTTCCGTTTTTCTAAGCGTTCTTTCGTTTCGTCGCCATCCTCTAACGAAAGCTATTGTACCCTGCGCCACAGCACACGCACGTTCGCTGATGAGAGCGCCATCTATCACTGGCGCGGATGCTCCACCCACAGAGGCATTGTGTTTACGTGGTGCAGTAACGCGTCATCAATCACGTTGGGGCCCAACGGCTTCGGCTCTGCGCTTCTCCAAGTGCTCTCCTTGTATCATCAGTGTTCATTACACAGACGAGCAACGGAGAAATAAATACGTGCAAAGTTTCAGTCGTGATGCGGCCAGCAGAAGCTTTCCTGCTTGGTTTCGAAATGTTCTGCGGGACAAAATACGCCTTCAGCTCTGCTGCATAACACGCTAAACTATGCAGGGAAAGTGTTTAATGGAGTCTTCAGGAGATGCTAAAAAGAATTAGTCCTAACGCGTCTTGGGAAGGCAAGGCCTATGGTCAGTTGGTCCCGCCACTTTCAACCGTATAAGAGTAAGAATGCTCTCACTTCGGCCGGCTGAGGATGCCTCCCACCAACCCACATCGAGGGCGCCAGTTCGTTTGGTACATGTAATAAACTAGGAGGGCAAATACTGAGACTTCAACATGATATTATCTGTTCGAGAGTGGGGTAACCCAGCGTTGGCGGCCCCCAAGATGTTATGGGAGCCCAAACGCAACACACTCACGCGCGGCAAGTTTTAGGAGATGGGCTTCCCCAACAGCTCGCAACCGGCTTGCGTTGCCCTGGTCAGCTCAGGTGGTGGGAACCGTAAGTTTAGCATCAACATGGATATCTGCAGCCCTCTATCTCTACAACTGCGAATTACAATCTCTTACGCAACTTCTCCCTACATTGCCATCCCCTTTTCTCGAATTTCGAGCTCAATTTTCGCGGTGATTGTCATTTTAGCGATCTGTGACCAAGCCACTTATCGTGGTCTATTTTGATTCACCCTTCGACCGCTCACCGCACCGCGCGGCTGGGTGGAGCCGTTGAGCCTCCGCAGCAGGGGATTATAGGCTAGGCCACGGAGCAAGTATGGGCTTAGCATCGCAGCGTAATCTGATCACCGCTTTCAGCTGAAAACAATCCCTAGCCCAATTTTTCACCACCATAACATCCACTTTCTCGTAAATCGAGCTTATTTTTCGCTATCAGATTGATTTGGAACAGCGGCGACAAGCTGATGCGGCTTTGGTCGCCCCGGTTCGACCCCCTTCGTGGGCCATGCTTCGAGGCATGGCCGGCCTGTGAGCGCACCGTTTACGAGGGCAGAAAACGCTTCACTATTTCCTGATTTATAATGTTTTTGCGATCGACGCGCAGAATCTATAAATTTAGCTGAGCGATAGTCGTAGTTGATCGGGTATGAATTGGGAAGCGAGCCACAGCATTCGCTTCAGCCGTCGTCACCCGCAGTCTCGCTGGCGGCGAGAGCGACCCAAGGAACCCAAGCTTCCCTTGAGGCTAGATTTGGGGCGCCCGCTATTTCGCAAAATAGCGTGTGTGCATCAGGCAGACCCATAACTCCAAGGATGGCTTGGGTTCAGCGCATGCGCAGTGCGGCTCCCGAAGTCACTTGATGAACCTACAGCGTTGGGGTCCCCTATTGTAAAACTGCGTATTCGCCAATACTATACATACAATTTCCACTTTAGATCGCGTGCAATGAACTGTTTTCAGCACAGAAAGAGGCTTTGCGACAAGGAAGATAGTACATACCTGCGTCAGTACAACCACAAGAAGTTCTTGGCCAATCTACGCCTGCGAGAGCTCGCTTGAGTCGCTTTAGAGCTAGTCACCAATGCGACCCAGGGTTCCCTTTTCGGTGCACATGCTCGAAGGTAATGAAGGGGAGCATTATCCTAATTAATACACGCGAATCTGGAGTTTTTTATTAACACGGAGGATGTTTAGCATAGCGTAATTCTTAGCGTCCGCAGTTAAAAATACGAAGAAATTGCCGATCGCATGCACGTGCGCACGGGCATTGCGGCGACCTCCCGGCCGTTAACAAAACCAAGAAAATGCCTAGCGCTCGTGTGTGTGTGCCTCGCGACGACGTTTTTTTAAACCAAGAAAACCCACTTAGGGATATTGGCTAAGGTTGGCCAAAAAAACTCCAGCGTTCGCCATAATCATGGCAACACTTGCTCGGAGCGAGAATGACAGGCCTTTGATGAGGTACCTATCAAGACAGGTGGCCGATCCTCCGAAAGAATGGTGGAAATCTTTCATCGGGGACGAGGCAGGCAGGTGATGCTCGAAACATAGCAGGATGACCCACCGGGCACTTCATGGGTTTCGTAAGCCTTTTGTAGGACGGCTAGAACCCCGGTATCCTGCGGCTGTTGTGGAACGCCCAGGCATCTCGTCCCGACCATCTACGTGGTGAGCCTCTACAACGTGCACAAGTGTGGCCACCCTTTCTTCGGCCTTCGCCTATGCTACTGACCTAACACGGCGACTGCCTTCGGAGTACGTCCAACGCCCTGCCCTCGTGTGCCGCTCCGCCAGCAGCCATTTCTCCGTCTTGTAAGACGACACTAACTTTTATTTAGAACGTTTGCTGTGACTGTTCGTAGTTGTCACCTTTCTTGCTACCCGGGCCGTTCCACCGTAGTGCATGTTCGTGTTATATTGTGCATTTCATCGCCTACGTCTATAATTTCATGAATCCCTATAAATCTCCGTGTTGTCGTCTTAAACCTGTTTCCCATTACCTCGCCTTCAGTATTCCGTAACCTCACATCACAACGTCATAGCGTACGCCCCTCCAAGTTGATGTTCAATGATTAGCACTTCCAAAAATCAAAGAAGCTCACACTTATAGCAACAACGATGTAGTAAAGGTCGTTGAGGTAGCCAAGAAGAAGCAAATCGGCTGCAATCGTGGATTTAAACTGTAGTAATGGTCATGAAAGTTGCGTACAGCTTCGCTACGTTTACGTCTCACGCGTTAGCGTGAGCTTTCTTGATATTTTCTCATTGACAACGCCAACATTGACGATTTTCCATTATCCATTGATGAAACCCCATTAACAAAACCAATTGACGATTGTGGAGAAATAAAGTTTTTTTTTCCGCAATCATAGCCACTCCAGACGCTTTGCGAAACGGCTTGAAAGAATTATAGGCTTCTGGAACTATAACTAGCTAAAGCTGTAGACTGGGCTAGTTGGTAATTCATAGTGAACAAATGTAGCTGTGCAGAAACACACGGGATGGAAAGAATACACGCGGACGAGTGTATTCTGCTGCGCTACGTTTGTTCACTTCTGGAACGTTGTTTTCATCAGCACAAAAATACGCAGTCTCGTCGCAAGAGCAAGAACCTTAACTTTGCATGATAATAAGGAAAACCTTCATACCATTTGGCATCGATGAATGCCGAGGCAAGAATGTTCCAGGTGCAATGCGAGAAACAAGGGCGAAAGGGGGTAGCCCTGTCTATCAGATGAATTGATCGCAACCAGGTTAAACCGAACGCACTTGACAAGTCGTGTAGTACAGTGTTTTTAGCAAAGCTGGATGTCTTTACTCAACAAAACGTAAATGTTCTGAAATAGAGCGCGCCGCGTGACACCCGAGCATGATTGCACTTCAGTAGAGAAAAGACGGAGCTCGAACTAATTCTACCCAAAAGACAAAGAAACGAAAGTGAGAAAAGAAACCCCAACTCAATGTGGCAGCGAAGACATTCTTAACAAGTATCGTCAAGTTTTCGCCTTCAAATCACGTAAGCAGACGTAAGTGCTCCGGGGCATTTTTTCGAAAAGCGCATCCCCTGCAGCAATTTGCCTAAAACTATCTTCAGTAAAAACTAACCCAGACTGGACTTCTGATCGCTGCAGGGAAAAGATCGTCGTCCTGAAGGATTTTGGATTTACAACCTACTACTGGCTGCATTCAGAAATCCTCTCAAGCCCTAACTGGTCAAAAATTTTAAACCCAAATCTTTCTCAGTGGAACTAATTGCGTTCTGTCAAAAAAAAAAAAAAAGGAATTGGGCCTGCTTCTATGACGCGAAGACTGGGCAAGAAGCGAAGCTGGCGGCCCATGCTAGCTTATTCTTGGTTCGGTTAAGTTTCGGCGTGGTTATGCTTGGCGACTAGGCTAGTGTTCTGCGTGGTTATTGTTCAGGACTCGGTGAAGGTGTCGCCGTTAAAATCCTAATTAGCAGTCGATTATTAAAATATTTACAATGTACGCATGCCCACTGGCTTTGGGGTGAAGCTTCAACAGTAGAAGAGGGTGCAGTGGGACGAGCATTTGGTTCAATTTTTTAATGCTTCCCTAGCCACCGTTTGACTTGTGCGGTCTGGCGCGTGGGACGCTAATTAAAAATATGATTAACGTTATCGCTTCTCGGCCTTTTGGATTCTTTCTTTTTGGCATAAATTTGCCTACTTGCACCGTAAAAAGTATCCCACACCTCGCAGAGGAAGCAACCCCGCGACACGTTTCCAAAGCCGCGCTTGTACCAGTATTATCAAGTCTACGACAAGTGGCGAAAGGAGTCCCCCGGAGCGTGGCAAGGTAAAGCTACGAGGAGGCGGTGGCCGGGCACGCGAAGACTTCATCGCTCACCGAGTTTTCGTGCGCACGTTTATCGGGCCAACAACCAGCCTTAACAGCATCGCTGTTAAAAACTAATTCATTTCTTTTTAGACCGGTTGAGCCACCAAACAGCTCTGATAAGGTTTCTGGACACAGCGCGCGTGCGTGAAACCGGGCTTCATTGTGTTGAAACGGTTATTCGAAAATCGCAAAGAAGGAGAGGTTCTAGATAAGACAGTAGATGCATCGATCATCAATAAGGAGTAGAATAACATACATTTATCATATAGACCACGGATACATTTGGTTCGTTGGTAGATGCGTTTACTTAGCTCGCGAAGAATCGTCGCATTGGTTCGTTCTTTGCGCTTTGGGTCTTTGATGATGATGATGGATGGAGGTTTTTGGCGCAAGGCCAGCTGGGGCAAAGAGCGCCAAACAAAAGTATCTAAAAGAAAATAGTGCCTACTAAAGCCACAATAACAATAAAATCAATTAACGGCAATGGTGATGGGTCTTTGAAGGCTTTACGATCCATTGGACGCGCTTTAAGCTAACGTTGGACCCACATTTAGATTTTGTGGTTCTCTCAACTATCTTTAGGAATGGACGGTAATTTTTTTTCTCGCTTTCTCGGCCACACTTATTCCTCCAAACTCATATTCGCAAGTTATATTCGAAACGTTTCACACAAAGAGGGGAGTTTCTGTAATTAAAACCGCCTACTATAGGAGCACATTGTGACGCCGCCCTAAGGCGGGACACCCCAGCATTTAGTTCCCTTTTCGGAAATGTCAGGCACAACCTTTGAGTGCTTAGCGTAATATCCTCGGCCAGGTCACGTCAACGTATAGGCGTATGTCAGCGAGGCCATTATGGGGCTAATTGTCACTAGAGGGTATCATTATCGCTACTCGTACTCTCCCGGAAGCCACACACCGGCACGCCCACGCAACTTTCAGTTTTCTCCGGTAGGAAGAAACCGACGCCGTGGCAGAGAGGCAGACAGAGGGGAGAGAACGCCTGATTATGTAACATGCCTAACGGGGACAGACGGCGAGTCGTAGTAGCGGAAGAGGCGAGCTACAGCATATCTACGCTCGGAGAACGTTGAACTGTGCCGGTACGTTACCCTCGGCATGATTCGCACGCACTCAGCGTTCCTACGGGACACATTCGCTTTGGATCGCATACATTTTCAACTCCCTGGGTGTATCATCGGGTGGTATGTACGCGTTGAGCCATATCGACCCTCAGCTCCACGAGGTCTTGTTCGCCGTGTTTCTCCATGCATTATACGAATCGACGGTCCCGCCACGAACTGAATAGTCGGTTCAGTTGCGAGGGAAATGGCCCAGCTCTGTAACGTGCTACTACGTCGCCTAGCTCGTCGTTGCATGACGACACGCAAGGTACGGCGAGATCAATTGCACGTGTGCATGGCGCGCCAACTTTTTTTTTTTTTTTTTTTTTGGGGGGGGGGGGCATCAAAACGCTGTGCAGCAGTTTTTAAAGCAAAGCTTTTTACCTCTACCCCCCAAGGGTTCTTTCGCGACCGTTGGTGTCACCAAAAAACTCCAGCGAACAAATAAAAGAATTTACTGGCACCGCCGGGAATCTTACCTGGAACTAATAGACTAACAAAGCGAGAGCCGGTTGTCTTACCGATCTAGCTATGAGCCCACGCGAAGACGTGGAAAACAGGTGGTGTACTCACCAAGCACATCTGCGGGTTTACCACCTGCGTTATCGCTGAATGCCACGTGAAAACGTCACGCGACCCCTCACGCCCGTCTAGCGGCCCTGTGCGCACCTTGCTCATGTGCTGAGTTCCAAAAATTAAAGGAAGCTCACACCAATGAATGGCATCTCACTTCTAGTACGCCAATGGGCTAAAGCCTGTGGCCTCTAGTGTTCACGTAAAGAATCACAGCTACTTGTCGTCCGCCCTCACACCAAACCAAGGAATACAATCAAATATTCCTTGATGGCCAGGCCATCACTCCAAGCCCCTGCTTCAAGATCATGGGCCCACTTTTCCAGGCCAACACCAAGAGTGACGTATCCTTGCAGCGCCTCAAAAACAGCATTAATCCAATCATACACATGATCAGGCGAGTTGCCACCAAGCAGCGAGGCCTAAAGGAATCCGCTACCTTTCGATTAATTGAAGCTTTTGTCCTCTCGAGAGTCACTTACGTCAACCCACTGTCTTCTTGTCGACAAAGAAGACATAGAAATGCTTTATTTAATGCTTAGAAAGGCGGTCGAGCAGGCCATTGGTCTTCTCATGAGTGCGTCCACACAGGGGCTGTTTAGCACGGGGCTCCACAACACGGTGGAAGAGCTCATAGAAGGCCGTCTTTCTAACCAGAAGGTCCGACTCAGAACTGCGGTGGGTAACCGCATGCTTCACCAGATTGGCTGGGCGGCCCAGAATGTCACTCCGCTTGACGTTCTCCCAGACTCTTGGCGACTAAAACTAAAGATTATCCCTTTGCTTACAAATATGAACCCCTCACATGACGAGGGTTCACCGAAAAGCACGGGCTCAAGAGCTAAATACCACCCTCGGTGGGGATCATGGCGTTATTTACACAGATGCGTCCAAACATCGAGGGAAGCAATACGCCATCACCGTGGCTACCTACAGAACCAACCTCCTTGCGTGTACCTCGCTTAGGACCCAAGAAATGACTACAGCAGAAGAGGCAGCCATCACCTTGGCTCTCACTCAACCAGGGGTTTGGAGGGTAGTCACCGATTCCAAGCAAGCCTACTGGAATCACCAGTCGAGTTTTGTGTCCTGACCTGCACTGCGCGTGCTAAAAAACCACTCCCCAAACGGTTCCATACAGCTCATCTGGACACCCCTCACGCTTCAAAGAAGGGCAACAAATATGTCCACCCAACAAGCCTGCGCTTTTACTTCCCGTGCTATGGAGCTGCACGAGGACAGTCACCCGCTTGTCACGTTCAGGGAGATCACCCAGCATTATCACCTTCTGAGACAGACCGTACCTTCGCCTTACCCTGACCTTTCCAGAGAACAACAAACTACCCTACGGCTCATACAATCCGGGCTCCTTCCCACAGTCTACGCGTCTTCACTTAATGTATCCGAATGGCTACGACGCTGAATGTAAATTTTACTCAGAAGTAGGAACACTCCATCCCGTGATCGGAGTGTGTGACTTTAGTCCTGAGCATCCTCCTCTCTTTCCGTCAACTACCCAACCAGAGCAATGGGAGATGCTCCTGCCCAGGCCCTCTCTACCTACCCAGCTTCAGCGGGTGGACAGAACACAGTGTGCGCGGAATGAATATGGGCCCCACAGAATAAGGAATCACTCCCCAGGGCTGCACTCTGGGCCGTTCAGAAATCTGAAAAAAAGTATTTCTTCCGCTTCCTCCCTCTTCTCTGCCGCAAATCTCGTCACCTCTGTCCGCGGCGCAGAGACGGAGAAGTCAGATCGTCTAACACCGGGTTGGAGCTTACTTTAATTTTATAGAAAAAGTTTCCACTCTTGTGCTACACCAATACAACTCAACCAAACACCGTTCATGCATTATGCATTGATTTAACCTTACCAAAAATATCTCTTTGAAGTATTAGTGTGGTTAAGCGCATTTTACTTCTCTCTGGTATTACTATTTGTAACGCGATGTGAGTGAATTTAAGTGACGTCGCATGGGTAATCGTTATGGGTGCCAGTTACGGCTTTGCTTTCCAACCACATTCACGGGGTGGATTGGCCCGATTTTTTTATTCATGCTTAGGTTTCCATTTGTGTACATTCTTGCTGTTACACCACTTTGTATTTTTTGTGTTGTTATATGGCTTTCTTCGGTCTACTTTTGGTCAGTAGCCTGCCTTGTTTTTTTAGCCTGTTTACGTAAAACTTGCTAACCATATTTTTTACCTTTATTACTTGTCGCGGACTGCTGGGTACAGCCCGACAAGCCTTCATGGCTTGGATTGACCGGATTTTGTAATGTGCATTCCTTTTTATGAAATAAAAGCTTATTATTAGTATTACCTCGCCCTCACCATTACGTCATCCGTTTCCATTTTCTTCTCACCCCGTCTCCATCTGCTCTCCAGGAAGCCCTGTCGCCCGTTACCCTTTTTCTCTCCTCCAGTGAATACGTTGGTCTGTAAACGAGACCCACTTGTCTGGAAGGCAAAACTGACTTCGGCCCCGAAGTACAGTCTCTGACAAAATTTTTTGGGGCAAGCCGGGAACGCGCAGGCTGCAAAAAAATAAATGTGCATGTTTACGTCCAGAGCGGGGCTGAAACGTTTTTTTTATTTATGAATACTGCAATCCCTACAAGGGATTTTCGCAGAGTGGGTGACATGAATTACATGAATGCTCAATATGCAAACAAACAAATTTTCAAAGCACGCAGATAAAAAAACACAGAAACAAAAGTACGCACAAAGCAACTCAAAATATACAAAAAATTCCAACGTTTGTGGGGACAGAGATTAATTGGCATGTTAGTTTAAACACTGTTGTTGAGGCTAGAAGAAAACAATGTTAAGAATGGCTGTAAAACTTCGGTGTTGGTTAGTTTGTTCCAGTCGTTTATAGTTCGTGGAAAGAAGGAATATTTAAAGCAGTTGTTACGGGTTGCATAAAGTGTTATTGTGCGCTCATGCCTTTGTCAAGTTGCATATCCGGACGAAAATGAAAGAACTTCAGAAATGTCTGACTTGTAATATCCCTTTACTAGTTGACATAGAAATTTTAGTCTAGATGACAGGTTTCTTTCTGTTAGTGTTGGTAGATTAGCTCGAGTAGAAAGTTCCGTAATCGAAGTGCGTCCGAAGCTGTTATAAATTAAACGAATAGCCTTTTTTTGCACTCTTTCTAGCTTGCTGATATAACTTTTGGTGAAAGGGTCCCATATAATGGAAGCATATTCCAAAGTCGGTATAACTATTGTTTTATAAGCCAGAAGGCGGACGGAGGGGGTAGAAAGTTTCAATGCTCTTCTGAGGAAGAAAAGCTTACGCATTGCAGTGTTAGTTACCGTATTAATGTGGTTAGTCCAATTCAGGTCATTTGTGATCCATAACCCAAGATACTTGTAATGTGGGACTTCGGAAAGTTTAGTATGGGTAGTAGAGTACTAGTACTTTAATGGATTTTTTTATTAGTTATTTGCATAAACACTGTTTTTTCGAAGTTAATAGCCATTTGCCATTCATCACACCAGGAGGACACTTTTTGTAGAGCATTATTTAACACCTGTTGGTCTGCGGGACAGCATATTTCGTTATAAAGTACACAGTCATCAGCATAGAGTGATTTTAACCGGGATGTCATCAACAATATCATTAATAAAAATGAGAAAAAGGAGTGGTCCTAGCACGGAGCCCTGGGGAACGCCAGAGTCAACAAGCTGTCTATTTGAGCAGCAATCAGCAAAGACAACAAATTGTTCACGTTTTGTTAGATATGCAGAAATCCAGTTAACTACTTGAAAATTATTGATTATTTTACCTATCTTATATAGCAATTTAGTGTGGGATACCTTGTCAAAGGCTTTCGAAAAGTCCATAAAAAGAACGTCGGTCTGTGTCCTATTATTTATTGATTTGGCAAAGTCATGTATTGTTTCAACTAACTGAGTGCTGGTCGAGTAACTTTTTCTAAAACCATGCTGGCATTTTGTTAGAACGTTATAGTTGTCCTGAAATTCGCAGATGTGATTGTAAATGATATGTTCCAGAATCTTGCATACGGTACATGTTAATGAAATTGGACGATAGTTTTTAACGAACTTCTTATTTCCGGTCTTATGAACTGGTTTAGCTCTAGCAGTTCCCCAGTCTCTTGGTATTTCTCCTTCTTGTAAGGACTTGGAAAAAATGACATGGAGATATTTTGACACCCACTCAGCGTACCTTTTCAAGAAGCTATTCTGAATGTCATTAGGCCCTGATGATTTTTTGGCATCAAGCCTTAGGAGAAGATTACCTGTGCACGAAAGCTAGAGAAAACACAGCCTTAAAATATTTTTGTAACATTTAAAGGCAAAGCCGATTCTTTGAATTCTTTGTGGTCGAGAGGCCTTAAGATTGGCCCACAAAATTTTGACAAAGGGTGTACGTACGGCTCTCTGCAGCGTGGAGTCGCAAATCGATAAGGCGAAGAATGGGAAATACACCTGGCGCTCATTTCCATTGGCCGTGAAGCTTGCCTTCGATGAGGAGTGCGCGGTCACGATGGGTCCCAATGCAACGCAAAAGATACATGAAATCTGCCCGAGATCGACGATTAACGGGCGCCAGAGACATTTTTGTGTTCCTCCTGCGTGATTGTGCAGGGCAACTTTGCAGTTTCTGCTAGGATTCCTGAGAGGTCTTTCTTTACACGTCACGTCTTGTTTTGTTGTCTTTTTGTGTTATTTCTTGATTTGATTGATTGATTGTAGAGTTTAACGCGCCAACGCAACGCCGGCGATGAGGTGAGCCGTAGTAGAGGGCTCCAGATTAATTTTGACCACCTGGGAATCCTTAACATGCGCCTAAATCTCGAACACACGGACGTGTTCGCTTTTCGCCTCCATCAGAAAAGTAGCCGCCACAGCCGGGAATCAAAACCGCGCCCTTGTCCTCAGCAGCACTGCGCCATAGCGACTGAGCCACCGCGGAAGGTCATTTTTTTTTATCAGTTTCAGAATTCAACGTAAGGCCAACTGGGTTTTGTAACTTCCGCCATGTGTAAAACATGCATCAAGATGAGGATGAACAAAATCCATCCTCATAAAGCTGAATGTCCACCATCTAATGAATAGTCGGCTAGAGCATTTGAACAAAACCGAATTTGCGAGCGTCAGGAGATTGATACTGAGACGGGAAGATATGCGGCTGTGTATCGTAGGGGTGCCTGGGATCCTAACTACCGCTGATTCTGACACTCTTGCAATGGCGAAGCGGCAACTCATTTTCGAAGTTGACATGCGGCGAGAGTACTCCGCATCGCACGAGGAGTTTGAGAACAGATAGAGGGAGCTGTTCCTGCTTGCGCTCTATGAAGACAGTCTCCAAGACGGCCCCTTCAAACGCAGATCACGTAGATGACCTAAGCGCACTGGTGAAGATTTAATAAAAATGGGTACGCAGGAAAGAGACGAAAGTTTCGCAAAAAGAAAGACGAAAAAGACAAACAAAGGTGCACATAGCCTCTAATCTCGAACGTAATTATTCCTGCAATCCCTGTAAAACTGTGCCATGCGAGGGAATATTAATCTTCCGCGCTTGTCAACGGAGCAGAAATTGCATGCGCACTGCGCCAAGGCGGCCGTTGTCGTTCTCGGACCGCCCTTTTGCCTCAGCCCATTTTTCTTCCAGTCTGTCAGAAAAGAAAAGACAGCGGAATTTCGCTGGTCGGCACGGTGGCTGAGCCTAACAAAAGAAAATGATCGCAGTTTCGTCGTCCGTACTTCTTAGGAACCTTGTTATTAAATTCCCGTCCTTTTCAAAATTACCGGTCGTGCGAGTTTGCCTTCCCAAGGAGGAGAAGGTAGTGGGACAGGCATGCACATGCGTACATGCGTGTACAGGGCCATTGAAAGAGCCTTTTAGGTTCTCACATCGAACCTCTGCCAGATTTGTGTATTTTAACAGCTCGTGAGGGTAATCTCTACCCACTGACCTGGCAGAAAGCCGCTGTTATATTCTTTGTAGTGTGCCCCACTCTCTTTCTTTTTTGTTTCTGCATAAAACTTACTTTCTCGCGTGATTACAAGTATATAATCTTTGGGTAAGGTCCCCAAAGGCCTTACGCCGCTTTTACTGAAATCACCATTCACGTCGTGGTTCTGTGACTTTTATAGCCCAGCCATCATGAAGCAGAGAAATGCCTCATTTCTCCATCTTGCCTTACGGTCTTTAACTGCTATTAATCGGGCCCAGTCTCTTCCGCTTTTCTTGCTATTTTTTATTTTGAAAGGTCGTGAGTGCTTTCGGATTGAATAAATTTTAATAATCTAGCATCAGGTGCTAATGTTAGAGCACAAACAAAACGTTAGTTTGACGCCCACGAAGTCCGGTGAGTTCACTACACGTACCCACACAAATAAGCCAAGTGTAGTCAGGGATGCACAATGGCTTGGTCAAACAAACACAAAGAAGGAAATACTGCCCAGGAAGGCAAAAAAAAAAAGCAGTAATTGGTCCCTCTTTATTGTGTACATAGGTATTTATGCCTCCGTTCATAGTTTCCCAACGTTATATTGGGGATTACCGTGCACCTTACAAGCTGCGTATCAAAATAGGCACTTTAGCGATACCTCTCGAATACCATTCACTGAGAAATAGCAACAATCTTGCGGACAAATAAAAGTGGGAAAAGACCACACGGTTGCCACACGACGCCTAAAAATTGCGTCATAATTATGCTAAAAACGGAAGTCCCCAGAGTGTGATTGTGTAGTTTTTATTTTACTAAGGAAAACTTTGTATTAACTTCAAATGCATCCTTACGGCTACAAAATAAAGCCATACAGCTTCGCATTTGAAGACACATTTGTCCTGCAACGCAAATATTTTGAAAAAGCTGTATACTTCCCTTTGCAGCCGTACGGTTGCTTTCAGGTGGATGTCATGTTTTCTTCCCCCCCCCCCCCCCCTTGGAGCTTTTCTGTAAATCTTAAACAACACTGTTGTAAATAAAACAACACTTTTGGTATCTTGTTATGTCCCCAATGCAAAAATCTCTTCTTAAGACGAATTTCTGATAATAGGAACAAATTTCCAGGGTCCCTTCGAGTTTGTCTTAACAAGAGTCTACTGTATTTATCTCTCATTAGCTCTTCACAAATTGTCTTACGTCCGCCATATCTGTTATAAATTTTGTATTTCCATGAAGTACCGTAGTTACTCGCGTAATGATCACACTTTTTTTCAAGAAATTTGATGTAATTTTATGTGGGGGGGCGTTTATTACGCGGGGTAAAGTTTTTGCAAAACATTTTTGAGCACAGAAAACGCAAGCAAGTTGTGGCTAATATTTTGCACGATAGTTTTCATGAACAAATTACACATAATAAATAGAAATGAATTAAGAACTCCGCACACCGCCGCCAGTCGCTTTGCGAAGTAATGCAAAATGCGGTGTTTACGTGAATTACCGAACCCTCTGGTACGAGTTTGCTGCGAGGTGAGAACAGTTCGACCAATAAGTAGCGGCCCCTGTTTCAGTGCGGGACATCAAAATAGACACGGCGGCCGACTCGGCAACCTGAGCGCGTTTCTTTCTTTGTCTTGTGAGTATGTCATCTGCATTTAGTGCGACTTTCTTCCTCATCAGTACGGGACGCATGTTTTCCGATACCGCTAATATCGGCAAGTCTGCTGCAATAGCGTATCCACGTCCTCTTCAAAAGGGAAGCTATCAAAACGCTTCCTGCAGTTGGAGTCGAACCTTAGACCGTCGCGTTCTGGAACCTAAGTTTCCGATTGCGTCATTACGCCACGGACGGAGCAGTTTGAATGTGAATAGGGTGCATGCGCGTGCAAAATTAGAGAGTGAACTTATGCAGCTCTCCGTCTAACGATGGCAATGGTTGAACGCGAAGCTTTATTCGTGCGAGATCAAATGCCGAAGGGTCGAAGTGAAAGGCGCTGCGGTCAAAAGTCCAAACTGCGCGCGAGTCAAAGTCAAAGCTCAAGGAGTCAAAGTCCAAACCATGGGCGACCCAGAGTCCAAAGCCATACGACAACCATCCCCAGGTGGTCAAAATTAATCCGGAGCCCTCCACTACGGCGCGCCTCATCGCCTGCGTTACGACGGCGCGTTAAACCCCGCAATCAATCAATCATACGACAACCACGGAATCCCTCACGAGAAAGATTCGCTTTCGACCATCCCCGTCGTTAGACGGAGGGGTGCATAATTTTTTCCCCATTGTTATTCAGCACGTCTTTTGTGGGAGTGCGGCACCAGAGTTTGCGCACAGAGATGGGGCGTAATGACTTATCGTGGAAGCTTTCCAAGTAAATAAATCAGGAGACGCGTGCTTCGCCCAGCCGTCAATTACACTTCGGCCACCCGTTATTTACGACGACGACGTGGCTCAGCACAGAGACGGCCGCCAAAGGGCTAAGTCCGACGCAGACAGTCAAAAGCACGTTAGTAATAGTTCAAGACAAGGAACAAGAAGACCGGAAAGAAAGTAGAAACATAAAATTAAAGGCAAGATACCTGAGCTCTTACGTATGCATACATTGTAAAAACACTGTTCTGTAAGTGAAAACATAATTCCAGCCCATCAATGTTACGTAATTCGTGTCGTGAGAGTGGCTGCTCGTCTGTGCCCGTCCGATAGAGCGTTGCTGGAAATTACCCAATAGTGTGGTCGGGACATCGTTGAAGTCCTGTACTGCAGGATGAAAACTTGACTTCCGCGTTTAAACTCTCCTAAGGCAAGGGAAAACCGTCAAAACTTTCTATATCTCCTGAAAGAACTGAAACCTTCAAAGCCCTCCTGTTTGTTATAAGAGCGCCTGAAACGTTCAAAGCCCTTCCGTGGGCCCACTTCCATTTGAAGTTTTTATCGGGGCGAAGCTGCTAAAAGCTTAAGCCTTCTTTTCGCATCACTCTGTGCTTTAGCGCAACTCAACCTTTTTCCTAAAAGCTAGCCGTAGGACTTGGTGATCCTAAAAGATCCCATGGGATAAACTGCTATGGACATCCAGGCATCAGTAGTTTTCTAACACCCCAAACGGTTTAGAAGCACTTAGCCATTACAGCACGTTAAAGAAGGAAGTGTAGTGTCTGAATGAAGAAAGGTTGGAGACTGAGTGAGCTAGACGGGATATGAGGAAAAGGTACAGGTTCAAGAATCTAAAGCCTAAATTTGTGTCTATGCCTTGATCTCTTTTTTCTACCAGAGTATTAGGTTAGCGCTTGACGAACTTGTGGAGCGTACAGGCTTACGAAATATGGAGAGAATAGCTTTATTGTCTGAAGTGGCATGAATGCCTTGCTTTGGAAGGATAAGGGCACGTAGGGAGGGAATGATAGAAAATATATCACGGTTCAAGGCCACGCAGTTTGAGCAAGTTTCGTGAGGTTACAAATTTCTTCAATTTGTAGAGCAAATATATTAGCACGTGTAATTTAGTGGAAATAATATGGAGGAGTAGGATCGTACCGAACACGCTACAGGTTGTGAGTCGTGAAATTTAGCGTGCTGCAATATCAGGCTTATGCTTTTAAATTGCAGGTGGTCTTGTGTTAGTCTTTTCGAAACCTCTCTGCCCATCTGAAAGTGTCACACGATGCGTTCCAGGGGTATTTATGAAACACCATGGGGTATTCGTATCCCAAGGAAGGCTCCGTATCTCCCCCCTTAAAAAATGCCTTCCAAGCTTTGCATTTGTGTGCATAAGCCAACTTCCAAGAGGCCTAATAAGGATACGTGCAGTCCTATGCAGAAATATAATAGGACTTACAAATCATATTTTACCCCTACAAATCATATTTCTCACACTCATTTTGCATACAGCGGTGAACCTAACTTTCAGCAGTTTCTATGTATTGCAGTCAATCCCGCTGTAGAGGGACATATGGAACATCTTAATGGTAGCGCACTTACACACCAAGACTTAGAAAAGAGACGACTAATGACAGCGATGACTCGCAAGTGAGTTTTTATTAGAGAAGACAAACATTTAAATACTACAACCTAAACCTATCTGGCCACGCGTGACCATCCATACGTGACCATCCATCGTGTTATTTCCAAAACGTGACAGGCACGAACAAACTGCGTGGAAGAAGGCGCGTTTCATCCTAACGATGGAGAGCCACCTAAAAATTCAACCTCACGTCTATGTATATGAATCGAAGGCACACTAATGCACCACACACCATTTTTTCCAGTATTATATGCCTCGATAATTTCCATGTCAACTTGTCCCAATACATGGACTGTTCCTGGAACGCAGGCTCGCATTTACACTCTCAAAGGTGCTGAGCCACGTGCGAGCAGGTGCTCCCTCCTTAAGACTGTTTATGTTCTAACAACCAAACATTACTACACCTATTTGTCTGTACAATATACACATGATCACACGGAAATAAAATAAGCTAGACAACACACTTTTTGCATGGTACAAAAGGAGACACATGCTTCAGCCCGCAACCCTTTCATAAAAACGAAAAAGCAAGAGTGGTGCTTTATTGTGCCTTCAATTCATTCACATGAAAATGAGGTTCAATTTGTAGATCTCTCTCTAGCGTAAAGATAAAACGCGCCGTCATCCGCACAGTTTGTTTGTGCCTACCACAAGACTCTGTTTAGATGAAGGGCGCTATTCCAGAAGGCCCGAAAAAGCTCGCTCCGGAGCTGCTCAAGTTTACGAAGTAGCGATAGTAGAGCATCCGATAAACCTCGAGCGGCACTGGCGCAATCGCGCGGAGCACGTTTGGCATTATCAGCGCGGCCAGTTCAGGTCGCTCACGTTCAGAAGGACGGCTTGTGCGAACAACCGCGAGCAGCACCACTTAGAATCGAATTGTTGCAATATGCACTCCGTTGCGAAAAGTAGATAACCGCGTAATTTTTTTGAAACTCCGGCATGGCCCCAGTCTTCCTTCAGAGCTCCGCCCTCTAAAACTGGCGCAATGCGGTCAGATTTTCTCGGTGTTCTGTTCTTTACTGAATTGTGTTTGCTACGTGTTTTGAGGCTGGCTCCAGATCTGCTCACTGCGAGCCCGAACCAAGTAAGCGAAAGAGTTACTGTAGATGAAGGAACGCGCCCTTCTCCCGACTCTGTCCAACGTGACCGGTTTTGTGTACGCGCGGACGGTGGGCGTGGTACGAGAAATCGGCCGCATTTAGCGTGTCATAAGTGTTTTCGAACATTGACAAGTGTGTTTTAGACGTTGAAGTGGTGTCATATGTCGTCGATGGTGTTTTTACTGCGTTTTAAAACGGCTGCCGTGGAAAAATCGTCTCGTCTTGGGCGCTGCTACCGTTCAGACTCGAGAGAACTCTCCATTCGTACTGAACACCCCCGCGACAGTGGCAGAATTTTACTGAGGGGGGCCTGGGAACATCGTTCGTTCATTGTTTGCTGCTAAGCTTTGTTAATGGAGCGTCAAATGCAAATGTCTTCGTGGCTGCGAAGTGGACGCCATGATTGGGCGGGACTTCTCTACTCCGAGCCCACAAATGGGCCGGGTGTGTTTGATTGACGTGAGAACTAGGAGAAAACCTGGGATTGATATTGCATGGCCGCGTTGAACTCGTGACGTGGTGGTGGCTCCTGCGGCATGGTTCACTGTTCCCGGTCGTCATAGCAGGTCACCATCTATCCGGACATATATTTTTCTTAAGCGGAAGAGAAATTATGAGTTCGTTTACGTCTCTCGAAACCACTATTCATTGGCTGTGCAGTCATCTTGCGGCCGATCCCCTTTGCGACGCTGTGAGGGTGCTTTCGCTTTATGACTGCAGAGGAGCAAGTGCTGTGTGCGCTGCGGCATTACGTGACGGGAACCTTCCACCCAAGCGTTCGTAGTGACCGCACGAGCGACCGCCACTAGTCGACAGTTTGGTGGTACGTTCGCAATACGATTACTGCCGACATGTTCGCCTTTTTTAGGTAGTTCGCGGTCATGGCTTCCGCAGGTTCTACCATGCGTTTATCTGCCCGCAGCCGAAGCGTACGCTTCAGTTATCATCTGCTCGCAAAACTTTCGAACATGGCGATATATGACCGTGCATATTATTTATCGTCAGCGCGGCATACAATTTCGCTTGAGGCATTGCGTGTCACACCGTTCTTGCGAAAACGTTACTGCAGGATAGTACATAATCAACGGTGTGTATCTATTATTGGAGGTGATTTGTACAGCCGGTAAAAGGCTTGTCTATAACACAGCTTTCGTACTCTCAGCCCTATCCTGCCCCGCCGGAGCGGGATTTGAATTAAACTACTGCGGAATTCTGAAGTATTAGCCCTTCGCTTTTGCCTCCGACATGTTTGGAACGAGTATGTTCCGGCAGTTTTCGGATGTAGCTGGTTGAAGTTGAAATCGCTGTTATAGACAAGCGTTTTACTGACTGTACCTATTTGAGCGGGTTTTGTCTAGCGTTTTTGTCGTCTGGCCGGAAGCACATCATTCAAAGCTTGTGAAGGGGAGAGTTAAGACCGAAAGTATCAGCCTGGCGTGAGAAGGAGGGTGAGTGAGAGCAGAAAGAGGACGAAAAAAAGAGGGGAGTGTAGTGATTTTACTCGATAAAAAAATAACTGTAGAGGGCTTCGTCAAACAAGACCTGTGAAGAGCAGAGCGAAATAAAACAAACAAATTTGAAAAGTTGTGGTTTTCGCTATCCCTTTCTTCGCAGCACATACCCAGTGCGGTGATTTGCCTGAAATTGGGAGCTGTGAGGAGCGGTCCGATTTGCAAAATTCACAAAAAATGTGAATTAAAAAAAATTAAAGTTGTAGAACAGTGCGTGTCGCGTGACACGGGAACGTGATGAAACGTGTGAAGGGCAGGTAGGTGCACAACCGCCGCGCAGAAACCGGATCATAGGGAGACTGTTGTGCGCCGGTATTCTTGCTGACGTAGATCGCTATGAAATGAAAGAGAAGTAACCTACGAAAAAACGGTATAGCAAAAAAGAAGCCGCTCGAAGTAATGCCAAAATTCACGCGAAAGGACAAAGAAATGAAAGCGAGGAAAAAGAAAAGTAACCTCCGGAAAAACGGTATAGCAAAAAAGAAGCCGGTCGAAGTAATGCCAAAATTCATCCCAAAGGACAAAGAAATGAAAGTTAGGAAAAATGCACAAGTGCAAAGTATAAGTTCATAATTATCGCAAGTACAGTGTAGGAGTTGTGAATATGTATCCCAAGCACTATGTATCAGTTGTTAATAAGAATCGCCAGTGTTTCGCTTTTAATCCCGTATGCAGACTTAAGTGCCCCTAGGAAATTTTGTATCTAAAAGCGGACGAAGGGCTTCGATAATACCGAGCAGGAATTACTTCGAATGTGGGGCGTTTCGATCCCCCGCTTTCCTTTTTTGCCAGGTGGCCTTAGTCACGTGATCGCACTATCTTCCACCGTCCGCTGAAATGTGCCAATACTGCTCCTTAGGACGACAAATTTCCAACAAAAAGCGCATATAAATGCCTAATATAAAAATAAACAAACTTTGTAGTGAAATACAGATAAATAAAATAAATCGCGATAAAGTAAAGTAGTTGGATTTGCCTGCCCCCAGTAGCCACCAGTGCCGCAGTGGAGCGAGCGATCACGCTGAAAAATGGGCCACACCCTAGTCGCGCCCATTTGGAGCTCGGGGCGCAGCACCGGTTTCGTTACCGCAATAATCAGCAAATAGCACGAATCGCATTTTTAAGGTGCTTTAACTCCGTCTAGAAATATTATCATCACGTTACGTGGGCGTCGCGAGAGCTCGTGTCTCCCGAGTCGCACTCAATCTTGGGCCTTCCGGAATAGCACCCCAAGACATGTTTAGACACAGCGAATGAGCTGATGCGCAGGCAAAAAGAACGCAGTCATGCGGGTGCAGCTACCAAAAAACACCATTTCCCATCACAGGAGAGCTATCTGTAACGACCACAGAAATTTATACCCGTAGTTTCTGCCATTTTGTCTGGATAGGATGCTAGTCAGCTAAACCTTACAGTCCTAAGCAGAAGATGCGGGCCAACAGGAAATACAACGTGGGCACTTTGCTACTCCCGTCTGCGCACCCGACTCATTCCTGTCCATTTCTATCCGCTTCCTGCTCTGCGCCTTTTTCCGCAATCAGCGAACTCCGCTTTTTGAAGGCCAGAAACACCAAGTAGGGTCCACCATGATTCCTTGTGTAGAAGCAAGTGGCAACCACGCGTATTGAGGAAGCGGATCAGCCTTTCCCGAAACTTTCCCGAGCCCGTGTATAGTATGAGAAGAACAAGCGTATACTCTGTCTGCGTTAACGCAGTACGGGTACTCGCACGCCAAAAGGAAACGGAAGTAAACAGACGCGTGAGAGAAGGCAAGTTGTTCAAAGCTTTCCGGACGGTCGGAGGCTGGAGTGAAGCTTGTAGACGCCCGATGCGCTCACATTTGGCGTCGGTGGCTCGTGAAGTCTAGAGACATTTTTCTTCGCATCCCCACTTTCTATTTCCCCTCAGTGACTTCCTTTGCTGCGCTGTCGACATTAGGGGAAGGGAAGTTTCTACGCCAGTTGCGCTACCTCATTTGTCTTTTTCTGTGTCCAGCCCTCTCCGACCTGTTTTTCTTTCATTAATCGCCTCTTCTACTGGCACTCTACGTCTCACTTTCCTATTCTCAGCGATGACTCTGGTCTGTGTCCACATCTTACAACGTATAGTGTGCTATAAGTATGATTCGAAAAGTCTCCTTTTCCGAAGCACGAGCTGTAAAAGCGGGCCTCCGACGGCCTAGACGCCATTTACGCAGTGCGCTTAAAAGGTCATTCAAAAACTGTTACTGAGGTAGATTGATAAGCAGTACGATTCATTACCCACGGTTTAACATAACGTCTGGCTATTGATCAGCAAACGACAATGTTTTGGTTACAGATTAGAGCTGACGACCATCAGTACCCATTTGGAGAGGTATTTTTAAACAAGATAGTTCTTTATGGCGTACTTAAGCGTGAAAATTAGGGTCGGTGTGTGTCTGTCTGTATCACGATGCAGCCTTCCGGACAAAGGTTGAAACAATTCGTCATAAAAAGTTCATATAGGCAGAACCGTTCTAAATTGTTAAAACGGCTGACGTAAGTAATACACGTCGTCACCATTGAGCACCCAAGTCAAGTTCAGGCACGTTTGAGATCAATTGTGTGTACTGAACCGGCAGTCCCCGAGTTTTTTAAATTAAGAAAATACGTTAAGTTGGTTTGTACGACAGTAAGTGAAAATTAGCAACCCCTTAAAGATGGCGCCGGGAGGCTCGAGATTGTGCCAGATAAAAGTGCGCGCAAAAGGAAGAAATCTTCTTTTGGTGTTTTTTCAGGCCTAAAAAGAAAAAGAAAACACAAAAAAATCGCGCCAATCCACCCCGTGAATGTGGTTGGAAAGCAAAGCTGTAACTGGCACCCATAACGATTACCCATGCGACGTCACTTAAATTCACTCACATCGCGTTACAAATAGTAATACCAGAGAGAAGTGAAATGCACTTAACCACACTATTACTTCAAAGAGATATTTTTGGTAAGGTTAAATCAATGCATGATGCATGAACGGTGTTTGGTTGAGTTGTATTGATGTAGCACAAGAGTGGAAACTTTTTCTATAAAATTAAAGTAAGCTCCAACCCGGTGTTAGACGATCTGACTTCTCCGTCTCTGCGCCGCGGACGGAGGTGACGAGATTTGCGGCAGAGAAGAGGGAGGAGGCGGAAGAAATACTTTTGTTCAGATTTCTGAACGGGCCAGAGTGCAGCCCTGGGGAGTGATTCCTTATTCTGTGGGGCCCATATTCATTCCGCGCACACTGTGTTCTGTCCACCCGCTGAAGCTGGGTAGGTAGAGAGGGCCTGGGCAGGAGCATCTCCCATTGCTCTGGTTGGGTAGTTGACCGGAAAGAGAGGAGGGTGCTCAGGATTAAAGTCGCACACTCCGATCACGGGATGGAGTGTTCCTACTTCTGAGTAAAATTTACATTCAGCGTCGTAGCCATTCGGATACATCAAGTGAAGAAGCGTAGACTGTGGGAAGGAGCCCGGATTGTATGAGCCGTAGGGTAGTTTGTTGTTCTCTGGAAAGGTCAGGGTAAGGCGAAGGCATGGTCTGTCTCAGAAGGTGATAATGCTGGGTGATCTCCCTGAACGTGACAAGCGGGTGACTGTCCTCGTGCAGCTCCATAGCACGGGAAGTAAAAGCGCAGGCTTGTTGGGTGGACATATTTGTTGCCCTTCTTTGAAGCGTGAGGGGTGTCCAGATGAGCTGTATGGAACCGTTTGGGGAGTGGTTTTTTAGCACGCGCAGTGCAGGTCAGGACACAAAACTCGACTGGTGATTCCAGTAGGCTTGCTTGGAATCGGTGACTACCCTCCAAACCCCTGGTTGAGTGAGAGCCAAGGTGATGGCTGCCTCTTCTGCTGTAGTCATTTCTTGGGTCCTAAGCGAGGTACACGCAAGGAGGTTGGTTCTGTAGGTAGCCACGATGATGGCGTATTGCTGCCCTCGATGTTTGTAGGCGTCTGGTTAGATAACTGCATGAACCCCACCGAGGGTGGTGTTTAGCGCTTGAGCCCGTGCTTTTCGGTGACCCTCGTCATGTGAGGGGCTCATATTTCTAAGCGAAGGAAGCATCTTTAGTTTTGGTCGCCAAGAGTCTGGTAGTACGTCAAGCGGAGTGACATTCTGGGCTGCACAGCCAATCTGGTGAAGCATGCGGTTACCCACCGCAGTTCTGAGTCGGACCTTCTGGTTAGAAAGATGGCCTTCTATCAACTCTTCCACCATGTTGTGGAGCCCCGTTCTAAGCAGCCTCTATGTGGACGCACTCATGAGACGACCAATGGTCTGCTCGACCACCTTTCTTATCATTATTTAGTCTTCCTTGTCGAGAAGAAGACAGGGAATTGACGTAAGCGACTCTCGAGAGGAGAAAAGCTTCAATTAATCGAAAGGTACTGGATTTTTTTAGGCCTCGCTTCTTGGTGGCAACTCGCCTGATCATGTGTGTGCTGTTTTTTAGGCGCTGCAAGGCGACGTCACTCTTGGTGTTAGCCTCGAGATGTAGGCCCAGGATGTTGACGCTGGGGCTTGGAGTGATGGCCTGGCCATCAAGGAGTATTTGAATGTATTACTTGATTTGGCGTGAGTGCGGACGACAAGGAGCTGTAATTTTTTACGTGAGCACTGGAGGCCACAGGTTTTAGCACATTGGCGTACTAGAAGTGAGATGCTATGCACTGGTGTGAGCTTGCTTTAATTTTTGTAACTCTTAGCATATGAGCAAGCTGCGCACAGGGCCGCTAGATGGGCGTGAGTGGTCGCGTGACAGTTTCACGTGGCATTCAGCGAGAACGCAGCGGGTAAACCCGTAGATGTGCTTGATGAGTACACCACCTGTATTCCCCGTCTTCGCGTGGGCTCGTAGCTGAATCGGTAAGACGACGGGCTCTCGCTTTGTTAGTCTATTATTTCCAGGTTCGATTCCCGGCGGTGCCAGTAAATTCTTTTATTGTTCGCTGGAGTTTTCTGGTGACACCAACGGTCGCGAAAGAACCCTTGGGGGGTAGAGGTAAAAAGCTTTGCTTTATAAACGCGCTCTGTCGGAGCAGGCGGCCCAGAAGCAGTGCGAAGGCGGGAAGAATAAATTGCATTGAACAAACGCCCGTCCAATCACTCACAAGAGTAGTGAGAAAGGGAAGGCAACAGCCTGAGAGGCGGTACCGGAGAGTGGATAATGGGTTATGCCACCCAGGCAGCAGACGAGTATCGTCTTTCGAGGACACTTACAGTGAAGCAAACAGATATGCGGCCAATTTTTTGTAGAAAATATTGCTTCTTGTAACTGCCTTTGCCCACAGAACTCAATCAGCGCAAGCGTCACAGCCCAGCTTGAGTTATCAACGGCCACTTTTAACACGCGTCATGCCATCGACGACCGCAAGACGAAAACATATAACGTAACGGTGCAGTAATAAGTGCCGCTAGAAGCTAAAGGAGGGTTCAAGTGACGAAGACGACAAAAATTCAATGGCAGATTTTCCAGCCCGCCAACCAGGTTGTAAGTTAAAAAAGGAATGCAGACACCAATGCGTTCTTTAGAAAAAAATTTTAATCGGCGGATCCTACAAATTGAGATTTCAGCGTGTCCGCCGCAAGAAGTTGACATGGCGAGTCACGCACTGGGTGACTCGCTGACTTGATTGTAGGGTTTTAACGCGCCGACGCAACGCAGGCGATAACGGGTACAATATTTTACATTTGTTTGTTGAAGCCCTAGCGCATACTGCCAGCGGATTTAAAATCAAAAGTGGCGTGTTAGAGTGTCGTCTGTGGCGCAACCTGCATATAGACAAGCGCGCTGTCGTCTTTACCTACGTCAAGTCTTCGTCAAAATTTTCTAGGCCAAGCCAAAGGCGCCTGCACCACAAAACTTTCAAAGAATAAGTTTAACCTTTAGCCTTGACCAAACTATTCTGGTAGTAAAACAGAAAGGGTTTTTTTCTATCTTGGCAGCATAAGGCCTTTCAAAGTTATAAGCTCGTACATTGAATTTTTTCCGGCCGGTGTACTTCAGGTATGGCCTAGAAAGTTTTGACTACGGCTGCATGCTTTTGGCGTCTTTTTAGGCCTCGCATATGCCATACTCTACGACAAAAAACGGAGCGTCGTTGATCAGTTATGATTCATCTCTTTAGCCACCCTATGGGTCATTGCTGAGTGGACTTGCACCTATGCTGAGGACCTATGCTGAGGGGAGTGGGCTGGTGGTAAGCTTAGTTTTAAGAATAGGGCATGAGGCGTATCCCACACAAACACCAGCCACGAGTCGTTTTGTCAACGTTGGCTGAGAAATATGTCAGTAAGAATGGTTTGCAGGAAGCATAATGGGTTAAACAGAATTTGAGTGAGAGGAAGTGTTCCTTAGAGACCAGTGTGAGTGGCTACGAGTGTTGTTTTTCTGTAGAATGTCATGGGTACCTGGGGTTGATCAGGAACATTTTATCTCAAGCTAGCCGAACTGTCGTTGTCGTTGTTGCAAACCTTCAATTTCATCGCGGTGATGTGGAGTGGTTTCTGATTGATTGTAGGGTTTTAACGCGCCGACGCAACGCAGGCGATGAGGCGCGCCGTAGTGGAGGGCTCCGGATTAATTTTGACCACCTGGGGATCTTTATCGTGCACCGAAATCTCGTACACACGGGCGTTTTTGCTTTTCGCCTCCATCAGAAAAGCGGCCGCCGTGGCCGGGAATCGAACCCGCGACCTTGTGCTCAGCAGCGCAACGCCTTAGCCACTGAGCCACCGCGACGGGTGATGTGGAGTGGTTTCTGAGTTTAGGAGACATATGCTGCGACCGTGTGGCCTCAGCCTTACAGACCAGCAGTTGCTGGACATCCAAGTCGGCGCAGGCCGTCATGACGGCCTGCGCCGGCTGCAGGTTCTTCCAGAGCTGGAAAAGGGCAAGTGGTGGGAATAAAGGTGGGAAGGCTGCGTTATATGTGCACCCCAAGATCATATCTTGTGGTGTACGTAGGTGAGTGGAGTATTTGTAGATGGCAGTGTATTCAGTGGGGTGCATGCGATGAAGCCCATTCGGCTGCGCACAGGCGTTTGTTTCAAGTCTGAGTTTCAATCCATTCTATGAGATCTAATCTATTGGGAAGCTTAGGGTGAAGAGGTGAGAGGTCTTGTCATGACGGTGACCTGTGGTGATGTTTCGTGATATCTTGAAGTGTGGTCAGGGGAACCATACCCGGTGTTCCCGAAAAGGCCTGAAAGGAAAGTTCACCGGCTAAGCAAGATGGAAGGAATGCGTCCACGCTTTTTCAGCCTCAGTGCGATGCTCCTATGCTATTTGATGAAATGCCCATGGTATGGTAGAAATGGACGGGGGAAACCACCGAAGTAAAATTTCGCGAAGGGTAAAAGGTAAATGGGAGCGTGGAAAAATATAGTTTTCCTCTGTGACATGAGCGCAACCTGAAGTTTTCGGGGCACTTCATTTGTGGACGGCCAGTTTAATGGGAGTTCTCTCGCACTTCGTGGCCAGATTGCCCAACGAGCTGTGATCATTTTAGGCCGTTCTGACGAGCTCGCTCTGCTCGGGTCTAATGGGTTTCCCGATGACCGCGGGGGCTGGTCCGACGCTGTACCGGGGGAGGGGAAGCTGGGAACTCGAAGGCTCAGGACTCCCGGTGTGGTCGGCATTGGGCTGTCCCCGCCGGGTTTTCACGCACCAAATTACGCCCACCCGGAAGAGCCCTGGTGTGATCCGCTGCTGCCGTCAAACTTAACGGTAAGAGATAGATAGAACTTAATTCGAGCCCTTGAGGTCACCGTTGAGGCGGCCTCCGACGGGGTGGTCCCTTATTCACAGGGACTTAACGGTAAAGCAAACGCCCGTAGCCATATTGTGCTCTTGCATTGGTGACCCTATAAGAGAAGAATAAACATAGATTTTTACAGGAACCTCACCTTCCGTCCGCTTCTCTGTTTCGCATTTAGGCTGGCCAACTCGGATTTAAGTCAGCTTGTTGAGCGCCCTTCTCCTACCCTTATTGCTTGGTATTGAAACAGTATACCCAGGAATATCACCCTTACAATATCCCAAATGCCTGAATGGGGTGTATTTTTATGAAATATGTTACGCCCTCAATTTAATAATATAGATTTTATGTGTAGCTTCAGTCTGACTTTCTGCCGACATACACGAGTTAAAGTTTGGTCGAACAAAGCTTTCAACATTTCAAAAGATACTGCTAGGTGCATGCTAGAAAGCGCGAATCACATCGGTGTGTACCTATCGCCTGTTTCGGGCTGATTAAGTGTATTTCCCACTCTGACTTAAACTAGGTTGGTTTGATTCCAGGCGTCTAAAAGCCCTGGAGGGAACATTGTCACGATTATAAAGCCCTACGTTCAGCTTGTGGAATGTTTCAGCCTTTAGGTAACCGGCTGTACAGCTCATCAGCCACCTTAGTTGAGAAGAGTGGGCCAGAGATATATTTATATCACAAAAAATACAGCCAAACCTTTAAGCTAGCAGACAGTTCCAAACACAGGCAGACACCCTTTCTAGCAGAAAGAAATGCGCGTGATAAAGTATGTGATAAACAACTTTTTAATTAGAAGCGGGATCGTTGTACACACGGGTAAGACAAAATATCCCTGGAGAGAGTGTGGGGGTGGCGTTAAACAGTTCACGTTTGAAATGCTTCAGCTGTGTCAAACATGTGCATTCAATGTGTGAAGAAACTCTAGGCGCAATGTTGTGGCAAAGACAGAAGTATCTTTTGTAAACGCGCGTGTATTTCTTCGAAGAGTGCAATTTGCGCACATAGAAGCGCACATAGAAGCGTTGCAGACATAGTAGCGTTCTCTTTTATTTAAGCCTTGAGCCTCACAGTAAAGAAAAAACGGTATGTGCGAACAGAAACAGTGTATATACTCCTTGCTATTGACGCACGTCCCTTCACGGTGCGCGTCAAGGTTCTCTACATAAAGCGGGGAGCACTCTAAAGGAAGGGACCCAACAACAAAGCAGCACCTTTTTCCTACATGTGTGGCGCAGCCGTAGAAAAAAAAGTTCGAAGTCTCGCGAAGGTTCAGTAAAAGGGCAATAGAGCTTGGAAGCCCATCTTATCGAAGTGATCGGCAGAAAATGTGTCTCCCTCGATTAAACTTCAAGCTCCAAGAACGCTCATGGTTTCTTTTCGAATTTGGGAATCTCCGCTATCTTTCTTTTTGCTGTTCGAGACGTGGTTTTCGTTGAGGGTTTTCTGTTTACCCAAGTTGAACGCCACTTATGTTGAAAGCAAGGCGGGCCGATGAGTGTTTCGACGGCGCTGCATCCAAGCCAAATAGTTGCTTGCTTTTAAATAAGTGTCGACTTGCCAGTGAGGGGAAGCTCTTAGGCTTCATGAACTCTGCATCTTTTGAAAGGATCTAAATAGCACTATCTTAAAGGCAACTAAATAGCAATGGTACACTGCAGCCATTGAAAATGTGGACAATGTTTCTACGCAGAAGGGCTGTATGCGTCAATCGTAAACTTGGGACTCTCAGTGGCTTCAAGCAGAAAGGGTGCTTTTGCAAACAGCAGTTGATGGAGCCAAGCATGTGAAGAGTAAAAATATGACAAACAGGCAAAAAGCGAACGGAGCCATGCTGGAGGGAACTAGGAGGTTTTCGTAGATCGCTTTTTATTTCTCAATTTCTGAGATATGCAGCGCATGTAGGACTGTTGTTATGACAGCTATCGTGGCTTGGAAAGGCTTTGGTGGCTTTTTAAAGGGCCCTGCAACTCTTTTTTGAAACTTTTTTTCTGAATCTTAATTGCTTTCAGAACGTAATGAACCAACACATCCAGTACATAGAATGGGGGATCACAAAATACCTCAGCCAAGAATTACTGCTACGTGCGCATCAGGTAACTTGGAAACTTGCTAAAAATATTTCTCGCTCTTTGCGGGTCTTGGCGTTCTTCAACCGATTGAATTACGCCGTTACATCGATGGAGATATTGGCCGGCTTTCCTGTAGAAGCAATACATGCCCTCGTTAGCGACTTGATAAAAAAAGCCACAAAAGCAAAGCCGAAACGGTAGGTGGATCTGCTGCGACGAGTAAGTCACGCAGCGCCGCTTTGTGTTGGCAATAACTAAAGCTTTCCGAATGCTACCAGACGCGATGGAAGTAGTGAAACTGTTTATAGGAAATACTTTGTTTATAAACGTTCGACCACAAATTGAGCAGTTGAGAACCGAAAGATATCGCCTCTGTTCTTGGACATTCTTCACTATTCTTAGTACATAACGGTATATTTTGATGCGGGCCGGAACCTAACCATATTCGCAGCAGTTTTGCAGATTGTTTCTCGGTTTTCTGGGGTTTCGTGTACCAAATATACCCCCCTTTACATTTTCAGCAAGGCCAAATCTACTATCCACGTCGTACGAACGGCTTCAAAAACGTGTATCTAAAAACGCCAGTCCGATTTCGCAATGTCAGTTTCGCATGTAAGTATAAAGGTGACGAAGACAAACTAATCGTCGTGCACAGTGTTTCGGAGTCCCATTTTTTCACGGTGCCAACTTTTATTGAAATGTACATCAATAAAGTCTGCAGGAAATTCCCCCGTGGTTTTATCGCACCAAAAACCCTAGCTTATGCAGCATGGCCTTCAAAATGCTGCTTTGAATTTGTATTAGCAATTATACTCACATCCCTAATACTCTTCAAGTCCCCCCTTTCTAATAAAAAAAGAACCTGCGGCATAGTTCCATTGGTAACATTATTTTCAGTTCGTTGCCCCAGATTTTTGTTTCCATGGCAGGGCTTAGTTACTCGAGTCGAGCAGGACGGGGACGTGCGAAGAACCCTTCAGGAAAATTGCGACCCGCATGAGTTCAAACAACTCGGAGCTAACGTTCCCCATTTTTTTTTCGTGTCAAGTGGTCGCTTTGGAAATCGTCGTTAGCCGAAGAGGGGACAGCTAGGCCATTTCAACGCGAAACACAAGCGGCTGCCGTGTGCCACAGGTTATAAGAAACATAGTCGCCTTATAGCCTGAACAGCGAGCATGTTCAGACTGCACAAATTACGCCAGAGAAACAAACAAGTAACGAATTATGAAAAAAAATACTGTATGCGCTTGCCGCGCCCAAAGATGCTAAATAAGCGCTAATTAGCAAGGCGACGGTGCAATAATCTGGGCTTTATGCAGAGGCAGTAGTTTTCTTGGCTTTCTCAATCTTCGGCCAATCTCCACACCGTGATGCTTTCTTCACAATATAAGCGGCTGCAGGAGAGTTTTGTTTCCGTTGCGGACTCAATTGTACGCGAATACGTGCTACAGAAGGCAACACTGCAACTTTTTCAAGAGGAGCTCTGCGCGAAATGTGTGGGTTCTCTAGCCAACCCTTTGAAGTGGTGCATCGGCGTGAATATCGCAGCTATATGCGATGGCTGACTTGAATCTTGCGTAATTTCTGTTCTTTCGCCACGTGGGCCAATGCGTAGCTATATGTCTTTAGGGTGTCCGATATTTCTCTCGTTAAAAATCCACTAATAAGATTTGAACCACCCACAGTGGCGTGCTTTTGGAAAAACATGGATATAGTGCATTCCCGTGCTCAAAGTTCGCTTTGAATGACAACGCAAGGACTAACTCACCAAAGAATACGCATAGTCTATTTGAGGTAACAGAGTCACCGTGGTAATGAAAATATTTACTGCTATTTGGCCTAATGATAACAGACATCTTTTTTACATTATTCAATACCATGTTTGGTTTAGTGTAATCAAATGAAAAAAATGCAAATTTTGGGCGTTTTTCGAGCGGAACCTACACCTCGGCTATGAGGCGCGCGTGAGTGGAGGGAGCCACATTGATTTCGATAACCTGGGTATTTTCAACGTGCGCCAAAATCTCGACACACGGGCGTTAAGGTTTCTCGCACACATCAGAAAAATTGGCGCCACGGCTCCGATCGAACCCCGCTTAGCGGCATAACGGTTTAGCCATCGAGAAATCCCGGCAAGCTAGTATTATGAAAAATGGCAGCGTCTCCAGTCCGTGGATGATGGCGAGGGTGCAGAGTACCGGGACTGGAAATGACATCCAAATTGCACCCCGAGTGACATCCGATTTGCGCCTCAACCGTCATTCGTTTCAGCCGCCGTGAGTAGCCCCTTGGTTATTCCCTAAATGAAACTGCAACTCACGGCTCAAATGAATTTCGATTCATTTTCGCTTGACGATGGTGTGCGCACGGATGGACGCGGACGGGCACTGGGAGGTCCTAACGTACTCCGCACCGTTACAGGCGAGGGTGTAAGCCGTTTGACTCTCGGGTACTACCTCACGGTCGTAGCCCAATGGGTAAGACGACTGACACTAACTTTGTCTGGTTTGCCAGACAGAGGCTCGAATCCTCCCGGTGCCTGTGTGATTTTTTGCGATGGTAAATGCCATGCGCACGGACGCGGACGGACATTGTGCGGTCCTAAGGTATTCCGCACCTAATAAAAAACATTTTTTTTTGGATCGGTACCCTTTCCTTACGGGCGTTAGCGAACTTGCAAGCGTCCGGTCCGGTACGTAAAAATGATTGTCTGGCTGCGCAGTACAAACGTTCCTTTTCGTTGGATATGCGCTTTTATAATTGCACGCTGTGCGACGGTGCTTCTTACTCAGAAGAAATGATTCGTAACTCAACGTGAGTTTTTCTTTGATCGCAGTTTTCGTGCTTAGAGGTAAGCCACGTGGCTGCTCTTCTGAGGCCATGAAATTTAAAAAAAAAAAAAACTTAAGAAGAATAAAAAAATCGCGGTTAATTACTTTAGAGCTAGCGTTATTATGATGTGATTGGGGGTTTAACTTGCCAAAGGTAAATCTCGGCTGAGACGCGCGCAGTAGGAGTGGGCTTCGCGTTAATTCTGACCACCTGTGGATCTCTAAAGTGCTCCGTAATCACGACACAGGAGCGTTTTCGCTTTCAGCCTCCACAAGAAAGGCAGCCACCGCGAGCGTTATCGTAACCGCAAATAAATTGTTACTTTTGGCTTCATTTGAAGACGTCGTCATGTCAAAAACCTCTAACGAGGGGTCGCTCAAACACATGTGTACAGCAATATATGGGTTGCAAGCCGCTTCCGTGCCTAGCCCATTAGAGTAGTAATTCGCATAAGAATGAGTGGGCAGAAAGAGTCGAGAGGAGAACAAAAAACAAAAGTGACAATCCCGCTCTCTGGGATGAAAATGGGCGGTTCCGGAGTAAAGAAAATTTGCTCTGAAGACAATGTCACGATGAACAATCGATTGCCCGGTCATGGGCTACTTGAACGCGAAATGTTTCCTGTCTGTCTCTCTGTAGCGCGATTCAGCCGCCAGGCTAAAGTGAAACCTATGCTGCACATTAAGTTTTACGTTAAGTTTAACGTTAACGTTAACCTTAACTTAACGTTTAACGTTAAGTTTAACATTAAGTTTAAACGTGAAATCCCAGGTGGCGATGTTCATACTTGTCAACATTGCTGAACAAGAAAAAGACAAAATGCAAATATAAGGCAGAAAATCAATGCGTAATTGATATTTTCAGTGTTCCTTTATAACAAATTCATGGATGCTTGATTCGAAGGAACTACTGCATCTACTGCATAAAAAACAATTCACCCCGTCTCCTGCTGTCGCTCGCGCCACAATGGCTTGTAGCGGCATTTTAAGAAATCAAAGGGAAGCAGTTAAGAAAGGTTCCACTAGATAGGTTTCAGGTTCCGCTTGAAACGCACGTGGAGTAGGGCAACGTGGTTCCATAAATTCTAAATAACTAGGGTGCCTCGACTCACGCGTGTCTCCGCCGTACGACAGAGCTGGCATCGAGGCACCCGGCCTGGAGCACTGGAATGCGGCATCTTTGAAGTAACTTGAGGAAGCCTCTAGCGTGTTTACCTTGGAAGGAGCGCCAGTGGAGAAGAACAGCCTTACACGTGAGCGGGAAAGTGAAGGGCGGCATTTTCTTTGCAAATGTTTTGTGAAAAACTGCCGTCTTTCGTTTTCATTTGCAACGAAAGGAGCAGATACGCGGCCATTCGTTTCTTAAATCTTGTGGTTCCACAATACATTTATGTGAGGTGCAAGTGCCACAGTATTAAATAACATGCCGCACTACCCATTCCATCTGAGTATTTTTGGCCTTTTACAAACACTAGAATGCATTTTACGCTTGTTGGCCCGCGCCCTGGAAAAAGAGGAACGACGCACCCTGTCTGAATGCGGCAATAGGGGCAGTGTCTGGATTTTTGTAGGGCCAGTTTTAAATTGTTGGGTTTTACAGGTGTTTCATAGAAAAATACTAAATAAGCATTCGCGCCCATTCTAGGGACGTTATGGGAAAAATCCAAAATGCCTGCCCAGTGTATTAAAGAATATATACATACTAGGAATTTTTTTTTAATATTGGTTGCCATCCAGCCGTGCGAGAGTGGATGTCCAGCAAAGCTGTTGTGAACCACTACAAATGGTTATAGAGGAGGGTACGAAAGGTTTCTCGCCCTCTCGGCGGGCTTGTCGGTTGCATTCGGCTACCGTAATCAGACAAAGGTACCGAGTATCGGCACTTTCTTCTTCTATTGTTTCGTGCCGCCGCTATGATCATTGGCCAATTCGCCTTAAGTGACATTTGTTTACACTGCAACAGTTCATGGACGGTGCCATTTAGTTTTTATGCGTTTTAGTCGGTCTTATCTGGTAGGCATAACTTGTTCTCCCTGCCCTGCCGTTGAGTGCGACTGACGTCGTTCCGAATGCGAATCAAAGATAACGCGTGTAAGACCATTTCAGATTCAGGAGTGTGTCCAAAGATGCAGCAAATGGTAGGTCCTGCCTAGCCTGACGAATGCTCTCGGTGTCTTGGGCAAGAACTGCGCTATTTAGTGACACTAGTGACACTAATCGAAGACTAGTCTAGTCTTCGAAGATAACCTGCAAACACAATCTTTACCACGAACACATGGGGGTCTTATTGTTCACAGGCGCCCATGCATCCATAGTGCGGTTTTGACACTTGTTATATGGTTTCCTTAAACGAATTCTGAGCTGTATGCTGCAGGCCTGATTAGCTTGACGCGAGCGCTCGGCGTTAGGACTTGGCGTTTTTCCCCCGTAGATCGTTTTTGGCCTCGGCGATGAAACCGTTGGGGGTAGAGGTATACAGCTTTGCTGTAAAAGATGATTTTTGAATGTTAATTGCGCCAGGACAAATAGGGCACAGAGCGCCAAGGAAGTGTTTTGATGAATAGGTGACTATTTGCTGTAAAAGGAAACGTCAGACAATGTAGGAAATCCTGTGGCTGTTCTGCCCAAAAGATACGTTGGTCAAAGTTACCAGTCCTGCAGTGTTGTATGTGAGCCTTCTAGTCTTGTTCTGCGCGTCATTTTTGCTGTTGCAATTTACGTACTTTAAGTGTATTCGGCCGCTGTAAAATCACTGATCACTTTAGAGCGCTGTACACAAGTTTTTCATTGTCCTAGGAGAAGTAGCGCTACAGAGGGTTTCAACTTGGAGGTCACAGGGGCCATTAAATGTTCAATGTCTGGGTAGAGTTTCAAAGGCAGTAGGATAATTTTTATCGTCGGAAGAGATGACTAAATTAGTTTTTTCTCCAATTTAGGGCCGTAGTCCGAAGGAAACACGTGCTGTGAGGAAACTCTGCCGTGAGAAAACTAAAGGATCATTTTGCACGGAATAAAGAGGTGCGTTACGGGTGACGCTCGGAGAAATTGCAAAACACGTTGCCTCAGTAAGGCCTTTGAAAAAAAATTACCTAAACTTCCGACATTGTTGTAGGCATGGTTTTTTAATTGCTTAGATGGTTTTCGTGGCTCCTAGGAAGAACCTTAATGGCACCAAGTTTAAATATTTACGAGACTGTGGCCATGCGACCGGTTCATTATAAAGGCGCAATTACCATTTGGACAAAACCAGTAATGTAAGATTTCGAATGAATTATATAAAATTGTGGCATGCCTTCGTGCACAAGCACAACGCTTTGTTAAGCAGTCCCCTTGCCAAGTAAACACCGTAGCATTTAGATTTAGGCTCAAAAAACTTGAAAATAATCTTGATTGAGAAACCTCTCTGAAGTTTTCTTTTGAATCAAGAAAAATCGCGCCTGCAGGTTCTTTACAGTCGATGCTTGCTCTGCAGTCTTTAAGGGAGAGAGCAGATTGGGTACCCAATCAAACATGTTTTTGATACCCGTGTGGGAAATATTTTTGGATGTAGAAAGAAACGTGTTCCAATAACTTACAGGCTACTTGTGCGATGCAAGTTAGGCAATAATTACTAGGTAAAGTTGAAAGACTTTTTTTCAGGGAAAGCAACGGTCTTACAAATCTTCCAGTCTCCTGGAACATTTCAAATGAAATTGAATTCTGATCTATAACCGTGTGATATGATATGTTTTGTTTGTTTCATGAACTATGGATATGAATAATGCACGCGCCAGTTGTATGTCAGATCTGGGACGATTCAGAAAGTTAAATTTTTATTACGATTGCCAAGAAATCTTGCTGCAATGTTAATGCGAGTGTGTAGAAGTACTTTCTAAGACTTTGTGTATGTGCAAACAATTTTATCGCAGTTCTACTTGCTTCTTACCCCGTTACTTTCGAAGGAGCCGTGGTGTACTTGCTAAGGCATTTTAATTTTTCTTGAATCGGGACGTGTCATCATTCCTCTACTCAACATCGTGAGGGGCAATATGATATGTTTCTCACAATAGGAAGCAACAAAGGCCCCATTTGCAGCGCAGTCCCTGAAAGTGCAGCGAAAAAAAAAACGTCTTGCCTCCAGACTGCCTTGTTACGTTAATCTCTATGATTATACGCTTTAGAATTATCCCTCTTAAAGTGTTACAATCCATAACTGTTTCTAATAGTAATTTCCTTCCTCCGCGTATGCTTCGCCTTGATAGTAAGGTTCCGCCAGCATCCGGGAGCAATCGAGGAATTTTCGTGGTCAATGCTCGATTAAACTGCGAAAAGGAAATATAAAAACACGAACAGCCAGAAGATGTTTGCGAACTTCCTCTAATGTGATACATTGTTTCCTAATTCGGGTGTCATTCTTAGCTCATTAAATCACGACGTGTGCGCACTGACCACCGTAGCAATTAGTCCCGAACTCGTCCGAAACAGCCGCATTTTGTAATTTACAGTTTACCTCGCCTGGTTCCATCCGGTTCGCACAGCACCTCTCCTGGCTTGGGGTGATTACTTGCTAGAAGAGGTGCTCAATACCTTTCGGTTATAATCATGATCTTCGTTTGCGGAGTACCACCCACCCCCTTTTTCATATTCTAATGAGTTACACGTCCTCACCACTGAAATGGACAAGCCCTTCGACTCAAACGGAACGTTCTCTTCTAACTCGTTATTACCAAGGTACGTCATCAACAAAACCTCATATTGGCCAGTAGCATCCCAAAAAAAAACACACTGCGAAGGGGACATGTCCACGCCCTTCGTTGGGACACCGTAAGCAGCTCCACCTTTGCTCGGCTGTGACGCTTATCGCTGCTACACCTACTTCAAGCGTACTTTGCGACAACGCGAGCGCGGAAGAACGTACGCGATGTCATCTCCTGCCTCTCTCCCCCCTCCCCCCACATGGGGGCATCGGAGAAGGCCCCAAGCGCTTGCTCGTGGAAATGGAAATGTATTGTATGCCGTCGTTAATGCTCCGCCAGGCTGTTGAAGGGAAAATACACGAGAGGGGTTCATTGCGTTCATCTCGACTGCCGATACTTCTCTGTCTCCTAACCTGCACGCGCGTCTTTACTACGCTTCTACATTCACGCCTCTTCTTTCCTCCTTCCGTAATCTCATCACAATCCCAGTAAACAGCAGACATTTTTCATCCCAAATTACGGCACCGGATGAGGGCAAAGGTTTCCGGGGCACGAAGGCCGTGCAGTCGTGCGCTACGGACAGTTGCAATCTACCTTTGTTTTTCTCGTGTACGAAGCACTACAGTTGAGGCCATCCTTCAGTATTGTGTGCGTACATTTTCTTTTATCTCGCAGCATTCCTATCGCCATGTAGAGAAAGGATTTTCATAGAATCCCTTTCATCATTCATCACAATCTTCCAGGGCGGGCTTCGTGAATTGTTGGTCTCGGTTGAATGAAAGAGCGATGGAAGTCTTTGACCCTGTTCGTTCATCCTACGTAAAAAGAAAAACCGTGCTCAAGACGGTACACAAGAAATAGGCTACACACACATATCACTATGTGTGTGTAGCTGTCCTTTGGATCCCGTCTTGAGCGCTGTTTGAATAAGGGAACACACATGTGGCTCTGCGCGCTGCCCAGCTGAACCATGGGAGTGTCGGATGCGCACTACTCCATGTAGCGTGACGGGCAAGTGCAGCGCAACGTCCAATTTTCATACATAAGCCGTACCTTGTCATGACATCATTACTGGCGCCAATGAAGAGCGACGCTCCATGGCCGCTGTAGGAACACGCGAGAATCCACTGATTCAAGCAGAAGAATCTTCCTATGCTATCAGCAAGGCCTTAGTGTCATTTCACTGTTGCTCCTGTTTATTCTTTTGTATTTCCTACACTGCATGCGTGTGAAACATGATCTTTGTTGTCTCCAGAGTCCACCGTATCAGGTCCTTTGTTCTGTACCAGGCATCTGTCTACCCAGGTATTCAAAATTTGAACGAAGTGATTTCACATCTTCATTGGGGTATCCCGGTTCTTCTCTTCGCTGCGAATAAGGTGGAAACGATCTCGCGTGTGAAGAGTAGCCTCACCGTGGGAGTTTTGAAACGTCAGACTCCGCAATGAATGGCCCACGCGTGGGAAACGGCATTTGTATTCTTCCTGAGGTGGGGAACGGCGGGTACTAAATCAACCATCGGTAGTGTGTTGTCGAAATATGTTCGAGTTTTTGTCTTTTGTATACAACTCTTCAAAATCTCATATACATACATTTTTGCTTTACTTTGTTTGTTCCTGTTCCGTGCATGCATCTTCTTTGAAATAGCATTTTTCAACAACATGTATACAAACAGGTTTGTTTTAGTTGTTTTTTCGGTGCATGCAGCTGCCTTGTCCCCTAGGCGATCTTTTAGAGCTGTTGACACCCGGAATTCAAGTACAAAAACAGACATTTGCGGGTGTATTTGGTTTGAAAATGAAGACAAAAGGAAAGACAGAAAGAAAAAAGTACCGAACAGCAGGTGAGGGAGCTCGCAAAGCAAAATAGAAATATGAGCGGTGAGAATACGACAGAGGAGAGGGTTAGGGTCTTGTCGTCGCGTTCGCTAGGGTGGGACCATGCTGGCTATCACTGCTTTCTGAGTTATTCTACTAAACCGCAGTGAAGAGGGATGCCATTGTTCTAAGCTAGACGCACAAAGAAACAAAGTTTCCGCTGGGCAACTTCCCGTCGGTTTGCACTGAACAGAGCGTCGATCCTCAATGATGCTTTGTTTTCTTCCAACAAGCGTGAAAGTACCTTTCCTCACCTCCGTCTTGTCGTAACAATTGCTAAAACGAAAACCTCGTGCTAGAAAAAAAAAACGAACTTACCGCCGAGTTTTTCGGAAAATATGTCATTTCCTTCTGTCGGATTCGAACTTCTCTACTTCCCGTAGCTAGCTGGATCGGGACGAGTCAGAGGAAAGATTTGTTGCTCGTGGCTTGAGCCAGGGAAGAAGTCGGGAGGCGAGAAACGTTTTCAGTGAAGTAACGGCAAATTCGTTCAAGCCACGCTCTAACTTGGAAGTTTTTCAACGTCGTTTGGGGCCAAAGAGAAGACGAAACAAATGAGAGGGGCTTCGTTCGGGAGCTGAAGACGGCAAGTGTCTTCATAGTTTGATCTTATCTTCCAACCGCACGACTAAGCAAGAAAGCAATGGCGCAGGGCAGAAGCAGCAGCCTAATTGTGCAGAGCGGACAAAGAGTGAACGATGTAGCGAGAAAGTGCTTGAGATAGATCACGACGCTGATTTTATGTCACGTGAGGGACAGTAAATCCTCGTATTCCCTCTTTTGCTTTTGGTGCTGCTTTTTCCGTCGTCTAAAACATTCTACTCTACAATCAGTCGCTCGCGGGCTTTTGCCTTTACTCTTCGGCTTTCTTAATTTCATAGTTTCAATAAAACTCGTCAGTGTTTGCAGCAAAATCCTATAAGAGCTATTCTTTGATTAGTTTCTGTGTTGTTTATCTCTGTTTGGAAACACAATTATTTATTAAGTTTGATGTATCGATACTGGCTAAATGCTCGTTGTAAGTAAGAAAGGTGTAGCAGCAGGCTAAGACTTTCCTTAAAAACTGCGCTGCCGACAAGTTGGCCCTCGAACCGCCAAGGAAGACTCATTGGCGCATTGTGGCATTAGCTTGTTGCTTGTTGCTTGTTGAAGCAGTGTTATGGTGGAAGTAGGTAGGAGGACCTGAGGAAGTCAACTACACACTATCCCGAACACCATTAGGGTTACGGCGCTCTAAGATCAAAAGCTGGGCAACGCTGCACAGTGACAGTGAAAACCAGAGCAATTCAAAATACTGGAACGTCCATACCGATCTTGTGCTTTATCACCTGCCACCTCAGACCGATTTTGGGGCCTCTGACAGGTATCCTGGTTGGTTTCGGTGTTTTCGATGTTCTCATTTCGCCGTAGGTGGACCCGGGTGACGGGGAGTTTGATGTTAAACGAATAGTAACTCTCCCCCTTGTGATATAATTCCGGGTAGATTATGTTACACCTGCTTTTTATTCACAGACGAAACTCCTCTTCTATTCTTCAGTTTCAGCGTGCAGCTGCTGCTGACTTTGAATCTAGTTTCGTTTTACTTAGCGGGTTCGAAAAGAGTTCTTCCAGTTATATTAAAGATTGCCGATTCTTGATTGAATATCGACGCTTTGATAAGTTTCGGTAGTGAAATCTTGAAGCTCTCAAAATTGATAATACGTGTTCAACTGAATTTCTTCCGCGGAGACTTGCTTGAGAGAGTCTGGTGCCGCTAGTCTCTGCATTTCCGCTTGACTATGAAGGCTGGCCCTGAACGAATGAAATTTAAACAATAGAATTACAAAAAGTGAACGGAATTCGCTTGTATTACATTGTACTCGGTTAGGAAAAAAAGTAATCGCTATGCCTTTATATTTCCCGAGGACAGTCTGCACGGTGCTCGCGAGCTCGGGGAGCTAGCCACGGCAAGCTGTTTCAAGTGTCCACAATAGTAAAGATATTCATATATTGTCAGAAAAAGACGCAATGTGGCTACGACCATACGGAACAAAAAGATACAAGATAAGATGGGTGCGTAGAAACGGGAGGGAACAAAACGGAAGCAACAAAACAGACGCGAAGTTCTTTGAAGTAAAGATAAAAACAAAATAGCAACTTACTGCACGGTGGACACGAAGAGAAGGGGAATAACATAGAAGTGTACTGCACTGATGGACTGGAGGCACGTGGGGCCTAATGGGAAAGTAAGCAGCTTAGTACCCTGTTTAAAAGGTAATTACATCATCTCGTTCACATCATCTTCGTCAAGTGACCTTTTTGCTTCCCCGCTCCATCCACCCATTCCACGTACCATAGGCCCGCTGAAGTGTAAGCGGTCCTACGAGAGAGACTCGCGTACAAGCAAAAAGTAAAACGAAAGCTGTGAAAGAGCGTCGCTATTCCCCAGAACAGCGTGAGGTACAGATAAAAATAGCAACATGTTAGTGAAAGCAGTTGAGAGTAGCCGAAGCTTACAGTAAGCAGAAAAACGTGGCGAACGATGGAAAGGCGAGTGCTTTTGGCGGAGAAGTAAGTAGCTCGTAAAACAGAAACACATTAGGTCTTGTCGACACAGTTTCTACACCAGCGCTAACCTTCCTCTGCTTTGCGTTTGTGGCCTTCCTTGTGTCATACCGTACTCCCGCATCTCTATTTATGTGTTTAAAGTTTTAAAGTTTAAGGCTTTAAAGTTTCGAGAATTAGCCTAAAAGCTGGTGTTTTACCTCCTGCGCGTGTGCAAGTGTCTGTCCGAGGAGTGTGTCGACATGCGTGTGCGTACGTGGACGTGCGTGTATGTGGGGAAGTTTAGTAAGTGGGTGGGCGGATGAGCGGAAAGACGAGTTGACCTGCGGGCTTACGTGTGTATGCATACATACATGCATGCATGCATGTTTGTATGTTGTGTCGATTATTTGGTGTTGTACCCGTTCTCATCGAATAATATTCACAGCTGCTGCACGACATAGCCGCTGCCGCCTTTTATGCGTGTGTCAATGCTGGGCGATGCTTGCTTGCGCGGGTTGTATTATTGTATGTATAAGCGCCTTTATGTGCTTTTGCTTTTGTGGACGTGTAGCAGTGTGAGTTTGGTGGGAGGATGAAAGCAGGCATCACGTTCAACGCAGAAAATCACTTGTTTCGAGAAACAAGCATCGACTTTCTGGAACATCAAATCTATGAACGGAGTGACCGCCCGAGCAGCAAGCTTCCAAAGGCCGCCAGGATATATCAACTCCAACATTGAAAGCTGAGCTTGGCCGATTTATAGGCATGGCAACCTACCTAGCACCTTCGTGCACAACATGGCCTCTCCGATCCCGCCATTGGTCTCAATACAGAGCTCAAAACAGGGTTTTGTCTCGGACCTTCTTCAACAGGTGGCTTCAAACGCGTAGAAAAAGCTCCTGAGCTCTCCTCCGGTTCCAGCCCTGTACGACCCGAGGAAAACCACAACGGTCTAAGCAGACGATTCCTCTTACAGGCTCGGTGCCATACTCCGTCACAAGCCGCACGATGACACTTGGATGGTCCTCGCCTACGTTTCAGGCACATGACGGACACAGAAAAGAGGTACGTCCAAATAGAGAAGGAAGTGTTGAGATTTGTCTGGGCATGGGAGAAATTAGAAGATTACCTTCTCGGTACGTCCTTCGAGCTCCAGACGGACCACAAGCCGCTAGCCTCGACGTTTGGCGCCCAAATTACGACGGCTTCACACGCGACATATGCGGTACTAGTACAACGTCATACACATCCAAGGGAAAGACCTGATTCCGACTGACTCCCTTTCTCGCTCGCCCATCAAAGGAACACGTGAAGATGTCATCTGTTGAAGTAGAGCCTTACGTAAGCTTTGGTACGTCAAGGGCACCGGCTACACCCGCAAGCCTCGAAGCAATCCTCAAGGAACAGCAACAGGACAGCGCTTCCCAGCAAATTGCTAAGTGCCGCACATATGGCTGGCCACGTTCCCGCCGGGATCAAGGAGAGGCAGTGAAACCGTTCTGTAGCAAACGTTACCTGATAGCAGTTGAAGAGGAGCTGCTCATGTTTGGGAACCGAATATTCGTGGCCGGCTTCCTGCGCCGAGCCATTCTGCACTATCTGCATTTACGGTCACCCCGGCATAACTCAAACCAAAGCGCGGGCTAAGAAATCAGCCTGGTAACCTGGCTAGCAGACGACATACAACGGCTGATCAGCAAGTGTGTGCAATGTTTGCTGCACCAGCAGAACAGAAAGCTCCCGATGATGCCAACAGAGCTTCCACGCCAACCTTGGGAGAGGTTAGCGATCGACCTTTTCTGCTGCTACAATCGCAGGTGGCTAATAATTACATACTACTTCAGATACCCATAGATCTCGCGCCTCGAATCCCTCTCGACTGACGCTGTCCTCGCACATTGCAAGTCGGTGTTCGCAAGACATGTAATTCCAGAGACCATTACCTCAGACAACGGGCCTCAGTTCACGTGCACGAAATCGTCGGCATTGCGGAATTTGCTCGCCAGTACGATTTCCGCCACACCACTTCGAGCCCACGATACCCACAGGTAAGCGGACTAGGAGAAGCGGCTGTGAAGATTGCCAAGGCGACTGTGAAAAATGCAAATGATGACCCGTACTAAACTTTCCTAGCCTACCGCTCAACGCCTCTCCAGAATATCTACAGCCCCACTGAGTTATTCATTGTACGACGCCTTAGGAGTCAAGTTCCTACTCCAGGCAAACAGCTGGAGCCCTATCTCATAAATAAGGTCGAGCTCCGAGCCAAAGAAGTACACAAGGAGAGTATGAAATGCCTTTTCCACGGGCAGCATGGAGTCCGCCAACCCCCTGCTATTTCGATCAAAGCAGGACTTCTTGATCATAGACCTTCAACGCCCCGGCAAAATGTCAAAAGGAGCACGAACACCACCGTCATACTGGGTTAATACCTATGCGGGCGAGCTAAGGCGGAACCGAACGCGTCTGACCAAAATGCTGCCCGCGAAAACATCCAACCCGGGCGTGCACGATACTGCAGTCGGCGGAAGTAACGAACAACTCATCCACGTGCGCCAGAGCCAGGGTGCCCAAGCACTGCCCACGTGCACGCACGCAGCGGACGCTGCGTAAAGTCAGCGTAACGGTTTGCGGCCACCTTCTTATTTCCTATACAGAACTCCTAAACCCCTAAACACAGCTGGTTCCAACCAGTTTTAGAGAGAAATGTCATCTTTCGCTTAAAATTTGTTTTTCAGTTAGCCAAACGGCACTACCGTCTGGATGCTTCGCACATTTTATCCAACTCTCCAGGTTATGCTACCTGAAAACCTCACTCACTCATGATTACACCCCTTTTTCCAAGAAATAAGTGTTTTAAATATTCTTTTTTTCGCACGTACTATTGTAGACTGGAATGACATGGCGAATGTTGTTCTTTCCCAAACTCATTATCCTTATTCGAGCCGCACTTTCTTTGATTGTTGTTGTTGTTTGTCTTTTTTTTCTATTACCTCCCATGGACTATGTTTCTGTATAATTCTGTGTCACGTTATGTACTCGTTAGAAAGATGTAACCCACGATTATAAGATCTCGTTACTAGATCGCAGTATCTACAAATAAATAAATAAATAAATAACTTATGACCCGGGTTCAAGCACAACGCCTCTGATGAGGGAAGGTGTGTAGTACGCAGCCCGCCACCGGAGAGACGGTGCGCCGCCCTAGACAAGCGTGGGTGCCATACGAATAAACTGACACTTTGGGCCTCGACTTCGGTGCATGCGGACCTTCTATTTTCTGCGCTCGGCTTGCCAGGCTGGCCGCCAGTGCACACTGTACCCGAAGAACATGACAGGTACTTGTCACGATAGTTACTTGTCAGATAGTTATACAAGCACGTACATGCTTGGATAACTGTCTTTGTAAACTATGTCTTCATCAGTTCGATAAGTTTGTCAGAAACTCAAGAAAAACAAAGCGATAATCGCACCTAACACTTGCAAAAAAAAAAAACTTGCAATCACCAAAATATTCAATGGGCATGCTTTAATTACGATCAACAGGACCTTACAAACAAACCCGCGGCAGTTAGAGGAGAGCATGGGCGCACGAGATCTAGTAAACCACTTCATTGTTAAAACAGGGGAGTGAGTAGAAGGCACCGATTATATTTTTTGCCCATCACTTATCACTTTTTGTAGCAGCTGACGTCGAAAGTAATACGGGCAGAAAATGCAAGATGCGACGAGGCTTTTTTTACCGTTGTGTCAGGTTTAAACAGTGATGTTGTGTCTAGACTGATATATTTCGCTTCTATGGGCTGATTAAACAAATCAGGTTGAGTATTTTCTTGACTAGTACGTGTAAAGTCAGGGCTGAGGGCGGAGACGGCGGACACAGTTTCCGACTGTCACAGCGCGAAACATATCGTTGATGCGAGAGTATCTCATTTCAATGGTGACGCTGCTACTGTATAAAATAACATAGGTGTTTAGAAATAACGTATTTCTGCGGGCAAGATTACAGCAGCTAGACTTTAGGTCTGTATTGTGTAGAGATAGATGAACCAAATGATGTCATTCATCAGAAAATAAAACCTATACCTCGGTTCATGAGGCAACAGAAGGCAAAGGTGAACTGTACCGTGATCTAGAATGAAATGTGCAAGTTTTAGTCTATACGGTGCTAAAACATGGCAGAGAGAAGGGACGGTCAGATGATGATGATGATGATGAAGAAGAATAAGAAGCAACGAAGCAGGCTGCCAAACAAGTCTGTAGAGAGGGAGAAAAGGAAGCATAACTTGGACTATCGTCGTGTAGATCCCGCAATAGCTGCGATCCCGCAATAGCGGCTACCTTCGATCTACAAAAAAAATTTCTTATGAAGCGACTCAGGCCATAGAGGCCTCAAAAACGAGCAGATTGGGGCATATATGAACACAGTACTCGAGCAAATGCCCCTAGAGTTCCTGCCATTTTCTCTCGGGGAAAAGACGTGATAGATGGCTCCGTTTTGTTATGGCTGCGCAAACACGCGCCATTTTTGTTAAGTCTTGGAACTTCGCCTTTCTTGCGTCTGTATATCTACTCGCAGTATATTATCCACGACTAAAGCGCGTACATCTTGCGAAGCCACTTCGCTACCGCGCACTCTTGTCTTACGAATAGTTATCTATAAAGAAGAGATACTAGGCCTCCATCTATTGTCGTTATTTTAAATTCATGCACGAGGCTGCGTAGCGGAATTTAACATGGTAGAGCGCCCGTGCAATCTTCTGGCACGTTCCAACAGTGTAAACCTGAATTCGCAAGAAAGGAGTGAGCGAAACCAAAAATTTGGAAGCTAGACGTCCTAACGAAGAAAAATCACTTGCTTCTGGTTAAAAAGCGTGCAGTGTAGCTAGTTAAACCAGATGAATAAAAATGGTTTTTCATTTTGCTGTATTTGACCCACAACGTGTTGTTTTTCATATTTGAGCCAAACCTCGACACAGGAACGAGTGGAGATGGAATATTCGAAGACAAAAGGAATGCGGGTGCCACACCTCTCCCAGAACGTGTTTTTCTCTGTACTGATCATCTTTTGGTGTTACCTGGCCACTTGTGCCTCTTTTCCCACCTTTGCTGTAAACGGTGAAAAAGGAGGGCAACGGTTGAACAATATCGCGGTCAAGATAGGGAACGAACAGCGGTGTGAGGGCTGAAGTGGTTTAAAACAAAGTGACGCCCGGTTTAAAGCAATAACGTCCTATCGGGTGGAGCTACACTTCATCACTGCGTGCTTCAAGGAAGTAGCTGGCACTTTCATTGGGGCCGCTCTGGCTTAGTTTATGGCTTGGGTTTAGGAAACAGTAAAGCAGGAACTCTGACTCATAGTTCAGTATTGACGGCAAAATACGGCGGCTTTGTAAATATGGGCTTCGTCCGTCGCTGCCTTGCTTTGAAAATACCAGTAATAAAGAGTGAAGTAGGAGTTAGAAGATATTTGGGTGGGTAGATAAAAAAAAAACAAGCTCGGCTTGGTAAGCCTTCGCCTTTTAATTAGGTTTCTGAAGCATACTTCATTACTTCTCTGAACAACTCAGTTTTCATGGGACAGTTTTGTTCACCACTACGTGCATTGACAGACACTAAGAATAATCACTGGGAATTTTAGGGACACACAACAGGAAATAGCGGGCGTTAGAGAATGGAGGTTTAGCACACAGGCACGCAGCTCTGCCCAAAGTTTGCGCACCGAGTCCTGAAATATGAGACTAGCCGCAGGGCCATTTCTGCGGTTGATGGCAGGGTAAAAAAGTAGCATATCTTAGCAAGATTGCTTTCTTATTTTAAGCCTTGGTGGGTGATACGGGCCGCAGAGATACATATATGTTTGCGAGAAAAACCGAATCTAAGAGAATGCAATATACGCAATATTCGCGAGTGGCATGGGGGCACAGTGAAACAAAATGCAAATTAAATATGGCTTCCTATAATTCGTGCCCGCTTTGAAGAATAAGCAAAAAACTTCGAGCGTGCACCGGGCGCTTCCATTTTGGAGGAAAACCTGCAGTTGGTATACAACCGTGGTAACATACCACTGTCTGACTGCAGCAGTAAGCGCACGAAAGAGACGAAGCCGTCAGCAAAGCAGTGGCGGCATAATAGGGAAAGTTCGCGCTTGGCCGAATTGGGGCCCGATGAATTCAAGTACAGCTGTTAGCTTTTTGGCGACATGAAGATGCCGAACACGCGACGTGCGACTGCGAAGAATTGACACTGTTCAAATCTCCGTCGAGAGGTGGGAAAACCACAATAGGCGTTATTATATAATATTCCAGGGAGACCTGTTGACCAACATTGGCATCATTCAAAATCGCACCAATCTTAGAACGTCAGCTAACCTCAGCTTTAGCAAGAGACAATAACGCAATGAGTCGGTCCACTTATGAATCGTAATGTGAGCTTTGCACTTACTCCTGCAGCACTTAGCTTAGCGCACTGCGAATACCACTTTCCCCGAAGCGCCAACAAACGGCCTGAAGAAAAGCTGCAAAAAAATTACACCCATCTCCCCGAAGGGAACCATGAGTAGGATGCGGAGCGTCATGGGGGTTCCGTTTGCGTTTCCGTTATGTTTGTTAGCCAAATTTGGTGGAAATGTAGGGAACCCCGTAATGCTCATATATCCTACTCATGGTTCCCTTCGGGGAGATGGGTGTAATTTTCCCTATTCTATGCGTATATACGCGAGTGAGACGAGATTGAAGTGGTATCTAAACGTCTTTATTTAGGTTTGCACGTCTTCTTACTTTGAGTATGACGGCCTTATGGTCGCTGAAGTGCACAGTCAGTGGACATCGTAGCATCGGTTGTATGTAGTCGTCGCCGTTGCAGTTGGTAAATACGAGATCGCTACACGTTCCGTGGATTGTAGTTGGGTGTAATGGCTGTTAGTGTTTGCGCTGATGCTCTCACTTAATTGCGTCAGCACACTCACTGACGGGGCTGTTGCTTCCATCCTACTTCATCTGAAGAATCACGGAGTCAAGCGCAAGCACAACCAGAGTTGTTGTTGTTGTTGTTGTTGTTCCACTTCTATAGCACGTACCCACGTGGGAGATTGGCCAAGAAACGGTCGTGTGCGGACGCCGGGCCACCGCCGACGTCACGGGACATACACCCGAGCATAAGACGCTCCGCATCTAAAAAAGTGCCTCCACAGGGAGTATACGGTATACCAGGATTTCGAATTTCCGGATGTAGGGGGCTATTCAAACCATGGCGGACATGCGCCGTGCACGAGACTACACAGAACTTGCTATGTGTCGGCTCTCGACTTTCCGTTTCGCCAGTCGCAGCAGCTAGCTCGTCATCTCGTGTACGACGTAAAGGCAGGTTTCAGTTGTGTCGTCTTTCAGACCCTGGGCCAACAGTGACGACTCATCTTGAGGGACGAAAATTTTGAGACGTTTCTTGCGGGACTCTTTGCTACTACAAAAAATACATAGCTCATTATTCGTGCGAGTGATATGATGAATACGCGTTGGCGGTTATCTTGTACATATTTTTTTTTTCTTTTTGTTTGCTTGGTGCTCGCGAATTCTTGAGCGCCGTTCACTTGGCTTTTTTTTTCGAATTTCCGTTTCGAGCTTTTTCTTTTCATTCTATTTATTCCATTCAATTTTATTTCATTTTATAGTTGATTTTTTCCTCTCTCCTATTGTGGCGTTCAAAATGTCCAAACATTCACCCTGCATCACGGGTGCCGTCCTCGTCCGGCGCAGCCGGCTCTGGCACTAGCAGATCTCACCTCTCCAATTTACATAAAAAGCTCTCTCTTCTCTCTCTCTCTCTCTCTCTCTCTCTCTCTGCCTCTATCCTACCAGCCTGCCACCGTACCAATCGCGACGCCTCAAAGACAACGTACGATGATGGCACGTCCTCATGGCCGGTTTGTAGTTTACAGGTGCTGAGCTCTGTTTTGGTTCAAGGTGGCGCTACCCAGAAGCACCACCATCCGCAGTTCCGGATGCGTCCAAATAAAGGGGGTGGGGAGTAGAGGGGGGGACTGTGCGTCGGGGAAGCAGTTTCTGACTGTTGAGGAGATCGCGGACAGACCGTTTTTTTTTTTGGCATTATCACTACTGCCGGCTACTGGGGCTAAATTTAGGCGCACGTAAGACAATTTCTTTCTATCGTTATGGTCTTAACAAACAGAACGGAAAAGGAAGTAGGGCCGCGGCTTCCGTTTTCGTCAGATACGACATCATGTCAGACCCGTTTTGAAGGGAAAGGGTAAAGCGAGAAGAGAGGTTTTCTTGGACGCTCGCAAAGACTTGAAGCGCGGTTGGAGGAGACCTTTTAGGCGTGGCTGTGTCCATGATTTAAATTAATTGGGCTGACAGAAACGTTTTGGGCGCCAGAATATGTTCTAGCCTTAGATATGGTAAAGGGTTACAACAGCTTCACGTGGATGCCGAGAAGAAAATGCGTTGTAAGCCTTCCCGCTACCCTAGAGCGAGGGTTTACAAATGGCTTCGCCACTATCCCTCCTTCCGGTCTTTGTGACCTGTTTTTTCACGCTCAAAGAAACACTGAATATCTTAGAAGTGATGGCTTTCTAGAAGTGATGCTACTAGCACACACACCAGGGCGTTCGTTTTCCAACGCCTCGCTCTTCAGACTCACGAGGAGCTGCGGCAGTGTTTTTCCTCGGACAGTAAAAATACATAGAACCCTGTACGTTCAGTCCAAAGTTTTTGCACGCTAGCGGCTAAAATTTCAATAATTAATGTTGCTATGTAAAATTACCCGCCGCGTTGGCTCAGTGGCTAAGGCGTCGTGCTGCTTATCCCAAGGACGCGGGTTCGATTCCCGGCCGCGGCGGCCACTTTCTTGATGGTGGCGAAAAGCAAAAATGCCCGTGCGTTAGTGATTTTGGTGCATGTTAAAGACCCCCAGTTGGCCAAAATTAATCCGGAGCCCTCCACTACCGCACGCCTTATCACCTATGAAGCGTCGGTGAGTTAAATCCCACAATAAATCAGTCAATTATGTAATGTGCAATGATATTCCTCACTTCGAACAGCACTCGAAAAAATGTGCATAATAAAAATAAATAATTCATTTCGTGTTTTTACTGAGCCATTCTTTATATTTCTGGGGAGATTATTGAAGCATTACGATTTGTGTTTTCCTTTTGGGTTACAAATAGTTACCCAATCCACAATCCAAGGACTGTTGCTATCTATTTTGTACCGCGAAATGCTACCACTGAACGGCAGTAATTGCTATTGCTCAAGTGTGCCTAAGCCCATTTGTAACATTAAATGACTCTATAAAAGTCTCCACTTTGAATGGACAATTGAACACTCGATTTCAAGTTCGCCTGATAGGTAGACAATGGAGCCACTCGATGGACAGTTGATAGGAAAAACTTTGGAAGGCTTTTGAAACTTCTGTGTAGCATAGGTGTTACACGACCATGCTCAAACATTACATCGTCTATATTACTAACGTAGCCTCTAGGAATTTCGGAAGAATAGTAAGGTCTCCTGTTGGAAACATTTTATCTCACCTTTGGTTGCGACTGGTTTGGCTTCAACATATGCTTCAATAGCTTTACGTTTGGTTAAAAGTCGGAGAATTCTGCTTCAGTGTTTGTGTTTATGGCCAGCGCGCGGGATAATATGCAAAGCCATTAGAGATGCGCAGGTTGCGTGTGAGGTGTGGTGTTAGCTCGAGGGCAGACCCCACAGCGCCCACAGGCTGCTACAAGCGTATGCAGGTGGCCGTTGGATAAGTGCGTGTCGGGATACGCTTATGCAATGTTGCCGTGTCCAGCAAATTGCCCCGCAATGCACTCTCCTTCATTATACATATATCAACGTAGCTAGAGCATGGCTACAAGCGGCAGTGGCAGGGAATAGCGTTTAGACAATACAAACAAGAAACGACGATTAGAGTGGGAGGAGACATATCGGTGATTCCGCCCACAGCACTGACGGCTATTAGCAGAGCGAAAGCGAACGCAGCAACGTGAATTGATAAAAACAAAAGGGAGGACGGCCCCTCCTAAGGCATCGTTTACGCGCATGCTTTAGGGCGGGATATGCTCTGTCGAAGTTTCATGAGCCTCGTCAAACACTATTCAGGTGAATTAGTTTTATATATCTTGGACTTTTGGGGACGCACTTGAATTTACGAAGTCTTATTTGTAGCTGAATTGCTCCTCTTAAGAAAAGTATTTCAGTCTTTGATACATTAGCTGCAGTATAGAGCAGAAGTTGATTTTCACTGGGTGGCAAGCAAACAAAAACGCCAAGCGTAGTTCGTGGCCTCCGAGAAAAATGACGTAATGAGGTCACAATGGTTTGCGGACCCATTTTAAGGAAATCTCATACTTTGAATGTTGTGATTTCCTTTATTTTGTAGTCAGTATCGACTGTTTGCCCGTATAAGCACAAGACTTTTCGTATTGACATGGTAGCGATCACCAAAAGTTAGCCCAGTGGATTTCTCTTAGGTAGTCGTAGCCATATGGTAGAGTCTTCGTAATAATAGATCAATTTTATACTAATAATTCAATATACAAACTTTCTATAGAGGTCCATCAATTTTTTTACATTACTAAAAGCTGGAAGTCGAAAAAGTAAACTTATCCATTCAAATAAAATTACGCATTAAACACCGCCCAGCTTGGCTCAAAAAGGCCCAGCTAGTAGTCGTCGGCCCCGGTTTTCGAATATGCAGGAAAATAATTGTAGTATAAAGTACCAGTTCTGCGATGCAGCGAGCTTCGGCCGGTGCTCTCAGATGGTCAAGTACCTGTATCTGGACACTTCTTAACTTAACTGGAATAAAAGTTCGCCTATTGTAAGAATGCTTCGGCAATTCGCGCTCAGCATAAACGTGATCACTAAACCATGTTTGCAGAACGCCTTTAGCTTTCTCTGTATTCTTGAATCATGAATAGTAGCACCATATTCGCTCACACGTGTGGCAAACGGAGCCCAGTTTGTTATCTCAAAACCGAGAACCTTGCAGTCGGCCAAACGAAAGGCACGCAGTAGACTGGTAGCTTCACTGCTTTCTCGCGTCGGCGGGTTCGATTTGCAGCGGCCTGCGTTGGTGGTCATTCAAGGGGCGATGGAAGTGCTAGGCTCACAGCCACTGTGTATTTGCCACCGCTGCTTTCTGTTTTACCGCTATGCCTTGGCGCATTCTGTGGCGATTTTCGGAGCTGCTGAGCAAGTTCTCAGCTGAGTCTCACCGTCTCCTTGCTGCTCAGGCAGATCCCATTTGCTACGTTGCTGAATGAACATAATTAACAGCACCTTTCACGTGTTCCTGAGGTCCTATTTGCAATTTTTCGTAAGTTATTCTGCGGTCGGCTTTCCTTTACCCTGTTGAAACTTGGGCAACGTTAGTATCCGGCTGCTGCCCGCTAATACTTGGGTTGAAGAAAACAACAACGCCAAAATGACACAAAAATAAGCAGCTTAGCATGCTGGCAGAGCATCCGCCCTTATAGTAAGGAAGAAGACACGTCAGTTGTTCCAGAAGAGGGCAGCACGTAAGAGAAAAATCTAAGGATTTTAATGTATTTAGTCTCATTTTAACATCAGTGTGCCGAAGAAGCAATCTTTCAGTGTCACTAATTTCTGCTTTGTGTTCCCGCGTTCTGAAATTAGAAATATCACGTGGTTTCGGGAGTATTGAAGTGATGCCGTGGCATGGAAGCCATCACTTAAATGACTGTGAACTGCTACCTCTGATAGATCCACTCATTTGTAAATAAGTGCTGCAAGGCTGAGAATATCTTGGTAGCGGATTCCAATTCGAACTAAAAGTGTTCTTTACTTGCTTTTGAAAAACTGTTTTTTTCGGCGAGTTTGTATGCTGCGAGTGCGTGGCAATCCAATAGGTAGTGTTTTCGAGAAAAACACGTATAACGCCACTTTTTTAAACTCACCTTTTAGTGAATATTAGGTCCCGCGCCACCAAGCTTGATATCGATTACTTTACCGTGAGTGAGGAGCGAATAAAGTCAAGATCAGTGACAGCCGAATTATGATTAGGGCACAACGTGGGCGCCCATGTGGGCACGAAAAACAATTTTCGTTAAGACAAGAACACATTATTATCCATGGTAAACTCCCCTTCCCCAGAAAGAAGACACGTCATTTTAGCAAGATATATTAGGAACATCCACTTTTTGCGGTTGGGAATTGAGCTCATTTCCTCTAAGCAGCCACAAAACAAATTGGCAACGTTCAGCGCCTTTGACGTTTTGCTTAACGCAACGCGAAGGGTAAAACAAACGCAATAAAATAGTACTGGATAGACATGGTGACCCCGTCCGCGGCCCATACGGGCAGGTGAAAAATTCTAGTTCGAAAGGAGCACACATCTCCTTGTGTGAATAACTATGTACTCGCTCTATTCATGATGCATGCTGCACCAGGCCTTCTGGTGTCGTAGCGACCTGAATTGTAAGAACATGCACCATCTTGCAGGCTTCTTGGGTTTTTTGCTTTTTATATCACTGAGGTTCATGGCCGTTCTCCTCTTCTTTGATTGCAAACAGGCCTCCAACAAGTTCGGTTGTTACAGTTTTTTTAACGTTTGGCCTGTCTGTGCCCTCATTGACAGAGCTTAATAACCTCAAGGCAGTCGACGTAGAACTATGAGCCACAGACAAACGCTGCCCAAAGTTACTTGATATAGAAGTGGCGAACAGGCCCATGCATAAAAAAGCGACCCCCCGATTGGTCCACTCTTTTGGATTTTCCACACAGTGGCGCCATTTGTTGGTGGCTAAATAAACTCTACAACGTGCTTCGCCGCTGTACTACCTGTGCGTAAAATATGGTATTTGGGTGCTTACGTAAATTTCCTGTGGCGAAGGAGTGCAATGTGTACAACCATGCGAGCGTTTTATATGCATTCGAAGCAAAAGCAGTAGCAAAAGCAGCAAAAGCAGTGTTTACGCATTTTTGTCTGCGGCGCGTAATCGGCAGTCTCCCGGTGGCCAAAAAAAGAACTAAAAATTCGCTTCAACGGCTTTACGCAAGCTTGAAGGAATAATTGGAGCCACTTGATCAGCTACTAGATTAGTTTTGACACCCAATGTGCCGTAGCCCGAGTGACAACCGCAAATTTCGTACTTCAGGTCGGACCTACGTTGTACCGGAGAGCCCGCACAAACCTCAATTGGTCGAGGCAGTTGCGCAGACGCAGAAACAATCGCAGCATAAAAACCAGAGTTAACAAAGCCATACATACCTTATGAAAGTATAAAAATAAAGACGTATGTACCTTTCATAAAAGTTTCGTGTTAAAAATTGTTAGTTTGATAAATTCGGGTGTTTGTTTTGGATCCGGGAGAGAGGGGGGGGGGGGTGCGGTTTAGGTGCGAATCGTTTTTAGAGGCGGAGTTTGGCAATTGCCTACATCGAAGAGCTTTTGCGCTGCTTCGTTGCTGCTGCAGCGTGGATAGGAAAAAGAGAGAGAGTTTAACTCGCAGAGTGTAAAAGACGCCGTCGCACGGAACGCCACGGGAAGTCGGGGGAAGTTCCTCCAACAGAGCCCACGACGATGGCGGTTGACTTTGATTTATGGGCTGCGTCAGAGTTGCAAGCGCGGTTATCGTGCTCTCATTATTCTCTGTCGAGGCTTCTCATCCCTTTCGTTCTCTTCCGAATCAATCTTTTCTCTTTCTCTTTCTACTTTGTTTCGTGTCCTCGACTTCAACTTACTTCGCTTCTTCTGTCCCAACTGTTACCCCCTCGGTATTTTAACCATGGTGCCTAACAAGCGAATAATCAAGCAAGCAAGCAGACAGATACCCTGACACATACCCCAGATAAGGAACGAGCTTGCAAGATATAAAGACTGTTGCCGGTCGTTGAGTGCAGGGGTGGTTCGAAACAAGAGATGAACTTAGCGCCAGAGTTTTGGCCGACTAGAAGAGAAAAGGGATGCTAAGAGCCACAAGCCGTGCTAGACGAAGATTACCCTCATTTCCATTGGAACTGCGTCTCTCTCTCTCCCTCCGTTTCTCTCTTCCCTTCCACGTTTTACTTTATCACTTCATTGCTCCCCTTGTCATTGTCTTCAATGTGTAATTTTTGCAACTTTTGTATATTTGCTTTTCAACGGTGTTGCTCTAGCTCTCTCCCCTGACTTCCGTCTCTCTGCTTCGTCCATTTACTGTCATAACTTACTGAACGTCCACAATCATGGATTTTGTCATTCTTGCCTTTATGTGCCGCGTCTTTGCCGTGTGTCTCCCAAATATTTTCACTGCACTCGCAGCATCCGAGCTTCGAGGAGGTCAAGTGAGGAGGGAAATCAGGCGCAAGCACTAACGCAATTACCGCTGGTACTCCGTCGGGCTGCGATCGAGCGGTGAGACAAGGCGTTTCATTAACGGGATCTCTGTGCATCGAGGATCGCGAGACCATTGACCCGCAACTTGCTTGTTGATTTTCATCAATCTTGTTTATTTTGAGCTTTTTGGCGCGTTTCTCCAAATGTTGTTGTTGCTCGCATTATATGATCCCTCTCTGGGCGACCATTCCTTCCAATCAGAGATCTTGGTTGCAAACGATAAGCGTCCGTGCGGCCATGCCATGTTTCCTTTTTATGTCTAGACTATCTAGAAGGGGGCGATGACCACGATGGAAGATCTCGCCCTTCATAATGACACGGAACTTGAGGTGCTTTCCAACACGCAGTTCATTAAACCAAGCAGTTCATAATGTTCATTGAATTTGGAAGCTGATTCCTCTTCAAATTGCTTGAATTATTCTCCACCTAATTGTTCTTCTCACCCACCCCGTCTTTTTTATCTCGTTTTAAACTTATTACAGTATGTTATGTATTCGCAACTCCAAGCGGAAGTTGTACGGTTCGTGCCTGCGTCCAGTTATCCCAATCACAGAGGATGAATCAGGGGAGAAGCCGGTAGCAGATCAATTAAGAGGCGGATGGTGAGGGAGGATGGGCAATATACAAGACTCGGAGACACGATAGGAGCAGGCGAGAGTCTATGAGAGGCCTTCGTCCTGCAACGGTCATAAAATAAGACAACGGCGACGACGACAACGATGATGATGATGATGATGATGACGATGATGTAATCGTGGCGGCCTGCATTCTTTTTCTCTGGCATGCTACTTACGCACTTCATATCTTTCCCTTTCTCATTCGATCGCCCGCACCATGCAATCGGTGGTTCTAACGATCGCCTCACGCGTGGGAAGCGAAGGGGAGTTTCTCTTTTGAGGCCCAAGACGAGAGCATCGATGGCGGACCCTTCTATGACGAGTCGGCCTCGCCTCGACGGAAGACGAGAAAAAAGGAAACCATAAATAAATGGTCCCCGAGAATGGAAACTTCGGGTGAGGCGAGTTTTGGCGGCTGTGATAAAAGACGGGGCGAAAAACAAGGCTAACGAAGGTGCAGCAATCTCTAATGTAATTACCGGAGCAATCCGTATAAAACCATGTTTTGCGAGGCTATTAATCTCCCGCGCACGTCACGGGGAGAAAAATTGCGGTCTTCCGTGGTGCGACACCCCTTCTCCGACGATGTTTCCGAGTCTGCCCTTTTGACTCGGGCGAATTTTTTTTTTCGTTACGGCCCGTCACAATGGAAGAGACCGCGGCCGAAGCCTCTGCGTACCTAGTGCCGCTTTCACTCTTTTATGCTTTGGTGGTCCTTTCTGCGTGAGCTAGCCGCGGTTTCAGTGCAGTGACTTTGCGGGCATGGATATTAAATTTCGGTCGTCGAAGCGAAGGTCCGCTTTGCCTTCGCCGTAGAGAAGGAAGGCGTGGGTGGTCAAAACCCAAAAAAAGGCTTTAGGCAACGCTGGCGTTAAAAGCTGAGGCTGAACCTGTGCCGTGATCTCGGCCCTTGCGAATCGGGCATTAACGCGTGATACTTTAATGCTTGTTCGCGTAGCTGATACCTCTGCCCGCTCCTTTTAACCATAGATTTGACATTTCTTTGTGGTCCTTGATTACCTCGGCGCTATTCCATTCAACACCCATTTTTGATTGCTTTACGTCCCCCATTCCCTTTCCACCGGAGGGAGGGGAGTGCGAGGCTTTGCTTTTTTCCGGAAGCGTAATTTAGAGTTTCAATAGGGCCCTTGGCAGAAAAGGCCCCCCTGTCATTCGGCGTCATCATCATTCACGTCGTCGTCCCCGTTATATGTCAGGTAATTACGTGGCGGTTATAAATGAGCGACATGTTGATTCTCGGTTTTTGTGAGATTATACTTTCATTTTTCTCGTTGCATTTTTATGCTTTGTTCCTTTATTTTGCCCGTGAGTGTTCGGTGCGGACGGCCGCGAAGGGATGGCCGTAGAGCGGACCAGACAAGGGCACTCGACAGCTGAGCAGACATAGTTGGGATAGGTGGCTAGATATGGGACATGACTGCGTTGTAACCATAATTACGACTCGTGCTGTTGCATACCAAAACGTGTACACTTAGTTGGACTGGGTTTTTCGACATGCTCATGCAAAATGGTTACTGTTGACATGCTGATACAACATTATTGCTGTTGACATACAACATGATTACTGCTCCACGTCTTCATACAACATGAGGACAGTTTTGCTATAAGCCGAGTTCTTCCAGACTGCGGTGGTTGTTAAAATTGAAGTCGCTTCATTTCAACATCATATACATAATTTTCTGGTAGATTTCTCGGAAAAAAAAGCTTCTCAGGACGGCTTGACAGGCCCTAAAATCCATAAAACCGGAGAAGCAGCAGTGTTGTGTGGCAAGGAAAAAAAAAAGAACCATCTTCGCCTCGTTCTGATTAGAAACGTTTCCTTTGCTCCCACGGGAACATCTTAAGTAAGAAAAGTTTCGTAAGCATCAAAAAATATTTTTGGTAGCATTACAATTGATTTACGTAAAAAAAACTGCTCACCCGACGTCTGAAAGTGTAGTGAATGCGTTGCAAACTTATGTAAAAGGCAACATGGGTATCTCTGGTGATAAAAGAATGAACGTGAACAATAAACTAGCATACTGTGGGAGACATTGTGTACACCATTTTTTGATGCACCAAAGAGCAACTAGTGTTCATCTTTTAAGTGACAAAGAAATATAGTGAGCGGTCAGTTTTTGGGGTCTTTTAGCAATCTCAAATTGCCTATAAGCTTATCCACGATATAGTACACATGCAACAGTTGGTATATCCATATCAAGCGAAGTAATTTCCGAAATATCCCGTAAATTATGCCACGGAGCAGATTTTTTGGGGAGCTGGGAAACGGACAAGCAAAATAAAAAGTTGCGATGCACCTGAACCCTCTCATGCCTTGTGAGAATGAGTGAGCCCCCCTCCTCGTGGGCACAGGTCGCGCAGGTACTACAACTCAGGCTTACAAGTTGCGACATGTGCCAAGGTGACCACCACACTTCTAGCAAGGCATGTAGATCTTGGCATTGTGAACGCAAACAATAAGGATTCCTGGAATAAGGAACACGGGGAAAACGTTGGCTGTGGAAGTGAGGCGAAAGATGCCCCTTGCATGGTAAAAATGCAATGTTAGAAGTATTTTTTAATAAAAACACGTTATTTCCTTTGAGGTGTTTGCACGACTGACGCCATAAATATTTTACACACTTTCATTCCTTTTTACTGTAAAATAAAACCATTCCCGCTAATGTTTAACTCTAGTACCATCAGCCGATAAAACAGGCCTTTCATAGAGCCCTGTAGACCGGACATCCATTATATGGCACGTTGAGCTACACCCAAACAACCGGCTCACGTTAAAGATCCTCAGGTGGTCAACATTAATCCGGAGCCCTCCACTACGACGCGCCTCATCCGCTATGTAGCGTCGGCACGTTAAACATCATGATCAATCAATTACACCCAAACAAGGTAAGATACAACGAAGTGGCCCAACGCTTTTTAACAATGCACTTACGAAAACCACTGTTCAGTGTTTCAGTAAAATATTTAATCTGAAATCTCCCCTGAGTTTAAAGGGTTGTAAAGTCATAAACCATTCCACTGTGGGAAGGTGGAGGATTCCGAAGCTTTTTAGCACACGACAGGGAGGTGACGCAGAATTTGGATGAGAGGTGTGAGCTAACGTTACTTCTGTTTAGTGGGGACGGCCGTCGTTCCTAAAGAAGAGAGGTACAGTTACAGCTTTTCTTTGATCAGCCCTCACACTTAACTAGGTTATGTCGCAAAGCGTTGATGCACACGAAGAAAAAAATGCACGGAACATAACCTATGTTTTTCGCGCTGTCGGACCATTTCATTCCGTAAGTAAAGTGGCATCAATTAAAACCAAAAATGCTTTCTCAATGCGCTCCGAACCGGCGCCACTCTCGAGCCCGAGCCGGGCGCTCCTTTCGTGAGGAATATTACCCACAGGTGTGTTCTACAACTGCACTGTCATTAGGAAATTAGGACATTTGAAACATAAAGGGAAATATACCAGCACGCGCTTTGTTCTTTAAAATGGAGCGCGCTACAAAGATACGTGCAACTTCAGTACCTTTTGTTCGTTGACGCGAGCATTACGCAGAACTTCAGCCATATCAACTTTGCTTAACACATTGAAGAACGAAACTCCATTTTGAATGCGCATGCGTTTATTTGAGCACGCTTTTGGATACATGCACTGAAACCCTGTTAAAGATAAGAGCTAACCAAAAACAATATTGCCCACATTTTGCAATGACAAGTGGTATCATTCCAGTGAAAAAGCGCCATATCTTGCGAATGTATTGTGACAGCGAGGCCTGAGACTTCGAATCCTGCGGGCACGCATCGTTACCGTAAAGTCGTTGGTTGCCACAAAATATCCCCACGACGTCTGCACGATCATTGGAAAGCTATGTTTGCACATTGAAAACTGCCAGGCCGATAGTAAGGTCCAGACTGTCTTTTTCTGGATTTGCGTCACATATTCTAAGGACATACTTGGACAGGTCGTTCATTAGGAAGATTAGTCCCTGCGATCTGAACAGACTCGAAGCGCTTTTAATACGACATGCAAGCGCTTCCAATGCAACATAGGGAACCAGGCGTAAGGACAGTAGTAGGCCGAGAACAATTATTAGCCTGATTACACCTTAAACACGTCGCATGGTGTGTCTTCTCATTTTTCTGTAGCATGAAGCACGAGGCAGAAGCACTCATTATCTGATGTTAATTACCGAGGGAGGCGAAGTTTAATGAACATAAATAGCTCCATGAAGACAGAGCTTACGTGCCCTCACTGCCTCCATTTTCCATTTTTTTACAGCTGACCTTTTATCTCCGTCTATTATATATCAAGAAATAGCGGAAGTGACTTGGAATGTTTCAGCCGGACTTTTTCAAATGCTTACGCATTCGCGTAGTTGGGGTGCTACGCGATCTCTAGCAGGTGGCTTTTTTTTGTACGATGCATAAAAAAGGTGAAAAGAAGCCAAGGGCTCGGCAAACGAAAAATTTAGCGTGTCGTTCTGATTTTTAGTCTGTTTTCAAACATTTCAACAGCTTCCAGAAGGTCCGGCTGGAAGGTTTATTGATTATTTCTATTCGTTGCTGTTTCTGCCGTAAGGCCTCCCCCCTGAACCCGGGTAATGCGTTCCTGCTTTATCATTTAAGTCTCAGCTGCTCACTGGCACGCGTAGCTTTGATATTTTGGGAATTCCCAAGCACCACAAGAACCCTTAATTTTTGTGGAAATGAACTAATCTTAGTGACGTGCATTTTTAAGTCTTTTATAGAAGCACTATGAGTTCTTTTTACTCTAGCTTGAGGCAACCGGTTGTAGAAGCTGAACTCTGTGCAAACTTGAGATGCGCGCAAAATTGCAGACAGTTACTTGAAAGGTGCTGCCAGATTCGTCGCTCTCTCGACCGACGGGAATCGATAGGGGTTGTGCGACTAAATACCGTACTTCCCATTCTAATGCGGTTTCTATGAGGCAGACTTTACTAAGACTTGCCCTTCAATACTTTCCACTTAGCGTGAAATATTTGGTCGGTATTTAGGAGTATTTTTCATTCGCGGCATTTCCAGCTTGTGATCTTCGATTTTTCTTGATGTCCTCATACAGAAGAATGATGTACGAGGCGCTTGCGCAAATAAAGCACTGCGTGCGTTACCACATGAATTGTCTTTATGTAAAAATGCGATTAAGCAACTACCCACGCTCAATGCCCTTCATACTTTACATCTATAATCCTAACGTCGCTTTTCTTGTGCTTCTGCGCCATATACGGCCCTAGGAACACCGGAGTTACGGCCAGAAAGTTGTTTTCGTGCACCAATAAAAGTGATGCAGCGCACCTCGTTACACTTGCGGAACTGAGAAATGAGCACAATCACCAATATTCTTCCCAACCCTCCCAGAGCGTACGACATTCTAAGCAGGGGCAGATATAAGATCTCGAGACGGATCGCCGGCCCCCCACTGGCACCGGTCTCCACCATGCAGGCGCTTCCCAACAACTTCCTTGTTTCTCTATCCGCACTGCAAATTTCGCCTCTTCATCGGGCACCGGCGAAGTGATGCTCCGATCCAAAGCATCTGAGCCACGTGAGATGGCGGGGAAGCAAGATTGTCTGTGACGTCACCGGGAAAGTCCTCCCGGTGCCCACAGAAAGTGCACCCGACGCCAATCAGTGTTGCAATGCATTAAAAATACCGGTGAGTGTATCTGAATTAAGCAGATTCTGCGGTCTATAATCGAGGTCATTGAAACGGTAAACGCCATTTGGTTTCTTTTTTTTCTCTTGTACGTTTCTTCTTAATAAGTTATATTCGTGAAATGCAGGAAATAGAACATTCCACAGACTTTTGCTGATGCATTCCCCTAAAATACGTGCCAGGCTTGGCTATAACGTTTTGCTCTGCAATTTAGAAGGTTTGGTTCCCAGTTGCTTATGTCTAATTTCGCGTGGCTACATTCCCCGTAAAACAAACAAAAACGTTTCACCATTCTATTGCGTTGGATGACCAGCGGAGTTACTATACCGCTCCGCTGGTCATGTTGGATGACCAGCGGAGCGGTATAGTAACAAAAATAAACCTGAGTAGTTTGAATAACTATGGAGAATACCTGAACGGCCTTCGGGGCATCACCAAGTGTTTTTGTACGTCATTTAACTTCCGTCAGTGCACCTGTATAAGAGGGTTCACAGGCGCGGTACGACTCACGGCAGCAACGAGCATTCACACGTTCCACACATTTGCATCGTGGTAACACCGTCGTGATCGTTGAAAGCCCGCCCGAAAGCATCGACTGTGTTATGAAGGGGATTCCGCAATTCTAAAGAAAGCGCTGAATACTCTCAAGAGCACTCTGTCATGGCTCGAACCACCAACTGCGCTCGAACGCCACAGGTGATCGCAGCTACAAGAAGAAGAAGAAGACTTTATTTTTCAGCAGACGTTATTTTTCAGCAGACGCAGCAGCAGAAAGGCATGCGTTCTACAGCGGGTGCGTCCAGCAAGCCGCCATTAAAGGAGACACCCGCGGTGCCATCTCGTCAGACCGCCGCTGAAGAGCTGCCAAGTACCATGTCTCGGTCGGACTCAATCCCAAAGCAAGTTATTATGGCGGTCATACTTAACGTGAACGAGCCACCGAGAAACGATGTAGTCTTTAACAGAAATTTTCCTGCCCGTAAGGAGGTGCTACGGCTAAAATCTATTGGAAAAGGGATTGAAACACTCCAACAACCGACCAGCGTCTCCACCGGAGCAGCAGCGGGAATGTAATATATCTAAGCTACCCGAATGAAGAATCGCCATCCGCTCGTGAGCCTTCTCGGACAGAGTCAGCAAGCGTTTAAGCCTGATTTAACGAAATGCCCCGAAAGATAACCTCACCGATGTTTGAGCTGGAAAACCTGTTCCAAAATCCCAGCTTTACGCCAGAATTACGTCAACGGTTGGCGAGAAAGGAAAACCGTGCACATGAATACAGCTACGGCTCTGAAGACTGCTTTGCCACCGACGTATCACCAAAGCACTGAAAAAGTGCCACCATGGTATAACCGAGGGTGGCCAGGAAAGAGACCCTTCACAAATGTATTTGCTTTCATGGAAGCATGTCCGAAAGAAAAGGTTATACCACGCCGCAAGAAATATCAGCTGGTACATCTACTCTCAGTACCAGGACAAAAGTTGTGGAAGGATCTCTTCAAGGAGGAACTAAACCTTCATTCATACAACTTGGTCCCACAGGAAAAGTTGGCGAACAAAGACGCTAAGAACCTGGTCAGGATTTTCTGATAGAACGACGATGTGGCAGAAACGCACCTGCAAGATCGGTGCTCATTCAGACAGAGGAATCTGGACATTTCAATTTCTGAGATAAGGCCCGAATCTTCCTCAAGGGGGGAAGATGTAGAGAAAGATGACAAAGTAGTAGATAGAGAAGTAGCAGCTGGGGACGGTGGCCGTCAGGTTCTGTCTTCTATTCGCCCGTCCCTTTCTTAACAGACGGCACACTGACATTCACTCACGAAGTTTCTTCAGAGGTATGAACCACGTGCGGCCTTCCAGTGCCACTCCACGACCCTTTTTGCCTGCCTTGTGCTCGTGTTTTCATTACTGTCGTGTTAAACCACTTGCTATTAAATGTCTCGCACTTTGGAAAACGTTAATCTTAGAGTTGAGGCGGAGACTGAGCAGATTTGTGAATTTTCATTACAAGCACATCCATGGTAACTAAGCATATTGAGCTCCGCTGTTAATATCTCTTGCCTGCAGTGCTGTCGTGCTGAGAAAACTGCAACAACCACTGGTTTCAATATGGCGGTCGTTACTTTGTTAACCATCATCATCGTGATCGTACGTCATCACCACTACCCACAACTGCTTCACCCAGGGGAATTTAGAGCATTATCACGAAGTTGTGGTTGCCGGACTCCCATTTAATCAACAACGTAAACATCGTCCTGCAAGCTTGCGTAGCGCTGCCGTTGGGACCCACGCAGGCTACGGCTAATTGCACAAGTTTCATAACCACCAGCGCTTGCGAAAGGACAAACGACCACTGCACGCCGCGCCACGGTGACTGCTATACGCCGCGACGAGGCACCAAGAGCGCTTCCTGGCTCCTTGCGGTCGCAGTTACACGAACACTCTAATTGGAAGATTAGAAGTACTACCTCTCCCTGCAAAAATAACTTAGCATAAAACTTCTTGATTTTGGTCACTGAAACGCTATCAAACCTAAGCAAAATGCCCCTGCTGCCTCTGTGTGAGCTTGAATTACAGCAACAATAGTCCAATCACCCGAAAAATCTGTCTCCGCTATCGATAATTCCTTCCTGCTTTCCTCGCTAAAACAATACGTGGAATACACTGGCGGTTTATGTAGCTTTTTGTTATCATCTAAAAACGTTTCGTAAAAGCTTAAGTGGTCGAATTATTTCGCTGAAGGCATTTCAGAATTTACCTAGACATTTCAATTTCTGCAACACTATTTGCTCTCATGAACAATTGCATTTTAGCTCTTTATAGCATTTTTCCTCTCTGCGCTGTTTTTGTGTTTGCTACGGACACTGACTAATTCCGCCAAGAGGCCTGCCCTATGTGATACTATTGAGACTTCAATTTGGAAGTAAAATGAAATTAAATGAAACGTACGCTATCATTTCCTAATCAGAATAAGGGATTTGTATTTTTGGCACTACTCTTTGTGGCACTTAAAAATCTCAGAACGTCACATACTGCCCGATTTCAAAGAGTGGCAAATATTGTTAACATTTTAGATATGTTGTGCTGACATGAGATGTAAATACCTAATGAACCAAAAATTAAACAAAAATTGTAATGCTGCTCAGATGGTAAGTATTCCCTCTAATATTTTAAATGCTTTATAAGTCTGTAGTGGCCGAAAACAGCTTGGTGACCAGCAGTACTAACTGAGCCAAGACCCACCGGTGTGGCTCAGCGACTAAGGCGTTGTGCTGCTGAGCACGAAAGACGCGTGTTCGATTTCTGGCCGCGGCACTCGCTTTTCTGGTGGAGGAGAAAAGCAAAAATGGCCGTCTCTTCGAGATTTCGGCGCACGTTAAAGACCCCCAGGTGGTCAAAATTAATCAGGAGTCCTCCACAACGACGCGCCTCATTGCCTGCGTTGCGTCGGCGCGTTAAACCCTAGAATCAATCAATCAACTAACCGAGCCAAATCTCAGATGCGCAACAACCTGTTTTTAGATGCGACGCATCTCTTTGACTCGCCTTGTCCCTCCATCCATCCGTAGTCCGCACGCCTGTCCCCCATTCTCCTCGACACGCCAGCTGCGCGGTAACGCCGCTCTCACCGCAGCGCCATCTTGCGTTAGCGCTCGCTCCCCTCGCCATGCCAGCTGTGCGTCAGCGCGCGTTAGCGCTCGGTTAACACATGCGCATGCGCTACTCTCTCTCATTCCCCTCACCGTTAACGCGCGGTACATATAAACGCGATAACTGCGCCGCTCCGCTCAGTCGCTCCACCGCCGCCGCTCCGATGACATCCGATGACCACCGATGGTTTGAATGGAGACTAACAGGTCTGCTACCGCGATGGTCGGCGCAACCGTAACACGCACCGCCCAGATGCGTCGCATCACCCCATGGTTTCCCCCCGCGGAAAGATGTGGTCAATTTTTTATAGTTGCAAGGCCACAGCAGTTTCAACGATACTCCTCACTAATGAGTAAAACTCCACATCTACGCCAACGGCCTTCTGAAAGTGCATTCCCTCCTTAACACATGCATACGTACCAAATTGGTCTGGGAAACTTCGAGCCTCCAAACGACGCATTGGGCTCAGCTGAACAGGTTTTTTTCGCCAAACAAATGCGCCTACGTAATGCAGGATCGCCTTACAAAAGCTGTGTTCATGCCTGTCATTCAATTGTGTTTTCCCCTAATCCAACCAGTCCTTTATGCCTGAAATGTTGAAAATTTCCAGCCACTGCTAGTCGAGGACAACTCTGCAAGTCTACGCATACTCACTGTTGGTAGGCTTTCATATTGTATATAGTACTGTCGTTTGCTGCGGCTTTTTGCCAGTTTACTTCAGAGCACCGATGAATGACACGCGACGTTGTTATATCGACCTTTTTAAAATAGTTCTCGCCCCACCCCCTAAAAGTAACCCTGCAGGGAATCACCAGGATATCCGCCACATACAAAACGCCGCCTCTTGGCTCATGGTGCGTTCTGCATCCTTTGTTTCTCTTCCGCCTCTCTCCCTTGCTTGATAACGACCCCGCGCATTAAGTTTCCCATTATTTTCGGCTTAAATAGTAGGTGATGCAGATCTATTCCCTGAAGGGAAGGGAGGGTACGCGACCACTGGACGTGATATCATGAACAAAAATCCCACCATCTTCGGTAGTCACGAGGGGGCTCATATGTTCAGTTGTCTTATAAATTTCTATAAGGTTCGTGACGTGACGTGTGTAATTAGATATTTGGGCAGGCCTCTCTGTTTATTCTTAAAAGCTTTCGGGCCGCTGAAAGTGTGATAGTTTCCCTGTTTTGTTTCTTCTACGGGCTGTCTATATCAGAGGCTTTAAAAGGCCAGTGGACATGTGTCATAAATCTAAGATGCACACAAAAGAGGCACAATGCCAGCCGATGAAAGCTCGCATAATGAATGAAGATACGAATGGCAGAAGAGAGCTGAAACGTACAATGGCAGGCACAGCGAAAAATGAGGAGGAGACTGAAAAGACTACTAAATTAATGTTCCTCGGCAAAGACTGCGATTCATTGCCGTCTTGAAACGGGGAGCAAAATCTCTTCTCTATGCTTCAAAATGTGGCACCCTTTACCGACTGCAAAATGGTAGGGTTTGGCGAGGTTGTAAAAAAAATGGTTTTGCCTCAGTTGCTTCGTGGAAAAGAAATCGCTCTTTTTGGCGTTCTTGTTTAAGCCTTTTAACAAAACTTACGGTAAAAAATAGTGCAGGCAAACCTGCTACATGGAATCAATGGCGGCGTTCTGCTTTGTGCTGCCAGCAACGTGCCCCTTATCTTGTACAAGATAAGAGGGAAAGTCTTCAAGATCCTGCTAATCAGCAGTGCTCAAGTTCCCTTTAAATGGAGGAGGTTCAATCGGAATAGTGAAATTGCTCGCTGCCGTCATCCTTTCTGGCTTTGAAGGGGCGCCACTCTTCTAGAAAGAAACAAAAGAATGGAGACGCTCTCTTTTATGGGCGGTCGGAACCTAGACTCATTGTCTCCATTGGCTGTATTCTTCCGTCACTTTTATACGGCCCCTGGGAGGCGGTCGTACCGATACGGCTTACTCGGCGAACCGTGTCCCGAGTGCTGTAGAGAGGGCGGAAGATTTATTAACCGGACGTTCCAAGTGGGCTCCAGTACATCACTCCCCTGCCAGCGAGCGAAGACCGCTGGTGGGCACAGAAGGGCGGTGTGTGTAGGTGGGGGTGGGAGGGGGGGGTGAGGGTAGTGAACATAGGGCTGAGCTTCCTTGAAGTGGGAGCCCTGATTCGAGGGGCGTTTAAAGGGTTCGAAATGTCCGGCGAAGCAGGGCGTCGAATTACGTCGGCTTCCATTGGGTTGTTTTGAAGGAGTTTTGTCGGAATGTGGCCCTGTAGTGACTGGGAAGGATTGACACTGGCCGTTGAAGTGGTTGAGATATGCATGGGGACCGACAACTAAAACAAAGAGGCATAAAATTATGGATGGCCTACACATGACCTCCCCCACTGACGGTTAGTTGATGCAACCTTGGAGGCCCTCGCAAGGTTACAACGACATTACGTTGAGGGCTACGATTGACCGGTGTTTTATGCATCCAAGACCTGAGAGGACGCAGATACTTAAGAACACCGGTAGACCTGCTGCGCTCTGCACTGTAACTTTTTGCATGCTCGTCGCAATTGGTATAATAAAAATTGGGTGTATAAGGGATGAACATAATAAAAGAGTAAGGCGGACGTGCTTAGCGGTGATGAGAGCTCAGACGCCGTAAAATAGACGCACTAACGCCGTAAGGTGTCATAACGTATGCGGTGAAGCAAAAATGCTGGAGTTGGTGCTACACTCCTGCGGCGCCATTGACTCCAAATCTAGACCATAAAAGCTTATGGCACTGGACGTATAACTAAAACAGATATTACCCCCCCCGTATAGACATTAAGAATCCTAACGCCACCCTTTCAGGTGAGCTGTCATATTTATATACCTTCCCCGCGGATGTTTCATCTTCGATGCAAAAGGAAGACGAATTTTCCGGCATACAACTGCTATTTTCTTCATCAACTTTCCGGGCATCAAAGCACATTTTTAATATAAAGAGGTAATCTGTCAGTAATAAATAGTTTTACGCAGTTGACTTCCAAAAAATGACACACAATTAGGTATGGCAAATTCATTCAGTGTTAAAAGCTATGTTGGTTTGCAAACGCTCCTGTACGTATGTAATGATCACAGATGGTGTCGTGGTGTTCAACATAAACTACAGAAAGCTGAGGAGGATCTCGAACCCGCTGCCACAAGCCCAGGCCCGAATAAGTTGCCTGGAAATGTGGCCAAGGGTACTCTACTCTGGTTGAACGCAAGGTGTGAGTGAACATTAGCAAATGTTTAGGAAAAATTGGGGCACCGTAAGTGCGTCTATGGCGAAACTTCGAAGCTAATTTAGCATTGCTTTGAATTTGATGAGGCTGTTCCTTTCAGGTCGTGCGCAAGGCGGTCATTGGGTAAGGGGCTATGACATCCAGCATCACATAGCAGCACGGTTCCACTTTTGAGTATCTTTAGCGCACCGTGAATTGACGGCTGAGCTCATTCTGTTGCAACGCGCTCTCTGTTTCTTTCCTCCTCACTTTGAACAGGGGAACCAGTGCCCGGTCACGAAACCTTGTCTTGACGTGGAGTGTAACAACATGCCAGGAAAGGTAAACCTCGTTGACGGTGCGTTAAGCACCCGGTGTGGTGGTTAAGTGGTTAAAACGCTGTGCTGCTATGCCCAAGGATGCGGGTTCAATCACGACCGCGTTGGTTGTTTGTATGATGGAGGCGAAAAGCGAAAAAGCCCGTGTGTCAAGATTTTAGTGGACGTTAAAATCCCCAGGTGGCCAAAATTATTCCGCAGCCCTCAAATACGGCGCACCTCATGCCACGTGCAGCTCAGGCACGTTAAACTACACAATCATTCAATCGTTGTACGTCAAGCAGCGGTTACCAGATCAAGATATTAGGGCTTAATGAGTAACGTCAGCCGAACTTCGGGCCATCGCATGTCGAATAAAGACGTCAGGCCGGTGCACACCGCATTCACAGTCAATTCATTTCCTTCTCGTGTTCCCGGCCCTACGACGCGTCTCAGCCGTTTGGGACGTTTGGCTTAGCACGATGGTTGGTGTGTAGCTGCTGACACCTTTTGTCGGACCAGTAGGGAAGACTGGTGAGCCGAAAAGCGAGCGCGAGAAGGGGGGGGGGAGGAGGGCAGGGGGGGGGGGGGGGTTCACGCGTATGCGGTCAAACTTCATCACCGCCACGTCTTTGCATCCAGTGCCGTGATGACATTTGTGGGAGCACGGTTCCTCTCTGGGATGCCTCCACAGCGCGCATCCACGGTAGAGTAACAAAATGTCCGTGCCGGATAACAAAGCGTCGTTGTTCACTCGTTGTCTTGGCTTAGAACTGAGGGCGCCCACGCCTGCCTCAATAGGACTTCATTGCATTTTCAGTCTGAAAGAGGCTGGGACGCTTGCGGCCACAGCGGCGCCTGTACGCTTTCCGGGCCATGAAAAACATGCCTCTCCTGCGTGTATTTTCCTCTTTCGACAACACTGTGTGAAAGAAAAGAAGAATGTCAAGAAAGTGATGAGATAACGGTAGGCTCCGCCATTGCTTTATTATGAAAGATCGGCTCACCAATCAGCTGCGACAAACAAAATGGGCGCGCAGTGTAAAATTCCCCCACAAGGCCACCAGTAGAAGATAAGATTGCAGTGTTGTGGATTTAAATGTTAGTCTCCGTGTAGTCCTCACGTAAAACGTTAGTTGTATAGAGTTTAACTACGTGACCATCGATCGCTATGGTTGTGCACCCAGTGCGTAACTAAGTTAGTCTATCGCTAAGACAGCAAGGTTCCCCCATTGATTTTGTAAATACTTCGTTCTATATAATTGTACATACGATTGCTTTGTTACCATCCCGATAACGACGTGCTCTGGTCTCCTGTTGCGTCGCCATCAATGCCGAGTTCCAAGGGCGAAGAGTTTCTTCGCGAAAAACGAACCTACAAACCTCTGTAGACTTCAGTGGTGGTTATATTTACGTGTCAGCCAATGGGATCTTATTTGACTACCACGGTAGGTTCGTTGACACCTTCTATGTCAACTTCCAATTTTTTTCTGAGCGGGCCCTTTTAGGTTGTGTCTTAAAACGACACGGGGAATAAGCGCATGCGCGAAACCAAGAACACAAGTAGGTGATTACATCCAGGGCTGCCCATTGAAGGAAGGCAATAGGAGAATTCCGTTCGGAACATCTAATAGAATGTGGGACGGTGAAATTGGCAGCCTTGATGCACATAATTTTCAAGGGCTTTAAATGGAACACTTTTTAAGTACACCAGGTACTTCGCCGTGAAAAGGAATTTATAGGATTGAAAACGACATAAAAACCAACTACTCTGCACCCCATAGTTTCTACGCGCCATTACCGCAATTTTTCAGCTAAGCGGGTGATTATAACCTCTCTGAGAGCATCATCCCTACTGCACACTTATGTTTTGCCTGTCGTGTGGGGACAGCAAACAAGCTTAAATCCTCTAGAGTCACCGAAACAACTTTTCACGCCTAAGTGTTTTGAACATGCGGAAGTGTGAAACCAACTAACGGAGCTTACTACATTCTCCCGAAAGACACGGCCCATCGCTGGGGAATGCCAAGGCCACAGGCAGAACCCAGCTGAATGCTTGCGTTCGTTACCAAGCTGTGGACGTGAACTCTCACTCCTGTGCTGTGATACGGCAGTGAGCTCCCCTCTACTTCACCTATTCAACCTCCGCTAAAACTGCCTACGTCTTGATCCTGGAAGAAACGATCCGGATGAAACGACAATGAAGCGAATGCACTAATCTCGGAAAGCAAAATACGCTTTGACACGCGAGTGTTTCAGCGACCGAAAGTTAATATTATCTATCTGGAAGGCGCCCCGTGGGTCCGAAGGTCAGAATAGCCGCAGAAACTCGGTCGGAAACACGGAAAGGCACTTCCGCTTGGAGGCTATGGGAACCTCCTGCGGGGACGTTTATAAGCCTCGCGATCCGCCAAGGACCACTTCTCACGACACCATCTAGAGACCGCAGACTCATGGGGTTTCCTTTGTAAGCATCCCTTCCTGTTACATCTGCTTAAAGTTCTCGTAACCTCGTTGTCTTGCTCCAAAAACACGCTATCTCCAACTATTCCAAGCGCTAAGTGCACTGAACTGGCCATGACTACTTTGACGACTTCGTTGCTGTGAGTTGTACTCTATATGGCGCTGATGCGTGAACACGTGAGAGCTGCGTCCCGGTCTGTCGTATTATCCCCACAATCGCCAGATGAGCAAAGAATAACGGCCGGCGAAAGCGACCTTCTAGAGCGGAATGTGCACTCGAAGCCGTTGAGTGTTTTCCCGTTCAGCCAAAGGCGGCGTGAAGGCCAAGTGCATATGCGCATTTACTCTGGCATTGACCAGTAGCTAGGATTGAAGCATCCACAAATAACTTCAACGACAAAAACTGAAAAGGGATCTGAAAGGCACATTCCTCCGTTTAAAGCGCTCATACTGAGGTGTTACGGTGTATCAGTTACTCACCATAATCAGCAGCCTATTTATGTCCACCGGAGGTCAAAGGGCCGTCTCAGAGAATACCAGCTGCTCTTATTCCGCATTGCCCGAGTCCTTTATTTACCGCGAAATTTTCAAAACACATCGATGCTTTGAGTTTTTGTTTTGCGCCTTTGGCGGCAGCCATTTTGTTTCCGTGTTGGCTCCACAGTTGCCATTTCCCCGTATTTCACGACCAGCAATGCTGCACCACTTAATATTCCACCGAAGTTTGGTTTCTAATGAAAAACACTCCTTTCGATATATACGCTTTACTTTTTTCACTCCTTTCCCGTGGCTTCTTCAGCCGACCTATGTTTCCTTTCGAGCTGTTTAAGAAGTTCCCAAATTTCTGCTCTATTTGCGTTCACCGGCGATACGTATTTGTTGTTTATTATTCAGTTACAAATGTAGCCAATTCGTCCCTGCTCAGTCGGCTGCCTAATGCCCCCGGCCCGTACTAATCATACCCCTAGTTTGTTCATTTGCTTTGAATAGGAATTCAGAGCTTCCCCACGATCACTCTACCTACCTCATCTAGTATTTGATTTCCCACCCTGACGAGAAGGATTTCTCAATGGTTATTTGAAATTATTTTAATTTGTGTTTCATTAACCCTAACCCTATATATACGATTTATCTCCCCGAATACAGTTCCTCCGTCGTATTTAGCATGTCCTCCCGATTCCCTAGATAACATGATGGCATGTCCAAATGATAACATGATGCCATACTTGGGATATGTCCGCGCGTAGGCCTTACAAAAATAAACGTTGGCATACATACGCCTCCCCCCCTGTCATAACCTGCGCGGCGTCTCCCTGGTATGACTGAACTTCCTGCATGGCGTGCTTTGTGCCGCAAAGTTTAAACATGTTTACTAAGGCCAGCGACAAATTGTTATCACATGAATAGCCCCTTCGTGGACAGCCTTCGTGCCGTGGCTGCACTAGAGAAGCGTCGTTAGACGAAGTCTCTCCGGTCACCCGAGTGCTGGCGGCTGATAAGGCTAACGGCCAGGACTTCATAAATCTAACTCCTCCTGCCATTTCTATACCACGCTATCCATGCTTCCTATTTCTATTTCGCTATCCACCCTTCAACCAGCTTTTAAAAGCCACCAGGGCCATTTGTTATCCGACAAGCCGTTGTTTCCGATCCTCCAGACTCAGCCCCTCCGGTGCCTCTCTGCGTTTGCCTCGAGTCCTTGCGGGGAGGCGCAGTGAGTGGATACTTTTCTACGTTCGGCAACTCACGCCGAGAAAACTCCTGCAATGGTGTTCCGGCATAGGTGCGATAGGGGAAGCGCCACGCGGCGGAAGCTCTAATGCCAATTTACGATGGTCGACTCGCAGTTGGGGCTCCTTTACTCACCGAGTAGCGCGGGCTACGCAGGCAGGCTGGTATATGCTCATGCTCTTTGCGGAGCTGTACTTACTATCACCTCCTGCGGGGAGTATTTCATAGTATTTCGGTCAAAATACATGCATATAAATATTGTTAATGGCCCTTATTCAGTCGTTTTCTTTTGCAGTAAGATATGAACGCAGGCATTACCACCGCCTGAACGTCCGTGCGTTTTTATCAGTGGTTTATGGCGGGTTCGATAACGTCACATGCAGAAATACATAACCGCTATGACGGAAGCTGTAAATCCGGTGTCCTATTCGAGGAAAGCCCAGTATGCCCCTGTTTGGCCGAAACCCGTAGCAAGAAAGCGCTGGCGACGCCCGTAAGTAGACATACAGGCTGAAGCAAAGTGCCTTTATGTATGATTTGTAGCCAGCCGTTAAGCGGAAACGGCAAAAGGCTTTGCGGCATCTTTCAGGATGTTTTCTCCCTCCATGGTTATGCGTTGGTATGCAAGTATCCAACTCCTAGAATATAGTATGCTTTTATCTTCTTTAGCAGTAATAAATCATATTCTATGATTATTTATGTTATGGGGTTTTTTTTTAAGTTTTTGCATATTTAGGTCCTGAGCTTTCTGACTTAGGTGGCTCACTAACGCAATCACTTGACAACGATGGACAAAAAACTGCTTATCGAAACTTGGCACTCTTTAAATATTTGGTCCAGCGGCTATGTTATCGCACCACTACGCTTTCGTTGCTTGTAAGAAAAGAACTTTTTGAATAAAAACAACCCCGTTTAGGGTACGCCTTAAGAGCCTACGCATAGGTGCGAAGCAACGTGCACCGCCGGTTGAGAGTGACTACGAATACAGCACGTTTCTGCGTGTTAAGTGCACGCCGCTGACTTCCAAATCCAACTGCCGTAGATTTACAAATAAAGCAAACCGCCCAGTAATGGTGGGAACCCTTGAAAATGACGGCGTTAAGGGTAGGTGTTCCTTCGTTGGTATAAAGTTCGGTTTCCTGCAAGATTTTATGGAATGTTTTCATTGCCTTTCTTTTTCTCTTTACCATTTCACCGCTTTTAATTTTCAGAAAACTCTGCACTATCGTTGCGGTGGCTTGCTTTATTTCAATTCGAACGTAATCAATTGCTCCCTCACCCATTTGTTGTCCTTCCCATCCGTTCCCATTCTTCCGTCTTAAAGGGATCATGAAGAAAAAATACCAATGTTTAATTTAAAGAAATAGGCTTCAGCACCTCACTCAGCCTCAGTCCAGCCACGAACAACGTTTTTTAACCGAAAAGCGAAACAAAACAGGTTTTGAAAAACAGTAACGTGCTATGTGCAGAGCGACGTATTTGGCTTGCACTAAAAACAAATTTCAGTGTGTTAACTGCACATTAACGTTGAAGTGATGCCATAAAAAGGAACTGGAGGCCCCACTGCAATTGTCCGGTTAAATGTTCTAACAATGGTTTAGGTCGGCGAACGCCCATTGCACAAAATGATGAGGGGAAGTCTTAGAAAAGTTGCTGTAAAATTGCGGGGGAATCGCCACAGGTTCACACGTTTTCGTTAATTCCTCCATTATTTGTTCGAAGTTTACGATAAAATTTGTATCATCGTTATCGGGACAAAGCGGTCGTTCAAATGAGCGAAACTTGTATTTTGACGTGTTTAAGGGTGCTGTGTCTTCAAGCGGTTTTTTGTTCAGATTTTGCTCACCTGCCACTCTTAACACTTCCGTGTGTACTTCCTGTCGGACAGCGGGGAGAGGAAAGGAAAACAGCCAAAATATATAAAGAAAATTTACGAAAACCAATTATCTAGCATTGATTCTAAACTATTTTGTAGGAGTTTGTTGAGACATGCGATGCCTCGTGCAGACCTGTTGCACCGCTTTAAAATGCAGACCTGTTGCACCTCGTGCACCGCTTTAAAATATTGAACAGAAACCACGGTACCCATCACGAGTCAGTTGTACCCAGATATACATACAAGTAAGCAGGCTCTAAAATTATGTCTTCAGTGGGTGTTAAAATGTGGCCAGGAGTAGCGAGATTTTATTGCATAGCTTTCTTTGCGGTTCCCCCCCCCCCAGCCAGAGCCGTGTAACGCACCCCATTTCCACAAAAATGCCTATTTTGCGCAAGTTACTTCTATATTCGTCATATTAGCGTAAGTGGGGATAATTGGTCGGACAGGATTTCGAAAAACCGAAACATTTGACTTGGAAAAACTCACACTCAAGACAAGCGGTATGAGATTGCTACGCATGACTAGATAATTCTTTGAATTTCTGCAGAATTTTTTACCAGTGACAAGGCATTAGGCACCAGGAAAGCCGATGGGTTGACTTCAATAAGGCAAGGCTATATCTGTTGTTCTGCGTGGCCCACCTCACAACCTTCGACGCTATTTCTCTTGCTTTCATCCAGCATTGCAGGTACGGATACCACAATGCCAGAAAAGGAGAAGAGGAGATTGCATACCTGCCATTCTAATTTTTTTGCAAGACGAGTTTGTATCATGGCATCTGGCTTATCAAGTGTTATAATGCTTTAGTAATGTCATGTGGTGCTAATCATGTCCAGTACGTGATATAGTTCGCTGGGAATTACTTACTCTCAAAGCTTTTAACACGCATCAAACCAGTATTCATTCAGATGCAGAACTTGCTATGAATTGATTTGTGTGAGTGCTCAACATCATTGAGTTGACAGTGGGTACGTGACTGTTTCCTATTTCGGTAACAGATGGGAAAGTATGGCTTGAGTGGATTCGCATGCTTATTTTCGTTTCATCAACAAAAACAAAGTCATTAGTTGCCGGTGCAGCGTTACACACTGCGTCATTTTGATTGATACACTCCGAACGAGAGAAGAGAAAATACAAAATTGAACATTGCGCACTTGAAGAAACCCGCAAGAGGCACTCTTCGTCCCAAATGTCTTTTGGTGCTGACTGGCCATGCAGACACGCTCCCCCAGTCCGCGCTGGACCGAGAGCTCGGAGCTGGTCAGCTGCTCATATTCAAGTAAGAGATTAGGGGTTAGAGTAATGGTCGGTTGGCACTCTCATACAGCGTGGTATAGGTTGACTGGAACAGGGCCGGATATACAGGTGGTGGGGTATTGGGTGGCGTGTTGAAAGGTATCATGTGGATATGAATTGATTCGTAGACGTCGGAAAGGTAACGAGAGCATGCGCATTGTACAACGTTATGCAGCTGTTAGAAGGCAATGAGGCAATGAACAGTACTGGGAATGGAGAGTGCGATTTGTATACAGCAAGATAAAAGTGAGTTACTAGACGCGCTTTTCAACATTTACCATTACTGATTGAAACGAGCAGCGCAACAGGTGAGAGCCCCTGCGATACGAAGAAATAAATGTTCTACAGTAGTTTCTCATGTTGCCCTATTGTTTAACGAATCTACTATTCTTCGAGACATTTACACCTGTTCACGAGGAACCGGATAGTTCGATATATAGAGCTTTGTATAATAACGTTATATAGCTAGCGTGTAGGGCAGCTTACGACGGAGGTCTATAGGTAGTTATTGTAAAACGGTTGATGAGTTATTTAGTGCGAAATTATCAGTAGTCATCTATAGCAGTCTGACACTGCTGATGGCTTGAATGTAAGCAGCAAAACAGACATATAATTTACCGATTGTTATTCTTTTCACGTCGACAGACTGTGCACGACTGGTTTAGGTCAGTAATGGGGCTTATACGCCGAGCTTCCGTAACTTTTTGCTAAATTTGTATGCTTCTACAACGGTTGATACATAACTAGGACAGGATGCAATGTGTTCAGGAAGGAAACATTCGATTATCTCGCTCATGCTCCTCATTATGGCGCTCATGGCCACGTCGAGGAAGTTTTCGTGACTGTTGAGATTATGTAGCGTTCTGCAACAGTACGTGCGTGCCAGTGCACGCATGTACTGTTTCAAGTACAAGTTAATGTTTCAAGTTAATGAATCAAGTAAGCATGATTCACTTGCGGGACGGCATTCGAAAGTATATTTTACAAATATTTTCATAAGCTTTGGGGCATTGCGGCCAATCCCCCCCCCTCCACGCCTTTCTCCCGTCTTCCTGATTTAGGTGCCTAGACCAAAACAGGAATCGCTTCTATCCTCAATCTACGACATCTTCTGGAATACTGCTGCAGGTGCTTCTTTTTCATTCAGCGTGGGCACAAGTATAGATTGTCTCTGTTCTCGGAGAAGCAACAGAGGTGAGCTGCTCTGAACGATTGACGCTTCATGAAACAAATTTATTGCCGTGGCTAGTCAGTAAGTGACAACAAAAAAGCTGCAAGTTCTATCAGAGGTGGCCGCAATATACAAAGTCTAAGAGCACCAAGCACAATTCGTTTCCTCTGGTCCTCGTCCTACGTCTAGAGTGACGCGTGACGTTTAAATTGACGCTTATAGTGACGTTCACAGCCCGTGGTTCCAGGAGCCACACACTGTGTTTTCTTGTTTTTGCAGCGGTGTTATCCGGCCCAATCACCCAGGCAATTGGTTCCACAGGTTTAGCGAGCTATTTCCGAATGGAACCAGCTCGACAAACGCGAGTGCTTTCTTCGATGTGCCGTCTCTGTTTTCGGCCCAGAAGACTCACGCTCGCTGGCGCCGCCGTCTATGTGCGTTCGCTGGCACCGCCGTTCGCGACAATTTTTGTCAGTCTGCGTGCTGACCGTTTCCATCTCGCGCTTTCGTAGTTTAGTTTTCCTAATTATTTATTTGTTTTCATGGCATGATAAGTTCAGCATCACATTGTTACTTGATGTTCTTGTCTGTAGCTGTGTGGATACTAGGAGTGCAGAACTTGATTGATTGATTGATTGATTGATTGATTGATTGATTGATTGATTGATTGATTGATTGATTGATTGATTGATTGATTGATCAATCGATCGATCGGATAATCAATTCAACCAGTTATTGATCAATTACTTTTATTTTTCGATTGAGTTATTGATTGATTGATTGATTGATTGATTGATTGATTGATTGATTGATTGATTGATTGATTGATTGATTGATTGATTGATTGATTGATTGATTGATTGATTGATTGATTGATTGATTGATTGATTGATTGATTGGGAATGCCAGTACGCTGTGGGGGAATAGGATTATCGCAGAAGGATTGTCATGTGGCACGTCTTCGTGCCATGAGCCATAGTTGTCGACTGGGGGCTTTGTCAGACTCGCCTCAGGCGGCTTGGTAGAGACCGCTTAGTCGGGTGCAGGGGGCCGCATTTCCCAAACAAATATGGTGCACTACTCAGTGGTTGAACATAGGTGTTTAAACAAGGAGGGAATTGGCCTTTGTCGAGTAAGGCATCCCTACACCCGCTGACGACTGTGTAAAGCTAATTAAATGTAAGACAACACCGAGTAGTCCAGCCCTGTAGATAATGCGCATGAGGGCCTACGTAAAAAAAGTGAGTATATTGTGCGATTTCCTTACGGCATCTGGTGTATATGCCGCAGTTACATTGGAAAGTAGCACGAATGAAGATGAAATCACCCAAAAAAGTGAAGGGATTGAAGATAACTTAATATGGAGAACTTGTACATTCAACAACTCAGCCAAGAAGTCAGTTTACCCGGCGCACCACGCGCTACAATGGACTTGTTGCTCGGCTACGTCGCTGCAGGTGCTGTCGCGCACAGCGGCCCCAGGCACTGCGCTCGTCGTCGTCACCGCAGTCTTTGTTAAACCTCTTGTATTGAGCAGGTATATACACTCCGTTAGCATTCTTAATAATAAGAGCTTTTATTGCCCTTGAGGGCGATGTTATCCGGCAGAAACCATGAGGGTGTTTTCACTTGTGGCCATTTCCAAGTATTTGCCGATAAACGTGCCGTGTCATCACAGCAGGGCAAGAGGGAGATCGAAAATTACTCTGAACAGATTCTTCCGATGACTGCTCATGCTATGCGGTATTTATTGTGTCCCTCGCGCACGAGGCACTCTCCTTGAGAGATTATCAACTGTGTCTATTGTAAATATGCAGTCTCCTGTGGAATTAGTGGCGTGGTAATTCTCCGCAGCCTATGGTGTAAAATTGTTTGTAGTAGCTCATGCGGTCGGTGAAGGTAGAAGAAGCTGAAAGCTGTGGTTTCCAGCTGTCGGCTTTCGTTGCTTGGGAGTTGGCCGCCCTTTTTGTATTGGTTATCCGCAGAAACCAGTATCGATTTCTTCTCGTTAGTATTTATTCACAATTGAGGTTATCGATACACTGAATTTTTGTTGCATGTGGACCTTTAAAATAGTGCTCATATAACACGGTCACTCCTTCTGCGCTGGCGCCTCTAATATTTTGTGCGCGCAGCCAGTCAGAAAGAACTTTTAGAAAACAATTGGGTTTTAATAATGCCTCACCCGTCGTAAAAAGCGCTAAAGGACGGAAACACAAGGAGGAACACGCAGAACAGGCGCTGTTAAGGTGTTTTCCGTGGTGCGTTCGTCCGTTAGCACTGCGTACCACGTCCGAGTTTATTCAGTAACGAGCTCAAATCTTGCGTTGAATAATGTGAATAATGAGTTCCCTGGGGCATTTTTCTTTACAGCCTAAATCGTTCTGAGAATGCGTAAATAAAAAATTAAATATAAAGTAAAAAAATATATATACAGGCGTTAAAAAATATTGGGAAAGTATCATAAGTACGGATGATTAAAAAATGCAGAAAGGAAATAAAAGTAAGTCATAACATTCGGCGTCTGCGTTGGACAAGTAAAGACGCACAAGAACTGGTAACTTTTCTTGCCTAAATTCCGCCCCAAAGACTCATGCGGGGCAAAACACAGATGGCGAGCTGCAACCTAGTACGATGAATATAACAAAAGAAAACCAGTTTCTTTCCCCTCCGCCGGCCCTACAGCGCGCTTTCGGCAGAACACCGTCTTAGCAAGCACTATGTCTTTGGCGGGATGTTTTATTCAGCGAAATAATCTAAAGTCCGGAGGATTACTTTCAATAACAGATACCAATCCGTTCCTTGACAAACCCCCTTACAAAACCCACCGAAAGCACTGTTGGTGAAGAAAGCGCAACACTTCAGGAACACAAGTCTGCAAAGTAGTAATAATTCCCTATGGTATCCTCAGCCAATTCGTAGGGATTGGCGTTGTAGTACCAGAATCTAGTCCACTGGTAATTTATTTGTTTATTCATACAGAAGGCTGGTGTGAGCTGGGATTCTCCATATAAGCGCAAAATTCGGTGAAGAGTAGCGTGGACAGAAGCAAGAAATGTATTTGTCTTCTGGAGAGGACATGCCAGCATCGGTCCGCGTTGGGGTCCAATTCCAGGAGGAAAGCGGGATGTCGTCTGTTAAGTAAGCCCGTTTTCCATCGAACAAGGAGAAACAACCGAAAAACAGTACCTACGTTTGAATTGCCAGAAAAGATTTCGGTTCATCCGATTGAAACACTTCTAGCGACTGTGGTTTTCCTTAAATGCTCGATGGCCCTTCAATAGCTGCTCACTCAATGTAAAGTGTTTTTTAAGGACGACAGTTTTTCTTGGGCTACTTAAACGCAGAACTTTTGGTCTGTCTGTGTTTCTAATTGTCTTTCTGTCTGTCTTTCTGTCTGTTGTCTGTCTGTCTGTCTGTCTGTCTGTCTGTCTGTCTGTCTGTCTGTCTGTCTGTCTGTCTGTCTGTCTGTCTGTCTGTCTGTCTGTGACTCGGTTCGGCCACCCGGCTGAAGTGAAAAATTCCCCTCATTTCCCCGAGGGGAAGAATGTGAAAGTGCGAATGCACGAGTTGAATTTGCGCGGTTCGGTAATGTTCGCGAAAGAGAGATCACACACACACACACAACTACAAAGAAAGAAAGATGCATTTATTCACAGACACCTATTTGTGTTGTCGTTGTACTTGATTGCTAGAGCGGATCTCAGCTTTGAAATTTCGTGTCAGTACTCCTTTAAGCGGGTGCATTAGCCCTTCTCACGCCCGATTTCTGGCCAATCCCCCACGTGGGTATGTGCCATGTCAGCGGCCAGGCAGCGCGCGCCCATCTCCCCCCGTTGCCAAGGAAGACGAGGAGATTCCTGGCCAATCCTCCACGTGGGTATGTGCCATGTCAGCGGCCAAGCTGCGCGCGCCCATCTCCACGTGCGCGGACATCGCCGGTGGACGCAGGTTCAGGGTCGCTTAAGAAGTGCATTGCACTTAACAAAATCTGCGCAATATTCAATATACTCACCGCCAAATCTAACCGTCTAAGTCCGGTGTCAATGTTCATACTTGTCAAGATTGTTGGACAAGAACAAGACATTGCGCTAACATTAGGCAGAACATCAATACATAAGTGATATTTGCAGTGTTCCATTATTAAGAAATTTCAGGATGCTTCGGTTTTGAGATAGCAACAGCAACTGCAGAAAATCGTCGCCTGCTGTAGCCCGAACCACTAAAGCTCCTGCCGGAATTTTAAGAAATCAAACGGCAACAGTAACGACAGGTTCCGCTTGATAGGTTGCGAGTTCCACTTGTAAAGGATGTGGAGCAGGGCCACCTGGTTTTATAAACATTGTAGTAGGGTTCCTCGAATCACGCGCGTCTCCGCAGTACGGCAGCGCTGGCATCGAGGCACGCGGCCTGGAGGAGTGGGACGCGGTAAATTTAAATTGACTTGTGCAAACCTCTAGCGTGTTATCTAGGGAGGAACGAGACGGGAGAGGAACTGCATGAGAGGTGAGCGGGAACGAGAAGGAAGGCGTTTACATGGCAGGGGTGCCAGTCGACTATTGTCTTTCGTCGGCATCTGCAACGGAAAGAGCAGATACGCGACAACTTTTTAATTTTGGGGGGCAAGTTATTTCAAAGCAACATTCCATCCTGTATGAAATAACACAAGTGCTTGTGTTTGTTTGCAAGAAAGCTAATGTAAACATTGTAAACCTCTTTAGACGACCAAAGTTTTCCACCGACCTCGTTTGAGACGGAGGAAGTGTCACACTGCATTTTCTTCTGCGTACAAAGTTTCTTTACAACTATTAGGACGGGGAAGTCTATGTTTTGTAGCTACATTTGTTTTCTGCCTTTTTATTCAGGCAGGTATTTGCATCGTAGAAGTTTAGTGCACGTTAGTATTAGTATAATGAATATTCATCTTATGAATAATAATACACTTAGGTGATAACAATAGCATAACTGCCAAGTCATAAACTCGAATACTACGTACGGGTATGCAGATCTATTCCGATAGGAATTAAAAATTCTCGAACCCCACAGACACAGATTTCTGATGGTCGACCATTGTGATGTTTGCGCTCGAAGTAATTCATCGAACGCTCGATTGATTGCTGCGTGGATTCCCCAGAATGCACCACGGGCGGCGGAGTCTGTGGCGTGATATACCTCTGCTAAATACATAAAAGCCCGGCACTTTCGCTCTGATGCAGAACCTCAGCTAAACGCGCTGTTATGCAGCGTCCTGCCGTTAAACCAACCTAGCATGTACCAAAGCATTTTCAAAAAGAATGCGTATAATGGCGCTAAGGGAGCATTATAATATAAAAACAACTTTTGCAAGGAAGAATTTAGCACTGCTGAGGCTTGAACTCAGGTCGTTCGTGTGAGAATCCGTAATAGTACCACTCGACTACTGAGGCCGAACTTCACTGTATTTTTTAAAAGTTGACCCGAACAACACAAGGAGTGTTCCACACGATCCCGTAAGTGGCGCTGCATGCCTACAGGAAGCGGATGACTTGCACCCACACGGGAACGGAATATCACGTCTGTGGCTAAGCGTGCTGCATCAGCCCCCATGCCTGCTGATATCACGTTGTACAATACTGGTACCAACGCAGGAATGTACACCAAAGCACCAATACTACTTTGTGGGTATGCAGATTTTCCTAGAAGAACAGCAGCAACTGCGGGTATGTGCCCGAGCTTATGCCTTACGTTTCGCTTTGAGGTCTCACGACGTCAGCCGGTACCCTCAGCTTGACGAACAACAAGTGCACTAGGTTCTTTCCCTTATGAATACTTGTTTACGACGTTATACCTAAAATAGTGACGCTAGCCTTATCATTCTATGTTTGATTTGACGTTAGGTAACGTAAAATTAGAGCATTAGGATGTGCGAGACGGCGTTGTATTCGTTCCACATCTGGCGGTGGTTACGGATGGACTAAGTTAGGCCTCAAAGTGTGACGTTAGGCCTAACGTCGGATCTTAAAATACTCGCGTCGGGCTCTTCCTCTGTTGCGCATGCGCGTCAGCCCTTGAGTGAGGTTGCTATATAGACGAAAATCCGAAGGGCGCCCCGCGAGTCAATTTTCTGCCTACCGGAAATCGGCCTAGGCAGGCTGGCATTCTTCCGCGCTAAAACACCATAACTAAGGAACGGAAAAGGACAGGCATATGTCGAAGGAACACAAGGAGCACGCAGGTATTTTGAGACGCCGGGGCAATCCAAGTGCCAACAGTGCCCAAGACTGGCGCTCAAGGAAGGAAAGCCTATATAGTCGTTGCTATGCTCTCGAGGCCTTCCTTCCGGGCATGTTCGCTTTCATTTTTGTGGATACCGATAGCTCTGCCTGTCCACCGCCGGCTCCCCAGAGATGCGCGGTTCGCAGCCGTACACACTGTATCGTATAGGACAGAAGGAAGGCACGGAGGAGAATTGCCGCAATTGCCCTTAATCGCTTAGTTCTACCTCTCGTATTTGTGAGAGATGCGTTACCTGTGTGTCTTCCGTTTATTTTCACCATTTCTTATCTCGGCCTTTCTACTTTCGGTGTTTTCCCTGTAACTACCCCCCATCGTCGCTACACCCTGGGAATGTAAACTGCAGTGGAACACAGACCGAGGGGGGCCGGAAAACACAATTATGAGAGTAGCTAACGGCCAAGTATAGAAGCGAGATAAATCGCCGTTCCCTAAGAAAGAGAGTCGATGTAGAGAGAAGAGACTCGATGGCGCAGTGGTGCAGGCCGCAAAAAGGACGTAGTGGTCAAAGCAGCCCGATAGTGAGTTCCTGTGCTGCAGAGAAATAACTTCTCGGTGCAAGAGGGACGGGATTGGTTGAAGTGAAAAAGAAGTACAAAAAGTATGATAAAGCGCCTCGAAACATACACTGATTGCACTTTACTAAGTGGTGTGTGTTTCTGTTGTGTGTACACTAATAGTGTAGTAATATCAACTTAGCATAAGACATGGGGAGGCTGCAGTTTCAAATGATCTGATCTGTCTATTGTGACTTCCTTTTTATTTTGGACAGGAAAGACATCAGAGAAGGCTTACACGAAAAGGCTTGAGAATGTTCAATGTAAGATTGGTTATTCAAATGTGTCGGTGTCCGAGAAAATTGGAAGGACGGCGTCAGCGGTGGGCCGGGCACGCAAGGGAACAGGTCACGAGTGCGGTAACCTGCAAGAACCCACCGGGGAATGCTGTGAAGATGCGCTAACGTGGCACAGCAGTTGGCGGGAATTTCAAATAAGCACTCTGGAGAGGCCGAAAATTTTGCGGTGTGCATGCGAGATTTTTGTATCCTGTTGAAAAGCCATAATGTGCTCAGATATCCTTAACAACGTAAAATTGTGACTGCCAACGTTTACGGAGGGTGTCCTAACCAGGTTTCTGGTACATTTGCCGAACGTTTTCTACATTAGTTGCCTGAGTCGTGCCTGTCTTTTGGTAGGCGTTTTGTTTACCTTGCCATATGTGTTACAAATCTTACTGCCACACCCTATGTCTGACTTTTCTAAACTTGAAAGCTCATAGCCAGCTGCATGAGGCATTGTAGTGTCACTAACTTCGTAGGTAGGTCTTGTGCTGCCTTTGGCTTCATGCAAAGAGTAAACGTTCCAGAATTTTGGAATGCTAAAGTGGCAAATGTTGTGGCTGTGAACTCTATATTAAAGAGCTTCGTATTTTCTTTAAAATTTATCGGACTTCATTCGACTTTATTGTTATTTTATAGTATAAACAGATTATATGCAAGAGCACGTGAAGATGTCGCCCAAACCTTGCCCTCTTGCAATCGAGCGCACCAATCCCTATACAGAAAGCGTCGACAATAGGTACGATGGCTTCTCCCGAAAAAGCCGACTTGACAGAACTTTCAATATTTGCGGCCGTTTGACAGGCATTTCCGAGTAATGTCTCCTGCGCACAGCACCTGTCAAGGCTTTCCCATGGGCAATGCAATCAAGCACGGCGTGCAAAAAGCGTCCATGCAGCGTAGTTGACGTGCCTATTCTTTTCCATAGCTGGATAACAACGTTGCTCGCATCTCCAGTTTTCGATCAATGTGTCGCATCCTTTCGTTTCTGCAATATTTAGGAATTCCTAAGGTCACCAAAGCTGTTTATCAGTAAGAGGAATAAATATGTTGTGGTGCTGAAATATGCGTACCTCCGTTGAATGCCGCCCAAGGCCACCAGACTGACTTGACTCATCAATTGCGTAATTATCACCTACATATTATCGTTTAACTTTTGCGGGTAAGTTTTCAGTCGTCCGCCATGGCCATGAGACTGAAGCCGCCGTCTAAACTTTCACTTAGTAGGAGCTCCACAAAATAGACTTTCATTAAGCCATTCCACATTACCACGTGACGTTGCCGCACAACGTCACAATGACGTTAAACTGCGCGCCAAGTTTTCCTCTTGCGAGAAAGGGCGCGCTTCTCTGTTGTGGGCGAGGGTTAAGTGCGCCGGGTTGCTTCGTCTAGTAAGCACAGTTTTCACCTTGACTAGGCTCACCTTTTTGCGTTCCTGTGTTTTGTCTAACCTAACTTAACCTCAGATGACTTGAGATAACTGATGTCAGTACAAATTAGGTACTTTACTTGGCCCTTTTTAGTAAATTAAATTAATTGAAAAAAAAATCGCACAAAGAGGGTCCAGCGCGTCATTTCCTGGTGGCGTTACGCGGCCTATCACACAGATTGAAAAATATCGCGACGAGGTATGGGACACACGTAACTATCTCTGCCAAAAATAGGCTTGAGAAAATGTCCGCCAATTGAAAAGATGACATCTCAAGACCGTGGCGCACGTAAGCCTCCGTGCAGTGTGAAATGCGAGAAACAATACGTGTCTCGCTGCGTTGGTGTGGTATATGGTATCCCGGTATCCAGTTACCGTGCGACATTGTGTACACAGTCCAGACGGGCAGACGGCTGGACCATGGATTACCATGGACCATAGATCGCTGAAAAAGCACATGTACATGAAATATTCAGCCACTAGAGAACATGTGGTTCAGTGCGCGATGGAGTGTGACGTATTGTAATAGACATATGAAATGCAAATACAAAGATGTGAGCCAAAACACGCAAAGCCGCAAAAACTGTACGTGTAGTTCAAATAATGGCGCGCTATTGGTGTACAGTCGATTGCCATTAAGACGAACTAACAAGGACCGTAAAAAGTGATTCGTATCATCAGAAAGTCTTCTTAAGGGGAGGTTTTTTGCATTGTGGGCGTTACAAGAGAGCTAAAATGTTGTTCGTCTTAACCACAGTGTTCGTCTCAACCGAGTTCCTCTAACGGGATTGCATTGTATTTGGAAAGCCACGTTTAACAACATTGGCATTGTTACGAATGGGCCAGCGCCGCAGTACTTCCCCGCATCGCTCCTCGGCTGTGCGGCGAAGCCACTCAGGCGCCTTCGGAAACAGGCGCAATCATGTCGGCAACAAGTTGCGACAAAGCCTCGTCAGACGCTTCGCTCTCTGCGCATTCGGCGGCTGCCTGCACGGCTCGTCTCCACGCTCTTCAAGGACACAGAGGCAGGCCCCGGTGATCGCAACGGAGTCCTCCTCTCTCCCCTCTCTCGGACTCAACGTGCCCGAGGCTATGAACAGCTTACGAACTCTGGAAAGAGTGTAGTGCGTGATCGCACGTGTTGCGTTTGACCGTTACCGCTTTCGGGTATAAATAGAGCTCCCAAGCGTTGTAAACCATTCCTGTTAGAGCAGCGAATCGATGTTGTCGCTCTGTTCGAGTCCTGTATTGTAATCTCGCCCGTCGGGGCATTGTTCTTTGGCTTCGGCTCACCTCTCGCTATGAAGTAAACAGTTACGTTAGCCTACGGCCTCTGGACTTCTTCACGGCTGCAACAGCGGCTGGCCGCCCGCATCATACACGCTACCACTCGTATGTCGGAGGCCAAGGAGCTCGGATCGGGTGCCCCCGCCCGGTCGCAACAGCATTCAAATGAGGCCTTGCGTTGATCTTGATTGCGCCGAAAGAAATGGCACGTATTTTTTTGGTTTTGGTTCATATTTTTGTGATCGGGTTTTGTTTCTATGGGTGTACAAGCACAAGAACAAGTGCGTGCATGAGATCGCCTAGGTGTTTTTTATCAGGCCATCACCCACCCGTTGTTTTAGCTAAGTGGTGGTTGCCCGCTTGGAGGGCGAACTCGTGTATCTCGATAAGAAATTTTATCTGACATGAAGTAGTGTGACTTTGAGCAATACGCTTTTTGTACATGGGCGGTATGGTTATACTATGTATAAGTTACTTATCCTTTTTTCGTTCAATGAATTTATTTGTTAGTCAGCGCCTTCTGCTGTGTCTTATTTATCGCTTCGTTTCGTCTGTGTAGCGCGGTATGTGCAAAGATAAATCCATAGCAAACTGTTCACTTTTCCGTTCTTTTGCGGCGGCCCAGCATAAAATTATTTGTCGCGTGCTGATTAACGCGTATGATTTCGCATTATCAATCGTACGTACTTATTGCGTAGAATGTACGTTAAATTTATGCCCCTTTGGCTGCTTCAATATCTGAGATATTAAGCGTAACTGTCGTACCACGGGATTGTACGGAACGAGCTGCAAGAGCACTCACACCACAGGAAGTTGGCGTAATTCTGCAGCACAGCACCAAAACAAAGTTATCGTCGAGAAAAACTATTGCAGTATTGCTTATAATTGCAGCTACAATTTATGCCCGAGGAGGGCAGAGCTGTGTGGTAAGACGTAGATGTATTCAATAAAGCGTACACAATCATTATACTCAAACACTCCTTCAGTTCTGTGTCTAGTGGAAAGAACCCAGCAGGCTCTTTCCATGCAGTGCAATTGTTCACTTGGTGGTTCTACTTAATAGAGGATGAGAGAAGTGTAAGGGTGGTAAATCAAGCAGCCTCTTCTCTCCAAAGTGCCCTTTTAATCTTCTTTCCCCCTTTCTGCTCAACGCCACCAATAACACTCTCTGCAGTCGGTCTCCCCACTCCTTTACCTCTTGCGCCACACAACCCCTCGTCCCCAAGCCAGCCGCAATTTTCTGCGATCGATTGTAGCGCCTTTTCTTTTGTACTTCTTACCAAACAGCCATCTCAGCTCAGAGCGGTGTATAAGCCGGGGCCCAACCGCGGCCGAAACTACAGAAGGGGAGTGCGCGCTGGGGTTGAGGGTGGGGTAGAAAGAACGGCCTGTAATAAATGAAGCGTGGCCCCCAAGCCTCGCGCAACCGGCCTCCCAAATTCACTTTCGTGATGAATAGCTACGCGAGAACCTTTCGATAAACCGCGCGGGAGCTTGAGTCTTCTCGGAAGAAGCCAGGCGGCGAAGTAATTAAACGCCGAAGTTTTTTCTCCAAGGAATGCCGGGAAAAGGGGACGTAAAAAGATCCCAGGGTATAGCAACAGACATAAAAGACACCCACCAATGCGGAGTTAATAGAGACCGTGTGGCTACAATGAAACTGTTCCCTATCATAAACAGAGTTATACTCGAGAGCGAAGCTGAAGGGTCGGCGGAAATGGGGTGGTATCATCAGTTTTCTTCACTTACCCTGGCTGCTATCTTTGTTGTCCACAGCATTCACAAAAAAAATTCCCTTCGGGTTCCCAATCGTGGTGCGATCTTTTAATTTAAATGAACGCGTAGTTGCCCAATTCTGTTCACCAGAACCTTCGCGAGCGGAAACGTTTGATACCATTCTTCAAGCTGGCCACCTCGTTCCTTATATAAATAAGGTGCACGAAAGAGCAGAGGAAGAGGGGAAAGATAGATGACAAAATTAAGTTTGGCGATGAATCGAAATACAAAGACTAACAATAAAGAAGCGAAGGTGAGACCAAATATATATATGTATATAGAAATGCTTGCCTTTCCATGGATATCGTAGCCTTGCTCCTCCCTTAGATTTCCTTTTTAACCCGCTTTAAATACCGTGAAGTTTCGATACGGGGAAGATGAAGACGCACGGTAAGAAAAACGAGTTTTCACTGCAGTGGTCGATGACGTCTTCGCCGCCATTTTCCTTTTTTCTGTCACGCAGTGGTATCGCATCGTGCCCAAGAAAGCTCCACGTATCGCAGACACGCAATAAAAAATCGGCAGCCAGCAGAAAAGAGAGGACAGCAGGGCGCCGTTTGTCGGGGAACTTCACTCTAGGCGTAGCGCAGTGAAGACGCGAAAAAGGATGGTGATATATGTGGGAAGGTAAAGTGATAAACTATGTGTTGTGTGGGGGCGAAGGTGGGAGAAGCGTCAGCATTGTTTTTTTTTTCAACATTTTTAGTTTGTAGCGTCTATCGAACTTATTTCGCGCTTTTGTCTAGGGGGAGGAATGAAGCCCGGAGAATGAGCGCAGGAGCGAATCTATTGATAGAAATAAGAAAGAAAACTCCCCAAGATATCAACGAAGCTCGAACCGTATACGCTTCTGTAAATGCTGTTGGAATCTGCTTGCGCGAGTATTTTTCTATTGTCTGTCTTTTTCCTCGCGCCCTCGTGAAATGCCTCCCCCTATAAAGCTGCTGCATCGACATCGGGGTTTCCCCAAATCTTTTTCTCGCTCTTTGCTAAGAAGAATAATTTTTTTCTGTACGAGAACGGAGGTTGCAAAATCCCAAGTGTGAGTGAACAGCAACAGACCAAAGCGAAAAACTTAGCCGAATTCTCCGCCACGCTCAAAAGTGGCCAGCAAACAGTTTCTTTTCCTCGGCGACTCCTCGTCCTGACCCGGCTTGTCGCGAAGCTTCGGTGCCGGCAGCCTTGACAAATGGAACGTCAGGGGGCGTATACTGAAAGGCCGTCCTGGCCCGCTTTCGGAACTGGCGCAAGACGATTACTTCACCGCGAGGTCAAACACTGAGCTCGGGGAGTTGAAGTGCCCGAAAATGACCTGGGCAGGTGTACGGAAATGGTACGTAGTTTAGCAATGTAAATGTTGCCCGCGTTTTCCTTCTCCATCAGTTTACTGTTCAGATTTCTTCGCAAGGAGTTTCGCATAGCACGTTCGATACCAATGATTTTTTCGCTTTCTGGCTGGAGTACAGAAATATAAATTCACGTCATTGTGAGCGTTCGATGCACAGCTGAGGATGAACCTCTTTCCAGATCAATGCTCCTTACGCCAAACTTCCGCATGCAGAATATTTTATGCCCACAAATTAATTTATCACATAGGGTGCGGTGGCAAAAGAGAGCTAGGCTTTAGAAATCACAAATGATTGCGGTTTGCATAAGTGCTTTGCCTTCCTTTTCTAAAGAAGCTTGAGAAACGCGCGAAAGCTTTCTCACATAAAAAATGCGTCAAAAGGGCGTCAAAACCTTCGCTAAAAGTGCGTCCACCTTTTGCTGAAAGTGCGGTCAGTCGATCCTCAAGTCTTCGAAGAACCAAATTACAAACGAAGAACGAACCCGCGCGACGATTTTTCACGCACTAAGCAAACGCATCTACAAAGGATCTGAACGTATGCCGTACCGGGGTTTGAGCTAAACGTGTACTATTGAAGTAGAACCGTTACTTTTTCGCTATTGTCAAGTAAGTGTTTTGACACAAAGAACGCATTTTCACGCAAGCCGGGTGTCCAGAGACTTTATCAGAGCTTTGTGGTTGACCCTGCCACCGGTCTGTGAGGAAATGCACTAGTTTTTTTTGCAGGATGTCATCGGTTCCCCTCCGAAAGCTTTCCGTTTAAAAACAGGTGAGGTTAATGCCAGGGGGCAGGACAGGTTAGTTACCATAGGTACGGTGAAGCACGATCAAGAGAGGTGGTTTCTGGGGGTCCTGGCGCGTGCCGGTTTAGCCATTTAAAAGCCGTGGTGTCCTGAGGACCGTTTATGGCTGGTATGAAAGTTGACAACATGCCAGGGACGACGGAGTAAGAGCCCAGACAACCAGGCTGCGATGGTTGTTTGACGCGACCGTAGTTCAACGCGACCGTAACTTCCTTAGCTGCTCGGGGGGCGCAAGAAAGTAAGACGCGAATTACTGGCCAATGCCGTAAACTGGAGGGGAAAGTGAAGAAGCACATGATGCAGCAAATCTCCGTAGTTGCTGACCAGTAGGAGGGTGAGGAAGTGCCACAAAAAAGGTTCATCTAATGCATTGGGCGAGAGAAGCGTCGAAGAGACGCCCGCACTAACCACGCTGCGGATATAGAAGCTTGGACGCGATCCTGTGAATCGAGCCTGGACAACCTGCAGCTGTGAGCAAAGCCATGGTGTGCCGATCAGTTTAGTCTGCGAGGTCGTTGTACACCGTTTGGCATGACGCTGTCCGACGGATCATGGATAGTGATGTTGTTGGGCGGTGAAGAGTGGCGGCTGCAACTGCTGGGCCCGGCCAGTAAAGGTGATAAACGGAAACCGAAAATGAAACCTGCACGCTCAAACAAGAGCTGAAACCATCATGTGTGCCACAATGTTCGGTGAGAGTACGTGCCTATAAGAACAAAGTGAAAATGAGTCATCGCTAATCAGTAGGTACCCGAAGCCTTGGCACAACTACAGGGGGCCGAGAAGCTGAACATGAACAACGGCGAAACCTTCATCCGGTTTGAGAAGGGAGATGTTTCACGCGTACTACAGCACGCAGACGCTGACACGGGTGCGGAACCATGCGTTGTCGCAAGTGTTCTCAGCGGCAGTGGCTCAGTCGAGATTAGTGGAGGAACAGGTGGTGTGATTCACAGCATGTTTAAAAGAGGCTTTCAGAGCATTGGCGTGGGAACAGGTAGGCGTAAGGGTAAATGGAGGATACCTCAGGAACCTCGGATTGGCTGATCACGTTGCCTTGCTAACTAACTCGGGGGATGAATTGCACAGCATGATTGTCGCACTGGACAAACACAGAGTATAATCGTGGGCCTGAAAGCTAATATGCAGAAAACTAAAGTAATGCTCAGTAGCCTCGGAAGAGCCCAGCGGTTTGAGATAGGCGGGGAGGCAGTGGAAGGGGTAAGCGATTATATCTACTTAGACCAAGGAGTGACCCCGGACCCCAACAACAAGGCAGAGATAATAAGGAGGATAAGACTGGGGTGGAGTGCATTCGGCAATTATTCTCAGATAATGAATGGCAGCCTATTATTTCCCTGAAGAAAAAACTGTATGAAAGCTGCACATTACCGGTACTCACGTACGGGGAAGACACTTGGAGGCTCACTAAAAGGGTTCAACTTAAATTGACAACGACTCAGCGAGAAATGAAACGGAAGATGATAGGTGGAACATTAAGGGACAAGAAGAGAGAGGAGTGGGTCAGGGAACAAGTGCGTGTTAAAGACATCTTAGTAGAAATTAAGGAGAAAAAATGTGTTAGGGCAGGGCGTGTAATGCGGAGGAAAGATAACCGTTGGTCATTAACGGTAACAGAGTGGATCCCTAGAGACGGCAAGCGTTGCAGGGTGCGGCAGAAAGTTAGGGGGGCCGAATAGATCAAGACGTTTGCGGGGATAAATTGGTCGTTGTTAGCACAGGGCCGCAATAATTGGAGATTTATGGGAGAGGCTTTTGCCCTATACTGGGCGTAGACAGGCTGATGCTGATGTGGTGCGAACTGCAGCCTGCGGAGGAAAGTGATTGGTACGGTACACTTCCTGATGAAACGAGGAACAAATTTATCAGACGTAAGAACTGACCGACTTCATCAGGGACGCTTCTGACGAAAGGCAACGAAACTTGGCCAACCATAAGCACTGACGGGCTGCTTTATTGACACTTCCTTGAAAAGCTAAATGACGTCCGGACCATTGCGACGAGGTGCACAAATGCCAGTGGTGGTGAAAGACTGGCACAAAAAAATTCGGAGAAGAGGCAGCAAACACGCTTTCCGAGTCGGTGGTAAAAAGGTCCTGCGGGGCGATATGATCAAGTAGAAGGTGAGAATGCTACTGACTACAAACAGCATGCGGAGAAATTCAGTCATAGGGTGGTTGTGATGGCAGTTGTCTGGAAATCTCCTGTGACGGCTGGCCGAGGTTATCCTCAGATGCAGTCAGAGAAAAGATTTCAGCACCAGCATAGCTGCAAAAACCTCGAGATTTGGTGAACAATACTGGACAGCGCCTGTCTGTGTGTTCAGGAATAGGGACCGGTAATCTTCGTAGTATCATCAGTCGCCAGTTTTCGCAGGAACAATATGCAGCGGAGACACTTGGCTTCTTCATGATTTTGCGGGTGCTTCCGAGCGCCTCTGCAAGGGATATACTTGCGTTCGCACGACTTCGTTTTTGTGAGGCTCAAAGAGTGGTGGTGAAAGTACGCCTTTTCTGAAGATTCGCGTAACGACCGCCACGCGGACTTGTGTATATATGGGGGTTCCTCCTAACCGTCCGCTGAAGGCGCTCCCCAAGAGCCGACCCTTCGCGTCTTCTTGAATCGGCTCACCTGCGCTCGGCACCCCCCGAGCCTTGGCCCCATCACCCTGCGCTTGCCGCCCGCTCTCCCTCTCCCCACTATGCTGCAACTGTGCTTGGCGCTTGCTCTTTCGCTCACTGTGCTATGCCCTCTCCACATCTCTTCCCCGGCGGTATCATGCCTCGTCTCATAAAATGTTCAAGCAGAACAGCTTCGCTGTTAAAGTGCACGTAACGCCAGCCGATTTCCGTTCCGTTCTGAGCGTACTTTATCCTGTACGTTAAGCAGCGTGAATCAAAACGATGCTTTCTTCATACGTTCTGGACGTTCGCCGCTCTCAAGTCGAAGAACGGAGCTGCGTCCGTAAAGACCAACATCCCAGTGTGCTTGTTATATGCTGTCACCACCGAAATTATGGGCCTTTGAAACGTGAAGGACACATAAGAGGACGTTCGTTTTCCAACGTCTCGCGCTATAGAACGCCTCGCGCTTCGAAGACCCTCGAGTTTTGAAAAATACCCGGAAACCTGTCATCGCTTAAAAAAATTCCCCGCATTTCCCCGAGGGGAAGAATGTGAAAGTGCGAATGCACGAGTTGAATTTGCGCGGTTCGGTAATGTTCGCGAAAGAGAGATCACACACACACACACAACTACAAAGAAAGAAAGATGCATTTATTCACAGACACCTATCTGTGTTGTCGTTGTACTTGATTGCTAGAGCGGATCTCAGCTTTGAAATTTCGTGTCAGTACTCCTTTAAGCAGGTGCATTAGCCCTTCTCACGCCCGATTCCTGGCCAATCCCCCACGTGGGTATGTGCCATGTACAGACACCTATTTGTGTTGTCGTTGTACTTGATTGCTAGAGCGGATCTCAGCTTTGAAATTTCGTGTCAGTACTCCTTTAAGCGGGTGCATTAGCCCTTCTCACGCCCGATTCCTGGCCAATCCCCCACGTGGGTATGTGCCATGTCAGCGGCCAGGCAGCGCGCGCCCATCTCCACGTGCGCGGACATCGCCGGTGGACGCAGGTTCAGGGTCGCTTAAGAAGTGCATTGCACTTAAAATCGGCCGTGTTTCTGCTCGCTCCGCTGCAAATCTCATCGAACAACTTCTGCCGTCGCTGCCACGTAGCTGCCTCTCTTTTCTCCCGTGGCCACGTCTCACGCTGTTGCGCTCCTTTATCGGCCTTCCAACGATAAACGCAATGGAAGTTAGCTGAATTCAGTCAATTTTCCCGTGCTCGCGCGTCTAATGCGCAATTTGTTGGGACTTTTTGTAACTGCTGGGCTTGGCGTTCGAGAAACGACAGTGAGGCTAGCGCACGAGGCTGTTTTGTGTTTTCAGTATAATATATTGTCTTAAGGCGTTAATCCCCTTTATCAGAATTAACCGAGACACGCACTCTAGCACAAATATTACATCGGCCACCAGTTTTTATGTTTCAGAAAACAAGGCTACTTTTTCGTACAATAGTCCACTAAAGGCTTTCGCCTTAAAAGAAAAGCAATAAATGTGGAACTAAAGCTAGCAGAAAAACAATGAATCAGTAAATAAGCACAACAGAATCAAAGGACGGCAAAAATCATAGAAAGGAAAAAAAGCAAGCAACCAGGATAGCAACCAAGCAAGGAAGCGAGCAAGCAGCAAGCAAGCAGTCATGAAAGGAAGGGAGAAGATATAGAAGGAAAGAAAAAATGAAGGAGAGAATAAAAGAAACCAGAAAATGAAGACAGGAAAAGAAGAACAGACAAAACTAAGGGGGGACAACAAAAAGAAAAAAAATAGTGGAATAAAGAATAAAAGAAGTGAAAAATGTTTCAAGAAAAAAGGGCACAGTTTTCAGGGAAGGCAATCGAGATGCATTCGGTTCGCCTGAATATTTGCAGCCGCGCTGTCCACTCATCGTGATAGCAGGTTTCCTCAAAGTTTGTGCAACTTAGATTGTTGCAAAGGCGTACAGCCGAGCTTAATGAAAGCTAAAGACCTAAGTGACAAGGATAACTGTAGTTTAAACAGGAATGGAGGGAATGTGATTGAAAAAGGAAAAGAGACGAAAGTAGGGAAAACTCCGGGCATTTTTCCCTTTCCTTACCCCCCTCTGCTGTCCATGCCTGCGAGAAAGCGCCGTCGTCGCTTGCAGAGCTGGTGTCATCATATGAAAAAGTTTCATTATCTTGGTACTCCGCGGTACTGCTGCTGAAGCTGAGTTGAATACAAGTATATTTTTTGAATTTTAGACCCGGAAAGGAAAATCAAGCCGTGATAGCGAATGAGACCAGCAGAGCTGAAATCTATGCAGCGCGGACTAAACCGGGGCTTTCAACACAGATTGATAGATAGATACTTTACCAAAGAGGGCCCTAAACGTTTGAAGCCAAATAGGGATAACAAAAATGAACAGTGTGAGGCGGGCGTATTGCTTTAGCAATGCACAGAGCCCTCGGAAGGCGGCCGGGTCGACGTTGGGTTCAATCGGTGGTCGCTAATGAAGATTAATGAACGGAGCTTCAGCGTCGTTGGCATTCTCTTCGGCCGCTTCGAACCCGGTTTTTTCGGTAGTGCTGAAACTGTTGCTTTGGAATTCCGCCCGCGCACATTGGTCTTTGTGATGCCGCCTTAGCACCCGTTTCTTGCTACCTTTTTTCACTGTTATTTTGCTTGTGTTGTGTTTTGCCGTGTTGTCTCGATTACTTTACCAATTTCATCTGATTTCACTTTGTTACTTTTAGAGCTAACCGGGTTCTGAGGCCTTATTTCCCTTAGCCATACGTCCGGCTCCCTACCCCTGCACCTGTGTATCGGCTCATCGGCTTCACGCGGAGAGCTGGGGCGAAACGGAGCCCGTAAACTGCGGAAGGGCGCGTACGGAATCAACGATTGGCAGCGAAGCCATGGTTTTGTCGTTAGCCGGGCGTTTTTAATTACCGAACTTGCTGGCGAAAAAACAGGGACGGCGGTAACATTGTAGCAGGACATGTTTACTCTGCCTATTTTTATCCGCCTCTTTGCCTCTCGCACCCTTTTCTATCACTACTTGCAGTCATGCTGTATTACGATACCTTTAAAGTTACCTTTAACACCATCTGTATGAAGCAACGTTCGTTCATGTTACACCTATGCATACGTACGCCTGCAAGGGATGGGATCGCCAACATATCAGCCATTTGTTGCCTTGGTGTGAGCGAGGTAGCTACTTGTAGCTCCAGAAAAGCATTTCTGGATAAGGTACTGCTACGTCCCGGTAAATATTTGGAATTTTGGGGGAATAAAAGTTTATCACACCTGACATTGCTGATGTTTCAAACTTTCCTTTTATATTATTCACGTTTGAATAATACGCATGTAGCGTATGCGTTATATTCAAACCTACGTATGCCTACATAAAAAGGCTGACTAGAAAAAAATGAACTAAATCTAGGATATACCGTCCATCTCAATTTTTCCTTACTTGATTTATGTTTCTTACGCTCCCACGACAAAATATATTACAAAAACTATCGCTGTTACATAAACACAGACGGATAACTGATCTGAGGTTATGATGTCAAAATGATGAATGGGTACGATATCACCGGAAGGGTAGGTCTATATGTCGTATTCTGTAGGATTAACTGACTACTAAAAGAATATGCGATCGAATTGTTTGAGCAACTGCATATAAACGTTTGTATACGGAAATCAACGACGACGCACAGGAAGGACGCAAATGACAGAGCGATAACTTTCACGCACGGATTTATGGAAAAAGCTCATATATGTATTCCACGAACGTACGTAAAACAAGAAGCAGAAGCACATGTATGTTAAATCGGCACATGTGGTCATCTTCTTGTTCTAGAGCGGCGGGAATGGAAATGCTCAATCTTTTCGGTGATAGTACAATGTTTGATTATTACATCTGCCTCCAGCTCTGAAAATTTCAACCCCTTCTGCAATATCTCTGGTAATTTGTTTGTTTGATTGTTTGTTTCTTTGTTTGTTTTACTTTTGAGCGTTGTCTCAGTTAAAAACCACCGTAAGAAAAGGGCTAGAAAGTTAGCAGCGCTAGAGAGATAGCAGTTAGAAAAGTTATCAGTTAAAAAAGTTATCCATCCACACGTGTTCGACATTCCGGTCATCGTCATTTTTGGTTGCACTATTCACATTTTACATAGACTCTACCAACTTGCAGAGAAAAAAACTATATTATATACGGCCAACCCTTTGTGAACTTGATCAACGAGTGCACTACGTGCTGAGGTTCGCCTGTTGGCTTTTGAAGTAAGGTTGGGGCAGAATACCGGTTTTAGGTGGATCATAGGACTAAAGTAATCGCTACCAAAGGAACGGGCCTGTCAGGAGGAATAAATACAGATAACTGAGTGGACGAATGCCATAATAAATGTCAGGTTAAACAATGGATGATGATAGCGCATGATCTGTGAGGGTGCGGAAGATGTCTTCGTCGGGCACTGAAAATGCCGGGACAAGATTACAGAGTCTCGTGAGCAACTTTGGGTGTGCTTAAATATTCACCAGAGAAATAAAATTATATAGCTTAAATTGGCTTCAGTAAAACAATACATGGTTTATAGGTTACTTTTATTGAGAATAGATTACGAAAATATTCTCAGCGAGTGCGAAAGTATTGATTAAATTTAGAGGCAAGGGGCAGACATGCTTTTGCGTAAGCGAGGCAATCTGTCAACTTTTACGTGTAATTTCTCAAAGTGTAAGCTTTGCGTCCAGACTCATCACTAATGATCAATGACGTAGGTGTTCGTCTAGCATCAAGGTTTATAGCTTTGGTGGATCTGTGTGTATATTCTTCCCCATATATATCATTCCCACCCATAATGCACAGTTTCCAAAGATTGATGAGACAGCGAAGTAATGCGGTAGCTCTGAAGCTTCGTGATTTCACGCCACACAGTATTTCTTCAGAATTTAGCGCTACAGATCAATCATTGAAAGGAAGCTATTTTTGTAATTACTCAGCCATATTGTAACAGGCTCTCTCGGCGTAGATTTATACTCCGCGGGATAAATAGCTACTTACCCTTGACAAGTGGTAAGTGCGATGGTTCCTTTGGGCTTGTCACTTTCAGGTAACGATTAATAAACCATCTATTAGGTATTTCTAAATGCTTTATGTTTTTTTGCTTGAGGAACCGATAGTAAAATTCTCTTTGAGCCAAATATATTGCAGTGTAATGTTCTTGATCGGGACGTCAGTATTGCAATAGAGGGCATCAGCTTCTTGGAAAGATTAACTTCTGCAAGGTGTTAATGTGCTTAAAGTACGTACTTCCCCACTGTAACAGTGGTGCGAGTGTGTACAAATGCCTTATACTAGAATATGTGTAAAATATATATTTATAGATGATGAGTTACCTTTATGATAATAAGGCCGGATTTCATGTAGTTTTCCAATTTCTTTGCTCTCAGCATATGTGCAAAGCTCTGAACGTCTAAGCCTGTGGCTGTATATTTATTCTTACATTTTAACAGCAAGCGTATTTCAGGTGAACTTTGAATTCATTAATTAAAGTGGGGGTCCGCATAACCGTCTAATGCTCCGAAAGTTTACAGTTTCACAGCTTCATTTAATACCGCCATCTACACTAGGCAAGATCATTCGGAGCAGTTGTATCTGTGGCGGCTTCTTACCTATGCTTTCCTGAGTTATCTTCCCTTTACTCCAGGCCGATCATCCTTGATATAAATTTTGGAGCAACCACATGACTTTCGAGCCACTGTATGCTCAAGAGTTTGAACTGTTAGTAATTTCTCACCTTTCCACCTTTGTTCCAAGTAAATATAAAAATAAACCAGCTATTAGAGTTGCTCCTCCATTACAAACAACGGCTGCGTAGCTATCCCTTCGCTCCAAAACTTTAGAATGTAAAACTGTTATAAGTAATTCGCAAAGAGAGCGGAGTACGTCTATTTGAACGAGAAGAATAAGGAAAGCAAAATGAACATCAAAACCGCAAGAGACATGGCATATCAATCGGCAGCTGTCGTCTCAGAGCCTGTCTACTTCAACCTAAACATTAGAAAAACCTGCTATTTTTCAGAAAACTATATGCCCTTCGATGGCAAGTGGACAGTTTTATTACTTAATAACATTTCCCAGCATAGTCAGCATTCCGGTTTTTCAATATGGAGGGGACGCGGAAAACCTACTCTCGACGACAAGGCAATAGAAAAGAAATTCAAAGCGTAGATACCAATAAACGACCTTATAAAATGTCCTCAAGAGGTGCGGCCCTATTGCCCGGTGGTAACAAAGGAATATGAACGTCACAAGGATGATACTTTGACATGGAGACTTGCTGCAATGTGGATAAGAAAGGAACCGGCTCGAGTAAGGGCTCGGTCCCGGCAAAATTGTGAGCACTCTATGGAGGATACATGTATCACCATCGTGACATCCTGCTTATTTTTTGTGGACCAGGGGTAATCTATTCTCCGGCGCACGGCCTCGCTTCTCTTTCAAGCCATGAAACTGTCATCGCCAAGGTCACGGCGGGATGAAGAGAGACATACACTTAAATGCTTGAGTGTTTGCACCATGGATCGATGTCCTCCTTTTTAGGTGTCTGCGAACACCCAGAAATATAAAAATACTGGAAGTGGTGGTTGCTTTTAGGTAAAACTGAGGCAGTCTATACGTAAGATTGCTTCCACTGAAGAACAATACATCTCAATTAAAGGTGCCACTTTTTGAGTCTTTGTGAGAGGAAGAAAACTCCTCCATTTGTAGAAAAATTGTCAACAAAGGCCGCAATTTGTCTTTTTCATTGTCTATGCATTGTGACCGACGACGGCTGTGCGTTGCGACTGACTGTAAGCAAGGCACTGTCCCATAGTGGTAAAAACGGCAGAAATGCTGAGCGAAATTTGAGAAATGTTCCCTTCGCACCTTCGCTAGCACGTGCGCTAATCTTCCTTGACCTACACGTGCGTTTTCAACAAGCCCTGAAAATGAGTTTCAACAGCGTTAGGCGTCCCATCCAGCATTGAAAACACTCGCAAAGGGTGATTATGTGAAAGTTTACGCTTTTATCGTCAAAACAAAACAGCAATTGATGCGGACTGATACATACTGAATGATCCCGAAATACCCACTGATTTATGGTTGGCCTTTAGTGCTTACAGGCGAATGGCCGCTTTCTGGTGACGCAATGTTAAGACGGCCCGGACATTCATTCGTTTGGTTTGAAATGACAAGTGGCATATTATTGTCCTGTAAGCTTCATTTCTCGGACTGCTTCATTATTGGTTCATGTTTACTCTCCCTGCGAGGAGTGACAGTCTATCGCGGACTGTGTTTTTACTGCCGCATTCATTATCACGAAAATATTTTATTACCGGCCTTCTATTACTTCACGCGCTGAGTCTGATATCACGAGATGGCTGCGTTGTTATCATATAGGGGGTGTGACATAAGCAAGAATATTTGCTTCGCAGGCACACGTGCGTAACGAAATCTCTACAGAACTATCAATTCCCGATCTTATACTTGCCTATTGTATAGCGCGTATCACAGCAGTCGACGTCATAGATAAATGAATGCTGTACACGAAAGTTTGATATTCAATGTGTCGACACCCAGAGACCATACACAGTACGGGACTGATGCATGCGGTAGAGGCTCCCAGGCCGCTTGAGTTATTGAGTGGCCCTCCATTAAGCCACCTCTCACAGTCCATCTTAAGCCTCGCCACATAAAATCCTAACTTTCCACCCTCCTCAGATTTCACGCTGAGGAACGCCGAGGGACACAAATTTAAAAGGCTTTGGTTGATTCCTACGTCATAGGAATCGGTAAAACACGAAAGTAAGATGTGCAGCGAAATCAGCAGCTGAGCATGTATGTATATCTATGTATGTGTTCATGTATGCATTCTTGTATGTATGTACGCTCGTATGAATGTATGTATGTATGTATGTACGTACAGTCTCCCAGATTTTTAATAATATAGCGGGAGCGATGACCGATCGGTATGTCAGCGTCTTATCACGGTGTTCAGCAGCGAAATAGGCCAGAGTACGCGCGCGTGCGTAGGGCTATCTGCTGTATGAGTGTCGTCTGCTATACGCTGTTTCCTTGAGAGTGGTAGACCCCCTGCCACAGCACCTGAATAAGTTTGTTCACGAGAAACTGTGGGTATTTCAAGCGCATGTGCATATGAACTGCATGATTGACTTTCCCTTTGCATCACTTGCCCCACACAGCGTAAGTACTGCCACTGGAAAGATAAATAAAAGTAGAACATGGCGAGTTTTTTGGCCGGATTATCCTCAGGTCGCTGCGGGATATAATGCGATAAATAAAAAAACTGATAAAACTTATGCCCCACGCTGCTTCGCCACCTTCGCGCGTACTCTCGCCTATTACGCCGGTGAACTTCTGTGATAAGGCGCTGACATGCTGATCGGTCGTCGCTCCCGCTATATTATTAAAAATTTGGAGGCTGTATGTATGTGTGTGTGTGTGTGTGTGTCTGTGTGTGTGTATGTATGTATGTATGTATGTATGTGTGCATGTATGCATTCTTGTATGTATTTACGTATGTATGTATGTATGTATGTATGTATGTGTGTATGTATGTATGTATGTATGTATGTATGTATGTATGTATGTATGTATGTATGTATGTATGTATGTATGTATGTATGTATGTATGTGTGTGTGTCAACGTGAATCGTATGCTTGGTCGACTTCCCAGAATCACTGTGGCTGCCATACGCGGACTCATACTTCAGAGCCTTGCAGAAAGTGGGCTGGAGCTGAACTGCCGAGGAAGGAATAGCAGCCGAAGGGCAGGTGGTAGGCACGTAGTCAGAGTAGTGTCGGTGGAGGGCAGAGTGACAAATGTCGCACGGTAGTGGGTGCAAGTGATGGCGAAACGAATTAGGATGATGTTTAGGGACGCTTGTTTGAAGGTAAAAAGCTGACCTGCTAACCTGGGTTCACGTGTCCAGGTATTAAAATAGGATCGAGAGTTAAGTGCACGCCGTGTTATGGTCTTCACCCTGCTGACATTGTGGGCGAGTGGCCTAAGAATACTGCGTACTAATAGAACTGGTCCGAAGAGAACCTAGGTAGAACAGGCAAAAACACAAATAAAATGAAAACATCAGTGGCATCAGCTCAGGAGGAGAACCACTGACGTGACCCCAGTAATCGCACCAGCACGAATCAGTTACTTTATCGACGGCTCCACTGTCAGTGACTCGAGTGGGCGGCTTCGCCCGCGGGACCCGTTGGAAACTGTGGAGTACACGGCTCATTCTGCAAAACACAAAGTCAGAATGAGAACTTCTGAACTTCTGCCGACTGCATGAGCAGGCCCCCAGATGTCCTCGTGATGTAAACAGAAAATCTGTGACTAACTACGTCCCGAAACTCGCCGGTTTAGGCCACAAAGTTCCCATTGGGTATGCCCGGTCGGCTGTTTTCTCAAATTTTTGGTCATGTGGTTACCACTGCCACAGTGCGAACCGTGATTTAATTCCAAGCTGTGCAAACAATGTAGGATTAGCGCACCCACGGTGAAAAAAGCACAAGCAGCCTGAAATGACATGTAACTACCAGCTTGAAATAACAAAGTGCTCAACGAGTCGCAGTTTCTATATTTCTACCTGATGGCGAATAGACTCTGCTCTCGTAGCTCATCTGCTCGGGAACGCCTGACGCCGGAAAATTGTTGCTTAAAGAGTCTATGCTTGCTATGGTTAGAATTGCACATATATTGGGGCTGTAAGTTCTTTAGGTGAGCCTTACTTCAAATGGCAGAAGGAACGGATGCCTTCAAAATCGGCTGGTCTTTCGATAGTTTGAGTGCGCATTAGCGATCCACGCATTCGCTCGAAGCGCTTAACGAGGGTAGCCCGGGGTAGGTCACTACAACCTGAGCCCTTGGAACGGGCGTATGGAGCTCTTGTTCTCGTACTCGGGGATACCTTTGTGGCAGGGCGTAATGACAGCAATGCGGCCTTTTGATCCTAGCCTCGACTGTTTCCTGGGCTACTTGTCTTGACGATAGCACGTCGTCTATAAGACTACGAATAAACGACCTAGAGACGATAGACGATAAGGTATAGAGTATAGATAATAGCTTATAAACGATAGCGTATAGACGTCGTCTATACGTTATCTGTGAGACGATAAGGTGTATAGAAAAGCGGTATTCCTACACAGGCAACCGTCACTCGCTTTGGTTGGGGCGCGCTGTCAGTTTTATGGACTTCCAGCTATTTTTACAGCATAAGCACAATGGAGGTTCTATTTATAGGACACGCCAACTTATTTCCGTGTGGCGCAGCGGTTCTGTGAATACCGCCTTAATGTGCACTTCAAATGGCCCGCTTTCCAAGTAAGAGTGCTAGGAAACGAAAGTAACGAAGTCGCTGCAAGTTGGCCCAAACATGCTCCCATAAGCTGAATTGTTTAAACAAGCCCCAGAAACACGGTGAATTTTAAAGGATGCCATTACCGACTTCTTAGGTTCCTTAGTCGTGAACTTTGGCAACCTTGCTTGACCAAATTAATAGGGCCGAGGAATCATTGCTGCTACCCTTCCGGGCCTATCGGCAGTAACACCGGCTCTCCTTTATAAACTTAACGTTGCCTCATTGCCACCCTGTTTGAACGTGTCGTTTACCGGGAGACTCCGGACATTTTATCCTGGATTCCCCTGATCGTGCGATAGAGCAGTTAGCTTTCCCTGAAAAACTTTGAAGCATGACCGCCTTGCATGGCTTTTCGAAGCACGTCATCTTCCCGAACGGACAATAGGCTCCTTGGCGCATAATCTTTCGCCTAGTCCTCCAGTTTCTGAAGAAGTGAAACCTTGGAGCTTTTTTCTCGGGCGAATCACAAACTTCCTGCTCGAGCAGAGTGATTGCCGGGACGTCTTAAAAGCGTAGGTCTGCGTCTTCGCCAACACTCACTCACTCACTCACTCACTCACTCACTCACTCACTCACTCACTCACTCACTCACTCACTCACTCACTCACTCACTCACTCACTCACTCACTCACTCACTCACTCACTCACTCACTCACCTCTTCCAGCGCCCTTCCTCTCCTAATATTGATGCAAAACGCTGAAGTGATGAATGCTCCTGCTGAAGCTCGACAAGAAAGTCCGCATAAAATATTTTGTAGGCAAAGACCTGGTGATCGTCTATAGCACCGACCCATAGATAATTCATTCGCGGTAATACTGATGGCTTGATTGGTAAACGAAGCTTCCTTCTTTGTGCTTTCAATCTTTCAGCCCTTTTAAAACGTTTTCCCCAAGGCTAACGGGAGGACAGTCGACGGTGAAGCGTACGGCCTCGGCTGGATTCTCGCCCCTCAGAGTCTCCGTAGGCGCTGGTGGTTTTAAAGCGAAGCTTTACTACTTTTGTGCAGCGATTTCATGGAGGATGCGAAATGACTTTTTGCCCGGAGACACACCCCCTGCAAAACACCCCTCCAAGCGCAACACGTGATTCGTCAGCCTGTTGTCGGCGTTGCGCACAAGGCCGCGCTTTCAGTGGTTCTGCGCCGAACGAGCTGCGGGGGCCGACGCCGCTGCGGCCGAAGCAAACGCCCACCCCACGCAGCCCCCCATGCATGCCGCGCTGAGTCGTCTAGGGCAATGTGAATCGTCTCGCGCCCGGCGAAGGGAAATGCCGCGTTCGCCCGGCCTCCTTCTGTGTGCGTTGCAGGGAACCTAACAGCTTTGAGACGGGGTCGGCAATACAGCTAAATCAAAGGTTAACCAAGCAAAACCAAGGCTCAACCGGCCTAAGCAAAGCTTTTGCTTTGCATATCCAACGTTAGCTGAGCTAAGCCGCAGCCATTTTTCGGAACACTAGAAAACTGGACCGAAATTTTGTAAGACCGGAACCCGAATGCTGCAGTGTTATATTTATACAAGCAAGGCATTCAAAACTTCCCATTTCATCTGAGTTACACGAAGTAAAAATAGGCTGAGAGCCCATTTCAGCAACTACACTTTTCTGGAAGAACTACATGTATTTAAAGTGAGTAATAGGCCCGTGATATTTTAAGCCATGTTTACAGCTGTGTTGTCAACTGAACCAAAATACCGAATAAAATGGGCCCGCACTGGTTCCTGGTCCAGTAGGGTTAAATGTGCCTTGAGGTGGCGTATGAACCGCCATTACAGCTATTTCTCGATACTTTCATCATCACCCTCATGACCCTATCTACGCCCACTGCAGGGCAAAGACCTCTCCCATGAATCTCCACTTATTCCGGTCCTGTGCTAACTGCGATCAATTTATCCACGCAAACTTCTTGATCTCAGCTGCCCACCTAACTTTCTGCCACCCCCTACCACGCTTGCCTTCTCAAGGGATCGCTTTGTTACCCTTAATGACCAACGGTTATTTAGCCTTCGCATTACATGCCCCGCCCAACCCATTTCTTCTTCTTAATTTCTACTTATATGTCCTTAACACGCGTTTGTTCCCTGACCCACTGCGCTCTCTTCTTGTCCCTTGATGTTACACTTATCATCTTCCGTTCCATTGCTCTCTGAGTCGTCCTCAATTTAAGCTGAATTAGTGAGCCGCCAAGTTCCTACCCTGTAGGTGAGCACCGGTAAGATAAAGCTCTCATGAACTTTCTTCTTCAGGGACAATGCTAGGCTGCCATTCATTATCTGAGAATGCCCGCCGAATGCACTCCACCTATTCTTATCCTTCCTAATATCTCTGTCTCATGGTTCGGATCCAGGGTCACTACTTGGCCTAAGTCGATATATTCTATTACCACTTCCACTGCCTCGCCACCTATGTCGAGCCGCTGTGCTCTGCCGAGGTTATTAAGCGCTGCTTTAGTTTTCTGCATGTTAATTTTCAGGCCCCCAATTCTATTCTGCTTGTCCAGTGCGGTAATCATACTTTGCAATACGTCCCCCGAGTTGCTTAGCATGACAACATCACCGGCAAATCTGAGGTTACTCACGTGTTCTACATTAGCCCTTACGCCCACCTGATCGCAATCCAAAGTTCTGAATACCACTTGTAAACCTGCTGTGATTAACATTGTCAAGATTGTGTCTCCTTGTCTGACGCCCAAACTTATAGGTATTTCACTGCTCTACTTTTGTAGGACGATGGTAGCAGTGGACCAATTGTAGATATCCTCTAGAATTCTTAGGTAATGCTCGTCTACACCCTGATTATGCTTTGCCTGAATGACGTCTGTGGTTTAGACACAGTCAAACGCCTTCTCATAATATATGAAGGCGATAAATAGCGGTTGAGTATACACCGGGCCTTTCTCTATTACCTATTGATGGACCAGACTTTAGGGGAAACCTCCAAGGTGGAGTAAGTTTCTGTGAAGGAAAGCTTATAGCATTCCTTTGTAGCCGTATGGCTGCATTGAGGTGGATGTCAGACCTGATTGATAGTGTGATAATGATCCATTGTGGAATAGCCGTTACGAAACTGCGCTTGTTCATTAGGTTGACTGAAATCTAAGGTGCCTTACTTCAGATACTTTATCCCCGCCTAATACTTTACATGCAGCACAATAACTCTTAGGCTGCATTTTCAAATACGCATTTCAAGTACAAGTACGTGTTATTAGTGACTTAGGTTGTGTTGCAAATAAGAAGTAATATTTGTAGTCGGGAAGCGCAAGAAACAAAGACAAATTTGACAATAATTACGCATAATTACCGACAGAAACAATATCAAACCGCCTACTGTTATCAGGTTGTCGTTACAGCATCGCAAGGTGGGGTTGCCTTTAGAACTTTTGCATTACAGTTCGAGTTTAAAGTGGCTTTACCCAACGCGCAAAATAAAAATATGCACCAAAAAAATCACAAGCAGTTTTGCAAACAGAAGGAAGTCAGAAGACGTCTGAAACAAACAAAAAAGAATACAGTTACTAAATTACAGCGCACGAGTTCCTAGTTTCCTCAGCAACGTGGACACTACGAGTACCGTTTTCGTAGGTCTCCGTGAGTGCTCCACGCTGAGCCCGTCCCTTTCCAGAGCTGACTTTTGTCGGTAAATTAGAGTAGGTCAGCCAGCGTTCCTGTCGGAGGCAGTCAGATAAATTTATTCGTGCATTTTGACGCAATCAATGCTTCCAATATCCTACGGATAAGCAACAGGACATATATATTGATGATGGTGATGATTAGTGGCTTTCCCTTTCAATCGGGGCGTCGGTTGTCAGTAACCGACTTGCCAGTTTTGTTACGCCTACTCGCCCTACTCCCAGCTAACCTAATAGATTTGCATCCTCCCTCCCATCTCCCTCTCTTCCCTGTTTAAAAACTCATCGCCCCCATCCCCGTTTTTTTCTCCCCTCGCTGTTGTAAATTCTCATCCGTATGATTACTCCGCCTGCGTACTCATCCCTTCCCTACTTTTCCTCCACCACCACGCCAGTCGCCTCTTCGTCACCTCTATGTCCTTGAAGTTGAGGTTCACCCTCACCCCAAATCCCAAAGCATCCACCAGCGTCTTTTCCCCCTCACCTCGCGGTGGTCGTATCTCTGTGCAGTTCCTGACAATATGGTGTGTAGTTTCCCGATCACTGCCGCAGCACGCACATGTTTCATCCTGCTGCCTGTAGCTACCCGTGTATGCCCGGGTTCTCAGGCACCCTGCCCGTGCCTCGGATAGCAACGCACTGCCTCTCGTATTGTCATAGAATCCCTCCTTCTTAATTTCCCGTTTCTCTGCCCTATAAGTCTCCAGGGTTTTTTTCGCTTCCATGCTCTGTGCCCAATTCGTCGTCTCTGCTGCCTTTACCTGCTTTTTAACTGTTGTGTAAACACCACTTTCCCCTACCGAATTTCCGTACCGCTTGGTCAGCTGTCTGGTCCTCCGTCTCCACCGCGTGTCCACGCTCCTCATATACAGGTACTTAAACACCCTCGCGGCCCATTTTACGTCCTCCATGTCATGAAGTCGCTCCTCAAACTTTATCTGGCTCTGCGCCTCCCTCGCCTCGAAAGACGACCAGCCCATATCCCCTTGTATCGCTTCATTTGTAGTTTTGCTGTGGGCCCCTAGGGCCAATCTGCCTACCGCCCTCTGATTTACCTCCAGGCCGGCTTGGGCCTCTGGCTTCATGCACAGAACCGAATTTTCGAAAGTTAATCCTGGTACCATGACCCCTTTCCAGGCTCCCCTTACCACCTCGTATTTGCTGTATCCCCAGAGGGCTCTATGCTTCATTATGACCACGTTCCGTCTTCCTTTCGTCTTAAGGTGCGCCTCATGCGCCTGCGTGTAATCTTCGCTGTCGTTCAGCCATACTCCTAAATATTTATAATCTTTCACCAATGGTATTTCCACTTGCTGCACTGATTCTGTTTTGTGCTCCGCGCCATCGTTAAAGACCATGATCCCATATTTTTCTCTGCTAAAGGATAGCCCTAGGTGCGTCGCTTCTTCACCGCATATATCCATCAAGCCCTGCATACCTATCCGGTTATCCGCCATCAATAATATGTCGTCTGCATACATTAGTCCCGGAACCCATTGTTCCACCACGTGCCTTTTTTTCATGTATGATAAGTCAAACCCCAGCGTACTGACTTCTAGGTTCCTTTCTAACCCCGCCATGTAGATCATGAACAGCAGCGGAGAGAGAGGACATCCTTGTTTCAAATCCTTTTAGGTGTATACAGGCCTATTGTATGTTGTCCCCTCCCACACTATTTGAACTTGGTTCTCCCGGTATAGCTCCCTGAGTAAGCTAATGAATTCTGCCCCAATTCCCTCGTTCTCCAGGATACACCATAGCCTCTCCCGGTCTACATTATCATACGCCGCTTTAATGTCCAGAAAGGTTAACCACAAAAGTCGGTTTCGCATCTTCGCCACCTGTATGCACTGGCTCACTTCACTGCTCTAGTTCGAACTTCACTGCCTGCATTGCTAACCTGTACAGCACTGACGTGACGGTTACTGGCCTATACGAACTCGGGTTTGTCTTGACTCCTTTGCCCTTGTACACTAAGTTCATCCTGCTCATTTGCCACGCGGCCGGTATTGCCTTTTCTTCTATCCTTGTTCTGATGGCTTGCAGTAGCTTTCCCTTGCTCTTTGGTCCTAACTGGTTAATCAGCTCCATCGGTATCCCATCTGTGCCTACCGCGGTATTTTTGGGGACCTTTTCCTCAGCTCTTTTCCATTTCAGCTTGTCCCCATCTATCTCCAGACATTCCGGCCTACCCGTCGCGACATCTCTGTGTCGCTGCGGGGCCTCTTCATCCATCTTACCGAACTACTCCGTGATGATTTTGTGTAGGTATGACAATGCTTCCTCTCCCTTGAGTATCTGTCCCTGCTCGTTTTCTATAGTACCACCTTCTGTGGGACTCGTGCGTTTCCCTAATGCCTGCACATGGTTCCAAAACCTTTTCGGCGCGTCTCTACCCCTCCCTCGTATTTGCGCTACCCATCGCTCGCGTTCCCCCTTTATTTTCGCCTGCACTAATTGCTGCACTTCCTGTTTCATTTGCTTATATTGCCCCCATTTTAGGTCCACCTCTTCCTTCTGTCTCCCTGCCCTCTTGGCCTGTCTGTGATCTCAGGACGCCTGTTTACGCCTCTCTATCTCCTCCTTGATTTCTTTGTTCCACCAGCTTTTGGGTGTTTTCTTTCCTCTCCATCGATTGGCCCCCTCTGCCTTGACCATTTCTTCCTGCATAGTTTTGATGAGCCTGTCATATTCCCACTCTTCTCCAGGATTTCTTTCTATGTCAGCCTCTATGCTTTTGGCTATAACCGCAATTTGTTTGCTGTTTAACTTTGTGCGCTGGCCCGGTCGACCCGTTTTGTCGCCCCCCAGTTCCCCAAAAACCAGGTTTATGCGCTTGTGGTCACTGCCCAGACTGTGGCCCCCTTCCTCATCTATGGTCATGCCATCCAGCCATTCATAGAGTCCCTCTGAAATAAGGCAGTAGTCAATACTTGACTGTCGCCTACCACACTCCCACGTTATTTGACCATCGCATTTTTGTTCCCTATTTACTATGATCAGCTTTTGGTACTCACACATATCTAGCATTAGATTTCCGTTGACGTCTGTGTACCCGTCTAGATCTTCAATGTGGGCGTTCATGTCCCCTACCAATAGTACCGCCCCGAACGTTTCAAATCCTCGATGTCCTTTTTTAGACACGCCAGCAGTTTTTCGTTTTGTTCTTTGCTATCCTTACCCGTCCATAGACACGCCACCCCTAAAGCCATCTCCCTACACTCCACTTTCCCTTTCACCCACACATGTTCTTTACAGTCTGCTTTCACTCTCTTCCAATTAGCCCCCTGCCATATAAGCATACCTACTCCTCCGCCTTTTCTCAATCCAGCCGTCCTATTACAACCTTCCCATACATACTCTCCGATTACCGGAGGTTCTTCCAAATCTCGTAGGTGCGTCTCGGTCACAGCGTATACCTGGATACCTTCCTGTTCTAGCTGCTCACTAATCTCCATCCACTTCTCTCTTTTCCTGCCGCCCTGCATGTTTATGTATGCGATCTTCAGTTTCCTCCCTCTCTTCTTTACACGCCGGCGTCGTCCCTTTCGTTTGCCTGCACTAATCTGCACCGACCCCGCTATCTCACTTTGCTCCTTGCATTTGTCTACATCATCTTCGCAAAGGCCTCTGCCCCCCCTAAAAAAGCCACAGTTCACGCCGGGTGTCGTCTTCCGATAGCTGCTTCCACCTTCCCGCTGAAATGCACTCCGTCATGCTGGAACGCCCTTTTCCGGCCAACCCATGGGACATCCCTGCTGATGTCTACGACAGCGAAACTCAGCTCCTTTCCCAGCTCCCGTACGTCTCGGTTTACCGCTACTACTTCCCTTTCCACATACACCCCTCTCCCAATGATCTCTGGTACTGTGCTAACGACAACCTGCACATGTGGGCACAGCATCCGAAGCTCCTTCACCCCCTTTTCCAGTTGCTTGCGCACTCCCGCGCCCCTTCCCTGCAGAACGTCATTGGTTCCTCCTGCGATAATCACTAGGTTCTGCCCCTGCATATTTTCTCACATTTTATGCTTTGCCTTTTCTAACACTACTCTGACCGTCTGCCCCGGGAACACGCCAACCTGCACTCTCTCGTCCTCTCTCACCCGTCCTCTAATCTCCATCTCTGAGTAGCGCATGTTGGAGTCTCCCGCCACAATCATCATGCGTCTTTCTTCCTTTTCCTGGCTGCCCACCGGCGCGGCCACCTGCTCCCGCACCGGCGGAGGCAGCGCCAGTCGGGGGTCATTTTCCGGCGTGTCGTCTTTGTCCTCCTCCTTTCCCTTCTCGGGGTCAAGCCCTGTCGACACACCTGCCTCGTGACCTACGTCCTTCTTTCTCGGGATGTCACCCTTCGTCGCCAGTTTGACCTCCATTTGTGCCAACCTTGCTTCGACTGCCTTTCTCTGCCTTTGTTCATCTTTGAGCTCCTCCTGTAGCTCACCTACCTGAACCCTGAGTTGCCTCTTTTCTTCCTCGAGCCGGTCGAGGTGCGACGCTAGCACACACACTCTGCACCTGAAGTCCTGCCCTTCCGTGTCCTCGACCGACTCAAACCTCGTCTCCTCGAGCGGGTATTCGTGCTCGCACCCCGTGCACACCACACCCGGCTTCCTCTTCTGAGGCATGGTACTGCCCGAGTGGAGGGCGCCTTCTGGTGTCAGGTAGCTGAGAGACAGTAAAAGCAAAGTAAAAATCGCCTACCAAGTTGCAGGTGGCAGAAAATGTGATAGACTAAAACTGGGCGGTTCTGGATTGAATCGAACAATCAACTTCAGTAATAGAGTGGCGAGCTGGGCAAGTCGGTAGGACGTCATTCAGGACAACAGCGCAAAAAAAGACGTGGACGCAGGGAACAGCGCTCGTCCTGTGCGTTTCCTTTCAACTTCAGTATCAACTTCAGACTCTTGAACTCATTATTCCGCACAACCGAGGACAGTAAAAGAAACGAAACTAAAAATCTAAATCGAAGTGGAAAAAATAAAGTAAGCTTCATGTGTACCCTGCGTAAAGAAGGTGCTTACCGAGCTGATAGCTAAGTGTTCATCCTCGTAGCTCCACACTTATGTCGCACAAGTATCTTTCATTAAGGCGCGTTTGGTGCAGTATGTTTTGTAGATTTCTGCTGTCTTCCGCTCACAAGCGCCATGCCGTAAGCAACAAGGACACCTCAACCGTCGTTACTGAACCACATATTGGTCGTACGGATTTTCTTACTAACAATATTGAATTTATACAATCGTGAAATAAGAATTAAGCAAAAGTTGTTACAGAAGAATTAAAATGAGAATGACTTGGAAAATCAGCTGCAGCGCTTAGTGTAACCACACGTTCTGCTGAATCATCTTTAAACATCGTTCTGAGGATCAGCAAAATAAAAGCAGTCCACTTCCCACCGGGGATAACCGGGACGGCTCTTGGTACACGGCTGAAATGCCTCACCAGTTGGGAAATGCAATACAGATAGCCTCGCCTGCCATATACAGCGGATGCCGAAACGTGGAAACGGCAGAACCGGCCAAATGGCGCCGAGAGTGCAGTGGACAAGAAAGAAAGCCAGGAGGGGGTAATCGGCGCAACTTGTAAAAGAAGTGGACGGCGGTGAACGCATGATTTGTCGTCTCGAATAGCGTATCCTTCCCTCCGAAAGGGACAAATCTGGGTGGCGAAAGGCGGCGCCCACGAGGCAGCGGGCGCTGTTCGCGAGAACGAAGATGATGCGGCACAGAGTGGGCAGCCGAACGGGAATTAACAGAGCGAAGGGTTGGCAGCCACCGGGTAGATGAAGCAGCAGCCAAGGATGGACATAAAGAGGATAAAGTGGGAGAGGGCGACACGCTACGGAGGCTCGCGCACTCAAAATGACCGGCTTATGGCAAGCGGAAATGTCTTCTGAAACCGGAAATAGAGCATCGTTCTCTGTACGTGAAAGGACCCAAGGGCCGCTTGGATGGGAAGCGCCTGCTGACGAAAACCGCTGCACCTAGCCTATTCCCCGTCGACTCTGTTCGCCGATTCTGTTTCTTGAGCTGGTTTTGTGCGTGCTGCGTGTTTGAGTTTGACGTTCTGCTCTATCCGGGTGGCCGCGTAGGGCCGCCCGTAATACGGCGGCCCACGTTAGCCAGGGTGCTCGCATCATCGTGCGGCGTGGTCTCGGGAGCACCGTGTACTTTCGCGTCTGCCGGGAAATGCAATCTCGGAATATCCTGCGATGTGTGACTGCGGTGCTTGCTTTTTTTACGGTGTCTGCACCGGGAGTCGTTTTTTTGAGCTTGTTGCGTCCTAGCTCTTTGGTGCTTCGACGCCCTGAACGACACCGGAGTCCCGGCTCCCAGTTCCCTTTCCCCGCCGCTGTAACATTCATTTTCTTGACTTGCTTCCATTTCGGTGGTCGGCTTGTGGTCGTTCAAATCGCCTGGTAGTGCCCGGGACTGAGTTTCTTATTTATCTCCCCCGTGCAATATTTTCTGCTTCGGCTACTTTCTTACACCTTCCTCCGCATCGCGGGGTTCCCCTCGGTGCAGCTTTGCTGCGTGATGAAGGCTGTTCCAAAATTTCCCTAGGGAACTTTGTAAGTGTCAGAAAATGCGCTGAGATTAAGATTCCGGGCGATTGTTTCACAACAAAACCTTCTGTCCATGTTTCCTTTCATCTTTTTTATCTACTTGCGTACCCCGGTGTTTTTTCCCTTCGGTCTGCTTTGGTAAATTTGTTTCGCCATCGTGGAAGAACGCTGTTTTGTAAGCTAGCCTCCATCCTCTTCAAACGCAATTCCCGGAGACCAGTTGAACACTTGTTACTTGGTTCTTTGCGTCGAGCATAACCACCTAACTAAAACACTGTTCCCGCTTGCACAATCCAGTTCAGGACAGGTTGGAGAAGTTGGTGGGCTCTTTTACGCAAACAGTACCCTTCATGCTCTCGTATACATGAACTATGAACTATGAAAGGAGCACAGACTCTTTCTGCCGGCTATAGAATACGATTAGGCAGGGCTTCCATAATAGAACACTGTAAATCAGATATATACTAAAAGAAAAGGCCTCAACCTTGCAGTGTAATTGCTTGTTTTCAAAGCCCACCTTTTGTGAAAAGTCGGAAGCCAATGACAAAGCCGACTTACCGAATGCCCATAGTTTGGTTCACAAGTAAAGATATACAACCAGAAACTGCCCTAAAATTTATCAGCTTGGCGTCGGAGATATGCCATATGATAATAGAAGCAACAGTGGTTGCCAAACTTTAATACTCTTACGGCTCTTAAGTTTGTGGGTTCTTTACGTGTGCCCACATGATGAAACAATTATTCTCATCAGAAAATATATATTCCTATCCGCTGAAGGATTGAAGAAAGGGTGCCGTAACTTGACCCCTCCATTTTGACGAAGCATCGTGCCCATCTCGTAGACGAATATTTACAAGGCAAGGGCATAACTGTCACAAAGCAGTTTTTAGGAGATGAATTAACATGAGTACTGCTTATTTTATCGGATGGCTGCGATCAAAGCATGTACGCTTTGGCGCATAACTTGCGTATCCATTACCCTGAGACCGTTTTACGCCAATCCAGTACGTGGCTTGAATACACACTTTTTTTACACTTCTATTCATCGGGAAGGAATAATGCTAGGAGTAACATTCGGGGACAGGAAACGAGCTACCTGGATCAGGGAGCAATGTAGGGTAGAGGATATCATTGTTCAAATAAAGAAACAGGAATGGACTTGGGCTGGCCATGTAGTGAAGCGAACCGACAACCGGTGGACAATTAGGGTAACAGAATGAACACCAAGAGATGCGTATAGAAGAAGGGGAAGGGTAATAACACGGTGGAGGGATGAAATAAAGAAATTCGGGGGTAAACTGTGGACTAGAGTAGCGCGGGGCAGGAGCGGTTGGAGGTCAATGGGAGAGGCCTTCGCCCGCAGAAGACCCTAGTAGTCTGATTATTATTATTTTTATTATTAATAATAATATTATTGTTATTATTATTGTTATTATTAGTATTCAGAGGGACATCACAGGTACAGGGACTAGTTAAGATGTGTTTTATCAGAATGTGCAAAGTCTTCGTACTAAGGCAACTGAATTTGTTGGTAATGTTCTGGCTTCTCGTTTTCCGTTAATAGCTATGTCAGAAACTTGGTTGTGCCCTGATACCTCGTACAGCGATTATGTCCCTCGAAATTACCATGTATATCGCAGTGATCGTGCCTTCACGGGAAGCAAACAAAAAGGGTGCGGGGTCCTTTTTGCCGTCGACAAATCTCTCCCGTGTGTGCTACGTAGTGATATTGAGAACACAGATGAGTCTGTATGGGTTGAAATTACTCTATGTAAAACTGAAAAACTTCTAGTTGGTGTTTTTTACATTCTTCCTGATGTAGCTCCTGACGCGCTAAATCAGTTAATCTTCTCCATTAAACAGGAAATCATTACTCATTGCAACAGCAAGGCCTTCGTGTTTGGAGAATTTAACGTTCCTGGCGTTCAGTGGAGCCAGCTAACCTGTTCCCACTATAACCACCACATTGAACAGAAGGGTAATAGATTACTAGATTTTTCTTGTTTCACTTCCATGACACAGCGTAATCACATACACAACTGCAGTGGAAACATTCTGGACCAGTGTTTTTCGCACTTTGATGACGTTAGTTTGTAGCGCTCTGATTGTTCTTTAGTAATACCTGACAGATTTTATCCTCCTCTTTCTATTTCCTGTTGCCTTTCTACAATGCTCCACCGTTCCGTAAGTTCCGGCAACACGCAACCTCGCTACGCTTTCGCCCGGAGAGATTACGTTGGGCTGTATGGCTACTTTTCTGCTGCCCCTTGGTCGACAGTCTTTGAGCACTCGGATGTCAACGAACAAGTGAACCATTTTACTGAGATTGTGCTTTTGGGTATGAAGAAATGCATCCCGTAATATTTACCAAAGAAATTCAAGTTCCCAAACTGGTTTTCTTCTTAATTGCGGGATGCCCAAAATTCAAAGAACATGCGCACAGAAAGATGAAGCGCTCTGGTGCGCACCAGCTCGCTCAGGAGTTCGGGCGCCTACGTTCCCCGTGAAAAATATTGCTCAAGCTTGATCATGCCTCGTACCTGACGTCAGTAGAGCTAATGCAACTCATCAACCTGGAGACTTCTGGAAGTACATCCATTCTGGATATAGTGCAACTAAAGAATCTATTCTCCGTCTTTATTCATTCATTTCATCTTTATTTCCTTTTTTACAAAAGGAGCCGAGACAGAAAGCTGTTTGAACAGCTTCACGGGGCCCCGACCGCCTTTTCGTTGACAGCTTAGCGGAGACAGCTTAGGTTGACACGTACAATTTCAAAAACATATTATATACTACCACTTCATGCAATAACACAGAAATTGAGGTTCTTTCACTTAAAAACAACAAGAACAGCAACACCAATAACAACAACAACAACAATACAGAAAAAGTACAAAGTTCACAACAAAAGTACAAAGTTCACAAGACAAAACCATATAATGGTAATGTTTGCATTACATATTGGGCCTAAGTTTTCTTTAACTAGCATATTTAACAGAACAGGCAAAGTGTACCGTAAAGATTGTTGAACATAGTAAGCGTGCGGCGTCGGAATTATCCATCTCTCCATGTGACGTGTTTGTCGAACATGGGTGTTTTGTAGCGGTTTAGCTAGCGAGGTCAGGACGTTTTCATTGCCCTGTACAAATCGTTTGTAGGTTACCAACAGCCTATAATTATACAACTACTACACTGAAACAATGTCATACTTTAAAAAAAAGGTTTTTAGTGGGATGAAGGAAGTGAACGTTAGATATGTGCTCTTTTTGGTAATAGATGTAGTTTTGACAAACTAGACACGCCCGTCTTGCACCACACAAGGCTGCAGTAAGAAAACGACGAGAATACTAAGGAGTTGTACAATAGAATATTCACTTTACAGGACAAATATGCCTCATTCGAGCAATATTACCAACAGCAGATGACGTGAAAATCTGTGTTAATACGGGCTTGTGGCACATACTTAGCTTGATAATAGCGCTAAAACAGGACACAGAGAAGGCGACACGAGATTGGGCGCTCAGTCTCATGTCGCCTTCTCTGTGTCCTGTCCTAGCGCTGTTATCAAACTATGCAGATGACGATTTTGATTGCACATACTGAATGTGCTCGTTCAGGTTTAACGTTTTGAAAAAATCACTCCGATGATTTTTACAGAATCGACCATCTCTATCAGCATACTGCCTAAGTTTACACTCATTGGAGCTACTTGTTTTTCTTTAGGGGAATGCACGACAACCTTAGCTTTTTTTTTCGTATTTATGTGGAGGTCTTTCGCGCCTGCCCAACTCTTTAAATCAAGGAGTATTTTATTGCTTTGTATCTCTAATTCTTTTTCCGATGTGCCTGTAGCAAAAACTGTAGTGTCGTCCGCGTAAGACACAAAAGTGGCATTATTAGTACAATTTACAATATCATTATTATAAATAGAGAACAAAAGTGGCCCTAAAGTACTCCCTTGATGTACACCAGCTTGAATAGCTTGTATTGTAGATTTAAACCCGTTTACATCTGCACATTGTGTTTTCTGTGCAAGATAGGTTTTAAACAAATTGTAGGCAACTCTCCTAACCCCATACATATATAATTTGGACAGAAGGATTGAGTGATTTATTAGGTCAAATGCTCTTGAAAGGTCTATATAAATGCCTATTGCTAATTGTTTACGATCAAAAGCATCAATAATGGTTTCTTTTTGCTTTAGAAGTGCTGTTTCAGTGGAGCGGTGCTTTCTGAATCCATGTCTAAAATCACAGAGGAACTTATGCTTACTGCTGCGGAACGTTATCGCAAACACGGGAGATAACACATACCCGCCAACGCTTGCCCGGGATTTTCTGACATTAGAATCGATGTTACGGTTTCAGGTCTAAACACGTTAGCTCATACACGACAGCGCGATTTCTAATCACTTTACCTCGATATTTCGTAATGACTGAGTTTTCCCGGTTCGGAATTTGATCCGAGAATGTTAGTTCCCTCCTCACAACGTTTTTCGGGCCGATTGGATGAAGTACAGTCGGAGTGAGCAGATAAAAAATCCGATGAAGTTGAAAAACTGACGCGCCTTCGACCGGAGGATGTCCCCGCTGCCTTGCGCTCCGACGGGCAGGAAGAAATGAGGCGTTTCGTAAACTTCCTTTCATCCATTTCGTCCCTGCGCCACCACAGCTGTGTCACTGCTGCTTCTTTCATTTCATACTTCCTTCCATTCCTACTTGCGTTAGCCGAAGCTGTTCTTGAAGGTTCCCTCATCATTTGTTTTCTTTTTCTCCAACCTCGGCCGCCTGTATTTCCTCTCGTGCGGTCCCCCAGTGACATTCCCATTTCATAGGGAATCGTAAAACACCCCCCGAAGGTCGTAAAAGATAACTCCTGCACTGCACGATTGAGCCGCACACCGTCTTTTCCCGGTGTCACCCTTGCGCCACACTTCTTTCTTCCCAGGCGCGACTGCGTTCTTGCCACTCTTCTTCATCTTGTCTCGACGTTGTTTCAGGCATTCTCTGTTTTCACTTCTGTCTTTCTCTCGTATTGCTTTGCGAGAGCTTTCACGCCCGTGCGGTTCTCTGTGTAAGCGAGTGTGTGAAGAGAATGGGTTCGGAGGATAACCTCGTCCAGGAAGAACCCGGGAATCGGGGGAAACATTGTTTTCTTTTACGCGCTTTCTTTCATCGACGGCACTCCGTGTTTTGTTGGGATATTGGTGATTCCGGCGGAGAACATATTGCGTGGGATCGACAGATACGGGTGCTGGGAGGATGCTGCGCCCTGAACAGACCTGGCTAGAAGAGGTTGGCGGGCCAAATGGAGGGGGGGGGGGGATGGCGGGTGAAGAAGAAGAGATTCTTACGGCTGAAACGACGCAGGACTTCTACGATGACTCTCGATCCCCCTCTGTCGGTGTGTAGACGTTTGTCGGCAGTGTGTAAACTCGTGTTTTGTTTCTTTTTCTTAGAGGTTGGAGAAACGGAGAAGCAACCGAGATGCATTGGCCAGAAAAAACAATTGGGGTAGCATTTGTTTTGGAAGGAATATACGGCGGGTGCGTCTCCAGACGCAGTCGCTCGCTGGCGATGTTATCGAAGGTTTGCAAGCGCCGCCTTTTTCTCCAATGCTGAGTTTGGATTCCTTCAGCAGGATTTCCTCGTGGATTCCTTCGGCTTGAATAGGAATTGCTAGTTGGGGATTCTAGCCAAGCGGGCATCCGAAAGGGCGATACAGTGTTCCTACTACCGGCAGCTACTCTTGCAGTACTGTAATATTTTTCGAAACAGATCTTCGTTCCCTTTCAGGGGCTCTAGCATTGCGTGATAATATAGCCTTACTGTACTTCTGTCGAAGTAAACGTGCCCACAAAGTCGACAGTTAGCATGGGTAGGTTCCTCGCTGTAGTGTAGAGGAAGACAAGAAAAAGAGGGGACTGCTTGGATAGACCTTGTCTTCGATGGGGCCACGAGCATACATCGGCAAAACTGGATGCCACTCACTCACACTCACTCAAAATATGTCTTTCCGCGAGTGGCGCTCGCACTCACTCGCACTCGAACTCGCGAGCCCGCTTTGCAACGAGGGCTAGGATCACTCACCGCTCACTACTGAGTGATGAGTGGGGGCCTGTGAGTGCGCGCGTGAGTGAGCCTACCAAGCTGTGGCCACGGGAGTAGATGGGAAGGGATATATTTGTTGGTCAGTGACTAGCCCAACCGTTCTCTGGGGCTTGCTTCTTTTTTGTATGCTGCGTAGTCGATATTATTTCTCTTCAAGGCGATTGTAGGCCCGAATTAACAGAATACAGATCGTCGCTTGCGTTGTGGCAAAGTGCGGCCGTAAGCTCTATTTGAGAGCTGAAGTATTTTTAAGAAACTTTCGTGTGTTTGTAATATTTCGTTGCGGCAGAGGGGCGGCTTGAGGTGCCGTGACTGCCAGTCAGTAACAAGAGTTTCCCTTGTCCGGTCAGCTGTGGTGAACGCTTCACCGTGCCACTCGCAGCGTTTCGGACCCCCGCATGCACAGCCAGAGGATGCGGCCAATCAGGGCTTACTACTTTGCGTTGGTTCCGTGATTGCATCTACATGCCTCCTTAACTCGGCCGAGCTCCCTGAAATTGTGGTGGAGTGTTTTTGTAACGTCATACGCGCTCCGGAATGCCGATTTTTCTATCGTAGATTATGAAACTGCCGAGTTTACGTTTAGCCGCTACAACTAGGTGGGCTGTGTTTTGGCGCCCTTTTATAGTAAGAAAAATCGAATGCAGTACCGATGGTGTGACTAGTAGTGGAGAAGCGTACACGGACGACGTGGAGTAGACATTGCTTCAGAAGACCTTTCTAATTTATTCAGTTTTCATGTAAAATGCCATCGCCATCCACGAGTAACGTCACAATGGCGGTAAGAGGGATGGGTGCACTTTAGCCAATCATTTTAATTGTGAAAGCGGTGCAGCGAATACTAACTCCACAAGTTGAATGAAATATAAAAAGGTCGGGGGATAACGAACTAGGTAATAGGAGTGCCTTGTGCAGGAAACTCTTGTTTCTCATAAAAATTCGACTGGTAAGCCGTCAGAAGAAGCGACTGCTAGGTCGAAGCATCGAAGAAAGTTCGCTATTCACGGCAAGAAATATATAATAAAAATTTATACGCCGTATTTTCTGTTACTAAGTCAATCAGAAATATTCCTGTCAGAATTAAAAGCTCATCACAAGTGGCAAATCGACTCACACCAATGTTTAGCTTTCCCAATGTATCATTGAAAAAGTGAGTAATCTGCGTACAGCTCTTCCTGCGATTGTTTTTCTTCTGGCGGGGTGAAAGTTGAGAATCTCGTGTTTATTATTCCTGAAAAATTGAAGCACTGCCGTTTATTTTAGAGTAAGTCGCCTTGAATTTCGAGATCATCGGTGGATAATTACGAAAACAGGCCAACATGGGCCAGTTTATTGTCGATCATCACGTTTCAGAAATAAAATGACGTTTCCTACTGACATTTAAATAGAAAGAATCGTGGCTCTGCCTGAAATATTTATAGCTCCGATTTTCATCGCTTGAATGGACATGGGGACAAAAGTGGAGCTTTATTTATTTTGAACGAACTAGCCCATGGCAACTCACTCTGCTTCACTCAAACCCCGAAAGACGTTTTTTAAACGAAAAAACTCGAGAAATAAAAACGCACAACTAATTTAGCGCTGAAGTGACGTAATATGGGCAGGAGTGACAGTGCGTTAACCCCACGTCAGAATCCAAGTGATACTACGAATCACAGCTAGGGGCCGCACTACCATTGCCAAGTCATGTTTCTAGGCGGTGTCTGAGGTCGACGGCTGCCAATCCCACACAGAAGATTGTATAACGTCATAGAGAAATCGCCACAAAGTGGCTGAGGAGTCGCCACTGCTTCAAATGTTTTCTTTATTGAAGACGATAGTCTTTCTTGCGCTTCTTAAACGAAGAAATTTCGGTCTTTCTGCATGTCTGTCTGTCTGCGTGTCTGTTTGTGTGAAAAGAGAATTTATTACAGTCCACATATCAGGGCGTCGCGGCTAGTGGTAACAGCGCTGCCCTAAAACCAGAAAAAAAAAACCAATAAACTTTCAAGTGCTCCGGGCATTCAACACTCTGCGCAACGAATGTCTATGGTGGTGAAACAACCTGCTGCAAAATCAACACACAGAAAGTTCACAGCTGCCCACAAAGAGAGCTCAAAAAGTAGCTGAAACTCAATACGGTACAATAGTTATGCTCAGGATGTTGTTCCTGACCACTATGAAGCGCGTGGACCAGCGTAACAGAAAGGCCGCTTGGCATAGAGCTGCCAACCCATTTTCTAAGTGACTCAGAGGGATCTACTGCACAAGCCACAGCAGTGGAAACATCGCCGTTACGGTCGAGCGCGAAGACACGCAGCCCCATGATTTCACCGCAAAACAAAAGCACCAGAGCACATCTGTCAGTGACTCGATTCAGCCACCCGGCTAGAGTGAAACAGAAATTGCGCAATGGTCTTATATACCCACAGCCAAATCTCAACGTCTAAGTACGGTGCAAATGTTCATACTTGCTAACATTGTTGAATAAGAACAAGACATTATGCAAATATAAAGCCAAAAATCAATGAATAAGTGCTATTTTTAGTGTGCCTTTATTACAAAAATTATGTGTGCTCGGCTTTTGGGATAGAAAATGAAATACTACAAAAAAAGTTATTCCGCCGCCTGGTACTGCCTGCGTTTGGATAACTTCTGGCGACATCCTAAGAAATCAAACGGCAACAGTAACGAAAGGTTCCACTAGATAGCTTCCGCGTTCCGCTTGGAACGCACGTGGAGTAGGGCAATATGGTTTACAAAAGTTGTAGTACGGGGCCTGAATTCACGCGCGTCTCCGCCGTACGGCATAGCTGGCATCGATGGACCCGGCCTGGAGCAGTGGAACGAGGTAAATTTAAATTTACTTGAGCAAGTCTCTAGCGGGTTGTCTTGGGAGCAACGTGACGGGAAATGAATGAAATGAGAGGTGAGTGGGTAAGGGAAGAGAGGCATTTACTTGGCAGGGGAGCCAATCAGATATCGTCTTTCGTCGAGATTTGTAACAAAAGAGGATACGTGGCCATTTTTATCTCAATTATTTTCTGACGTTTGCGATAGAATTGGTATCATCGTTATCGGAACAAAACAGTATTCTGATGAACCAGCTGTGAATGGCGTTAAGTGATTTGTGATCACGAACGGGCATTGAAAACGCTAGTATTTTAGTTAGTTAACTGGAAGAGGCAGGTGTGCAGACGACAACACAACGGAGCTGTGCGGTACTTGGACGTTCTATAGGGAGAAGTTATGAAGGAGGGCTATGCGAAGTCACTTCTCATAAACAAGAAGTTGGTCTTGCAACAAACCAGAGGTGCGGCCAACGTGTGTTTGGTACGCGCGTGTGTATCCCACATCTCTCGGTAGGGAAAAGAAGCATCAAGGATGGCTGTAGATTAAAGCGCAGATAAGCCTGATAAGTTGGGGGTGAAAGGGGAGGGTGAGATAGAACGGGAAAGACAGGGGGAGGGATGCGGGGTGGTAACTTGGGAAATCGTATTAAGCGTGGGAAAGAGGCCACACTCGTAGAGCGATGATAAGAGAAAAAAAAAGAAGCTCGGAGTGCTTTCTTCCGTCCTCCCGGAAGCTTTGGCCGTTTGTTGGGGGCAATGGCGTGACAAATGCGGCAATTCTCGGAGACCTATTTACCCGTGAAACTCCGGCGTAAATCTACGGCAACGAGGCTGCTGCTAGCGATGTCGAAACCTTTCTCTTTCGTTGCTACCGCCTCCGAGGACGTGATCGTCGCGTTCATTCAGCGCTAGATAACTTATTTTGTTGCCATATTTTAAGGTGTGAACGCCCCATTTCGGACTTACGATAACCCGTTTTCTCCTCAGCCTTTTTTTTTCTGTTTGTGGCTGAATAGCAACAGACCCCCCCCCCTTTATATGATAGTACCGAAGCGCACCCTCTGTGGCTCCCGGGCGACTCGTATGGATCGCGCTCTTTGTGGCTTCAGAATGACTCATTATTATCCCAGAGTGTTTGCGCTACACCTACCAGAGTGCGTGTGGTACCCCTATTTGCGCAACCAGACCTGACGGGCTCGAGTGAGCTATTAAGTGTCATGAACAAGCTTGAATTGAACCATCTTCTCCTACTCTTGCTTCCATGTCCGACATTTGTAGAGTCAAATCCGAAATTCCATTTCATTTTAGGCACAAGGCCAATTCGAGGTAATATAACTTTGGATGTATTTGCTGTTCCTTGAGTTCAAGGAAGCGCCCCAGTTAAAAAAAGCGTGCTTTTGTTCTCACACCCCTTCCTGTTTTCTGTGTTTTAATGCGAAGCTTTCAGCCTCTTACTGATATCGTCTGTAGTCACCCAAGACACGCTGTAGGAAAGCCAACATTCTCGGACGATGATTATGGGAGAAATGAAAAGAAATGGAAACGCTTGCCGTGGTCGTAATGCAACCTGTGTCCCTCGCGCTTTGAGGCCGACGTCTATCCGATGGCGCCATTCCGGCCTTTTTTTTTTCTTTGTTGTGCACAATTCCGGCCCGCTCGAAGCAGCATGGATTTGGAGAGAGGTAATGTATGGGCAAAACAAGACAAAAAGTTCAACCGTTGTTCTAACGACGACGATGGTTAAACCATAGAAAAAATCATGAAATCCCCGTATTAGTAAAGCACTAGAGAGCACAATCGCAGTGCAGTAAACAGTCCCGATAAAAAACAGGTGTTCGCATGTAGAGCGCAGTCTTACCTCATTCTCTCGACTAATAGCTTCTGGGTTGCTTCGTTCGGTCTTGGGGGTGCTATTCCAGAATTCTCGATATTGAGCGGAACTCGGCAGGCACGAGCTCTACACTCTAAATTTTTTCACGCTTAGCAAGCGTGATTGTCGACCTTTTTTTCACGCTTGTTTCAACTGTGATGCATTTTAACGTTGAAAACTCACGCTCCCTAAGCATGACTCACTGGATGCGTAACGCGTCTGAAGCGCGAGTAAACGATATTTTTTGTATGCTTGTTTTACGCGAGGTGAAATTGGTAAAGCTTCTACACTTGGCTAGCTAAACAAACTTCTTCGGCAACTAACACTGCTCACAGGTTTTGTAGGCTAAAGCCTAGCGATAATCGCATATTTCTTAGTGCTACGCCGTATTTGTGTGTCTTTCTTCACTCTGGTTTCATCCTCGTTTGACCAGAATTACACGACAGGGCGGTAGGCCACGGTTCACCTTGCAGGTCCCCGACAGCCAAAGCTCTCCTCCTCGTTCTCCTGTTCTACTCATGTGCCGTCACCTTCAGCTGTCACGCCGAACGCACTCAGCTAGACCTTGACCCTCTCTTCCAGGGAGTGGAGATGGCGCATTGTTAACGTCCGTGACATCTGCCATGTGTTCGTGTTGGATTGGAATCCTGGTCGCCCGAGCAGTAGCCAAGTGTTCTGACCTCTAAGAACAGCACTATATCCGGCCCCCTGAAGGAATGCAACAAGAGTTATCATACTGCGTGGGCACATGCGTAGAACGGGCGCACGCGGAGGAGAGCTCGGGCTGTGGCGAAACAGCAGTGTTACGAGCGGCCGGTGGGCCTGTAGGGCGTGCCTTATGATGACCACCGAGTCTCCGGTTTACGCAGTGGCTTTCGCAAAAAAAGGAAACTCCAGCGCTGTCGTCAATCGCTAACGCGCATGTAAAATTCAAAACTCCAGCGCCAATGGTAAAGCTGAAAGACAACATGCTTAGGAGAGGTCAACGGGGCTGCGGCATTCTCTAGACGCCATTATGGATAATTGGAGACATGGCTACAAGTCTGTCAATCGTTCCCGAGACTACTTTCAGATCCCGCCTATACTGCGTCGAGTCGATGACGAAGAGCTGGTGAAAGTGTACAATGCTGAGGATTACTTTGCATCCAGCACTCCCCGCGAAAAAGGCGATGAAGACGCATATCACATCGGTTACTAGCACCGCAACTATTCCGTCCTTCTGTCTGTCCCGCCTGCTTTCAAACAGATGATTAACCATAAATATTGCAGCATTCATTTCCCGATTCTTACATATCAGTATTCATTTCTCTCTACAGATGTATTATGATGTCATCTACTACAGATGCATTAAGATGTCCACAGCTGCCCTTTTTTGTATGGAGCGTTTTCATATTAACATCACGTTGCTGAGTAGTAATTTCTGAGCTGTTTGTTCGAAGCAAACGCCTCTTGCTGCCATGGTGTAGGGGAGCCCCCAGTTTTTATGTTGAAAACGAAGGTATAGTCTATGTTTATTTGATTGTCTTGTATTTTGTTGTATTGTATTGTATTGCATTTTATTGTATTGTTTTGTATTGTATTGTATTGTATTGTATTGTATTGTATTGTATTGCATTCTATTGTACTGTGTAGTATTGTATTGTATTTAACTGCACTGTTAGTAGGATAGAGAAAACAATTGAAGTTGTTGGCACCATTATGTTCCTTTTTCTATGTTCTTCCCTCAGCCCTGTCTCACTCTCTTTAATTGCTATTCATGGCAAAGTTAATTTGTTTACTTCAGCACCACTACTTTACTCGAACAATGACAAATGCTTTAATAAAATTTACAGGACCACTCGTCCACAGCAGTCACACGTTCTCACCCCCACGCGACACCGAATCTTATTTCTGGTGGCTACCTGTCGTCATCAAGGGTATCCCGATTTTTCCTACAGCCGAGTTCCCTATGAGTTCACGCCGACCACCCGCAGTTTTGCATGAAATGAAATCTCATCAACAGTGGCAATCCTAACAGCGGAAAAGGTGCGCTTCTACGCCACACTATGCAAATTACAGCGAGATTAGTACTGCTATTACGACACTATTTCTTGTCTTCACTGTGCTCAAGAAAGCACCGGTAGTGCAGCGTAGCAGTGAGTGAGCAACGCTCACGAGAGTTAAGCATCGCATCGAATTAGAGACTGCGAAGAGTTCTGCGAAAAACACCGGGCGTGATCGCGTGCACGCTCCGGCCGAACCTGCGTGCTTGGCGGGCCTCAGGACGAGCAGGACGACGCAATCTATGCGGTGCTCGCTTCGCTGTGACTCTTAAATTATTCTCCGTGTGGCCCAGTAATTATTGCAGCGTGTGCTTACGCCGCTCAACCAAATCTCATCAAAATAAGGAATCTTCCGTGTTCCTTTTTATTTCCCCCCCGTGGCTGTAGTAAAAAGAGGGTCAGTTCCAAAGGTCCAACTTCCAGTTTCCCTAACAACAAAAAAAACTGCCGTAAAACAATGTAAACGTCTTTTATGCTAGGTGCTGTCGGTAGTTGTACGCGATCGCTCTCAGGCGAAATGAGGTGACACAGACTCGGTGGCAATCATGTTGACGGTAATCACACCGCTCACTGACGAGTGGCAGTCGCCGCGAATGGAGTTGTTACCAGATGGGTGTAAACAAACTAACTCCGGGGCTTGCATATCGCGCACTCTTGGCCGTGGGGTCGGCCCCCGTACACTTCATAGTCGGCGGGCACTGACCTTTGGAGAACTCGGGCAACAGGAAATTCTGCAAGCGTTGTCTGTTAAGCCGAGACGCTGAACGGGCTTAAAAATGAGGGCACTGATTGCGTTTTTTCCCTCGCGGCAAGTGAAGTATGCTTCAACTTGGAAATATAACATGATAAAGAGATTGTTGGAGTTTGTAATTATATTTCTCAGTAGTCTCGTAACTTCCCGACCAGTCTAATGTTTGTCTTCGAGACTGTGCTTGAACATCAAGAAATATGCCTTGCTTGTTTGAGGGTGATGTCGTTTGCCACATATGGGATCGCTTTGGGGACACAATCACTGCTTTGACAACTACTACCAAGCAAGCGCAAAAAGACACAACGCACGCCTTGGATAAGTCGCTAAATCTTTCATCTTAAGAGAAACTGAAAACATTAAAAAAAGCCTACACAGTCTGACATCATCACAGAGCTAAAAAACCTTTTGCAAAAAATAGTGCTCAGTTCAAACGATACTTCTAAACGCTCCTGAGAAATATCATGAAAAATGATCATGAGAATTTTCGGAATTGTATTACAGACAGGCCCTCGGTAGTGTCGTCCATGGGCAGCACATGGATCCGTTTGCCGTGCTATACATCTGGGCAGGGCTGGATTCTGACCACGTCCCCGAGGCGCACGCGCAGGTTGTTGCGGACGCAGCGGTCCATGCATATCTTCTCCGACGGGCAGGTCTCGTACGAGAGCACGATGCACACCGTCTCGCGCTGCTTCTTGCCATTCAGCAGCACCGTGTCGCATCTGAAGAGGGACAGTTCGTCCCTATTTGCCTGGGAAAGGGAGACGACAGAGTTGTCATCGTTGATGGACTCCTCCACCAGCACACGGTTGGGCTTCTGCTTCGTCTTAAAAATGGCTCTGGCCAAGTACTCTGGATTTGCTTTATTTGCTACCATGTTGCTTTTCACGGAGGTCGACAGCAATGAACAAAGCTATTACACCCCGATCCCAGCACAGAAGACAGAGAACTCTACGGCCGCAACGCCAGCTCCGAACGAAACCAACGACACCACACCACGACACCACGAGGCAGAGATAATTCGAATGATAAGAACGGGGGGGGGGGGGGAGTGCATTCGGCAGGCATTCTCAGATAATGAATGGCAGCCTACCATTTTCACTTAAGAAGAAAGTGCATGACAGCTGCATCTTACCAGTACTAACCTACTGGGCAGGAACTTGGAGGCTCACTGAGAGGGTTCAACTTACATTGAGGACGACTCAGCGCGCAATGGAACGGAAGATGATAGGTGTAACATTAGGGGACAAGAAGAGAGCGCAGTGGATTAGGGAACAAACGCGTGTTAACGATATATTAGTAGAAATTAGGAACAAAAAATGGACGTGGGCAGGGAATCCAATGCAGAGGCAAGATAACCATTGGTCATTAAGGGTAACAGAGTGGATCCCTAGAGAAGGCAAGCGTTGCAGGGGGCGGCGGAAAGTTAGATGGGCAGATAAGATCAAGAAGTTTGCGGGGATAAATTGGTCACAGTTAGCACAGGACCGGGGTAATTGGAGAATAATGGGAGAGGCCTTTGCCCTGCAGTGGGCGTAGATAGAATGGTGATGATGATGATAATGATTACAGATAAAAAGGAACTTGTAAGAGAAATGAAGTGGATGGCAAACTGAACCCTGAGCTTTCAACGATAAAGCTGAAGTATAGGCCACTACAATCTCCGAATAAAGTTTTTTGGTGGGGCTTTGATAGGGGGCCGACAGTCGCACGAACAAAATTTGATAACCTCATAAAGACTTCGCCGGAAACCATCTGGGGAGACCCCCTGCTTCATAGATTTCCCTTAACGCCTTCATACCTCTATTATTTCGTTGAAAGTTTTCATAAATTTGGTATAATTGTTATCGAGACAAAGCCATGAAACAATCTTACGTGTTATTTTCACGACCCCTTTTAAAATTGGAGGGCCGTGTCGCGAAGTAAACCCGTACTTCGCGTCGCCATTCTTCTGTTGTTCATCTTAATTTCTACCTTATTGATTGCTCAATTATTTTTGTAGCGCTCGAGTGAGAAAAACTCCGCTTCGTTGTCCACGGTAGCAGACGACGCGGTTCGAACGGTGCCGCCTGGAGCGCCACACATCTGGTGCCTTGTGGGTTGCCAACGACGCGTTGTATGCTACCGAGGCATTCTCATTCTTTTGGTGTCGATGGAAAGGCCTCACGCGACAACCGAACCACGTTGCGTTGCAACGGCGCGTGCCACTGGATATGAACGCACTGGTGTTTTAAGTGCTCATTCGTACATTCGCGACATACGTTCGCCCGCGACGCAAATATTCAAAGTGAGGGTGCAGCCATTTTCACAATTCTAACGTGCACCTTTTCTTGCTAAATGTAAGCCTAAAATTTGACTGCGCATTACAATCGGACTCACAAGAAATCCGCTTCACAGTGAAATCTAACCTAATGTAATTCAAAACAGTCCGCCAATATCAGGCGAGTAAATTTGTCGCACCTAAATTGTCTTCCAAAGTAAAACGTCTTTTACGGGGTACGTGGCTTAACGTGGGGTCGTGTTTTTATATGATCATGGTAGAATAGGCGGGAAATTATTTTTTATATATCTATAGTTAAATATCCGGCGTGTTACAATAGGGGGCACGTTACAGTTCTGCTAATGCGGTATACTCTCACCAGTAAAACACTATCTCTATTGCGGATCCGTCAGGGGAAATGTGAACCGAACGCCGACGGCAGATTAAATGGCAACAAAATGACAGGCCAAACTATATGTGACGTAGGGAGAATAGAAACGCCTCCCAGAAGAAGATCGTCTTTGATAGGAGGCCGAGAATGGTTACGAACGTGAGCATGTGCTGTTCCGCTGATGACGAGTGTTTTGCCATATTTTCAATAATAAACGTAATTAAACAACTCGCACTGCTCATCTGCTTTACAATGAAACAAAAACAGTAAAAGCCACCTTACACAACTGAGTGAGCCTAATGTCACAGCAAAACTGTGTTCGTCTCACTAAGATAAACTCGACGAGCACCATATAAATCCCTCAAAACCAACACAATACGTCTGCGTGTATATATGGCGACCGTCAGCGGAAGACCAAATAAAACGCAATGTAAAGTATATAAGTGCTTTTTTTGTACAGTGCCTTCTTCAGTCTTCGCATACTTCCTCATCTGCCGCCACAGAGTCTTCGTCGAGTGCCCCCTCGTTTTGAAAAACCTGCACTACTTCTTTTTGTTGTCGTTTTATGCGATTGAATTCTCCCCTGGTAGCGCGGAACGCTTCCTGAGAAGCCGCCTCTTTATGGGCTTCTGGATCATCTTTGGTGGCCCCATCTCCCATGTGCGCGGTACGGAGTCGCAGACAGTTCTGCCGCCGCCGCCGCGGAGAATCCGGGTTCGATGAGCGCAGGTGGTTGCCCTAGCAACGCGGAGCGAGGGACCCAGGAGCAGGCGACGGTCGTTTTGTCTGTGACGCTGTTTGCTGAAACGCTGACTGGCATGTTCGCTCGGTATTTTTAAAGACGATAGTCTTTCTTGGGCAACTATAAGCCAGAAATTTTGGGTCTGTATGTATGTCTGTCCGTCTGTCTGTCTGTGACTCGATTCAGCCACCCGGCCAAACTAAAACATTGCCGGCGCAATAGTCTTATATAGTCACAGCTAAATCTACCCGTCTAAGGCCGGTGTAATGTTCATACCTGTAAACATTGCTGAAGAAGAACAAGACATTACGCAAATATAAGAGAACAATTTAATACAGAAGTGATGTTTGTAGTGTTCCTTTATAAAAATCATAAATGCTTGACTTTGGCGAAACTAAATACTTTATCAACTCCAGAAAAAAAAATTCACTTTGCCGTCGCCTGCTGTCGCCCGCGCCACTATAGCTTCTTGCGGCATTTTAAGGAATCAACCGGCAACAGTTACGAAAGGTTCCAGTAGCTGTCGCCTGCGCAACTATAGCTTTTTGCAGCATTTTAAGGAATCAACCGGCAACAGTTACGAAAGGTTCCAGTAGATAGGTTCCACGTTCTGCTTGCAACGCACGTGGAGTAGGGCGCCGCGATTCACGCGCGTCTTCGCCGTACGGCAGCGTTGGCATCGAGACACCCGGTTTGGAGCAGTGGAACGCGGGAAATTTAAAATGATTTAAGCAAACCTTTGGTGTCTTTACCTTGGGACTAGCGCGACGCAAGAGGAACAACATTAGAGGTGAGCGGTAAAGCGAAGGGAGGCATTTACTTGGCAAAATCAATAAAGACTATCGTCTTTTGACGACATTTGCAACGAAAGAAGCAGATACGCGGCCAATTTTTCCTTCCGTTTTGCAAATATCACACGTGGCGCAAGCCCACGCGTGAGCCTGGACTACGCCAAGATCTCCTAATGAGACCCCAGCTCACGTATGCTCGGTACTTGGTATTTTTTGTTTTATGGACGGGGCTGCCGAGAGTTTACACAGCTCTGCTGTTAACAGGTTCGGAAGAGAATAGAGCATGCTTCGCTGCGAACGCCGGTGAGGGCTTTGCTCCAAGGCGAACTTTTCTCCCCCACGCTGAACGTATCCCAGATAAACACGTTGAGCTCCCATCTGGTCAGCAGCCCCTAGAAACAAAAAGAAAAATTACCGCGCCTTCCCGCGAGGGGAACACGAGTAAATGCAGAGCATTGGGGCCTCACTACTGGTTGAAGGCAATGTTGCTTTCATCGCTTCTTCCGTGATGCTGGAGTAGCAGACACGAGTAAACGTGGGAGCGAGCGTCAACCAAGGAAGGAAGGAGCAACGCAGGGACTGAAGCACGAGCGACCGCTAGCGGCTTTATATTTGCAGCGCGCGCAGTAGAGGGAGAGCGGTAAGGGGGGGAAAGCGCGCATGCGCAAGCAGCGCGCGCTCTTCTACGCCCCACCGCGCTGCTATCACGCACCTGTTACGCCGAGACACGGCCGGACTGGAGGAGCGGCGAGCACGCACTTTCATATGAAAGTGCGCGCCCGCGGCTCCTCCAGCCCGGCCGTGGCCGAGACCGCGACGGAGCGTTCCGGGGGTGATGAGTGAACGGGCTGACTACGACGCATGCGCGCACCTGCTGCGGACGCGGAGCTGTGGACGCCGTCCGACGCAGGAAGAGGCGAGGCTAAGAAATGCTCTGCATTTAAAATGGAGTCGATGATTCCAGATCTTGCAACAGTTCTCTTTGAATGGCCATCCCCAGGCCACCCGACATAAGTCATCGACATTTAAATTTCACGGGCATGAACTTTTCCTCCTTTAGTCTGTTGCCTAACTTCACCTTTATCCAAAATCCTCCTCAACGTCTCTCCTTTTCCCATCCAGACTTGCGGGTAGATCCTCTAGGTTGTCTGGCTGTTTTGCATATTGTAATATGGGACCGCATTTTTCCCTCGCTCGATTCGTCCGTATCGCAAAGCTTTCAAACTGCAATTTGGCCAATCAAAAACGCCTTTTCCTTCCCTGGTTGAGAGGGTACTACGCGGACAGGGAAAAACCTTCTTCAAACGTAGAGCCGGTGATCCGAGCAGAGCTGAAGAAAGAGATAAAAAATGTTCAGGAACGTTTTGCTGACACAGCGGGACTGATAGCCTGACACCAAAGCTAAATTTGGCGCCTTCCTCGTAAAAAAAAGTTTCGATATCGAACTTTAGAAACGGCCGTTATAGTTCGTTTTTGATTCCGTCGTTTTGCGCGTGGCTTCCTGATTGGTACGAATCGCTCATGCCGATTTAAGCCAGAAGCGTTTCCGGGGAGTACAATTTTATTGCACGGCCGCTTAATTTCGAACCAAGCTCGGCGTGCGCCAGTATTTCTTGCCTTAGGTCGATGCGCGAAAGCTCACGTTTGAAACGGCAATCCCCCCCCATTCCCCTGCAAAAAAAAAACGAATGCAGTGAAAGTTCCTAAACTAAGTGATGTTCCGAAAGAAGTAAGCATTCGAGAAACAAATACGCGACATCACGAGAATTAAAGCAGACATCGACCCCGTATTGGAACGTTTGCAGCGAAGATTACTTTAATCTCAGCAGCATAGAAAACAGATAAACAAAAATTATCATTAGGCTCTTAATTGTAAAAGAAATCAAGCATTCACAATGTGTTTCTCACCGTTGAAAAGAATCACCTTGTTTAAAATTTTGCTTGAGAAGAGCAAAAGAGAATCGCAAGGTAGCCATTAGGGCTTTCGCGTTGTTTGTTTAGGCGCGAAATAAAATAAATTTGCCGTTTTAAAAATTTGTACCACCTGTTTTTGTGGTACATGAGTTATGATAAAAGACGAACGGCGCTTCCAAGGGTAGCTCGGGCGATTTGCTCCATTGCGTAAAAGTCTTGCCCTTCAGATTTAGTTCGTTTTGATTTATTTATTATGTGACCAGAATGAGCTTCCGATGGCCTCAACATACGTCGAGTTATATTAGATATAAGCGAACGAAGGCCCACGCTAAACTACAGCACAATCAACAAGGCAGAGTCGAAGAAAATTGGGCCACAAAACCCCAGAATAGTGTACGGCCGTTAGAGGATGGTTTGGACGACATCACGTTCAGCCAGCGTGCACTGTGCCAGCTGCAGGTACAGCCTCTTTTTTCGATACAGCCTTTCTTGCGTTTCCTAACAGTTCAAGTCTGTCTGTCTGTCTGTCTGTCTGTCTGTCTGTCTGTCTGTCTGTCTGTCTGTCTGTCTGTCTGTCCTGCCAAGGACAAGTGAAAGGGCACGTGAACACGAAGTATTATATAGGCAAGGCCTTTCTAAACAAATGAATAAATTCCTTTTCGCTTTTTTACACTGCGTAGTTGACCTCGCCGTAGGCGACGGGTGAAGCCAATGATCGCAAATTCCCGGTTCCAGATAAGGTCGCTGCGATTTGTGTTCGCATCCTTAGCTCCTATTTCGCTATTCTACATTTTTCTTCAAGAATCGCTACATCACAATTCGCCTTGGACATGCGCCTCTGGACAAGTTTAATAAACACTACAGCCCCACAACATTTACTCCGTTCTCACCTCCGCCTACACAGGTGTCCAGTCTTGGCGCCTTTTCTTGGAGCGTCTATTGGAATAACACTTTTTGTCGTGAGCTGAAGTATTGGTGACTGTGGTTATTGTTCTGACTAACAGATCGTTTGGTTGAGCGAATAAAGGACTAATTCAGATCACTTAATAACTGTTATCAATACATAAAATGATACGATTAGCAGTTTTGACAAGCTCTGGTCAACCATCGTAGTTCGTCTGGGTTTCTCTTCGGCATCAAGATGTAGTAGCTACAGGTCATTTGCTGCTTCCCTGAACTGAATGCTCCGGACGTCTCTGAAAATAACGTTGCAGAGAAAACTGAATGAATAAGAGAGGCAAAGCTTCAATTTACAGCTTCACTGAGAAATACAATTGGCCATCTATACACATCTGCTAACGAGACGGCATAATGGGACCATTTTCATGCAGTATTTTAGGAATCTATACACAACTGGCTATGGCCGGGCTCGAAGAGGAATGACCTGTTTGGCATACTCCTTCACCTGGCAGGAGAAAGGCTACAGCAGAACATCACCCTCATTCTTCATAACGAACACTTTACCAGCAGATGGCCTCACGTTAGCCCTGAAGTGGCTTCGCCAACGCTCGTTTAGACCCGAGCGCTAACCGAGCCAAGCTGATGAGGCTTATCAGCCCCTACCGCGTTTATTTCGTTGTCAAGGGTACTGGGGAGCTGATCCTGCGCCCTTTGATGCCAAAATTTACGCTGATATTCTGAATCCTTCCTTCACTCAAGAGTCCAGTGGAGGAGGTCCTTGATATCGATTTCCCCATGAATAAGCATTGCGGAATACTTCCGTCAGTGGAGTGAAGGGAACAAATGGATTGGAGGAGGTACGCAGAATACGGCCCTTAAAGTTCTACTTACCGTGTGTCGTCATTAAGACGTTCTCCGCGAAAGTGATGGGAGGCAGCCATCCGAGAAGTTGAAGAAAGCAATAGATACAGCGTACTACAGACCTCCACAAGGTAAGTGTTTTGTCGCGTAACGTTCCCAGAGGCCACATCCGGCTTTTTCAGCACCAAAGTAAAAGCAAGTGGGTGATTAGTGGCCAGCCCAAAACGTGGTGCGTACGCGTTTCATCAGAAAAGGCATTACAAGAATTTGCGATTGCTGCTAGCGGCCGCACCAGGTGGCGCTTTTCCTAACGGAACGCTCTCAGCGCCTTCTTCTGCTGCCCAAGGCACCCTTAGCGGTCCCATTTCCGTTGCTGCGTGTGCCATTGCTAATGTCCGTTTCTTTTCGGCAATTACTGAGCGAGTAAAGAAGCAAAAAATAAGGTACACGAAACACTTCGTTCTTCTTCTCTCCGCCTTCAACTCGTAATAATTAAAGGTGGACTTCAACACGCGCGTCCTAAAACCAGAGGGAACCCGTGCTTTCAGAGTGTAAGCGCCTTTGTTGCAAGAGTTGGGCATATTTTTGGATTTGCACGTATAAATTTAAATTAGAAAGACCGTCAGGAAAGCGCCGTTCTTATCAAATTAGCGAAGGAAACAATACGGAGCCTTCAAAAGACATGCCCCATCTCACCCGCAACTGCTTTTAGAAAGAGTTTCGAGATACTGGAAATGTAATCATGTGGAACATTGTGCTCTTCTTCAGCAAGAAAGTAATAAGCGCGCCACGTTTCGGAAATCAATAATAAAACGCCGCACTTTCGTGCCCGTTGCATTGTAATTATATTCCGCCATAAACACGTCGCTGTAATGAACGCAATTATTTATCCAGAAAGAAGATGACCCATGTTTCTCGCATAGGAAGGGAAGGAAGTGTGGAGTGTAGTAAACAAATACCTTAATATTTAATTAGTGCAAGCTTTTCATGTCTTTGTATCTGTCATGAATATTTGTGCCTACACGCGCAAAGTGAGTCACACTATACTTATTTTCGATATTTCAAACCTTCACTTTTGGGAACAACAATACCAATTCGGTAAGCGAAAAACAACAAAAAACAGAAATAATGCACCCAAAGGATCTTCAAAAATTGTAATCCTAAACTTATTTTGATGCATTATAAGTAGCTGCAACCTAGTCAAACGTTACTGTAAACTTCGGCCGCAGTATGATTTTTTTTTTGGACGCGTGGAGATAGGAAAATAAATGCTCATAAACACCATCATGTCGCACGATTGTGTACGTATCCCGAATCATTTTTTGGGCACGTGTGCATAATGCCCTGAAACCGGCAGCCCAATTTCGTCCGTAGAGTTGTTTTGCCATAATCTCGTCTGGCCATTTTAGATCGCAATGTTTATCAGAATATACAGCTTTGTTTATTGGGCCGTGTTTTTTCCAGACCCATTTGAATTGAGCAATCATCTATTGAAGGCAATATCATTGGCCCAGTTCTTTTGGCCAGTTCCCCGTCGTACGTTTACGATAACATAAGGCCATGAAAGTCCGAATAGAACTATTTCCTTCAGGCTGGCTGCGTGCAAAGAAGACATCAGCCAGGGCATTATCTGGCATCCGCCTGCAGCGAACACGAAGGGCAATAAAGTTCGATTGGATAAAACCGGGAGTCCACGTGGCGCAACTTACCTCGAACAAGAGTGAAGGGGGGGAAAAGGCATGGTTAAAAGATAGCTAGATTGCTTGCTGGTGCTAAAGAGCAAAGTGACCGCACTAAACGGGAAGGAAATTGCGTAAGCTCATTTTCTCAGAACAACAGAGCCCACATTAAAAAGAAGAAGCAGTAGGAGATAGAACATGGTTGCTACGCGTTCAGAACTAATGGCAGGAAGTGTACTTGCTTAACGCTATCCAACGTACCTCCTTTGCGTCATTCTCAATGGGGCGATCAATCAACAGCGGGATTCGAGCGGGAAGCTTGGTGTCTTTGAAAGCATAAAACACAACTGATTTGAGGCCGTTTAAAGGAGAAAGCGATGCCTGCTAAACGGACACAGCAATCGCTTATCGCTTTCCCGAGGAAGGAAAAGGAATGCTAAGGTAAGGATGTACGCAACCATTTGTTGTCGCGTATTAGGATGCGGTGGCTGAAGTAATCGAGGAGGCTCGTTAGGAACAACAACTTTCGACTCGGGTCATGACGGGTGGCCGGAGTGTTTTGTGTTTTTCTTCTGCACTCGTTTTGGTATCGTTCTGGCAGATCTAAAATGCAATACGGGCAGCGAGGAACACGACAGAAACGCCAACCGCAATAGCATTTGCCGTTGGCTGCCGTGCACCGACGAAAGAGTTGGAGACCAGAAAGAAATCAGGCGGCGGAGAACCTGACCAAAAATGATAATGTAATGTCCTCTCAGACGCGAGTCGTAAGGCGTTTGTCCAGTTAAAGATTTTTTGACCGGACACTAAATGGCCCTATGGTCTCGGAACATTGGAGCTGCGTCGTAAGCGTGAACAGGAGCATGGACTGCCGGGGCATTTTGCACTGCGCCGGTTCCAACTTCTATTTATTCAACGGCCTTCTCGGAAGTGTACGGTCGTTCGGGCTTACAGCATGCGAACAGGTTGTTAAGGTTGTTGACGTGCGCGTACCGTAAACAAGAGGTTCTACTGGCGCACCGTCTGTTTGCCCTTCAGATGAAATGTTTGCATTTGTAAACAGTACTTCGTTGTGCGTTAAAGTTGTACGCTTGGACAAGAAGCTTGCTCTGGTGGTGTATCGATGCCTATGCCATTAAGTGCACGATCTTTCCACTCATGGACAAATAATCGTGCCGGTGCATGCACGTTGAGATGGGGCTTCTCTTTTCCTCTAACAAGATATTGCGCGTATGCCTTGCTAGAAAAAAGCTAAGCCCCCGCGCTTTCCCACTCTACGGTGCCAAAGGCAGCGATGAACTCCAGCTTCCAAATATGGTAACATCAAACCGAAGTCTGGCAACAATGAAGTGTGTAACGATTTTTGCGAATAATGGGAAACGCTTCCTTTGCAATATTTGATATTAAAGCAGACTAAAAATATTCCAAACTTGATAAGAAAGTGGGCCGCGAGTATTTCAACCAGCAAGGTGTAGCCATTGAGGTATTTCGCGGACGCCAGCATTTCGCGCGCACGAATCTCCAACATAAACATCGGTAATCTAAAGCTAGAATTAGCTTGATTGTAGCGCTCTTGCGAAAGGAAGTGAGATTATTTCCCTCAACCCTTGCGCTGTGCCCCACTTTGGAGTCTGCAGTGCGAGCGCATCTATACCGACAAAACTATTTATCGTAAGCCGTGCATTACATGCCTTAAAGCACCTGGAAAAACTTTTAGTACGAAAGGATTGTTACCCTGCCTAGGCTGCTTACGCTTGAATTTGTTCACATGGTGAAGCCTTAAAGGGGTCCTGAAATACCTTCCGCCGATGCATGGATGTACATGTAACCAAATAAGACAATGTATTAGCAATCTCCTCCCGCAAGAATTTTGTTAAAGCGATGAGTATTAGCTGAGAAATCGTAAATCAAAAACCGCGCAACATCGTCGCGCCGCGTTTCCTCCTCTTTTCAACTGTTGACGGCGCGCAAGCACTCCCTCCCATGATGCTGCGCTAGTCAGCGGTGACGTACTTCCGCATTACGCTCCTCCGACTGCGGTATGCTACGGGCAGGTTTTGTTGACACCGTGAATTCCGCACTCCGCTCAAGGATGGATAAGCGAACGAAAAATCTGGCCGCATGTGTGCGGTGGCCTGGCCTTGCCCTTTCGCGGTGTGCGTTGCTGCAGTGCAGCACGTGACTTTTAATCGGCGGCGAACTCGCAGCCGCTGGGGAAGATTTGCGCTCGGTCCCTTTCATGCACCGCGCACTGTTTATCCAAAAAGCTCCGTATCAGATGTGGCCCCGCTGGTGCCGGGTCTTATTTTGCGGTGGTGGTAATTCCTGCCGGCGCCATGTGAAAAAGACATTTTAAACCGATACAGAACCCGTGCACAAAACACTTCAATCATGTGACCAGTTCAGCTTGGGGCGACGCGTGGTGGAGAGCGGCAACGTTGGCAAAACATGCTCCGGCGCGGCTCTGAGCTTTCTAGCGCTGGAGCGAGCGCCTTTCTTTGACGATCTCAAACATCGGTTGCCTTGGCAACAAGGCACAAACCGCCCCAGAAGTCAGTTACGGTTGCGTGATCCCGGTTCAGCTCGGGGCCCCACCTCGCGACATGTTTAGGAAGTGTGAGATGCGTTTGGCATTACAGGAGGCGATGGTGTGTGTGTTGTGGACGCCTTTGTTTCGCGATGAAATGCGACGTTGTGCTTCTGCGGGTGGATAGTGCTTCCCATGGTCTGGATTATCTTTCTCGAGCGACGTACGACTCAACCTCGCATGGGGTATGTGCAGTGTGCGTAGCTAAAAGCCATCTCGGCTTGCGCGTCAGAGTTAAGTGACTTGCTGTTCGTCCCCGCAAACCGCGCGCGAGGTGAGTGCCGAATTTAGGACGGGCAGAGGAGGCAACCCATCGTCTGTCAATCGCGGTTCAGACTTGCAACGCATGTTGTGACGTTGTGTTCGTTCGAAACGCATCTCTGGATTGTTTTGAAGTGGAAAAAAATGTATCCGTCAAACCCGGGCATTCGGCTCCGGGCGTTCTCTGCGATTGCACGAAAGAAGTGCCACGGGGCTTCAACGCTTTCTTTATGGAACGTACTCCGGTAAGAGAATATCTATGTCGTGTTATGGCCGTGTTGCATTCAATACGAATGGTTAAGCGTTTGTTTACACTTGTTTCGTTTGTCGTAAAATGTTCAAGCACTCCGACACTCCCCTGGCAGATCAGCCGGCGAGTCGACGCTGAGCAGACGACTCAGCGTCGTCTGCTCAGACATCTCTTTGCCGGAAGTGCGTGAAAAAGCCGCCCAATACCAGGATGTCTAGCTCATGACGAACATCTGGGAATCGATGATGTAGACATGTGAAGATGGCGGCGTCCAAAAACACGAAGGAAAGGGTGAGAAAAAAGCGACAAACTTTGCAACAAAAGTGTGAGCTTTCCGCTGCGCGTAAAAGAGAAATACTTGGCCCAGATGTCCTTGACGACCCAATCTAACGATCGCCCTACTTCATTAAGTGTGCTCAAAATGCCTTTCAGGGCCCCTTTAATGAAATGTCTCATTTCCGAACCCTCACTTGGAAAGCCATATTAAGCAATCGTCCTGTATTTCCCGGGTTATAAGGTACTTGCGCAATGCCTGACACACAAGGGATATAAGAATGAAGGACCGATGTTGCTCCTGATGTCACGCTTTGAGGTCTCACGTTGATTGATTGATTAGAGGGTTTAACGCGCCGACGCAACACAGGCGATGAGGCGCGCCGTAGTGGAGGGCTCCGGATTAATTTTGACCACCTGGGGATCTTTAACGAGGTCTCACGTTGTCAACCAGCACCTGTAGCCCGACGTGCTAATAACTTTCTTGGCACGTCATTCCTTTGGATCAACCATAACTTTACCTAACATTAGGCCTAAACTTCCGTAGTTAGGCCTAGCGCCAAATTTTGATTTCTGCCGTCATCAATCGGTACACCTAGCTAGATGTAAAGTTGGCGTGACATGTCTTGGTAGGTCGCAGGACTTAATTTAAACGTTCCTAACGTTTGGTAAACTTACCAAGGTTACCTAACGTTTAATATAATCGCGCGACGTTAGGCCTAACATCAAGCTTTGAGAGAAAGCGGAATAAGGTGGGACCCATTGCAATCATCGAAAGTTAAATGCGGGTACAAGTTAACATCGTAAAGCCTAGAAGTGCAGCGCTAGGCTTAATCTCGGACGCACGGCCGAGAGTTGCTACTGTTCTGCTGGCAAAGCGATATATATATCCACAGAAATAATGAATGATTCAGTGATCCCACAGACCAGCACAGGGGTATTATTAAGGCGAAACCCTTCAAATATTTCAAGCACGTGTGCTGTGAGGCCTGGAAAAAAGGTGGCCCAAGAGGATTAAAGTTGCGCGATCTGGATAGGGTGAGCCAGGGATGGGGCGCCAGCAAAGGGCACGAGACGGGGAGAGCGAGCCCGGGATCGCGAACTTTGGAATGAAAACAGCAGTGCGGGAGTAGGGCTGGATGAGGTCTCGGAGAAAGGGCGACTCAGCGCGCACTGGGAACCTGCGATGGCTAGCAAGCAAAACGAGCTTCGGAGGTTGCTATCTAGGGTGCAGGGGGTTGGTCAAGGGGTGGAAATTCATCAGAAGGCTCAAAAGCAGATCACCAGGAGGCTCCTAGCGATGGCAAGCGAGCACAAAGAGCCGATTAACAGGTGGCCCCTGGTGATACGGAGTGTGCTGTTAAAGTGGTCTATAGTGGTTCAAGTTCAACCTAAGTGGTTAAAGTTCAAGTCAAGTGGTTAAAGTTCAACCTAAAGTTGAACAGATCAACAAAACGACGAACTTGGCTTTCAACTTCGCATTTGTAGTTCAAAGCCCCCAAAGCCAAAAGTTGGGCAAGTTGGCTAGTAAGAAAGTCATTATGCTAGCGAACATGGAACAGGACAAGTAAAAAAACGAAGCGCACATTTTTCTTTACTTAGCGTTGTTCGACGTTCACTAGCACGATCACTTCCTCAGTTTAGAACATATGTAGGCATTTAGGGTGACACTTCATAAACTTTAATATATGCTACTAACGCACAGTATTTTCCGGTGTGCTCAGACAAACCTGCCTAGGCAGTTTTTTGCTGTATTCAAGGCTTACCGTCTGCTCTCATGCTAACGAGTGCTGGCTTCGGTTTTCAATAGCGCATCTGCAATCCCATGGTGTAAACGGAGAGCCAAGTCAGGGACATTAAATACAACAAAATCCGAAGTACACCGCATGGTTTACTATTCGTGTTGTAACTGATCAGCAGCCTTTCTTCATTATGTTACATTTTAAGATAATACAACTCTTGAATCGACGAAAACCTTCTAAAAGTGAATGTACGTACACCAAAGTTTTGATATCGTTTTCCTTCCCCTGCCAGTCATGCACGCCTCTTGATCAAGAGTGTACTTTTTGGGGCTTCGCAGCATTTTATTGCAATATTCATTCCCATTTGTACTTAATTTTAGCATTCCGTGCCCGACGATGTGTTTTCATGAGCACTTTCCGTTTCATAAATACTCATTCCCGCATACTAGGAGATTCTTTTTTGAGCAAACCAGGCATCGCATAGCTTCTTGCCTAGGGAGGTAAGAAAGGTGCTCCGATGGTTCGTCCTGGTTTCGACGAATGACATTCAAGCGACCAGAATGCTCCACAAACATCCCATAATGTTTACTCGCATAATCTCCAACAATAAACGCTTCGACAAGACAAACGCCAATTGATGGCTCCGCCACTCTTGGCATTTATTGCTTGGTGATGGCTACAAAAAATAACGTCCACTCTGTGAGGGCACCATGGTGTGCTTGTTCCACGCACCTTTTTTAACGGTGGTCGTTCGATGCGCGCTAATAAGCTGGAAGTGAGTTGAATAAAGCATGAATGAAGCAGCAGCAGCAGCAGCAGCTAAGAAAAAAAGACGGCCAAATCCCAAAAGTATCTGCCATTGGAAAAGTTGAAACGAGAGATCCAAAAATTTCAGTTATACCAAGGTTTTTTCTTCAGTCCTCCGACTTCCCTATTTCCCGGTCGCTGAATTCAATATAATGGGCTCTGACTTATCTATTGTTTCGTATTTTCCACATGCTCCCCGAGGCAATTTCTCCCTTGCGTGTTTGCCAAAACAAAATTCTGCTGATGCTTTTTTTTTTCTCGTTAAAATATTTACTTTCGTCCCAGCCTCACTCGGCCACCTCCAAGTTGGTATTAGGGCCTCGGGGGTAATTGCACGCTGGGGGCACTCGCTCTTTGTTAGTAGCAATCGTCCGGATTTTGCAGATCTGGCCGTTGCCATTTTTCCGTGATTGTTTGCCTCTTTATTGCGAGACGTCACCCGATCCATCCTTTACGTCTCTGCTTGCAAGGCTTCTTAAAGGAGCTCACACGACCGGCTTAGACCAAGGGCCGGGCCGGGATAATCTGTTTTCATTCTTAAGGAAGGCTGTTCGTATCTTACTCGAGCGGGAACGCTGTTTGAGCCTTCGCTGTTCTTCCTGTCTTTGTTTTATTCCAGGCTCGATCGAACAACTGAGGACCTTCTTCGTTCTCGAATAGTATCACAAATCTGTTCCCGAGCCCGGCTTTATTGCTTTTAGATTAGCGTTATAGGGCTTGGGTCAGTAATGCCCGAATGCCTTGGAAGGAAATCAGGAACTCCGAGTTTAAACACATACACGAGATGCTGAAGACAGCCACCAGAGCTTCCGATGCGCTATATTTAATACGTGTGCAGGTTCCCCGTATAGCTATTAGTCCTTATCTCTTTTTTTCTTCACTGATTAGATTTCTTGGGCCGGGGTCACGTGGGTACGCGCATGAGTTATGACGTCGTTACAGCGGCACCTTAATGCTTGAGCACGGCCGTTTCTTGATGCCGCCCCGAGGAATTATAGGCACCGATCTCACTTTGTACCTTTATTCGAAGCGTGTTATAAGGGTATTTACTCTGCTTAGTACCCATGCCATACATCCTTTTTTCTTGTGATTTAATGTTCTTCCATTCCTTTTGCTTCACCTTAATAAATGATCTGGCATTACGCTGTCGTTAAGGCAGACGTGGTGGCATGTCTTTCATTCTGCTCCGTCTTTTACTGAAGTTGTGAGTTTTCCCCTCTTTGTTTCTGTTACTCGCACTTTTGAATATTCTAGCAAGAGAAAAGTTTAGTGGACATTCCATTGTGAGCGGGGATCTTGGCGATTTTTCTCCCCATTTTCCTTGATCTCCGATCTCCGAAATAGAACAATGCACCACAAAATTTCTCGTATGCACGCATATAAAAATACTAGTATTGCTACATTCGCGAAAGCCATCGATCCACGACAGCTTACAAGACAAGAGTTACTAAGCCTTCTAGAATTCGAAAAAGTGCAAAGGCTTATATATTATTCGCAACTTTTTTTCTTCAAAAATATGCCGAATGGCTCAGCAGGTGTCTTTTCTATCTTTCCGCAGATCGCTCTTCGCATTCTATTGATAACAAGGAGACACAGCTAATCTTAAAACCACCGGCAAATCATCCTGGTCAACAGAACACGTTATATTAAAGCATTTGGTTCCATTACTTGAGCGGGCAAATTTCACCTCTCACAAACAAATAGCACAGCTTTTGCACTCTCGTGCTAACCACAATTCACTTACGCAAAGTAACCGATCTGGTTCTAATTGTAATGACGGAGACAAAACTTCAATGATCCTGCTGGACGTAACGAAAGCGTTTGATCATGCGAGTGTTAGCAAGCTTATTTGTTATTTGAAAAATATTTTGCAGGCGCGGGGCTCAACGCATGGTTGAATGATTACCCAACTACTCACCAAAGTTGATTGGTTTCAATAAATTGCGCCGTTTTCAAAACAATACCTGCAATTACAAGGTGCAGGGCGGCAGTCTCGCTCACACACGGTTGTGCTCAGGACGACCAGAATCTTTGTGAAAGCTCCCACTTTCCTCACGGCCGGGAACAAAATGCATGCTTTCAATCTGCGGAATTCGCCATGACAATGATGTAGCGTTGTTGTGAATCGTACATTGATCAATGCTAATATGAATCGCGCACGACCCTTCGAATAGAGTCTGCTCGCTTCGAAGCGTTTTGAAAGCGTTCCTAGATTTGGAGTACGGAATGGCTGCATGAATAGTGTGCACCGCTTTAAAGCCATACACTGCGCCGTGATTCAGCTCTGCCCGGCCATAATACTTCCCACGCTGCGTAAGCATTGAGGCAGAACCCCAGATAAGGTAACACAACGAAAAGTTATGCTATGACCGTCATAACAGAAAATTGTCAGATGGTCATTTCTGTCACTATTACGAAAGTTATCGGAAACTGACAGTGCTACTGTGGTGTTATGACGATGCTGCGTCGTCGCAACGCCTTTTCTACGGCAAGCCACAGCGCCATATTGCAACAACGACCCTGCATTACTCCTTATTATGCATAAGTGCAGGCCAGTCTGCGGCTATGATGCACATGCGATTGCAGTGGGTGGTATAAACCTTCGCACAAAGAGTCTAGTAAGATTAGTTAATTTAAACACGATGGATGATGACCTTATCCCTGTTACTTATTCGAAGGGCTGAGCGGGGATTTATAGTAGCATTGTTCAATGTACGAATCATAACAACGATACCTAATTGTCGTAAATTTCGTATATAGAAAGCGCGCCAATTGTCCCCGATCGTGGGGAATTGGCAGCTTTCACAGAGATTCTTGTCAGGGCATCTGCTTGTCATCAGTTCATTCGTAAATTATTCTAATAGGGAGGGCAAATCCATGCACTATCTGTCTATAGTTGATTCCACAAGCTAGGTGCAGTGCTGTGGTGGCTACATTGTTGTCAACAGTCCGCCCCCTCAGGGCGCCTAACTCACCGTGGAGGAAGCGACAAAGGCGCCGGGACCTTGCTGTTCCACTTGCCGAGAGGGGAGAAGGAAATGTCCTTTCAGGACCCCCTTCACGGCTAGTTAGGCGCCCTCAGTGGGCGCTCTGTTGACAACAATGTAGCCTCCACAGTGCTGCACCTAGCTTGTGGTATGAACTATAGTGCTCGAGGTGACTCTTGAAGGAATTCTATTGAAGATTGTCCGTCCCACGTTACGCTTGCGAAAACTTTATTTGTTGCATAATTAATCGCATACCCTGGCACAGATCCGGAGTACGGTTTGAAAAAAAAAACGATTAAATCAAAATGTACCTCTGACCCCTTAAGAACCTCTGAAAAGTTTGTTAGATGAGTTGTCAAGGCCCTGCAAACAATGGTTAATCTCACAAACTGCCTTGTGCACCATGGATGCTAACTCGTTATCCACCATTCAATCGCTTCAGCGCGTCTAACTCGACGTAATAATTTGCGGTGACCGGATGAATAAAAGTGATGGTAGTCCAGAAATTTCAGCTTAAACGTAAAAACCACGGGAGGTAGAAAGTAACACGGACCAGCATTAACCCCCGTATTCATAAAGCATACTTAACTTATACCATAAGGACGACTTTCGTAAGTGTCGGAAAATGACAAGAATAAGAAAAGGCCGCCTTGTGCTTCCCAGACCTTCCTTAAGCCGCACGTATCAAAGGCGCCCTTTTCGAGGCACGCTAGGCTACTGCGAACGAGGCTAGCGCGCGATGCGCCAATCCGCACACGGCATGTGGGCGACACTTGACCGTTGCGCCAATAGAAAAGAACGCTTCCGTGGTACGAGCATCGAAGCGCTCCGATCAGCCAGCTCCGTCCGAAGGCAGCACCCGTAAGGAACTTAGGGCTTCCCATCGCGGCCGAATACTGATCGCCGTTTGCGCTACTACCGGGCATAACTATCGATTGCGTGAATTTTCACCAGAGTATCATCCCCTTTCTCGCATGCGTAACTTGGTCCGATTGGTTGCATTCGGGCAAGCGACAACCAACTGTAGCTGCCCCTACCACCTACTCGTGTCGTTCTACGCGTGGAGTCAGCGCCATGGTGCCAGCGCTGGCCTCGTCGCGCGCAGGCCGGGCCGGCGGGCCGGTTTGCGGGTTTGTGCACGGTCGTGTCAGGGCGGCCGACGTGTGCGCGGATCAGTTTTGCTAGCGCGGATCGTTTTTGCAAAATCGAACACCTCAGCCAAGTTACCGTAGTAGTTTGAAATAGCCGCGTTTACATGAATGCGACAAGTAGCGCATCGCATCGCATCAACTTTCTAGCGCACCACATCCATGTAAACGGTGCTAATGCGCTAGGAAAGCGCATCGCATTAATGCGCCAGACAGGGCTGGATTGAGACGCGTAAGTCGACTTTCGAGGTGCATGTAAACGCGAGCGCATCGCATTAGGAATTATATCAACTACAACAGTAAGCCCGGCAAACGCAGCTTTGCGTTTAAAAACAACTTCATCGGGTGTGTGACGCAGAAAAATGCGGGTCGAGAAAAAAAACGCGAACCAGCCGCGCTGAAGGTACCGTAAGCGTCAGAAACGCTTCTTTGCCTTCGATGTGCGACACCGTATGGCGCCACCATCGCACCAGAGGTAATGCGCTACATGTAAACGCTAGCGCATCGCATTACTCGTGATGCGCTAGGAAATGTGACGCGCTACTGTCGCATTCATGTAAACGCGGCTAATGTTGGTTAAACAGCCCACTTAAGGTAGGTCGGGAGCTACCTTAAGTAGCGTTTACGTTTTCGGTCGGATAAGTTCCCGAAAACGCTCCCTTCGAGGGTGAGTTTGGTGCTTGAAACGCGTTAAGGCACCGAAAAGTGTCCGAAGGAAAAATAAGTTCTATGTAAGTTAGGTTTGTGAATACGGGGGTAAGTCCTTTTTCTATTTTTTACCGTATGTGGTTCTCGCGTTTGAGGATTAATTCCCACTTAATATGAAACAAACTTGTGCAATCCCAAGCAATTCTAGAATAGGAACTGAGGCCTTTTGGTTTCCCCTGCCAAGTGGGGGTTTCAAAGCGTGGTGGTGAAAAGCCGTTCCAAAGCCCTTATGCCTATCATTACTTTTTTTAACAGGCTGTAGTGGAAGCCGCTCGGCACCTCAGCGCAAGCGGTTCCCGCGAGACGGGGCTTTTCTTTTCTCTCCAGTCGGCCTCCGGGTTCGACGACAGTGCGCCTTTGTTAGAACACCCGTATTGGTGACGTTCACCGTCGGGGGAGGCATAACTTGTCCGGCCGATGCCTGGCATTAGTCCTGGCACCCGTGCCGTCTGCTTGCTTAGGGGGGTTTTTTCCCCTCTCCTTTGAAGGACGCGGGGGTTCCCCTTTTTTCCCTCGTCGGGGGACGCTCTCAGCGCACGCATCTTTTGAAAATAAACAGTCTTGTATTTAAACTGCAAACCAGCTCCTCGTCTGCTTTCTCACCTCGTTCAGCAGCCGACATTCCGGGCTGCCACAAAATTGGTGACCCGAACAACGCTTCAACGAACACGCCGCGATGAGCTCCGACAACACTGCTGCCTCCACTCCTGCAGTCTTTGCCACAGAACTGAAGCTACCAAATTTTTGGCATAAAAATCTAAGAGTTTGGTTCAGCCAAGTGGAGGCAAGGTTTCAGATCCGGCACATCACCTCGCAGTCGCCGAAGCCCCTTCACGTCGTCGCAGCCCTGCCCCCGAAATCGCCGACGCTATCGACGACGTTTTTGTTTCACCCCCCACACAAGGGGAATACGACACCCTCATGAAGACGGTGCTGGACCACCTCGAGGCGCCTGAAGAAAGCAGAGTTCAGCAGCTCTTATGTCGGGAAGAGCTGGGCGACCAACGACATTAACAACTGCTGCACCGGAAGCGGCAACTACTCGGTGTGCACGCGAGTCAGGACGGCCAGCTCCCACTTCTTCGTGAACTCTTTCTGCAACGGCTGCCCCAGTTGGTGCGTGTGGTTCTCGCGGGTTCAGATGAGACGTCCCTTGATCGACTGGCGCAACTTGCCGATCGCATCACGGAATACTCTGCTCCAAAGTTCACGCCCATACCTGCTGCGAGAACGCACGGACAACCAGATCGACTGTCGCGCCTTGAGGAGAAAGTGCAACAACTTACCGAGACCATGCAGCAACTTTTGCTGTATGGCGCTCCCCAGCAGGATGAACAACGACGCAACCGATCCCCTTCAAGACAGCAAAGCTATTCCCAGAGAAGCCAGTCAGGAGATAGACAGGGCGGAGTTTGCGGGTACCACCGTCGTTTCGGCACGGGTGCTAGCTGCTGCACTGAACCTTGCTCGTTTCCGGGAAACGTTGCGGCCAGTAGTTAACGGCGGCTTACGACATCGGTCCTCCACCCAGCCGCCTCTTCTTCGTAGTCGACCGCGTAAGCAACTCGCGCCTGCAAGTCGACACGGGAGCCAAAATCTCTATTGTCCGGGCAACACCCGAGGATCGCCGACGTGAACAATAACATGTCGTCGCTGCAGGCGGTGAGCAACACTGCCATCGCTACGTACGGCTTCCGCTCGCTGACAACAGATGTCGGGCTCAGGCGCCTGTTTCGCTGAGTCTTCGTGGTAGCGGACGTTAATTTCGCCATACTCGGAGCAGACTTTCTCAGCCACTTCAACCTCGATGTGAGCGTACAGGACCGTTGTCTCAAGGATAACAACACATCACTCAAAGTACGTGGTTTGGAGTCAAACATCTGCTCATCTCGCATCTGCGCCTTCCAGCCAGTATCTGCTTACCACCACATCCTGGCCGAATTCCCTTCTCTCACCAAGCCCCGCAACACGGAACAGCCGGTGTAACATAGCGTGACTGCCCACATCGTCACCACCGGGCCGCCAGTCACCGCATGGCCACGACGGCTGTCCAGCAACAGGCTTCAAGCTGCACACAGTGCGTTCGAGCATATGCTGCAGCTGGGAATTAGTCGCTCTTCGTCTAGCAACCATTCATCGCCGCTGCACATGGTGCCTAAAGACGACGGGAACGACTGGCGCCCGTGCAGTGACTACAGAGCCTTGAACGCATCGGCAACGCCGGACCAGTATCCTCTGCCACACATTCACGGTGTTAGTGCGCGGCTGGCAGGTACAAAAATATACAGCAAGATCGACCTCGTAGTGGCATACCACCAAATCCCCGTCAAACCGGAGGACGTACAAAACACAGCCATAACAACTCCATTTCGCCTGTTTGAGTTTGTCCGTGTGCTCTACGGCTTGAAAAATGCTGCGCGGATCTTTCAAAGGTTCATGGATGAGGCCACCCGGGGTCTTCCTTTCGTCTTTGCCTACCTGGATGGCATTTTGGTGGCCAGAAAAACTCCTACCGAGCACGAACAGCACCTCCGCCAGCTCTTTCAGCGTCTGGATGAGCACGGTCTGGTGTTGAAACCTCAAAAGTGCGTGTTTGGTGTCGAAGCTTTCAACTTCCTCGGCGACCACATCACTGCTGAAGGCATTATGCCATTGGAATCGAGGATGGAATCCGTCAAGAAGTTTCCTGCTCCAACATCTCTCCGCAAGCTGAGAGAGTTCCTAGGGCTGTTAAACTTCCACCGGCGGTTCATTCCGTCTTGTGCTAGAGTACTCCTCCCATTCACCGGCCTGCTGCACCGAGACGCCCAAACGGCACCAGAATTTTGTTTGTCTGACGAACACCAGAACGCTTTCCTGAAGGCTACAGACGAGCTGGCCGCGGCTACCGTTCTCATTCATCCACTGCCTGACGCTCCTATATGCCTCATGGTGGACGCCTCCTCCACGTCGGTCGGATCAGTGCTGCAGGAACAGGAAAGGTGCATAGTGGAAGCCACTGGGCGTCTTTTCTAAACGCCTGCAGCCTGCATAAGTACGGTACAGCACTTTGGGAAAGAAGATGCTCGCAGTCTATTGTTCCATTAAGCATTTCCGCTACTTCCTCGAAGGTCGTGAGTTCTACATCTTGAAAGTCCACAAGCCCCTTACCTACGTATTCAGCAACAAGAGTTCCTCCTACTCAGAACGGTTCTCATTCATCTCTGAGTTTTCTGCAGACGTCCGCCACGTTTCTGGGGTCGAAAACATAGCAGCCGACGCCTTGTCTCGCGTCAACGCTTCCGGCACGAAAGTCCGGGACTTCGCGGCGATGAAGGGCTTGCGTTCCCTCGTCTAGCGCTTGTCCTTGTCTACTGTGTCCCTGTTTTTTTCTGCGCTTAAGATGAACGTCGAGGCGATGGCCGCGGCTCAGGGGAGGACACTGAGTTGAGGAGACTGAAAGTTGGGGGATCTTCACTCGTGCTTTTGGTGGTTGCCCTTCCCTACGTCCAGGGCACGGTAACCTGCGATACCTCCCAGGCAACCCTACGACCTTTCGTCCCACTGTATTTTCGCCGAGTGGTATTCAACACTTTCCACACCATCAGCCACCCAGGTGTCCGCGCCACCCAGCGCCTGATAACAGAACGCTTCGTTTGGCCCGGAGTCAACACGGACATGTGACGTTGGGCTCGGACATGTGAAACGTGTGAGCAAGTGAAGGTGACTCGCCACACTGAAGCTGGACTACAGGAATTTCGGACTCCTGAGTCGTGGTTTGACCACGTTCACCTCGACCTGGTGGGACCGCTACCACCCTGTTTAGGTTTCAGGTACCTGCTCACATGCATCGAAAGATACAGCCGATAGCCCGAAGCTATAGCAATTGCAGATATATCAGCTGAGACCGCCGCGCAGGGCTTTATTCAGACATGGTTGTCCCACTTTTGCTGCCCCGCCCGCACAACAACTGACCTGGGACGGCTATTCCAGAGCAACCTTCTTTCCGCGCTTCCGACCCTCCTCGGCACGAGGCTGCAGCATACAACCGCCTACCCCCCCCCCCCCCCCCCCCCCCCAACAACGGAATGGTTGAGCGCTTGCAACTCAAAGATTCATTTACTGCGAAACTAGATCGCTGGCACTGGGTGGAAAAGCTCCCGCTCGTTCTTCTTGACTTACGCTCAACGGTGAAGGAAGACCTCGGCTTCAGCGCAGCGGAAATGGTATACGGCTCAACAGTGCGCCTCCCGGGAGAATTCTTCTCCGACCAGACACCTTCCGCCCCAGCAGTTTCCGACCACATCGAGAAGCTGCGCGCATGGCTAGCGCAACTCAGGCCAACAGCACCTCGCATCGCCCGCAACAGAAATGTTTTCACTTTTCCCGACATGGACTCAGCTTCACATGTGTTCGTGCGACACGACGCAACGAAGCCGCCCCTCACTCCGCCGTACGACGGCCATTTCAAAGTTTTGGGCCGTAATAACAAGACCATTACAATCGACGTGCGGGGCAAACGACAAGTCGTCACCGTCGACCGCGCCAAGCCTGCTCATATTGAGGTTTCTGTTCATGCAGCCTCTCACGTACGTTTTCAGTGATAACCAGTGGACTCTGACCTTTCGCCATTCAGCCGGTAACTGCTGCCTTTATTTAAACGCTCCGCAATCTAGGGGGGAGCCTCTGTAGCGTAAGCCGCTCGACACATCAGCGCAAGCGGCTCCCACGGGACGGGGCTTTTCTTTTCTCTCCAGTCGGCCGCCGGATTCGACGACAGTAGGCAGTTTTAAAATAGGGGGCCCCAACGCTCTGGGGCCCCCAAGCGTCTTGGGGCGTCGCACTGCGCATGCGCAGAACCCAAGCCGTCGTTGGGGTTTTGGGTTTGCGTCTAGCGCGCCGGGCGCCCCAAAGCTGGAATTCGCGTTCTTGCGTCGCTCTCGCAGCCAGCGAGATTGCGCGTGACCATAGCTGAAGCGAAACGTGCGGCTCGTTTCTCGACTCACCCGATCAACTACGACAATCGCTCAGCTGAATTTGTAGATTTTGCGCGTCGTTCGCAAGAAATGGATAAAACAGGCAATCGTGAAGCATTTCTGCCTTCGGAAACAGTCCGCGCACACGCCGGCCGCGCCTGCCAGCTCACACACTCAGCGGCTTTAACCTGCGCAGACCACGGTAGCAACCGCTTGTCGCTGCTCTTCCGAATCAATCTGATCGCTAAAAAGAAGTTCCACATGCGAGAACGTAGGTGTTAGTGTGGTAAAAATTTGTGCTAGGGATTGTTATCAGGGCTTATTTTAAAAGCGGCGATCAGATATCGGCTGCGATGCTAAGCCTACGCTGACCGGCAGCGGAGGTTCGGTGGTCCGCCCTGTCGCCGCGCGTGGCCTCCACGATTTGCTGCCGGCGGTGCGCCGTTGCTCCGGCCGTCCCATTCGGCGCGGAAGCAAGGGGAGCGGTGCAATTTTGGTAACTCCGACACACGCCGCGAGGCGGCGCCGTTAGCCTAAGGTTGAAGCGAGGCTCGTCTGGCCGACGCTGCCTGCGCTTTGAGTTGTAAATCAGCCTTCGTTGTCGCGTCTTCGGTATAGAAAACTCTCAATATATGGTCTATGTATTTTGACTCGATCCTACAAGTACAAAGTTGTTTAACGTACGTTGTTTAACACCCACGATTGCCTTTGCACGCAACTTTAGTGGTCGTTTGCTTGTAAGGCGAATGCCACAGCCTAGGGCTCTGTCATCTCGGGCAGAGTGAATGGCAGCGTGCTGAATTCTTTTTTCGCTGTTACAGCATTTTCCCGCGATATCGCTGCGTGAAAATATGCTTTTTTTGCCTTTTAAGTTGTTTCGAACGCTCTGGATATCCATTGTGTGTGTGTGCGTGTGTGTGCGTGTGTGTGCGTGCGTGCGTGTGCGTGCGTGTGTGTGTGTGTGCGTGTGTGTGCGTGTGTGTGTGTGTGTGTGCGTGCGTGCGTGCGTGCGTGCGTGTGTGTGTGTGTGTGTGCGTGCGTGCGTGCGTGCGTGCGTGTGTGTGTGTGTGTGTGCGCGCGCGCGTGCGTGCGTGCGTGCGTGTGTGTGTGTGTGTGTGTGTGTGTGTGTGTTTGTGTGTGTGTGTGTGTGTGTGCGTGTGCGTGTGCGTGTACGTGTGTGTGTTCATGTGTGTGTGCATGCGCGCGCGCTCGCGCGCTACCGATAAGCTCTCGTGTATTGTTTATAGATAGGCGACTACGATAGTCAAATAATCTGTTAGGCTTCCACGGTATGAATCAATCTTTTTTTGCGTTTTATTTAATATGCTCAGGGGTTTCAAGTACCTACTGCAATCACGCTACCAAATTATTTGCCGTGAGTGAAAAAGTCATGGTATTCCGCGATGCCTTTCATATCGTATCGACTCTACATGTGTATTTTTTCGAAAGACTGTTTCTGAATTTCTAGATTTGCTGATGGGGTAATATATTCGGCACATAAATTGTTGGCATGACATGTTAAGGGCATTATTTTTTCGGTGAGCAGTTAGGCTGATCACTAATATCTGTATGCACAACATCGGCTGTAAGTAAGTTGTTCGGGATATTAGTGAATAAACACATTAAGTGGAGAACTATACCAATCGTAACTCGGATAAAGATTTTTATTACATAACTTAGACCACGTCCATTTATGGTAGACTGCAAGTCTCTCTGTACGTTTGTATATGCAAGCATGCATGCCAATAAACGGCACCAGCACGTTTACCCTGCCTTTTTTCCTCTCTCTTTTGAATGACGCCGGGGTTCCCCTTCTGTTTCTCGTGCGTGGACGCTCTCACCGTAGGCATCTTTTGAAAATAAACAGTCTTGTCTTGAAACTGCAAACCAGCTCCACGTCTGCTTTCTCGCCTCCTTCAGCAGCCGAGATTCCGGGCTGCTACAAGGCCAACGTTGACAGTCAGGGTTAGCTAGACGGTCAGACGCGGGTGGATTGTTGGTAGCAACATAGCATCGGGTGTGCTACAAACAGGTTGTGATATGAACTATAAGTCGACTACCAGCTGAAGCAGCTTACAATACGCTGACAATACACTGACCAGCTGAACATACACGAGCTGACAAAATAGAGCATAAACCGGTTATACATAACAAAGAGCCAAGTCAAGTGTAGCAAGCGTGAGTATGCGACGCTACACGAGAAGGAATTTTGTTTCCTATCCAAAGCGATTACTTGGGTCGTTAGGTTTTTTGGAGTTGTATTATCTTTATCCGCTGCCTAGCACACCTAAATGTCCCCCCGACAGCCTGAGAACCTAATGGTAGGGTTAGTAGGTATTTGTGTTGATTCTTAATAAAGGTAAGCGGCGAGGAAACATCGTCGTGTGGCCCTCTTCTATTGTCTTTGTTCGCAAGCACGTTTTAAGGATTACAAAAACCAGCCAGGGCCAATTGTCAATTGTGGCGAGAAAACAGGGCGTGCCAGGGTCCATCTTCATCCGAGAGCATAAGAAAAAAACTGAAGGGGCCACATCGCGGAACGCGCATCGAATCATCGATTTTCCGTGGAACCAACACCTCTCGTGCTCTTTCATTTCCGGTACCTCGCGTCTTTGAGTAGGACAAATGAACCGCCAGTTTGCGCGCAGTAAAGCAACAAGACCACAGTTTTCTCGCCAGTGCCGTTCGTCTTTTAATTACGATTCCCGGTCCCGACGCGCGCTCGTCCGTCGGGGCCTGTCGGAGAAAGCTCCCTGAGTTGGCAGGGTGCCCCGAACTCCGACCGAGCGAGCGCTGCAGTTGTCGCCACTCCGTTAACGGCGATTGATGGAAGTCCGAGACGTGTCTGCCGTTAATCTCTTCCGTTCTTACTTCCTTCCGTGCTGAAATTTTCTTGTGCTTGCACCATTCGACGTTGCATTAGGGACTTTCGCGTTCCCTGTGGTTGGCGCGTAAGTTGCCAGTGCTGCAGTACTCGTTGGATACATCCACACTTGCCCATTAAAATAGTAATCTCTGCGTTGTTGTAAAACATGTGTAGCTCTTGCTCTATTGCGGAGGCATGGAATGCATATATCCTGAAGAGCCCGATACGTACACCTCCCGCGTCCCACAAGCATTACAGAGTTATTTTCATTCTTTTCGATGATTGCGAGACCCTGCGAACGTAAAAAGGCTTTAACGTCGGCCCGAAGACAGCAAACGTAGAAGACTGTGGTACGTGGGCTTTATTGGGGCATTGGAGACGAGAACAAAGTTGCAGGCCTTTTTGCTGTCCTGAGGGACACCGTCATGAATGAATATACTGTCCCGCCGAGAATACCTTACTGCGGTATTCTTTCAGCGCTTTTCCTCCATGTACTTGTCAGCGTGAGGAGTGAACTGGGGAGATGGAATAGCAATACTTTATAATAAAAAATATTTCAAAAACAATTCTGTAGGAACGCAAATCATATAAATGAATCGGGTGAGGCCATGCCATGACGGTTTGTTTTAGGGGCGGAGCCACTTTGGGGCTCGAACCGTGGGAGTCTCCTGTCGTCATCGTTTCGTGTAGTTACGGTACTAAAACACAGGAAGACTCGTTTTCAAACAACTCGCGCTAGAACGCTTTGTCTCCGTGGACGAAAACGCGCACTAAAAGAACACACCAGGATACTTGCTTTCCAACGCCTCGCGCTGAAACGCTTCGTGCTTCAAGGGCACGAGACTTTCACAGCAAAGCTGTATACCGCTATTTTCCAGCGGTTCTATCTTCGTAGGCAAAAACGCCAAGGCTACGACAATACTATTATACACCGCATGCTTCGCCACTACACAGTTTTCACGTTAGGGGAAATGGTCCGGGATTTTTTCTCGTTTGATTGTTATTCTCACGTGATTAGGGATGCAGACGCCAGGGCCAAATTTTTCGCTAAGTAGAACATCCTGCTTCAAATATAAAAATCTTTCTCACGCCAGCAATCTAAATTTCTACAACCTAGATGCTGCTGGTGGCAAGTGGCAACACACTCGCGGGCCGAACAGGGAGCCTTCTCTTCGAATTCCTGCGAGCTTCAAAACGTCCATAGAAGACTTTTCAAAATCCCTTCGCAAAAGTGTAATTCCTCTGAACGTAGCTAGCTACGACTGCTTCCGGTATTCCATTTGTTCGGTATTTGTTACAGAAACAGGCACATGTCCACCTTTAAAGAGCCTAGCACGTTAAAACCGTCCAAAGCACATGTAAATTTGTTTAAAAGGTACATGTTTGAAAGGAGAACTATGTCTTCTGTTTCTAAATTTGGCATATAACAAATTTGTCGGTCCATCGTTTTCTTTTCAGCAGCAAAGTCTGGGATTGACATTTTTTTCGTTAAAGGTTTCCGTAGCGCCACACGGAATCACTCGTATATGTCAAAAATCATGCAGTCACACACTGTACATACTCTCTCACGTATATACATGTGTCAGAATATGGTTTCTGCATCCTTCTTAGTTTTGAGAACAGTGACCTGAAACTAAATGATATCATAAATTCCACCCAAGCCTTTCCGAATGGTGCCGACATTTCAAAGCTCGGAGGAACGCAAACGCTGGCAAATGTGCGGTCGATTAACGTACACAGTAAAGAAACTCAGCGATTCCTCATGACTGCAGCGATGGCTTCCGCAGCCTTCCTTGTTTGTTGTCTCCTAGTGCGCGCTGAAATTGTTTTAGGGGCGAAGCACCTTAGGCGCTCGGGCTGTCGACGTCTCCTGTCGTCATCGTCTCTTGTCGTCACAGCCACTCAAGTTGCCAAATGACGGTCAAGAAACAAGTGTATCATGGTTTAAACAGGTTCGAAACAAACTAACATGATTTAAACTAATTTAAAATACAGGAATCACCAGGATTTAATTGCATTAATAGCAGAAACTTGTCAAATTCCGACTCGAAATTTTCTTAGGGCGCCAAGTTATCTCCTGTAAAACATACTTCTTAGCATGCTTAGGCGTGTGACACGAAGATAACTTACGGCAGGTCTGTCTCATTTATTTGCTTAAATCCGATTCAAACCAAGAGAGGGCGCCACCGCCCCTGCAAGCGCGTGATTGCTCCTCCCACCAGCCCTTTCCCGACGACCAATCAGCACGCGTCGTGTGGCAAGAGGGAGACTTACAATCCTTGAATACTCTTATACACTGCATGCTACAGCGACTCCATGCTGGGCTTCCGCTCCCGCCTGGGAACGCAGGACGCGATGCTGTTGCTGCAACGCGAAGTGCTGGAGCCCCCCGGAGGAGTCCCGCAGAAAGACAACCGCGCCGTCCTGGGCCTGGACTTGCAGAGCGCCTTCGATAAAGTGAAGCACTCGGCGGTCCTGGCCCAGGTGGTGAAGCTCAACATGGGAAGACGCACCTACGATTACATACGATCGTTCCTGACCCGACGCACGGCCAGGTTGGAGGTGGGCGGAGACCGACTGGAAGAAAGAGTGCTGGGAAGCGTGGGCACCCCCCAGGGGTCCGTGATCTCTCCGCTCCTCTTCAACCTGGTCATGATCGAGGTGGCCCGGCGCCTGGAGACGCTGGGACCGCGGATAAAATTTTGCATATACGCGGACGACGTGACCATCTGGGCGACCGGCGGCAGCGACGGGGACATCGAGGCCGGTCTCCAGGCGGCGGTGGATGCCGTCGAGGCCGCGCTCGAGGGCACGGGCCTCCGGTGTTCGCCGCAAAAGTCCCAGCTGCTGGTCCTGCCCCCGCCGGGACGCTGGAGGAAACGAGCCGCAGAGGAAGCGGAGCGTAACATCATTGTCAGGGCCGGCGACGGCACGCCCGTCCCGCACGTCCAGGGCCTTCGGGTCCTGGGTATGTACGTGGACGCTCACCGCACCAACGGGACAGCGGCCCGTCACATCGCGACCAAGATCGGGATAGCGACACGCCTGATCAAGCGCGTGGCGTCGCGGTCGCGCGGAGTTCGAGAGGCGAGCCTCCTGCGTATGCTGCAGGCCTTTGCAGTCAGCCACGCAGCGTACGCGGGAGCGTTCCACCGGTGGACCGAGGCGGAACGGCAACGCATAGACGCGGCTATCCGCAAGGCATACGCGGGAGCCCTGGGCCTGCTGAACGGGACCCGGACGTCGGCCTTGCTGTCTCTGGGAGCACACAACACGCTCTCGGAGATCAGCGAGGCCCAGAGGACTGCACAGCTGACGCGCCTGGGCCGCTCCGCGGTCGGGAGGCGCCTCCTGGAACGAGTGGGCCTGACGTCCCCGGAGGAACCGAGCCCCGAGTTGACGCCGCTGAGCGAGGTGACGACCAGGAGACTGGTGGTGTATCCGCTGCCGAGGAACGTGAGCCCGACGGAGAACGTGGAGAGACGAGCGGCGCGCGCCAGGGCGCTGCTCCGCCAGTACGAGAACGACGACGGCGCCGTGTACGTGGACGCCGCCCGTAACAGGAACAGACCGAACACCTACGTGGCGGTGGCAGTGTCCGCGACCACGGGTGAAGTGAGAACCGCGTGTAGCGTGCGCGCCCGAAGCGCGTGCCAGGCCGAGGAGACGGCGATAGCCCTGGCCGCGTGCTCCCCGGGCGTGCGAACAGTACTGAGTGACAGTAAGGCAGCGATCCGTAACTTTGCGCGCGGAGCCGTGTGCGGTGCGGCTGCGCGAGTGTTGCGTGAGGACAAACTCACGACACAGTTAGTGCTAAAGTGGTTCCCGGCCCACGCGGGCAGAGACTTAGTGCCGAACTCCCCGAATCGCAACGAGGAGGCGGACGCCGCGGCCCGTGGTCTCGCCACGTGCCGGACCGCGGCCGCTCCCGCCCCCGAAGAGGCGACGACGACCACGAGTGAAGACGACGAGACGCCGCTGACAGACTATGGCGGTATCCTCGCATGGCATCGGGAACAGAGGCGCGACTTTCCGCCCCCGCACCGGGACCTGACCCGGCGAGAGGCGGTGGGACTGCGCCAACTCCAGACCGAGACGGTGCTAACCCCGGCGCTCGCGCGCCACGTGTGCCCCGAGCTCTTTGCGAGCGAAGTGTGCAGTGTTTGTGCGCGAGCGACGGCCACCCTGGCCCACCTGATGTGGGGTTGTGACGCAGTGTGCGCGGACGGTCAGACGTTACCGCCGCGAGTGAGACAGTGCGTGGGGTCCGCGGACCCGAGTGACCAAAGGAGGGCCGTCCAGCAGCTCGAGGCTGCCCTGGCCCTGCAGAGACGAAAGGGCGACCGCCCGAGTAGTCCGAGCGGGGTAGGGGCGCACCAAAGCCTTGGGTCCTAGGCCCGACGTGAACTCTTAGGACTATAAGAGTAGCGTAAGGTAGGGTGACCCCCGCGCCCTGCGCGGCCGGTGGGGATCCCGCATGCCGGACGTGTGACAATAAAGTCTTTTCTCTCTCTCTCGCCGTCCCCATGTGTCACATTAGTGGAGATGGCTCAGGTGTTTCTTTAGACACCACTTTCGCTTTCAGCTCACAGCATCAGTCATTCTACGCGCATATTCCATTTCCTCATGTCGAACAACGCCCACCTGGCAAAGGTTGCGTCGCCAGGGACCGGAGCTGCGACACAACCCCATCGAACCATTTAATATTATGGAAATGATGGCAAATTATGTACAGTGATGATGATAGTTCTGCCGTGTGTTTAAAGAGCCATATATTGTTCCTCTACAGTTCGAAATACTTCCTCTTTCTATCCGATTGCTATGGGGGAACAATTTCTCTTCATAATATTGGCCAAGGGCTGTGGTTGGGGCATTTTATTTAGGCAATCTCAGCTCCATTTTAGGAAATCTTAAGTGTTGAGAGCAATTCTTTGATAACATTCCTTCATTTCTTGCCATACATCGCCCGAACAAAAAAGTGAGAAGGGAAGCGTAGACAGCGCTGTTGAGAGAATGAAGTCCGGAAAGGCCGTCCCAGACAGAGTGACCGCGATTGAACTGTGACCCAAGCTGCAATTAATATCCTTCGTCTCCGCTCTGCCGCACCCCTGCTTTTTGGCGCTGAATGGGACACGCGATCTTTTATCAATTCTACTGAGGCGCCCCAGGACTTACTTTATTTCTGAATTTGTGAACCTGGCGTAGAATCTTGGGCTCTTAAATCTCCAATGTTTACGTTGTCCACACAAAAAACGTAAGACCGCAAAAACTTGCCCAGAGAACATCCCCAAGGACGAACAGAAGGCGACGATTTATATTCGGGGCACTCGTGAAGGTATTAACTCCAATGCATCTTGATATTTCTGTCATGAGTCATAATTGATGCGTTTCTGAAGTCAGTGGCGGAAAGAAAGCTGTAAAGCTATTATAGTTTTGGCGAAAGTAGGCAGAAAACAACTGAGGTTTGCAGCTGTAAATATCAACACCGGAGAGTAAAATGTGTTTATTTGTTCAAAAGTTTTGAGTTAATGCATATTAAAGGCGAATAAATGTCATTCCCTAGGTGTAAAAAGTATTTATGGCAAACTTGATTCTCAGAGTGTCAAAACCGTGAGTTGATTGTAATGCGTAAGCCCTGTTATGGCACTCAAGCTTGGAATCTTTCCATACATGCAACGCGTTCGAGAGGACCCCGCAGTGCTTGAGAAAGTTATTGAATACGCACTAACCAGTGGTCTTTACAAGCTGGTGTAATAACCTGGACCCACACCTATAAAAATCGTCGCACCTATCTCTTCACGGTTTCTGCGAACTATATGTTCACGGACTTTACAATGCTATCCACCATTTCAGGTGATTGAACCTTGAACATTGTTCTTTTTTCGATTATTGACTCCCTTCCTTCATGTCCCTTTCCTTCCCCAACAGGGCATTCATGCCCCCTCTGATAATAAAGGCATTCCTCCTCCTCCATACATTCGTCTAACATTTGGGACATGGGTATTTGATAAAACGGGTTGTGTAACACATTTGTGTTATTATTGCTTACTTATCAATATGACTACGCGATGACTTAGTCTTATTTTATCACGACTGTGTTTTGTGACATCGGTTGTGGCCTATGATTAGTACTGTTGAAGACCAGGAAGCAGGCGCGGTTAGAAGAGCACCACTTTACTGGCGACCTTCTGGTGTCTAGCGTAATTCGATTAATAAAGATGATGATGAGCCTCACTGCTCATGCGGTGGCTACTCGTCTTCGCTTCCGTGTCGTCGTCTTCCAACCAACCAGATCACAATTTGTAACGGGCTCCGGGATGGCGCAATAATATGGATCTCGTTGGCTTCAGATGGCTAATACCTTGAACCTGGAAATGGCTTGGTGTTTGATTGGAATTTCCGAGGTAGAGAAGAACTGGAGACTTCCTTGGAGTCGTGTGCGCGGGGCGGAACGCGTGCAGGTGTTTGTTCCGCCGCCATATTTTCCATGGTCTGCCCAGAAGGTGTTCTCCGTGCTTCCAACGGTCCCAAAGTGTCCCGGCCGATGAAGCTTGAGGCGATGAAGTCGAGAATAAACATTCGGCGGTTTATTTCTTATCGGCTTTTGCTTCGGTTTCGGCGAGGACTTTTAAGACCCGTGGACTTTCTACGGTAGACTTTTTGTCTGTAGCTTGTAGTTCGTACGCATCCAAAGATGCCTTCTCCTGATCAAACACTGGTCCTTCAGTTGATACTTCCGAGGTTAACACTGCTTCTGATCCTATAATTGGTGAGGTAAGTTTCGCGTCTCCAGACACTGTCCACCCAAAAACCTTTTCCGGGGGCGTCTTTGATATAGCCGTCGATGTGGACACAGTCGTCAGTTTTCTGGTGTCGGTCGTTTCAATTTGGGATCGCACAACATGCGATGTGGAATCCTTTTCAATTCCGACATGAGAGTCTTCTTGCCTTGCAATTATTGGCGCAGTGGAAGGGCCTGGCGCAGCGAAAGCAAAAACCTTGTTTTCGCAATTTCGCTTTCTTTTCGTCTAATGTAATTTGAGCGCGGCAGTCGTCTGTGAGGTGGTCGTTCGATTCACAGAGCAGACATCCAATGTGGCATATCGTTACCTTTAGTGCGGAAGAAAAACCTTGAATGTTTTCTTTGACTTGGTTCCGGTGTGGTTTTGTTCTGGTAGGAATGTCTGATCCAGTCATTAGCGAAGTGATCTCCCGACTTCGCACTTCCAGGTTCAAAAGTTCAAGCAACGTCGATACTTCACCAGACTGTTCTCTTCCCTGTGCTTGTGGCGTTGTTAACGTTAACTGGTTGAACCTGAGCACGAGCTCATAGGGCAACTTCTGCAATAGCGCAGTCTTCAACATAACGCCGTACGACACTCAATGTGTACTCCGACGTTCTTAAGGTATCTAACATGAGTGTGTACACGTTCATGGAGCGTCTGAAGGTCATTCAAGTCTTCGCAGGATGTCACTTTCGGGAGGTTTTGCAGTTTGCTCAGGTGGTCGTTAATTATCATGGTATTGTCTCCAAAACGTTGCTGAAACAGTTATATAACTAAGGAGCAGCGGTCGTTAGTTTTACGTAATCCGCTGATTACGCCTTGTGCTTCCCCTTCAGATAACTGCGCAGGTACTTGAATTTATCAGCGTCTGTTAGGCACAGGTTTATATGTATCGTTGACTCGAACTGGTCGCAAAATGCAGGCCACCGTATGAATTCTCCGTCAAAAGATTGGATCTCAAGTTTGTGCAATTTAACTTGAACTCGATCTTGAGGTGACGTTGCGGCCTGTACCACAGCGGTAGTCATTAAAGAGCATGTGGCTGGAAGATGTCTTTCAATGCGTGCGATAGAATCCCGGCAATCTTCTACAGTTCTCAGTTCATCGTCTAGTTCTTCTTCGGGGACGAGGTGCTCTATCTCTTTGTCTATTTCGGTTAAGGTTTCCGCTTAAGATAGCCACTTTCCGCTTAAGCATATTAAGCTGTTCCGCCAGCTCACCGATCGGTAGTGGGGTCACCTCCATCATAGCCTTCATCTCGCTGATGATCTTTGTACTCGAGGCGTGGACCAAACCACGTTTCCTTTTCAGACCGTCCATGATGAAGCTCGGTAGGTCGATATGCCGTTCTGGTAGGAGGTGATGCGATGCTTCGTTCTTGGCCGGTGCGACCTCTTCAGTGGGCTTGCTTCATCGGTAGGGGTCTTTAACGGTGTGATCCTTCAATCCTGGTCACGGCACAAAATTTTTGAAGACCAGGAAGCAGACACAGTTAGAAGAGCACCGCTTTATTGGCGACCTTCTGGTGGCTAGCGTAATTCGATTAATGAAGGTCATGATGCTGCTCGTGCGGGGACTACTCTCGTCTTCGCTTCCGTGTCGTCGCCTTCCAACCAACCAGATCACGTTTTGTAACAAGTACAATGTATGAACACAAGAAGTATAAAGGGGTATTCACGACACGTTATAAGAACCGAGATAGGATGAAATCTGCACACTTTCTAACGGACATGAATATGGTCTATGATTAAGTGTGGCTATGCTGTATGACTATGACTATAACTTAGAGGTTGCTCTAGGTATCTTTTCTGTTAGGCTAGGAGTACGGAGGCGTGACCGCAATTGTAGCTAGGACTTCTGTGGTCCACTGCATCCGGGAGTGGTTCACAGACTCGTTTGGTGACTTCATGTGCGCGGGCGGAGATTAGCGGCTAAAAACAATGCGGACGCACTATCCGATAATTCCCATTTTGGAGCTTCTGGAATTTGTTTAGGTTAGCATTTCGGTCAGCCGTTTTTTACCATGAGTAGTGAAAGTTTTCCCCCGTAGATATTTACTTGAACCCGCATGGCTTATGAATATACAATTAAACCTATTTTGCTTCATTAAGGCTCATTAAGAATGCCTGAACAGTGCGCAAACTTTTTCCGCAAGTGCCAATAACTGCCCAGAAAGCATTTTCTAGATTGCTTTGAATCGTGCAATTGCACCCCTTAATTGCTTTAGCGGAGCCTATGTGGCCACAATTGCATGTATTTTTCTTCTACATAAAAAACTCCCAAAATTCCACCTGCCTTTGAAGCTCAAGGCATGTCAAAATGAACGTCCAGTTGTGTGCACTTCATGTTTCAAACTGTGCATGATTTACGGCTTGTAAATCGAACGGCTTGTTTTACTGAGCCCGGTTCCTAGTCTACGCATTTTTCTCTCCCTGGGTCGCTGTTTATTCAAGCATCCATTGCTCTATCGGCAAATCCAGTAACCTCTTTTAAACGCGGAGCGTTTCTTAGTCGCACGATGTCCCTCGACCGTCGGCGGCGGCGTTTACACGCTCACTGAGCATGCGCGTCGCGGCGAGGTGCAGGTGAGCGTCTCTCCCCCGTACCCTCCTGGCTCTCAACAATAGGTGCAGCGTTGTTGTCCGTCCGCACCCCTCCCCCTACACTATATAAAAAAAATAATAGTTATCGGCGCCTGGTTTCGATCCCACGACCCTGTGGGCCGAACGCGAGGTACATGGTGCTCTTCCCACAGCGCCACAAAAGCGACACAGAATCAATGGCTACGAAGGCGCCTTATATCCTTGACTCATTCAAACTACGTCAAGAAGCTGCTGATGCACGGCAGCAGTTGCATCGATCTCGTCTTCACCAGTTGCTGCAACGCACGACCACTGCTTAAAGACCCCTTAACAGTACACTTTAGCGACCACAAAGCCGTCGTTCTCAGCGTCCAATACAACGACAACAGCAACAAATAAATAAATAACGACTTACAACAACCTACTCCTTGCCTTCACTTCTTGCGTCACAAAAAAAAGAAAAATTGGGCCCATCTCTCCACGAGGGGGGATTCGAGTCGCAAAATCACGAAAGTAATAATTATATATGAAAGAAATAATAATAATTAATAGTAATAAGCAATAATAGCTAACACATTCACTACCACCCCACCACCACCCCCCAAACACTAACGTTAACGCAATACACCCACCCCCTACGCGACGCATTTACTCGAGTCCCCCCTCGTGGGGAGATGGGCCCAATTTTTTTATCGTGCACGCACCCACGACGTCCCACTTGTCGTATATCTTACAGCTGTTCTGGAAAAGGTGAGGACAAACACCTTGACGGCAAATACTGGGTATTTATAACAATGGGTGCTATCGCTGCTCACGATAACCAAGAAGAAAGCGCACACTTGATTACAACAACACAAAATCGTCACAAAGCGGAAAAGGTGGTTTACTAGCAGCGGGGGTGATAACTGCTTGAAGGAAACGCCAGCGAGGGAGAGGAGAACGCATAAACTAGGTCCAAGGCGCGCAGAAAAATGCCGCGCGTGGCCGTGATCGTCTTTATCGGTCAAAGCTCGGGCGATTACCTTCAAATCGCACGCGACTGTACAATGACTATATCGTTGCATCACATACAATAAGGCTCACTGGAATTAATGCGGAACGGTACTGTAGTCCTTCTTCTTGCTTTGCGACCATCGCCTATTTCCTTCTATTTAGCTCCAGTTCAACTTACTGTTGTAGGCTTGTTTCGCGCTCCAAATCAAGCCGATATTCATCCGCGGAAGAATTGCGGGCCAACGCTCAATTACTGTCCTTATCTCGTGACACGCCGTCCCCCAGAAACGAAGCCATGGTTCGTTCTCCCGTATTTACTCAGCGAAATACGGGCCGTGTCGTGGGCCACGGGCTTACACGGAGGCAGTAAATTAGGCCACAAACTCTGACACGCACAATCAGTTACCTCGTTGCCGTCGTCTCTCCCGGCGATTGAGCCTATGTGTACCGAATATGGCCTTTACGAAGGAAAAAAAAAACAGCGGTCGAAGAGTACTGGTAACACAGATAAAGCCTGGTTTCCACGATAGAGCAAGGAAAACAACAGTGAGCGAGAGCCGGTAACTTGATTAGTGCTGGCCGCCAGATGACAAGCATTGATGGATGAATTCGCAGGGAATATAACGTGGCCGCCGCATGTTCACGCAGCCAGCCGAGAGAGAAACGCGGGGAGATTACAGCTTGCTCATACGCGCCTCCGGCTACGGAAGACCGCGCCGTGATAATTGACCCAAGTCGGGCCTCGTGTGACTGGCTGTGCACTCTCGCTGCTGAAGCCGAGGAGGCAAAGGAGAGAAACGAGAACTCGGTTCGCGGGAAACTTGTAGCAACTCCGGACACGGCCATCTATTCTCATCTCACATGACCGCCACGCAGGGATCACGTAGCACGACGCTATGTCGAAACAGTGGGGCGTGTTCCGCGATGACGCCAGACATGATTGCGACCTCGGTGAATCGGGAAGGCGCTGCTTCGTACTTCAGCTGTGCGCCAGTTGGGCCAGTGACGTACGAAGCAAAATAGATGTTGACATATACGTATTGTTTGGCGAAAGTTCTGTTGAAGCTAAAGGCGAAGTTCATACAATCGAATGGTCTAGACTCGACTGGGCGCAGTGATTTGTGGGACATGGGGTAGGGATACGTTTGGCAATAAATCTGTTTGGTGTACTTTTTGGTGCTGTAACAAGGTACAAGGTGCAAGGTACATGGTACAAGGACGAGCTCTAACTTCCAGGAAGTTAGCGGTAGTCCTCGTCCTATCTCTTGCCTCGTCCTATGGCTGCTTTGCGTTTCGTCTTCAAGAATGCATCAAAACAAGCGAACTTCACACTCTCACGCTACACGCAGTATAAGCGAACTTGTGTTATAGCTGTCTGCCAAGATATCGCAATCAGAAATACTTTTTTGCGTTACGTTGCATCGTATCACAATATCTCCCTCATATTGTGTTCAGAATTCGTTTGCCTCGACTTTCTAATAAGTTCCCACAGAAATTAGTTTTGATCTTATTTGTCTCATCGGATACTCCTAAACTGTAGGAGCTCTAGGGGGCGTCTGTTTTATAGATCAACCCCCCGCCGAGCGTGCAGATGAAATGGCGTCTGAAAAATTACCCTGGAGTAATAATACCCCCAATTTTCAACTTCGCCTCCCTAACTGTCATGTAACGGTGCATGCCTTGTTTATGTGTGTGACAGGACGATCACATTTATGATGGTCAGCCACATTCCCCGACAAACACGGCGGCGGCTCTGCGTTAAGAGTTGACGACACAGAAAATCTTAAGGAGGTTACACACCCTATAGCGGGGCCTGCACAAAACTGATGACAAGCATCTTCCCATCTCTAATATTATGGCAGTATAGTCACTGTTTTTAGGTATTTCATTGGAGCGTATATGGGCGTTTTCTTGCTTTTGCTAAGTTTGCAAAATCTTTTCTACACTTTTCTTGCTTCGCTTATAACAGTAACTACGCCTCATGCCTGTATCAAGCGCTGATCGGGATTTTTCATGGTTCAGCACACCTATCGCGCAAGCTGTTTAACATACCGGTGGTGTTTAGAGAAAACTATTGGCACTGTGATACAAAAAAGAAGTAGCCCCAACTGCCGTAGATCACTTCCCTGGTGTTTTGTTTATCGCAGCTTTTTTCTTACACGTGTTCGGCCTAGCGCCAAAAACAATAATGTCGTTAGTGTAAGCAAGATGGTTTTTTTGCGTTTTTCCGATGAATTGATCTCGTACCTACCTACCCCATCACTGAACCGTCAGTAACTCTAAAGCTTTCTAATAACCGGCTTGAAAATATAGAATATCCAATGCTTTAATCAAATTCCTCATACTGATAAAAACAAAATGAAAGGATATTATGTATAATGTGTATCATTTCTAGACATCGTTTGCTTTTACAGGAATTTGAAGACGCCTTCTTTTAAAAGGACGTATTGTGCTGGGGGTTCAATTATTGGTCTACACTCTGCCAGATGAATGTTCGCTGTGGGCTTTATTGCACTAGACCTTCCTCGAGATTTTTAGGTAACTACAAAATAAATAAACACACAGAACAATCAGAAAGCACCGAAAAGAAGTATTGGCAGTCGGTACATGCTTGATTACGGCCCAAGCGAGGTTTGACAAGAAGACTCACAAGAGTAAACTCATGCAAGAGCACGGGAAAAGACAGAATGGACGCCGTTTTTGCTACTCAACTCTTCTGCAGTTCTTGCACATAAAAAGCACATTCTAAGATATGCCTGATAACAAAGAAACTATTTAAAAAATACAAAGGAATGCATCAACATTTAAAAAATAAAACTCGTGTTTTTTTTCCGTGCCTTTGTTTATTTATTTATTTATTATTTTATTTATTTTATTTATTACAATACTCTCCAGGCCTCGGAGGGCGTTACGGAGAGGAGTGGGTAAGGTTTATACAAAGTTTACAATGGCCGTCTTGAACGATGAAGGGTCAGGGTTGCTTGCGATGGAGGCGGGAAGGTGGTTCCAGTCGGTGGCTGTCCTTGGCAAGAATGAATTGAAGTGCACGTTCGTTCTAGAGCTCGGCACGCTAACTTTAAATCTGTGATCAATACGTTCGGAAATATAAGCAGGTGGTGAGAGAAGGTCGTGTTTAATATCAGGATTGGTGAAGTAGATTTTGTGGAAGAGGCAGATGCGAGATACTTTTCTTCTGATAGATAGGTCAGGAAGCCCAAGGTTAGATTTAATAATGGATACGCTAGCGGTGCGGGAGTAGTTAGAAACAATAAAACGAGCTGAGCGGTTTTGGAATGATTCAATTAGGGAAGAAAGAGATAGCTGGTGAGGGTCCCAAATCGCTGAAGCATACTCGAGCTTACTTCTAACAAGAGTCTTATAAAGAAGCAGTTTTAAAGAGACTGGAGCTAGCGAAAAATTACGACGGATGAAGCCAAGCATGCGGTTAGCGTTGTTAGTGATGTAATCAGTATGTTTGTGCCATGATAGATCGTTACTTATGTGAATACCGAGGTATTTGTAGGAGAGAACGGTGTCTAATTGTGTTGAGTTAAGAAAGTATTCAGGCAGGTAGTCTCAATTTCAAAACGAAGTTTGGTACGTTAAAAGTGCACTTCCCGGTGCACAGAAGCCCCGAGCTCACCCGCCGTGGTGGCTCAGTGGCTAAGGCGTTGCGCTGCTGAGCACGAGGTCGCGGGTTCGATTCCCGGCCGCGGCGGCCGCTTTTCTGATGGAGGCGAAAAGCAAAAACGCCCGTGTGTACGAGATTTCGGCGCACGTTAAAGATCCCCAGGTGGTCAAAATTAATCCGGAGCCCTCCACTACGGCGCGCCTCATCGCCTGCGTTGCGTCGGCGCGTTAAACCCCACAATCAATCAGAAGCCCCGAGCTCAGAGATCTTCTATGCTTTTTTTCTTTTATCTGGTGGTTGATTTATTATTTCGAAGGCCGCGCTTCAATCTTGTTTAAGTGCGTCTGAGTTGGCCGTCCTACGGCTAATTTCATCAAACTGGCGAAGACCCTTCCTCAGTTGCTCGGGGCTTCTAAGCCGTACTGTTTAAAGCGCATCCATCTACTACCTAAGCTTGAAGAAAAGAGAAGAATTGATTTTTAGTTCAGCTGGCACATTTTTTTCTCTCTTTTTGTGGCTGCATAATTGCGGTGGTGTTAGAGCAGTGGCCGCATTCTGTGTGGTCGGGGTCGCTTTATCAAACTTGCGTACGGTTCAGGACAGCGCTGTCATAAGCATGTCCCCTTCTACGTCACAGAGCCATGCTTCTTCCTTTTAGTAACATCATCAAACTTCCCGTTATTAATTAGAAATGTTTTTTCTGGCAACTTTTATGTGATTACATCCACAGTCTTTCAAGAGGGTCTTGTTTTTCAATGCTAGAAGTTTATACTTGCAAAGTGTTTGCGCGCGAGGAACTCACAGCTTTATTCGCACCAGAAATAGTTCTTGAAAGTCCCTGTTGCCCAGTTTAAGCAGAACGCGTATGACTCAAACGCAGAGTGAGAAAACAAGCAAAGTTAGCAAAGCAAAGCTAAGACAATTCTTAGCTTAAGATTTCGGCAGGAAGACAGGGTCTGTCATGTAATATTACGCAATGTATTAGTGATGCCCTACAGGAATCAATGTTCTAGCGAGATAATATATTTGTCATCGTTATTCGCCACGGTTACTGTTTTTAATGAAGAGTTGCCCACTCGGTTACTTCTGGCGACATAAACTGAGTTTCTTGTGGTGTAACTATGGTACGCTAGTTTTCTGGAAGTTGGCCGAGTTGTAGCAGTCGTAACGTCGAGCAAAGTTACACTAGGAGGATTGCAACTAAGAGAAAGGTCACGCAGTGTTCAATGTGAGTATTTGTTGCGATGAAAGGTGGTAAGCACATTGGTAACGACAGTTTTTTCACAATGCATATTTAGCGCGATCCAACCCTCGTTTTGGCTCTCACAGACGCGACGAGAGGGCAGAAATGTCTCGATCTCCTTTCTGCGTAGCTCGGGATCGAACCTAGTGTTCCCTATTGGTCAAGTTAATTTTCCTCTGTGATATGCGAAGATGGGTGGTAGTCGCCAACTTGGCGCACCTGTTCGGCGTGAAATCCAGGGAAGCCGTCACACCTATCGCCGCTATTGCTTACAATAGGTGTTTATAGGTGTTTACTTTGTTCATAAAGGCCGTGATTTGCCGAGCTCAGGCAGCCGTTTTTTAGATGCAACGCATCTCTTTCACCCGCCTTGTCCCTCCGGCGTAGTCCGGCGGCGTCCGCATCCCTCCCCCATTTTTCTCGCCGCGCCAGCTGCGCGCTAGCGCCGCTCTCACCGCAGCGCCATCTGCGCGTTAGCGCTCGGCTGCGCTCGCTCCGTCGCCGTGCCAGCTGTGCGTGGGTGCGGGTTAACACATGCGCATACGCTGCTCTGCGCTGCTCTCTCTCATTCCCCTCACCGTATATATAAATGCGGTAACTGCGCCGCTCCGCGCAGTCATTCCGCCGGCGCTCCTCCGATGACATCCTCCGGTGACCGCCAATGATTTGAAATGGAGACTAACAGGCCTGATATCGCGATGGTCGGCGCAACCGTAAAAGTTACACCATCTTCCAGCGAGGGGAACCATGGGGTAGATGCGTCGCATCGGGGGTGAACATACTCGTAAATAAGCACACAACAACAGCAATCCACACGCTAGCATAACGGAAACGCAACGGCAACCCCCGATGCGTCGCATCTTCCCCATGATTCACGTCACGGGAAGATGGTGTAAATTTTGCCAGCTTGGTTAGGGACTACCGTATCGTTATTTTTGGTGATTTGGTGTATGTTAGGGTCCACAGGTAAAGATACCACAGCAATGTCATCGGCAACTTCACTGGAGTGGTGCGTATTTGAATTCACCCTGCACACCGACGTGCCAAATGGACTGCGCATAAGAGGAATGATTTTACGAGGCAGAACCTCCTCAATAAGATATTATTTTTTACGTCGCCTTGAGCGTATCTTAGGTAAGAAACCTTATTTTTTTGTTCGTCTTTTTCTTAGCCTAAGCATAATTAGGTGTAAAGTTGGCTAAACCGAACGCTTTTGTGTAAATGACGGTGCCCCCTTTACAGGCTCACTCCAGAAGCCTAGTGTAGACCATTCCACACAAATTGAAAAGTGTGTCTTATTTGTTTCAAAAACTGCATCTGCCACTTACCCCACTTAACAATTCCACCACAGCAGACGCCGCATGGCTACTTAGAAATTGACAGTTGTGGAAAATTTCTCACTGGTTCAAACGACTGAGGAAACCGCAGAAGCTTCTCACCTTGCCTTGGCAGCTAATATTTTCGCTTTGAAACTTTCTTAAATCTGCTCGCCTGTTTGCGCTCAACTTTTAAAGAGAAACTTGCTATGCCTACCTGATGGCGATGTAGTTACACCAAAACGAAACGCAGAAAGGCGACCTTTACAGAATGGGTTTTTACAAAGGCACACCAAACTTGTGATGGTGTTCCGAATAAAAACCGAGCGCCTCAAAAAATAAAACGCTTCCCGTGGTCGTAATCAAACCTGGTCCATCGCGTTATGAAGCCAACATTTGGCAGATTGCACCATTAGAACGGCGTTTTAAAGATAACCTTTTTATACCTCACTGATGGCGATGTAGTTACGCCAAAACGCACAGCCGGAAAGGAAGCATTACACACAGGGTTTCCACAAAAGCATATCAATCCTACAACACACGTAAACAATGGGAGGTGTTTACGCACAAAACACGATGCGGCATAGCCCTGGAAGACACATTCAAAATATAAAGTAATCGCTGATGAACATGAATGTGCCATCATCACATTAGAGTTGCTCCACAGCATTTCCTCTGGGTTTGTTTCTCGGTAGTTGGCTTTGGATTCTGGCTCAGTTGAAGTAGACCTTTGCTTCGAACTTTGGCCGTTTTGATTTTGGCCTTTTGAAGCGTAGATTGTTACTCTGATTTCACTCATTTTGCACGTAGAAAACCTCATTTCAACAATCTTTCTCCTAGGAAGGGGCTTTTATTTCACAGAGACTTCCTACTATATTATTATTCCTTCGAACATGGCATCAGTATCAGCATTAGCAGCAGCATCACCCTTTCGACCCGGGTGTCCTCTTTTAGGAACATTACCAAAAGCTCCCCTAGGACATCGAAAACAAAACCAAAACATCTAGTTTTCTGGGAAATAGCCCTTCACGGATGCCTCTTGCGATACAAATCACGATTATTGGCTTTTTTTTCTAGATATGAGGGCAAAAAATGAATGCGGTGCAGTAAATACCAGACTGACGTCGCGGTGAACAGAAGGACCGAAGTCCTAGTTTGATGAAATGGCTCTAAATCTAAAAATACCTGTCTTTAACTATTAGGTTTATTTATTATAGGCGGGCTCAGTGCTTCTCAAAATTTACGAAAAACATTTTTTGCTGGAAGTTATATTTCGTATATGTAAGATACCGTACATCTAAGTGACTAATTACTTGCAGCCCAATCTCAATTGTTGTTTGTGGTGCCACAGCGTTCAATAGTTTGAAAAATTCTGGAAAACACACAACGAAGTTTTTTTTTTTCGAAATAAACATTTAAGGGATGAAAAGGTTAACTCGATGCACAGACGAAACAGGAAAATTAGGAGGCAGAGAATGGACTCGGGCAGCGCACTAGAGGAGCTCGCGGAGGCCATTGGTCCTGCAGTGGAACTAAATAGGTTGTTGTGGTTGTTGTTGTTGTGGTTGATTATGATGGAGATAATGATGATAATGAAAACCTAGCACGTATGTTTTGTAGAACACGAAATAAAAGTGGCACATAAAACAATAGTCTTGATGCTTAAATATACAGGGGAACAATGCTGCCACAACACAATGCATTTGAACCCAAACGAAATTTAAACAAGGATAATGAATACAACACATAAAAATGGTCTTCGAGAGCTACCAATATTCATTTCCACAAATTGGCATTTTTAGGAGCAGGCCGAAAACGACTGCGATACTAAAACAAAGCGCGCTTCCTTTTCTAAGCGACATATGAAAGCGGTTGTCTAACTTAAATCTTGGAACAATCCCCCCCCCCCCCCACCCCAGGGCTTCTCCAACAACGTTCTCTCTCCCCTCCACTGTGCTTGCTCGATGAGTCCCCGGAGAGGGGGCTCAACTCACAAAAATGTCGCCTCTTGCCTGAGCGCTGGCTAAAAATACGCATGCTCAGGGTTTAGCTACATTGCTGTAAACTATGTTCGCGGCAACTGCCAGTTTAATCGGCCTAGATGGGGTAATAGAGACGTTTTTCAGTGCGCAGCCTAAATGCCTAGCAATTAGCTGTGCTTATTTTGGGGTGGCTTCCAGTAAGCTTAAATTTTTGTCTAGAGGATTGAACGTTGAGCGCACTTTTTTTTGTTTGCACCCTGGATTCCTTCAGAACTTTGTCGCAAGGTACGACATTATCACCAAAAGTTTCGGTTCCCTAAAAACGCCTCAGAAAATCTGTATACCCTGCACACGAAATCTCTTCTCCGAGGTTAACCTCCCTTATGAGGATGGCAGATTTACCGTCAACCACAACACTATTCAGGATATACAAGAGTAGAGCTCGAGAAGTTTCGAGTAGAAAACTCATGCAGTGTACGCTCAGTGTCCTTGGAAAGGGCACAGCTTCACGCATACATGGACCCGTATGAACTTGTGACACTGCAAAAACCAGCCTTCTTCTAAGGCCACGCGACTTTCTTCTGTTGGTGTGTAGGTCTGTGCAGTCAGGCCCCACAAATTTGGCAAAAGAGAAAAAAATTGCCCGCGTATCTGCTTCCTTCGTTGCAAAAGTCATGTGAAGACGATTGTCATGTGTTACTCTTGCCACTTCACTGCTTCTTTTTTCTCTCCTGCCAACCTCTCACGCTTTCCTCTAACCCTCTAGCTCCTTCCACGGTAAGCATTGCAAAGGTTCGCTAAAGTCAATTAACTCTCCCCGCGCTCAACTGCGCGCGCCGTTTATTCAAACCTTTCGTTATAGTTGGACAGAGAATATCGCCGCAAGCACTTTTAGAATTTTTGGATTAAGTATCATTTTCAACGCGTAATATTTTTATTTTCAAGAATATAAGTCAAGCACACATCAACAGTGAAATAAAAAAAATGTAAGAACCACTTGTGTACGGATTATGTGTTTCAAATATGCATAAGGTTTTGTTTCTGTCGAAAAATGCTGACAAGTACGACGTATGCTGTCTGATCGGATATTTTGAAAATGTTTTGACTGATCAAACGTCTAGTTGGAGGATACTTTTATCCTTGACCGGGCGGCTGAATTGAGGGACAGACAGACAGAGAGACAGACAGACAGACAGACAGACAGACAGACAGACAGACAGACAGACAGACAGACAGACAGACAGACAGACAGACATACAGACAGACAGACAGACAGACAGATAGAAAAACTCTTCCGTTTAAGTAGGAAAAGGAAGACCATCATTTATTACCTAAGCACTGTTTACGATGTAGTTATCACAATCCATTAGTGTTTCGGTGGTGAGCCTATTCTTCCATAATTGTTACCAGCTTTACCTTTAGCGCCTTTTAAAGACGATAGTTGCTCTTGGCCTCCTTAAACGCAGAAATTATGGTCTCTAGGTCTATGTGTATGTGATTCCATTCAGCCACCCGGCCAAAGTGAAACAGAAACTGCGCAATAGTCTTATGTACCCACAGCCAAATCTAAACGTCCAAGTCCGGTGTAAATGTTCATACGTGCCAACATTGTTGAACAAGAACAAGGCACTGCGGAAATATAAGAGAGAGCATCAATAGATGAGCAATATTTGCAGCGTTTCTTTATTAAAAAATTCAGGGATGCTTGGTTCAAATAAAATACTACATGTACTGCAGAAAACCCTCACCTGCTGTTGTCTGTGCTACATGCCGGCATTTAAAAAAATTCAATCGGCAACAGCAACCAAACGTCCCACTAGATAGGTTCCACGTTCTTCTTGGAACGTTCGTGTAGTAGGGCAACGTGGCTGTATCAACGTTGCAGTAGGGTGCCTCAATTCACTCGCGTCTCCGGCGTACTGCAGCGCTGGATTCGAGGCACCCGACTTTGAGCAGTGGAACGCGGTAAATTTAAATTGACTTGAGCAATTCTTTAGCGCGCTATCTTGGGAGGAACGAGATGGGAGAGGAACAACATGATAGATGAGCGGGAAAGAGACGGTGGGCATTTACTTGCCAGGCGAAGCGGTCGACTAGAGTCTTTCGTCGACATTTGCAACGAAAGGAGCAGATACCGACCGGCCATTTTTTTCTCCCCTTCATTACTATGACTACATTTTGCAATTGCGCTTGTTAGGCCTATCTCTACGTTAAACTTTACGTGGTTGTAGAGTTGAGCCTTATGGCGTCTGATGCAACGTCCCATTAATTGTGCGTCGAGTTACGGGTGCTGGCTAATGCTCAATCTAAAAGGTTAACTTTAGACTATGTTCAGACTACCGACGCGAAAGCCATATCGTGATCACGATACGTAAAAGAAGCAGCATTTCATGCAGCTCAGTTGGCTCAGCCGTGAAATGACGTCATTCTTTAGAGTTATTACGTGTGTTTCGGCAACTGTCTGAACCCTGCCGTACAGATAAAATCAGTCCATCCCATAACCGCCTTCGCACTGCTCTCGTCCCACCTGCTTGGGCAAGGCTGTACGAGTGCAGGTTTCAGGGCATGCCACATGACGGCGCTGCGAACGTCAACCCGCATTTTATCCACATTTTACTTCCAGGCACAGAGGACATTCAGCGGGAACGCACTTTGCCTGCGGCCCACTTCCTAGGTGTGTGTGCTCAACGCTGAGTCCCCGCCTGAATTCTGCACTGTGTTAAATGCATTCGAGATTTTTGAATGCGGAATTTGTTAATTTTTTTCATTTCTTCAATATCACTCAAGGGCTAATGGCATTACAGAGGGGAGTGGTTACATACATGCACTACATACAAATAAAAATACAACACAAAATCGCAATCAGATGACATTGCTTGATACAGGTGTGATGACTGGCGTCGCACGAGTGGGGAAAAAAGCCGCCCGCATCTTCCCACGGGGGGAACTCGAGTAAATGCGTCGCATCTACTCGAGGCAAGCAAAGCATCACGTCAAGCGAAAGCCAAGCAAAGACGCCCTTGACTGAATTCCAAACGCGCGCTCCGCCGCTTATATACGTTGAAGGGACTGCGTAAGCCGGTCCCAGTCGACGACGTTGGCGTACTTGTAAAGCGGCGAGGACCCTAGGTGTTTGAGCCAAGCGCGGATGTTGCTTCGCCGGAGAACGGCACAGCGGTTATATGCGCAGCGCGCCCGAAGGAGAGGAAACCGCGGAAGAGAGAGTACTGCACATGCGCCGGCCCCAGCGCGTCTGCCGCGGCTATGACGCAACGTGCCGCGGCTATGACGCAACGTGCCGCGGCTATGACGCAACACAATCCAACACAATCCACTTTAATCCAATCCAATCCAATCCAAATCCAATCCAAGCCAAGTCAAGCCAATCCAAGCCAATCCAATCCAAGCCAATCCAATCGAATCCAATCTAATGCCCTCGCGAGAGAGGGTTCGAATCCAATCCAATGCCCCTCGCGAGAGAGTGTTCGCTTTCGCCTCGACTCGACGCGCATGCGCAGTGAGCGTGCGGACTACGGACGCCAACGCGGGTGACATCGTGAGTTACTTAAATGCTCTGCATTTAAAACCTGGACGACGGCGCAGAGCAGGTGCCTCGAGAAGAAGAAGAAGATGGTGACCGGGCCAGTTTCCCTTAGAGGGTCTGTGCCAGGAGGGGAGTAGCATCATCATGGAGGGCTGGCCTGGGAAGCGGAGCGAGCGGCGGAGGTTCCGGAGGGCAGCTGGACCAAAATGACGGCAGGCGGTTCGAGGCTTTCGTGGCTTTCAAGGTTCGCGGTTCGTGGTCGCTCCAGCGGGGTGATGTCCACGGGCCTGTGACGCGGAAGACCGACGTCGCCGTTCGGGAAGCTGTCAGATCGCCGCGACGTCCCTGGGAGCCGCAGTTCCGAGGCAAGGCCTAGCGAGCGGAGCCAGCGGTGCGTGACTCAGCCGAATCGCGACTGGTCCGCCGTCTTCCGAAACCCTGCGGCGAGGGCGTCAACGCCGTGGCGACTGAGCGCCGTCACTGTGGGACAGAGCCGTGAGCGTGGCATTTTTTTTTTTTCCCGCTTCTCTCCCGAACTCTAGTGGATCGGACCTGTTTGTTTTTTTTATTTCGCTTGTGTGCGCGTTCCGTCCCCAATATATTCAGTGTTGGAATATCCACTCAAGACCATGGCTTCAATTTCCTGGTGATTTTCCTCCGCGAGTCACACACCCGTCTGCTTAACCCCAAAGTCCTCATAACAGGGTTCAACTCAAGGCTACATACAAATAAAATAGTGACAGCAACATTAAATAAAACAGCATTTCGTATACCAACAATGTTACAAGGAAAACGATTCCAGCATAAAAAAGTACTTGGCACAAATTAGTCCTGAAAACACTTTGCGTGGATGGAATTCCTACTTTGTGACGTCGATCAACACGAGTGGAAACTTTAGTTGGTGGGGACATTAATCTATTCCTGAGTGACGTGTTCTTGTAATAAATTTTATGAAATTAACACGGCCGAAACAATTTCGTACGAAGAGACAGTAGGCCTAATGATAGTGTTGTTTTCATTGATGTGACGCTCGAGGTGCGATGATAAGTTAGAAAGAATCAAGCGCGCTGCCTGATTTTGCACTCGTTCTAATTTGTAGATAGCGGTTCATGACCAGAGTCCACAACAGATGATGCATATTCTATCTTTCGGTGTACCAGTGCCTTGTAGAGTGAGAGCTTTAGTTAAGCGGGCGCCTGATTACAATTTCTTCGAGGGCAGCCTAACATTCTATTAGCTTTAGATGTAGTATATTCAATCTGTGTCATCTAGGATAATGTAGAAGCTACGTGTATGCCAAATGCCAATGAGAACTTTCTGCTTCTACAAGAACGTCAATAATGTGGTATGCGGTGGTACTAGTGCTGCGACGAATGACATGCATGTACTTGATTTTGGTAATCCTTAACATCATTCCCCAAATCTCACACCATTCCTTAACCCAATCAATATCAGCCTGTAATTCAAGTACGTCTGAATGGCCAATATTAGCCGGCTAAATTATGCCGTCGTCTGCGAAAGGACTGACTGAAGAAATAATGTTTTGAGACAAATCATTAATATGGACCAGAAAAAAGGAAAGGTCCCAACACGGGGCCCTGGGGGACCTCAGAGGCAACCGGAATTCTTGGCGTGTCAAAGTTATTAACAGTTATGAATTGGGAAGGGTTACTGACAAAAGCAATCATCCCCGCGAGGACGTTATCATCTAAATTGAGGCTCCGTAATTTTAAAATGGGTAAATAATGAGGTACTTTCAAGGACGAATCTATAAAGATACAGTCAATGGGTGTGCCGTGTCTATAACGGAATGAAATTGTGAGTAAAACATAGCAGTTGCATTTCACGGGATATTTTTTACAAACACCATGCTGTGAATCCGTAAAGAAAGAAATGCCCCCTAAACATTTGATGAGCTGTAAGTAAATGACCTTTTCCATTATTTAGCATGGTATCGAAGTTATTGAAACTAGTCTGTGATTTGCTCCGCAAATATTATCACATGATTTTAAGAATGAAATAATTCTTCTCAGGCTGCAATCATCCGGTATACAACCTGTTGTAAGAGATTGCTCAAATAATTTTCTTAGGATAATGGGGCTGTACATTTTAGCGTTTATCAGAAACTTGGAAGTAACGTTGTTTATTCCAGCGGAAAAAGAGATTTAAAGGTTTTCTAATATCTTTTGTATGCCTGTTGTGTAGAAACGAATCGCTTCCATCAGGAGGTAATCACTAGCTTTATAAACGGGATTTGTTCCCGTAATGACGAAACTGGACACTGCCGCCGTGAAGGTGGCACAGAGAATAACAGCGGAGTCGTTATTATACGGTACGCCATCCGAAGTTTTCAGTATTAATTCGCAACTATCCTTTTTATTGACCGCCCAACAAAATTGTCTCTGGTAGTTAGGTAACTTATTGTGAAGTGTGCGATTAAAATATGTTCCTCTGCTGCTTTTGTGGCCCTTCTGCATTCGGTATTAGCAATGTAGTAAGAGTACCATGTGACAAAACGGACTTCGGTGCAGCACACTATGTGACAAAACTATATTTGGGTAGTTAAAATCTATGGCTGAAAGCTCTGCTACATTAGGAAAACCTCCAATGAATGTGTTAACAGCATCGTGAACACAATCGACAAAGCTGGAATCGCGGGACGGTGGACGATTGCAGATGTCCAAAACAATGTTTTATAACATGCGAAAATTTCAACAAATATAATATATAAATTGGTTACAACCGGGACAAAAGATGAAGAAATATGATCCGCAACCGAGACAAGTACATTACCACCGCATCTTTCACCTCTATCACGATGATACACATTGAATCGCTTTGTACAGTCAAATAATTCACTGCTTTCCATTTTTGAAGCAAGCCACGTTTCTGTTTACCAAACGACGGCAACTTCACATGTATCGATCGCCGCTCTCAATTCATCGCGTTTGGATAACACGCTCCTGATATTAGTTAACATCAAGCCCGTTTAATGAAGTGATCACGAGCGACTGCAATATTTTACGTGCGGCGGGAATTTTATTGGCACCCAGACTGAACGCCTATCCACAACCTATCACCCTGCTTGTTGGGCAAATCTGGCATCTGGTGACAGTTCAGAAACTACTGCATGAGCACGAAATGCATGTTTGTGATTCCTTTAGACGAATATCCAAACTGGATGCTTACTACGACTGCTCTTCCCAATCGCTTTTATAGGTTGATTCAAGTCCCGAATAACATGCGAGCTAAACTTGTACGAAGTTTAATTACAGCTATCTTATAACGTAAAATAACATTCACTACATCTCTTGTTTAAGATTGCCCTGGCAAAGCAAACAAAAGAAGCTCGGTTAAAAGCAAGACATTTAGGACGAGCATGTACGGAACAAGTTGTGTAAAAGAAGATAATATTGGAACTGCTCTAAAGTTGATCGCGAGCTTGGAAACCGTCGATCCAACATAAAATATCACCGTCTTCCCGGAAGCAACTACATTCACGATGTAGAAGAGAAGACAGTAAGCCTAGAGTACACAGGCACCCAAGCACCGCTCCTCAATAGAACCGGCTATGGAGAGAAACAGAAAGGAAAAGAAAGAGTGGAACACGGAACATTGGCCACGTCTGCAACGAGACTGTTAGACCTCCGAGAAGGTGAATGTCTCGCTTGCCAAAGGAGCTTCAGTGTTCCGTTGGGACCTCGTCCAGCTCTTCGCCACGACTCGACGTCTTAGGGTCACCTTAATACTGTGCTTTTGTTTGGCTTTGCTTCCAGTTTTCTTCAATGGTTTGTGTGCGCTTTCGACGTAGTCTCCGCCGCCTAACGGTCAGCAAAAACGGTGGAAAGGTCTCCCCACTGAATGCTAAGATCACGCCTCAGTTTAGATGTTTGGATAAGCCGTAAACAGCTGTGGAAAAACACGATAAGAAAAGTCATTCTATTTGTTTCTGCTGCAGCCAAGCAGAGGACTGTTCGTCATTAGTTTCCTTGGACGGCAAAGGAATGAACGAACAAAAATAACAGAGAGAAATAAGTAGGTAAAGTTAAGATCAGCTCCCTCGGCAAATTCGATTACTCATACCCAAATACAAAACCTGAGGCTGTAGGCGGGGGGCTGCCGTTTTCCACCAAGGACATGTTCGGTAAACATGGGGAGATTAAAAGGCCACCCGCTCGATAGCTGCTTGTGGGTCGAACCGTGTTTCTTCGAAACAGCCGCTCTGATTACCTGTTTTCCGCGGTTGGTCTTGTACAGTTTAACGCATTCGAGAGTAAAAACAATTAAAACAAATAAAAAGAATATATAAATTTTACTATTTTACCGTCGGGTGAAAATTAAATGGCGTCTGAGAGAAAAACTTACAGGGAATTGAGGAAAACTTGTTCCAAATGGGCATTTTGCCAAAGTAGTTTCGATTGCGGTCAAAGAGACACAGTGCGCGAATGGCACGGTGCGAAATATTCAAAGTTCACTTAGCACTGTGCACGCGAAACCGAAATAATGCAAAAGAAATCGATTACCACCCACATGTCTTGTCTCCGCAACTTAAAATTTAGTGTTTCAACTCAAGATATTTCGTAATTTGTTTAGTAATTTAAGGAAGGGTAAACGCAATTCGTGAAAAGCTGGCCATTTCCAAACCATATGCTTGGTCGTCTCTCAAAATAAATTATAAGATAATGTAGAATGCGCGTAGTGGGGAATGGCGGTTTAGCTGGCCCTTTAAACTGAAACTCAGGACCAACCCCTATGGGGTAAGCAAGGGACGTGCCACAATTTAACGGAAACAAATTACCCGTAATCTGTTTGCTCCTCCTAAAATGTTACAAAAAGATTATAGTTCTATCGTATGACTGCCAGGTAACGCTTTCTCGTCACCTTCGTTTCCACGTGCCACGCTGTTTACTTCCTCGCTTACTCCTTCCGATGTGAATGCAACTACAGTTTACTCAACTCAATTAAATTTCCCGCGTTGGCACTGCTTCCGCGCCATCTGCTGCAACCTTTTTTTTTTTCGTTCGCTCCTAAAATACTTTGAGAGGACGTTTGTTATTTCAGTGTTCGCTTTTATCTCTGCTCTCTTTCACACCATTCCGGTTGCTATCATCGTCAAACCAATCCAACGTCTATTCCTAATGAACAGGAAGCTCGTACGGCCGGTGTAGAACTTTTATAGAAAATGTTCCTCAGATATGCTTGAGTTTTTTTGTCGCTCAGTCATATGAACATGTATGAGCCATGCCAGCCGTTTTAGGACTTTTTAATGCACCAGCTAGCCCGCCCCCGTCCTCTAAAGAATTCCCATGACTTGCGTTTCTAGAAGACGGATCGCTCTCGCTCGACACTCTTGAACTAAAGCCCGGAATACATGGAGCGTTGACGAATAGTCGACGAACTTCGCCCGGCGGCGTCCGCTGGACGCCCGGCGGCGGAAAAACATCGTGCGCCGCCGATCTTACCGCGGCAGAAAAAGTTCGTCGCCGTCGACGGCAGCGGCAAAGCGTTGCCAAACATGGCGGCGCCCTCTCCGCCCGCTTCACAGCGATAACTGCTTCGTCCCTAATCCCTAAATGCGATATCGTGTTTTAAACCGTTTACTTCGAATTAAATTTGTCCACTCTTGCCCTCACATCAATTTTCAAGCGACAAATAGCCTTCTTTTTTCAGATAGAAGGGCGTTTTTCTAGCTGTTAAGCCTGACGCAGTAGCGTTTGTCGTTGTCATAGCAACGGTCTCGCGAGATTGGCGAGACAAAAACATTAAAAACTTCTACACAACATTTTACGCCTTTCTAAAGGGTTTTGCAACTAAAAAGCAATAATAATAGTCTTGACGGCTTATTTTGCTTCTCCTGTGTTTCACTTCAATGTATTTGCCTCGTATAGCCACACTGACAGCAGCGCAGCGGCGAGGCGGCGGCGGCCGCCGTACTTTGCTACATGTAGCGCAGCCCGACGAACATTCGGCGTCGTGACGCGGCTGGTCTTCCGCCGGGCGAACTTCGTCGTGAAAGATCGCTCCATGTATTCTAGCCTTAACGCGGCCAAACACAGTTCCCACCATTAGGTATCGCTTTATACAGCGCACGCGAAAAATGATTCGTTGGATAAAAAAGTAGGACCAACCGCAAATCGGTCGTTTAAACATTTTTGTGCAGTAGCTCAGGGGTTCGCCAACTGTTTTCATGAGATACCGAGTTATTGCAAAACGTAGCCATAGCGCCGCAGAGCTCACCTACTGCAAACCAGAAACGGCTGCTATTGAAAGGTGGCATTGCTAAATTATTATGAAAGCTTTAAACAAGTTTCATCTTAATGCCGCTTGCTGGTTTGATCTGAAATGTTATGCCGAAGCCGCATATCGTTGTGTAATTTATACGAGAAGAATTGGGGACGTCCATTGGGCAGGTTTTTTTAGTTCAATTAACGTCATATTTCGACTATAACCCGGTCATGTTTTTTTACAAATAGCTGATATATAAAGCGTAATCTTGCAAGGCTTGTTGGCATCAGCAAAGATCGCTTTTGATGAGTTTGAAAATAAACTTGCAGGGGTCATACAAACAGATAAAACTTAGTTCTTCTCTCCAACCGGCCTACAATTTGCACCATGTCATGTTCTTTGTTGTTTTATGCGCTCCAGTAAACACCAAGCATTTATTTTTGCGTTTTTATTTTCCAACGTGCACCTTCATCACTGAATCATTCAATTTCGTATTGCTACTTTATTTCCGGTCTTACTCTCTCAATAGTTCACAAAGCAGTTCATGCGCTGAAAAAAACGATTTTGTTTTTCGTTTTTTGTGCAAGCTATCTGAAGGCAGTACGAGCCTAGAACAAAGTCAATAGGCACTGCGGAACACCCTTGCCTAGAGAAAAAAGAAAACAGCAATTATTTACCCAGAACACACAATAACGTTCAAATTCGAAACTGACTACTGCTTGATCACTTCCTGAATGAAGAAAAAAGTTCAAGGGTACTCCGACAGCGCCTTGATTGAAGTCAGTCGAATCACGCAAGCAATATTTCATGCCAGTGTTTTTTTATACTGGTAATCTTTTCAGCTCATGCGAGCACAGGTCACAGCTTTTGTTCGAGCAAGTCAAGAAAATGTACTTTTTTGTGTTTGTGCAAAAAGCGGCTGAATGTTTGCAAGCCCCCCCCCCCCCCACCTCCTCTCCACCCTCCTTTTTTCGTATGCTCGTCCCCTAGCAGTAATAGCAATAACTGTGCTTAGAGCAAGTCAAATTGGGAACTGCGAAGTCAGAATGAGCTGCCCAAGTGCGAAGCTGGACTTCCGACGTTTATACGGCGCTGGGTGACATTTATGTATTCACGATGGTAAGATGTTTGAACCATAAATTTTCCCATTCGCTGACTGTTCATACTGACTTCCGGCGCCGTTCGAAACTAATCGTCTTCAGAACACCACTTCTGCGTTGTGAGGATCGCCTATTCTCATATACTTTTTTCTCTTCCTTGTTTTTTTTTCTTCTTCTGAACAAAGCAATTGTTCGCCCGCCACTTCGCAACTGGATAGAAGTTTGACACGGAAATTATCTTCGAATTTGCGCTCTTCATTTTCAAGGAAAATGTCGACATGAAGAGAAAGCTAAGCTAACAATTGAAACGGAAGCCTGCCAGTCTTTTCACACTGTTTCAGAAAAGGAATTGATTACCCCACAACACACATATGCACCTGAATTTGGCGTCCAGTATTTAAGCAAAATCTTCACGTAGTTAAGCAAGAGAAGTTAAGGCCAGTAGTTAAGCAAAAGAAAAGAAAGTGTGCGTTGGTGTTTCCGAGATGTCGCCTGACATAGCTGAATTATTGAAAGATTTACAGCAAGAAATGCGCGACGTGCGGACAACGCTTGAAGAAGACCTCAGGAAGGAGTGCACAGAACTGAAAAGTTCCATTGACTTCTTCAGTACGCGATTTGACTCCATGGCTACGCGATAAGATTAAAAAAGAAAACGCCGCATAAAGCAAGACAACGCTGCCCTTCAAGCGAAGTGCCAAAGTTTCAAGAAGCTAGTAACCACTTCCGAGCAACGAATTACTCACCTGGACCAGTACTCGCGAAACAAATGTTTGGAGATGATGGCTGTTCCAGCTGCCGGGGAAGAAAGCCTCCCAGAAATTTTGCAGCAGCTTAGCAATGCAATCGCTGAGGCTGATCTTGACATTTGTCACCGCGTGCCAAAGAAAGACGGTGGTTGCCCAAACATCGTCCTCTAGTTCAACTAGAGAATGAAGCGAGACGCGGTTGTCGGCAAATCACGTAAGAAGCGACTGTCTGCCTCGACTTGCAAGCTGGAAGAAAACTCGCATCTTTTTGTGAATACCCATTTGTGCCCAGTACCAGAGAAACTGCTCGGCAAAGTTATTGCTCGGAAAAAGTAAAAAAAAAACTAGAAATACATGTGGCCCAAGGGCGGCAAAATATACCCAAGAAAGGCGGACTAGTCACGTACTCTCCGTGTAACCTTTCCGAAAGACATCGAAAAATACAGAGAACGTTTCGCGAAGTTTGCAGCCCAGAAGCCGTGTCTCATTGGTCAATGACGGCCATCAATGTTCTAAGACCATCTAATGTATCTAAGCTTTACAAAGAACAAGAAGAAATTCAAAAATGTCATTTATTTGAACACGCAATCACCCCTGGGAAACGATGACGAGCTGCATGCCTCGTAAGCTTGCTTTGAGTTTTGCTTTGATGTCGTTACGCTCGGCGGGACATGGTATCGGGGAGACGATGAAGTATTTAAATGGCTGGATCCACAACCGTCATACAAACCGCTGTCACAAAAATGGGGAGGCTTACTATTGATGACTAAGAACAACTTCAACTGTGGAATAATAATTGATTTTACTCAGATAACTGATGATGTTTAAGCCCTAACCCTCAAATGTCGTCAAAATATCATTTCTGTGATTTATCGACTACCTATCGGGAACGTTGCTAACTTTTTCGATTACCTGGATACGTTTTATGGTTGAATTAATGAACACAACTTCCACCTGCTTTTGGGCGGAGATGTAAATATCAACCTGCTAAACCAATCAACAGTCCAAGGCAGAGCTAGTAAGACTACTAAACTCAACCGCGCTAGTTAACGCCGTCAATACGCCCAATCGTATTCAAAATCAGTCTGTAAAACTAATCGACGTATTAATCACGAACATAGAAATTTCAGAAACTGTTCCAGGCGCCAGCACGGCTGATATTAGTGATGATCTTCCTTTATTCTTAATGACAGATGAAAATATAGTTCGTCAAACTTTTAAACAGGCGCACAGTGTAACATTTCTAAATATAAAGCCTTCGATGTTAGAAAAGTTCCCAAACAAGTTTTTACAAGTAAACTGGGAAGAAGTGTATGCTTAAAGTTGCCCTGACAGCGCTTACGAAACGTTCTTGTCAATATTTAAATCGGCCTACCAGGACTGCTTCCCTTGCAAAACATCCGAACCTAAAAACCTACGCAAACCCTGGATTACGGCTCAATCTTTGGCATTAATAAAAAGAAAAACGTTCTTTTGAAACATGATTTATATTCTGGAAATAAGGCCGACCTACACGCATTTAAAGTGTTTCGAAATAAAATAACTGGGACCTTAAGACAAGCCAAAAGGAACTATTTAGATAATTTATTTATTGCAGAAACGCTACGACAAAAAAATTGACCACATCTTTCCGCGGGGGGAAACCATGGGGTGATGCGACGCATCTGGGCCGTGCTTGTTACGGTTGCGCCGACCATCGCGGTAGCAGACCTGTTAGTCTCCATTCAAATCATCGGTGGTCATCGTATGTCATCGGAGAGGCGGCGGTGGAGCGACTGAGCGGAGCGGCGCAGTTATCGCGTTTTTATGTACCGCGCGTTAACGGTGAGGGGAATGACAGAGAGCAGCGCATGCGTATGTGTTAACCGAGCGCTAACGCGCGCTGACGCACAGTTGGCGTTGCGGTGAGAGGGGGCGCTAACACACAGATGGCGCTGCGGTGAGAGCGGCGTTACCGCTCAGCTGGCGTGGCGAGGAGAATGGGGGAGGGATGCGGACTACGGATGAACGCCGGAGGGACAAGGCGAGTTAAAGAGATGCGTCGCATCGTAAACGACATTGTATGGCAACGACTAAACACTGCACTTGGCCGAGGAGACTGCAGCACACGCAAGATAAGAAGGAGCTAAACTTGAACGGAACTTTGACACCTGGCGCCCCGCTTGCCAACGCGTTTAATCATTTTTGTGCGTCCCTCGATAATAGTACTCATGACTTGCATGCATTAGACTACATGCTGGCCCGAAACAGTGCCAGCGCATTTTTTTTTGTTGCCGCGACAAGCAAGGACGAAGTCTATCCCACGTTTTTCTGTTTTCGGAACAACAGGGCCCGTGATGCTGATGACATGCAGCTACGACCAGTCAAATACACACTAGATATAGTATGCCCTGTGCCTGCATACGCATTTAATCTTAACTTCTCACAGGGCACATTTTGAAAAAGCATGCACCTAGCGAAAGTAAATGTCATCTTCAAGACTTGTGATTTGAACTGCTTATCTAACTATTGGCCGGTATCAACACTTTTGGTTTTTTCAAAAGGACTTTAAAAGCTAATAAATGACCGAATCAGTTTATTTTGCGGGAAGCACAACCTAATAACAGGATCACAGTTTGGTTTTACAAAAGGGTGTTTCCACGGAATGCACGCTTTTAACACGAAAAGAATTAATCCTCCAAGCTATTGATAATAAAATGCTGACGCTCGGCGCCTTTGGTGATTTTAGCAAAGCATTTCACCGCCTCAACTACACCACTCTCCTAAAGAAACTTGAACATTATGGTTTCAGGGGTATATTTACATGTCACGCAACGAAGCCGCATTTGTATATCGGCCGAAATCGAAGCTAGCGAAAAGGAGAAATCAGTGGGGTGAGAGCTTTGAGGAAGGCTTCGCAGACCCTACAATTCCGTACAATTTTAAAACCAGTGCTATAGGGTATTCGAGAATGATACCTATACATAATTTGACAAGCTGGTTGTAACTTGTAGCACGCTGAACGCTTCTAAGTGTGCTGCGGTGGTCACCCTGTGCAGTGCTTAGAAGGGCTCTAATTGCAGGTCTTGTTTCTTAGTTTCATTCCTAAACCAGGCATCGTTGTGCCTGTTGATATTATTTAGGACCCAGCCGGATGTCGTAATGTTGGTTGTCTTAAGGTTTCTGCCTGTAGTATAGGAAACTGTTTTTTTTTACATTCCATCCACGGGAAAAGTGCCACGCTGAGCAGTTTTTTCCCCTTATGCTTCTAGGAATACATAAGATTTGCTGGTCACAAAACGAAGCTTTAAGTTTTTACTCTTACGCTTACCCTCTGCCCAACTTTCTGCATAAATTTGTGTGCGTAACGATATGCAACTTTCACTCTTGCTACCTGCATTCGCGGTGAAATTACATATTGTAGGAAGTTTCGAATGACAAGACGGGCTCGTTAACTACTTGTTACAAATATTAACACCGTATCTTCGGCAAAACCAAGCGAGTAATTAATGCAGCCGGGAAATTGACACCACTCTTTGCGTTGTGTGGGAGGCACGGAATTGCTTGCGTGCATTTTCGGAAACAGCACGCCAGTGTTTGCAGGAATGGCCACATTAATTTGTTTTCGCATTGACTCATTTTCGCTTTTGAGTGTTTTTGAAGCACTTCACCAACCCTGACAGACGACAAGTGAAGGGCGATCATTCGGATGGACGATGTGAAGTCTCCACGAAGAGTGCTATTAGGGTAATGTCAGAAATTTGCGTTTTTCGTCCGATGCGTGGCGAAGGGGTCCTGCTGCATTGGAGTTTCAGCATAGAATGCGATCAACGCGAGATACGTTGTGATGCAAGCTGTCAGTCGAAACGCGATGTGAAAGTGACGCGATGCAAATTGTTACCCGTTCGAACGTGCGTATTAGCACACCCATCATTATCTTCATCATGACAAGCCCTTTCTAATAACCAGGAGATGGCTCACTCATGGAGCTCCAGACTGACGAGTGCGATCACCCCTCTCGTCACAAGCGGAAGGACTGCAGCGCGGAAGGGTATTGCCGTGTCACCCCCTCATAAGAGGTGCGGCCGAGAAAGCATAGTACTTTAAACGCCACCGGCCTTCTTTAGAGAAAGGTAATCGTTATCCTGATTAGGCACAGGGCTGTGTAACCATTCATAGAAACAACGCTGCTTCAGCGACCCTCCTATTGAAGACTAGATTGGGAGAACGCGTGTGAGCTGTTGCGTTGAAACGAATGCAATACCACCTTTAATTCTGTTTTCTGTGCTTTCGACTCAATGAGAATTATAGCTTCACCGCAAAAAGTTCGATCCGTCCATGATGAAGTTGTAACCTTGACATTGCGCCTGCGTTACGCAGGTAAGCTACCGGGAACCGTGCAAAAGATGAATTTTCATGGTGTTTTGCAAAAGCACCCCCCAATGTGCTTTATTGCCTAGAGAGCACACCTCTTTATCTTGTGCCTTTAGGAATCACTTCAGCGAATGGGAGCGGGGATGGGGAAGTTGGAAAATCATAGGAGCATTGATGGCACGCGCTGTTTTTTATAATATATTCTTTCAAGGTGGGCAGTGATAGGGACCTTATAGGGCTCCATTTAAGGAATTAAACAACTTAAACAATCTACATTGCTCACCATCCCCACTATAAACACTGCGGACAGCAGCTGAAGCCTCCAAAATACCCGCCAACGCGAATGGCCGTTGCAAGCGGAATTCCCCGGGGGGTGAAGGCAGAAAATATGACTTCTCCACGGCATCATTGATCCTTGATGAGTTGAAATGTTATCCTGGGTTACATCGGTTTCATCTCCAGTGCTGTCATAATAGTCTCAAATAGTTCGCCACCACTGAAGCCATAATCCCCTATCTATGGTTTTGACGTCATCAGCAGCGTCTTATGTGGAACGCTGGGTAATGCTGGCACTCTTAATAAAGTACTGGGAATGGGGAACGGCAGTAGTTTAGGAAGAAAATGGCGTTGGAGTTTTTGCGGTTGTATTCGGCGTGCCCACCTACCCGACAAAAATTTGAACAATATTTTTTGGAACATGTTGTGCACAAAGCGGAAGACAGACTTTTCAAACGTCCGAAAAAGCATGCGCAGCCGAGAAAAATTTCCAACCCGAATTCGAGGGGGCTGTCAATTAACGAATAATAGAAGTGGTCCCCGCTCGATAGGGGACGCTGGCTTGGTATTTTTGAACAGCTCCCAAACGCACAGCGAGGCGTTCGTTTTGTGGTCGTCGGGGCGGTTGTTGCGCGCGCCCATTATTGAGGTATAAAAGTGGAAGGGTGGGGAAAGGCATACATATTAACGAGGCTTGCTGCGGCTCTCACTTTGTTTTGCCGTCAGATTGCATGAATATGCCGGACCCGGTGCCTGCGCGACCGCGTTCTAGGTCTTTTCCACGGTGCCTGTTGGTGGCAGCTGGCTGCGAGCGGCTTTCCCTGCCACGCGGCCTTTGAGACGGATTGGGGTAGTGCCGCTGGGCGGGCATCGCACGAAGAGGCGCTCGTGCTTGATTTTCCTTCCTGGGTTGCTGCTTGGACGAAAATTCAATAGCTGCTGGCAATCAAATTTCGGCATTTCCAGAGTGCACTGCGAGCGACAGGAAAAAAGCAGTAGTATACAAAGCACTCGTTTTGCGAGGGCCAAAGCGTGAAATACTGAGAGTGAAAGCATAAAATAAAAACTGACGCTCCTTCTTCATGGTTATGGCCAAGCAAGAAGAAACAGATCACTTTGTGTAAAAGGAGTGGTTTTAAGTGAACTGAAATGAGTCATTAAAACCCTATGTCACAAAAGCAAACAAGATGTGGTGATGCTAGATATAAAGAATGAAAAAATGAAACATTTGGTGGAAAAGTGCTGGCACATTCCGTTATAAGGGGAACGTTTGTGAGGTTTGGGGTAATGGCGATTTGGGTACCAGTGCTATCCCCGGCCCAAATAGGCCAATAATGTGGGCGTAGTAGATAAAAGCGCTAACAAGGAAAATACCTTGTTAGGGCTGCATATGCCGATGTTTACACTTATATTGGGCCTTACATATAGAAGAAAGACCATCTGGTTAGTGGTAGCTACAAATGCACGTTTTAACGGAAACTTCCTCTCGTAAAGCATAGTGCTGGAACTTCAAACTCGTGTCTACACTACTTTAAAAGGGTTCAACCCTCTGGAGAGACACGAAAAGTTGCATTTTTATGCCACCGCCCTTCCATAGTGGCGATTTACCATGCAAGCCGTTTCAATTTCCCAAGTTCTGTCGTCCTGCACAAGAGCCGCGCGCATGGCCCAGGAGTCTCTTGCACCTATATTCCCTAGTAGAAGGCCGGCGCCATGAAGGCACACGAATGCACACGGTGCCTTACCCAGCCCCTTTGGACGCTAAGCCTTGTAACCTCTTGTGGCAGAACATCCGCCAGACTCTTGCACCGCTCCCAAAAATGCTGTGTTCTAAATGGGTGGGGAACCACCAAATAAACAAGTGTCAGGGGCTAATCGCAAGGCTAAAAGCAGCTTTCCAGGCGTGACTTTGCTGTCCACGGTTCATGTTTGACGAGGGTCGCCTGTGATAATTTACATAACCTTCTGAGGGCCCGGAGGCAGGTGGGTGCAAACCCGGTATCTTACCCATACGACGTTAGTGCGGTACCTCTCATCCATCGCTGTGGTTAATTGTTGTAACCCTTTCCACTGGGGCTGTGACGTTCGGACATTGATACCGGCAACCAACGGCGCGCACCGAAACTCAGAAAAGCCGACGCGCGTCCCACCCCGCGTTCGAGCAATGGCCGTCCTTTGGATACATTCCCATGCCGCGACATCGGGGTCATCACGTGGCCATTCCCTACAATGTTCGGTAACTTACCCGAGCATTACAATTTCTGTACTGGGTGTGTTTGTACCAATATTTTCTGGTTAGCACCGGGTAGTGCCTTGTAGTACCCCCGAAGACAACAGAACTGGCGGACTGGTCTAGAGGGAATAGATTCTCTGAAAAGGGGCTTGTAACTATTTTTATTCTGGTGCGTGACCAGCGGCACCAGATCCAAAGGAGATCAGGAACCCCCTACATATGCCGCAGTGTAACAATCGTGCTAACCCTTTATCCTTCTGCCTACACACTAGGCTCTTGTACACTTTCGACAGGGTGGGTGTCCAGCGGTGCTAGACCCCGCCCGAAGGGGTTTGCGGGAGCTCAAAAATGTAATCTATATACTTATTGTGATGGAGCTCCATGAGTTCATTCCCACACTTGTATGATTTGAACAGCCAGTATTGTTTCTTAAGGGCTGTTATTATTCTAGACCGTGTGAGAACATTTCCGACACCACTTTCGAAATGCTGAAGCTCACCGCGTGTTTTTCTTTTCTTTTTTGTCTTTTGTTAGTGCATTTGCAACGCGGAACCACGACACTGGGAACTCATCGAACTCTGTTGCAGTTGCATCTCAATCTCAGCACAACTTATTACTGTAAATTCTGCTTCGTGGGACGCAATGTGTTACAAAAAGCGTAGTCTTTTTGGTACGCAGTTTGGCGAATTAAAATTGATGTACTTCCCATAAGCAATATTTATTCTCACCCTATGTCACCTTCAAAGGCTATTTAATATAAGGTTACCATATGTTTCGTAATGCAGGTCGGTATTTGAAGTTTTATCGAGAGCTGTCTTTGCTCTATGAAAACTCTACGAATACAGTTCTCTTCATTCTTTATAAACTATTCATTCACACACGTGATGATCTCCTGAGATGTTCGTCTTACTGAAAGGGTTTACTTCGTAGGAACTGAACACTTGCTCCCTCATCAGTGAAGTTGTTAGCTTATACCACATATGTTCGCCCTAAATTAGAGTCCGCATGCTCGGTTTGGGACCCTCATCAATCTAACCTATCTAAATTACTCAATCTGTACAAAATCGCGCAGCCCGGTTCATCTACTCTGTGTACTCTTATCATTCCAGCGTTTCCGAACTTAAAGTTCATGGCCACCTCAACAACCTAGAATCACGTCGTCATATATCTCGACTGTGTCTTTTTCACACATTTTATCATGCTCCTTTTAAGGTTCCAGCCATCTTGCCTGCTCATCAATTATCCAGCCGTACAAACCATCACCGAGCAGTTTATCCGCCGCCAGCACAAATTACTGCTCATGTTCGTTCCTTTTTTGTTGCAACCGCCCGGGACTGGAACAACTTGCCTGCCTTCGCCATGCACCACTCCGACCCACATCCATTCAAGACCATTGTTGAATCACTAATCTGTTGCTAATTATGCCCATCCCTCATGTAATACCCCGAACGGGGCCTTTGAGGTATACTAAATAAATAAATAAATAAGGATGTGTCCTCATCAGAGACGAATACGCTCACTCCGTTCCAAATAAAACACACCCAGGTCCCAACAGCAGTGCTTTTCTGAGTGTTCCCGTCATAACGTCGCCTAGCTACCTTGGCGCACGAGGTGATTTGGACTCCAAGCATCTAAAGTCCCCTCAAGGGAGCGGGGACCGTAAAGCGCGCTGGTTCGTCGGCAGAGGCTGTACGCCGTTTTGGTCTTTTTACGCCTCCCGTTAGCTGATTGCTGTCCTGTTGCCTGGGTCCTTCAAAAAAGCGGCGTTTCATTTTAATTTGTGGGCCCTCTCCGCTAAGAGCATCCCTGCACTCTTCACCCCAAGCCTCTCTAAACTTACCACCGCCTTCAAGATTAGGATTTCACCTAACCGTGACATCACAGTATGATCGGGTATGTTAAAATCATTGCCTTCCACAGCAATAATAATGACAAAGAGGAAAAGGTACCATTGAGGTTGTGCTTAACGATCAACTAAGGCTGAGAATAAGTTCTCCGGTCCTTCTCCCCTCTTAGCGTTCTGGGTCATTTTCGGCTGCGCTTGTTCAGGCACGCGGGCTGCCTGTATGCATTAGAAAACGCATGGTCCCCTCGGCGTCGTGCCCACTTGCCGCATGCCTGTCTGCGACCACTCTTGCCGAAAAAGTAATTTCGACGGGTCCTCATACACGCTCTCGTACCGTTGCCGCGTTGAGCCCAGAAATACCTCCCCATCGGGCCTCTCTCTCTCCTCTTTCCTATCTTCCGCCGAGCGCTCACGATTTCCGGCGCCGCGCAGGTCGTCTTGCCCGCTCGCGTCCCACAGGCCCACAGTCCCCTTCCCTTTCCGTCTTCCGCCTGTCGGGCGGCGATGACAAAAGGCACTCATTTGCATAAGTGCGTCGTAATGACGTTGCATCCCGCCGTGCTTGGCTGGCAACATTCTGACAGCATTACTCCGAGTTCCACCGTGTGCTATCGCATCATCATTCAGCCCGCCTGCCTCCAAGACACGGATAGCTCTTTCTTCCCCCTTCGCTAATCATCCGTGTTCCGCGAAAAACGCGCGGTCGCCGTCCCATGCCCGTTGACCATTGCCGAATTGGGGAGTGGCCAGCAGTTGCTGCCACTACGGTGCGCAGTGAAGGTTTAATAAAGGTTGCGCGCGCCTCCGGGGTAACACGGAGCGGAAGCAGACGACGTCACTCCCGATATCAACGGAGGCATTGTTAGCCACAAGCATTTCTACGTACTTCTTGCGGCGCTATTGTCTACCCAAGGCTGCAAAATTTGATGTTTCCAGGTGCTACAGCCTCAAGAAATTGTAATTACATTACCTTGTTTCCACGAAGTAGCCCCTAGGATCGTTGTTAGTGCGCAGGCGTTAAACAGCTGTCACGTCTAGGAAAGAAGATACGAACTAAACCTGGGTCTGGTTTAGGGTTTTGAGGGATTCCAGGAATCGCAAGTTGGACAGGGCTCTTATCGTTACCCTGTCTAGAGCCTCCCGCCAGAGAAAGCGAAGTTTGAGCTTCCCTTTACGGTTTGATGTGGTAGCGGTTTTCTCGAAGCTGATATAAGTGCCGTCAGGGTTTGCTCGTTTACGATCGATGGTATAAAAAAGCGCTGCAGCACTGAAGCTTTGTAAGGTACAGCCGGTAAAACGCTTGTCTATAACAGCGATTTCAACTTCAGCCAGCTACATCCGAAAACTGGCAGAACATACTCGTTCCAAACATGTCGGAGGCAAAAGCGAAGGGCTAAGACTTCAGAATTCCGCAGTAGTTTTATTCAAATCCCGCTCCGGCGGGGCAGGATAGGGCTGAGAGTACGAACGCTGTGTTATAGACAAGCCTTTTACCGGCTGTACACACTTCTGCATGTGGCCTAAAAATGATATGCCCCCCGCACAGCGCTCGAATCCATTCCGGACTCTCCGGTTGGAAAAAAGCCGCTCCCAAAAAAATTGTTTGAGGCTGTTTCTGTGACAAAGCATGTGCGCAAGCTGCTGATGCTTCTGACGAAAAATTGTAAATGGTTTAGGTGTCAACTGAAAAATAACGTTACTTAGTGATCAGATTTTCACCTTTCAGAAAAATCCCCAAACTAGGTCGGACACAGGTGCGTTGGGAGAATTGCGAACTGTTGGAAGCTCCGATGGATACGATACAAGTCATTAACGCTAACACAGCAAAAAGTATTGTGTTTACTTTGCCCACTATAAAGAGAGAATATACAATATTTATTTATCTCCAGTGCAATTATTTCTATGCACAAAATCGCAAACATGACATATTTTGAAACCTTTCTGTCACTTGAAGCTCCGTTGATGTGCATATGAAAAAAAGAGCTGGGTTCGTTTCTTTTTCTCTTCGGTCTGTGTCCTATTGACATTTGTGTGCATAGGCGTATATAGGAGCACCTGAAACTAACAGTTTTTTTTATCATCCTCAAGCCCAACAATCCCTCCAGTATGAACGGCAATATTAAGCCGATCTCCCTCATGTTTGTCATTTGGAGATTCATAGAGCGGGTCATAAACATTTGCTCAACCATTTTCTATAATGTTGAGCAAATACAGTTTGGCATGTATTTAATAGATTGTTTGCACCACCCAAAATGTTTGCTTCCGCTGTGCTTCGCTTCCGCTGTGCTTGTACACAGTGCTTCTCCTACACTCACTTAGTCATCCCTGTATTCACTTCAATCCCCCTCCTTTGAGCCACGTGATCGGCTTGAGGTAGTGTGACAAACTGGTCACCCGCTAGTAATACACACGAAATGAGTCCCAGGTTGGTGTTCGATGATCCGCCGTTGAGCCATGCACGGCTCGCCAGAGGAGGAGCAATTGACTTGGTCGCCCCTCCTGAACCCAGAATCGCCTGTGAGTCAATCAGCCAGTGGCACTCCCGAAATACCCCTAACACTTCTAATTGAGGAGACTGATATACAGCTACCCAAAGAGGCCGTGACTTTCGCGTTTATGTCTCTCCAGAAATACCTCTGGGTTAAAGGACAGCCCAGTTTCACTGACCTAACGTCGCAAACGCCGACATTAACAGCGAAGGTGCCTGCTGTCCCTTAACCGCCAGCCTAAGAGGCATAAAACCTCTCAAAAAAGACAGATCAGTTCCCGTTCGCGACAATTCATTTTTGCGTTGTTTTACTACTCACGCCATCAACGGGAACCTGTTATTTCTGAACTTGACACACTGTCACAATGGGGCGCTGTCAGCACTTTTTTTTTTTTGTTTTGCGGCGTATTTCTATTTTCTATCCCAAAAATCAAGCTTGCATGTATTCTTAATAAGGGAGCAATGCACATATCAGTTATGTATTGATGTATCGCCACTTCTGTTCTTACTGTTTTCGTTTTGTTCAGTAATGTTCACAAGCATAAACATTACCATCAGACTTATTAGTTTAAAAAAGCTTTGCCTATCTCAGCGCCCCTTGGAGACATTCGTTTAGGTTGCGGTTTGTCTGCTTAGCGTTTGCTCTCCTACTCGCCAGGCTTTGCCCTCGCCACATCACTGCGACATTGTTACCCCCTCTCATCACAGGAAAGCCTCGAACAACAACAGCTTCGATGTTCCTGTTGGAGGTTTAAAAAGTAGAATTTTCTCTTCATTTGGTTTCAATTAGCCGGCCTGGTAGGTGCTTCCGCTTCCTTGCATCATTTAGTGGGTTTTCATCTGTCATCTGACAACAACGTTTCTTGCAGTTTCCCTTCATTTCTTTCTTTTTTTTTGCCATGTCTCGTTAGTGCGCCCTGGATGTTCGTCACTAATCATTTTCGAGTTCGCTGTAAAATAAATAGAGCGGCGTAAGCGACCCACTTAAATGCGAGATACGTTTAAACATATTAAAAACATTATTCAATAAAACACCACATGTACGGCTTTTCTCCTAGCGTGATATCTTTAGAGCCACCGTAAACACATTCACATCAAGTACACCACGAAAACGTAATAGGCACGAGAACAAGTTTGATCGCGGAAAACTGAACTGATATTTTAGAAAACTTTTAAATAGGTGGCTCACATTCTGCAAAACTTTAGTTTTGTACGCAGATTCGACATCTTTAGCATCTCCGCCAATTGTTCTTTTGGCACTCTTATCTCCAATGGAAAAATCGCATGTCTTTAAATATGTTCTTTTGCCCACATATGGACAAAGCGTTGTCTCCTCTCCTTGCGCGAACGGCGCATTCAAAGCGGTGTTTTTCGCCTCGGGTGAAGGTCTGGCGGTGAAAGGTAGCTCATGCAAATATAATGCACTCCCACGTCCTTTTCGCTTGCCAAGCCTCACAGGTTACTCCAAGCGCGAAGTCAACAAACGCTGGAGGCGCTTGGGCATTTACAATAATACTAAATGCAGCGTCCGACCATCACGAATTTGGTGCGTATGTTTATTTACTTCCCCTTTGCGTGAAAGCAGTGCCAGCTGAAGCAGCCCCTAATTCCATGGGCCTATGCAATCCCGACGTGGGCGTCCTATGATTAAGTATGACTTCTATTCCACTGATCAGAGCAGATTCGCTGAATTTGGCCCGCATACTCACAACTCCTCCAGTGGCTGCACATGTCACACCCAAAGGCCAAAATGGAGCACGTTATATAAATAGGCCTGGTCAGTACGATTGCATTCTTCTAGTTTTTGTTAACAGGTGGCGCTGAAGTTCTTCGCAATCGTACGGGAAAGCGTGTATTGCCAGACTAAAATAAATGTAAAAACCACCGATAGCCTTTCCACAAATCATGCGAGTGTCAGAGTGACCATAGCGCGGCTTTCAATGCTTTGCGCGTAGGTGTTGGTTCATTTGTAAATGTTAGTGAACACGTGTTGAATTCATAATTGTGGTTCTGATTGCGTTTACTGCGCATCGTAAGGCTTTGTGTTGTAGGTTACTTGAGGACAAATAAGAGACGAAGAAACTTCACTTTGGTGGTAGCTTTACTGCATGATACCGATGTACCATCTCCTGCATTGCTAAAATGATTCGTTCTTGAACGCTAGTCATTAGCGACCCTGATATTTTTGTCATCCCTTCATGGCGTTCATAAAATATTTTGTGTAAGATACGACTTATTCATTGTACTCACTAATTACCGGGTATTTTGGACCGCCTTTCTTTTGCCTTATTGCGAGTCGTATGTCTACAGTTTTGCGAGGCCTGTCACAATTTTACTTTTTATGCTAAAATAACTCAAAGACCACTCCCATGCTTAGTTGGAGTATTTTTTTTTTAGATATCTGAGTTCGCTTCCTTTAATGATCTCTGAGTTCGCTACCCCCTTGAATGAGTAATGTTTCTTCGGGCGTTCTTCAAGGATTGGTTTTTGGGCCAATAATACTTCTTTTTCTTGTGTCTACTACACTCATTCGTTCAGTGATGATTGAGTTATTTTTGTGAACTTAATTCGGGCAGCAACACAGCTTCTTGCTCTGTCCGATCTGGTCAATAAAACTAACTAGAGTTATTACCGCTTCGAACTAAACATTCGTAATGTAAAATGATGCATATATAATGGAGTACCAACACACCGTTAGTGCACTATATACACACGTCTCTTCACTGGCTGTCAATTTCAACAAATACAACCCCGCCGTGAGGGCTCACTGGATAAGGCGTTGTGCAGCTGAGCCCAAGTATGCGGGTTAGCCCGTGCGATCGAGATTTCGGCGCACGTTATAGACCCGCGGTGGCCCAAATTAATCCGGAGGCCTACACCACAGCGTGCCTCATCGCCTCTGCAACGACGGCGTCATAAACCTCATAATCAATCAATTGCAACAAGCAGCTAGATGCTGAGCTAATTTAAATTTAACGCTCTATATCGAACGTATAAAAAAGCATGGTAAGATGTTTACGCCGTAACTTTTGAACTCCGCAATCACATTGAAACCTTCCATTTACACTACAATAATCAGAGCGAAACTCGAGTAATGTATACCGGCACGGGAACCCTACCCCGACAGACTAAACAGGGCTTACAAAATGGCTCACAATAACTCTATTTGCCTGACTTACTTCAACTAAAGTTTTTCTGCAAGCATCACAGCTATGAAGATATTTTTCATCTGACATTATTCCACAAACTCGGCAGCCAGTGGATAATTCTCACAAAGTTGGTATGGCATTTTTTCGAGACATTCATCATCAGAACATCGCCAGATTAAAACCACCTTCTTTCTGGAACGCAGTCATACATGATAATCATTTTTACATAACACATTAGCTAATAGTTTATAACCACGCCAGTGCATTTACATTGGTCTACTATATTCAGCGTACCCTTATGGTTTTTTAAAGACGATAGCCTTTCCTGGGCTACTTGAACGCGAATATTTTGGTCTGTCTGTTTGTATGTATGTTTGTCTGTCTCTCTCCAACTCGATTCAGCCACCCGGCCAAAGTGAAACAGAAGGTGCACAATAGGTTTCTATACCCACAACCCGATCTAAATGTCTAAGTCCGGTGGCAATGTTCACACTTGCCAACATTGTTGAACAAGAATAAAACCTTACGCAAATATGAAGCAGAGAATCAATGCATAACTTCTACTTGCAGTGTTTCTTATGAGAAATTAATGGATGCTTGATTTTTGCCATAGCAAATAATGTACTACAACCACTGCAGAACAAAATTCACTCCTTCGCCTGATGTCGCCCACGCCGTTATAGCTTCGGGCGGCATTTTATAAAGTTAAACTGCAACGGGTACGAAAGGTTTCACAAGATAAATTTCACGTTCTGCTTGAAACGCACGTAGAAAAGGGCAATGTGGTTTGATAAACGTTTAAGGAGGGCGCCTGGATTAACGCGCGTCTTTAGCGGTATCTGGTAGACAACCCCTCCGACGAGCTCACATCTTTTCCGGTTATTCGCCTTGCCTATTCACTCATGCAAGGCATTGTTTACTTGACGGCGCATGGTGTATGCTTTTAAGAGGGCTGAGCACACAACCTCGCACACTTCCTTGCGGCGATTTTCTTTATATTTTGAACAGGCCGTGAAAATACGGAACCACTAGTCCAGCAGTGTCCCTATCACTTAATTGTTAACAGTTAGTCCTTTGTTTCAATGTTTAGCTCGTACCCCTCTAAACTTAATATGCTTATTTAGGCTTTACAACCTGTCTAGATGCATGTGTTTCCTTTTCTTATTTTCCGCTTTACTGGACACTACTTTGCGAAAGCTACGCGTAAGAACTACTTCGCTCATTTAAACTCTAGAGACTGAGTTTATCTGGCCTGCGCCGTTCACGCTTGTACGGTCGTAGACGTTCTGTTTTGAAAATTTTGCGCCAGCTTGTTCATTTTGTGGCATGTTGGTATTTCTTTGATACTTTTGTTCTTTTACACTGAACATTGTACTGCTAGCCAAGTTGTCATTTTGTCAGGTTTAAAGGGACCCTGCAACACTTTCGATAACCGCTTTCACTCTTTCCTTCGCGTCTGGAAGCACTGCGAAAGCTACAGTTATCGCCAGCACAGAGCGGCACTGCGTGATTTGTTCGTCGCACCAGATATGCCTTCCGTGTCTGCTTTTGTTTTTGTGGCGTTATTTTTAAAGTTGCTATCGAAAAGCGTCCATTGCTGTAACTGAAGGGAAACCGGCCAACAGCCGCTAAATTGCCTCAGTGATTAATTCGGGCCGTCGAAGAATGTGAAGACCGGGAAAGAAAGAAAAATCTTTTGAGCGAGTTTCCAAGTTATCTGATGAGCACAGATCAGTACTTTTTAGCTGAGGTACTTTGCTACCCCCGAATCTAAGTACTGGGTGTGTTGAGCGACTACTTTCTGCAAGCATTTAGGGTTTAAAAAAACTGAAAAGGGTGTTGCAGGGTCCCTTTAAAACCATGTAAAGCCCTTAGAGTGTTGCTGGCAAAGGAAACATACGCAAGAAATTTTCCCGCTCGTTACTTGTAGCGCTACTGCTCGTTCCAGTACCCGACCTTTTCAAAATATCCTGGAGCCTGTTTACGAAGGATTAGGTTGGAGAAGGAAAAAAACGTTTTCGATATGCCCAAGTAAGAAGAAACTTCCGTCATGACCCGAAAGGTGGGGTGGCTTCGTTTCCTAGTTCACGTTCGCCAATATACGTATATCAGCTTTCAGTGACGACGCGAGTGCTTTTACACGGCGATATTTAAACATTTGCAGAGAAGTTGGGCGCACCTTTTTGAAAGATAAAAACTCAGATAAAACGAAATGGTGGGAACCGTACGAGTATTTCAGGCGACAAACGTGGCTGACAGCGATCAATTACGGCTGCAACCTGAGGAGGTTATTGGGTCTTGGAGGCAGCTACGGCACTATAACGTCAGCCAAAGATAATGCATGGTTCAAACTGGGGCCTGAAAAATATATGCCTTGGACTGGGAAAAAAGGAGCTGTAGCGCAGTGAGGGAGCAGGGTAAGGCTATTTTTGTCTGCGTGAATGTCAGAGCCTAGGAAGTGCGTTAAGGAGTCGATGAAATATACGATTTTTTTTTTTCAGAACAGATAAACGTAACTTGCTTTGATTTTAAGTGGACAGAAAGTTCCCGAGCGGGGCAAGCTGCGTTGTTTTGTTTTCACTTCAGTTTTTCTCTCTGTTGTATTAGAGGTGGCAGTTGGAGTAAGATAGGCAACGGTCAAAATAAAATTCTTATGCGTTGATGAAACGCATGCCATACAAATGGGCGGTGTTACAGTACTTGACACTTCATTACGGCCCCTAGATCTCCCACTGGCTACGAAGCGTGGACCATAATCGCAGCACTGTAGCGGCCAGCACCCAGCGCCGTTCTTCATTCCACTAAGTAGGCATTTTGTGCGGCGGTTTGGCTAATAGTGGTTGAAAACACAGGCACCTCCAGGGAAACGCCCCATAGAAGGTTACTAATACAAAGGTAAAAAGTGTAAAGTAGACTTTGGGCCATACGTGTAAGAGTGATCTATTAGTTCTTCGCCGGTTCTTGGGGGAAAACCTGTTCAAATCTGACACACCAAATTGTAAGTGGTGCGACGAATACGTGCACAGTCATCCCCCAATCACGGGGGCACCACCGGCCGGCAAGATGCAGCAAGTCTAGGACGACGAACGAACGAGAAACGGGGTTAAAGGAATGAGCACCTCGGCAGTTTGCAATTACTCTAGTCGTGACAGCGGTCAGTTGCCGTGCCGGGTAGTCTTCAAGGGCATTTTGAAACCTAGCAATGAGGGAATTAGATGCCAAGAAACGTGCGTGTTGTACAATATTAATAATCGATATATAGTATATATTTACTGAACGGTGTTGTTCCCGCAGCTTCACTCGTAACCTGCTGCTGCGAAACACGATATGTCAGTAACTCAACGGAATTACTGCACTTCTCTGTGCTACCTATGGGTTTCATCTGTGCTGTGAAGAGCGGAGCTCTGCAGTTATGATCTTGTAGTTGATCTTTCTACGAGGCGCAGTTGTGTCTTCAAGCGGCACAGACCCATTAGACCTCTTCCACCAGAGCCCCCTTTTGCCCTTTAAAACACACGGTTAAGGGCGCAGAACTACCAGGAAAACAGTCGCCAGTGGTATTAACAGCTTTGCAGTCGCAGCCCAAATTATTTACACCGCGCTACACTTGAACGGGTCTTGCCACATTCGTGTGCTGATTTCACACTTTTAGCAAAAAAAAAAATTCCGCAGCTTGGGCGCCACTCATTTCGAAGGTGGAGGACAGATCCGCCACCATCCCCGCATGACCGATTGCTGCTCGAGTCAATCCTGTCTGACACTGAGTTTCTGGATTCCCTGTGGTAAACGAATCTACCAACGGCTATGAGCAACAAGCATTCTGACATTCCAGATAAAATCAGGTCATGGAGCGTCCCAAAGTGCGAGCACGCTACCGATACTTCAATTAACGTTGATCGTTTCCTTTTCGCGCAGAATTATCCACAAAAAGACGAAAGATTCAAGCAGCAAATTATTGAGATTGGATCTAGTTTGTCATGGATTTTAAGCCTTCTTTTGTGGTCGAATTACCCTTCATTTCACGTAAATCTATTTAAACAGCAATTTTCTGTGGCTTGTTTTTAAGAAAAAAAAAACATTTTCCCACAAGACAAGGCTTCTCAGCTATTTTTATTGCAAATCAAGATTTTGTCGTAAAATGCGCTGCTGAAGTAAATACGAACAAAACCTATACTATGTGCCTAAATGACAGTATTTGGGGTTTATTTTTGCATCAAGGAAACATTTCAGTGCTATTATAGGCGCCTAAAATCTTGATTTTTCGGGCCGGTACTTCCGGTCTCTAGTCATCCCCTTTAGATGAATCGAATCATTTTAAGGAAAGCATTTATGTCTAGGATTCCGTGTATCTTGCGTGTCTGTGAGCAAAAGCTCCCAAAGCCCCACATGTCGTGTTTTTAAAACGCGAGGGGGTCTACAGTGCGAAACATTGAAATATGAACGTCCCACGTGTGCTATTGGCACACGGTCAGTAGCGAACTTACACGCCATTGAAAACGCCATGTGTAAAGTAAGCTGATGGGTTTCATAATTCGGGTGTGCATCTTGAGTGGAATATTTATAATAGGCACCATTTACAAGATTGAAACATGCCTTCGGCCTCAAGCTAGTACGTCTCGTCACTTTCATATCCATTTTGTGTAGCGTGAGGGTAATATAGTTAATAATCCATACTGCCTCACAGCGCAAATACAGAAAACAGATAAAGTAAAGTTGGCAAACAAGCTCTTTTTTGTTCCTCTTTAATTTGTGTATAGTCTCTTTTTTGCTCTTTGAAGTAGTGTACACTATGATTACATTGGCTATCAATAGGCAGTGTTTCAAAGCCTGTACAGTAAAAACAAAAGTGTCTGCATGCGTGTATGTGTGTGCCTTAATTACAGGCAGCCGCCGTCAACGATCTTCTATCGAAATTCCGTCACCCCTATGACGCGTGCTTCATAGTTTTGCCCACCATGAAGAGTGCAATGGCACGCATAAATTTTTTGTACGCATTTAACTGTCTTGTCTCCCGAGGTGAGACAGCTAGTCGCATTATAGCGGAGAAATGATGGTGGCTGCCACAGCACTTGCACCATCGCATGGGAAGCTGCCTTGGGAGTCAGAAATCGCCCTTTTTAAATGCAGAGCATTTCAGTAACTCACGATGTCACCCGCGTTGACGTCCGTAGTCCGCACCGTCGTTGTCCCTACTATATAAAAAAGAAAATGCTATCCGGCGCCAGGTTTCGATCCCTCGACCCTGCGGGCGGAACGCAATGTATTTATTTATTTATTGTACCCTCAGGGTAAAAATACATTGTAGAGGGGAGGGGCAATAATAATCAAGTAAGAAACGATACAAGCACAAAAATACTTCGAAAAGAACATTAGTGAAGAACATCAAGTTTGTATGGGCTTTTTACTGGGTTACAACTCAGTGCACAGTTGAAACATTAAAAAAAAAGCCTTGGCAGTCAAAAATAGAAGCAACGAAAACGCTTCCAAATAATGAGAACACAAACCAGTGGTTAGAATTTTCACCGAACAGCGGGTAAAAAGGAACAAAAACAAAGGGAAGAAAAATGTACAGACGGGACAAAGAGGCCCTTATTTCAACAGCGCATGCCCTAGCAAGAACAAGATGCGGTATATCCAACAATCTATAGCGTTATCGTGTACACTAGGAAAAAAAGAAGAGAATCATTTTGGCAATTCCAATTTACAGATAATTCGGAACAGAGCCCGCGCATGCTCATAACAAAACAAACATAAACAGCAGCACAGAAGGGCACATAAATCACATTCCACCATGCTGAATTTCCGCGTGCCGTATATGACACTGCAAGGGTAACATAGCGGGAACCGGAATTGAAAAAGTTAAACGAAAGTAGAACACTACGACGTGAGTAAATTACTCAAGGCATTTTTAAAGAGAGTCGGATTGACTATGCTGGTGATGGAATGGGGAACACGATTCCAGTCATTACATGTTTTGGGCAAGAATGAGGTTGAATGTGTGACGGTATTTGAATGAGGAACATAAACTTTCTGGAGATGGTTTTGGCGCGACGAGATGTAATTTGGAGGCCTTATCCAGATAGCATGCAAAGCAAGATTATGATAGTAGATTTTGTGAAAGAGGCAGAGACGGGCGTTTTTCCTTCGGGTGGCTAGTGCGGAAAGGCCCAAGTGAAACTTCATCTGCGTTAAACTGGATGTGCGATAATAATTACCAAGAATGAAACGGGATGCACGGTTCTGAACTCGCTCAAGCATGTCTATTAATTTGGAGTGACCAGGGTCCCACACTGAGGACGCATATTCAAGTTGAGGGCGGATGTATGTCGTGTACAGGAGCAGTTTTAGAGCTGCAGGAGCAAGGAAGAAATTTCTGCGGAGGTACCCTAGTGTTTGGTTAGCTTTTGCTGTGATATGTTCGATATGAGTATTCCAGGAAAGGTTGTTAGTGATGTAAACACCAAGGTAACGGTACGATGTTACAGGATCTAATGGGGAATTGCTTAAGTAGTATGTTGGAGGCACATCACCTTTACGGCTTATTCGCATAACTTTGCATTTCTTAATGTTTAGCTCCATTTGCCATGTTTGACACCAAGATGTCACAGTGTTGAGGTCGGTCTGAAGGTTTGTAATATCCGAGTCACTAGTAATTTTATGGGAGATGACACAGTCGTCAGCAAATAAATAAATTTGAGAGTGAATGTTACTAGGCAAGTCGTTTATATAAATTAAAAAGAGTAAAGGTCCAAGTACCGACCCTTGGGGGACGCCTGAAAGAACGGGGGCTGTGGGGGAGTTGTAATCATTGGCGTTGACAAACTGTACACGTGAAGTTAAAAAGGCATGGATCCATCCGATTATTAAGGGCTCGATATTTAAGTTGCTCATTTTGTAAAGGAGGAGTGAATGATTGACCTTGTCAAAGGCTTTCGCAAAATCTAAGAATACGCAGTCAGTTATGTAACCATTGTCTAGATGTTCATGTAGCTGGTTGGTAAAGGATACTAACTGAGTGTCGCAGGAGAAATTTTTGCGGAACCCGTGCTGAGCGACTGTGAAAAAGTTGTTACTCTCAAGGAAACGGGTAAGCTCGGAAAAAATTACACGTTCCATTAATTTACAAGGCACAGGAGTAAGTGAGATGGGTCTGTAATTGCAAGGATCATGCGTTGCTCCAGATTTGTGTACAGGTACAATTTTGTTTGTTTTCCAGTCGTGCGGAAGTACGCCTTCGTTATACGATTGCGAGAATATACATTGCAAGAATATGGAACAGTACTCGGCGGCGTTCTTTAAAAATTTAGAGGTTATTTCGTCTACGCCGCATGAAGATTTGGATTTAAGCCTTTGAATTATTGTTTTAATTCCTGTAGCGCTAAAGATAATGGGATCCATGGGGGTATGATTACATGGCGGGAGTTCTGGGTAATGAGAGCGGATACCTGACGCAGAGAATAATCTAACAAAAGTATCGTTTAGTAAAGAAGCACAAAGATGGCTTGGCACATGGTCACCTCTAGGGGTAACTAATGATAGTTTGTTACTAGCGGGAGGTTTGTAAATGTTCCAATTTACAGATGTACATAGTGCTTTACCCACTGCGCCACAAAGCCGACACAGAATGGGATGCTACTAACGCGCCTTATATCGTTAACTTATTCAAATTACTGCTGACGAGCGCTCTCTCGTCAGCAGTTGCCACAAGTGCAACAACATTAACATAACGGAAACTACTTAACGTCGTGCGCCCCCGGAAATGCTCTGCATTTGATCGCGCCCCTAGCGAGGGGGATGTTTATACAGGAACTCCTACTTCTAGCGGACTCCTGGCGCCCTCTTTCTGCCATTGTAGAGACTATGAGGCGGTCTTCGAAGGGCGCCAAATTTGAATTCTACAAAATCGATTTTTTTCGCCGTACATTGTACTCCGCACCGTCAGCGTCAATTATAATCGCTCCCTCGCTAGGACCCGACGTTTCCCCCGGCATCCTCCAATATGTACGCCATGCGAGCGTCGCGGTTACGGAGCAATTTTCACTCTTTGCGGGAGGCCTTCGGCCTCGGTTCACGTCGGCTGCCGAAGCAATGTGCGGGCGCCGTGATAACCCACTTCCGATTTACGACCGCCAATTTCGAGAAGCAAGTCGATTTCTTTGCATTAGAGGCACCAGTAGGGAGTGTGCTGAGGACTTTCATGCAGAACGCCCTTATTAGGAGCACGTACGAGATTGCATCCGTGTCGTAAAGCAGGGTGCGGGGTACATTTTTTGCCGCCGAAAGGCCTGTATGCCTCAATCGGTAAAGTTCTAGAACGGCAAGAATCTCTGAAGCTTCTCCTATTTCACGGGTGTACGCAAGACTCAATATAATCGCGTTATTGTGCCATATAACAACCTGGATACAACCTGGAGAAAAGCAACAAAATCCTTGAAACCCCCTTTTTAGAGTCATAAAAATTAATTAATGGTGGGTAGTTGTGGCAATATCACCTCATTTCTTGCGTTTCCTTGTAAAAGTCTAGAACGTAGACGATATAATTTGTTTTATAAAATACTTCGGATAATTTTTGTATTAGTGCCGACTTCTACAGCGTTACAAAACAATAAACGCAGAAAATCTCATTTTCAATTCAAGTTAAGCGTGCGCCGCATACAAACATCAGAGAAAAAGGCAAGGGAACCAATCCACTCTGTCACCCTGGTAGTCCACGGGTCGTCATTTCGCCTTTCTACGAGGACGATTTTTTTTATGTATTTTGACTATGACATCCTGGACTCTACTGTGTTCTCCGATCTAGAAACCTCGTTTCCTCTCCCTTAACGTTAGAAATATCAATTTTTATTGCATGGCCCGCTGAGCCGACCTAAGTTTTCTTTGAAGGTGTCGAGTAAGGTTTCAAGTGTCCGCTCCACACGTCGTCTCCGGCAGGACTCATTGGTGTATATTCTCCTTCCCTGTGATAGAGGTAGCATATTTTTCCTCATTTGGCAGTGCAGGGGAACCTCATTAATTCGAACTCGAGGGGGTCCGAAAATTGTTCGAATTAAGAGAAATTCGAATTAACGAAAGCTATTAAAATACGCATAACTTTGCCGGGACCGCAGCATTAGCTCGAAGAAACCAGAAGTTCGAATCAAACGAGTTCGAATTGGTCATTAAGGGTAACAGAGTGGATCCCTAGAGCAGGCAAGCGTGGCAGATGGCGGCAGAAAGTTAGATGGGCAGATGAGATCAAGAAGTTTGCGGGGATAAATTGGTGGCAGTTAGCACAGGACCGGGACAATTGGAGATTTATGGGAGAGTCCTTTGCCCTAGAATGCGCGTAGATAAGCCGGTGATGACGATGATGATGATGATGATGATTCTTAGCTCCACGGACTTGCTTTGTGACTTTACTTCTTCAACCTTTTATGCAGGTGTTCCGTAGACTCGCTTAGCAAGACTGTCGTCTAGAAACTTCTTATAGCTCAAGTATTTTCCATTTATCCGAAATCTTGTGCTTTCGCAGTCAATCTTCCTGAATGTCATCACCAGGCAAGTTGTGAACTGTTTTGGCAAGATAATATCAACCTTTCGTGCGCGCCTACCAATCGGGAATTTGTCGCTTGGCTTGTGAAGGAATATCCTACCCGTACACCCTTTATTTATGCCATCTAGGATGATCATGTATTTCTCCTTTATCTTCTGGTTCTTAAATACCTCCAGTACTGCTGTGGTTTTCACTGAGTCAAACGCTTTCGCGTAGTCTATAAGTGCCATGTAAGCAAGTTTATAATACTCTGCGGATTTTCTGTCACTTGATTGACGACATGGATGTGATACATTGCTAAATACGCTTTCCTAAACCCAGCCTGCTCTTTGGGTTGCTCGTAATCGAGCGGCTAATTATAACTTTGGTAAACAGCGTGTAAAGAACTGAGAGTAGGCTGTAGTTCTTAAGGTTCCTGGTGTCCCCCTTCTTGTGGATCAGGTTAGGATGGCATTCTTCCAGGGTATGAGAACTGGTCGACTCCTTAGGCGTACTGAAAATAATATAGCAAGCTTTTCCAGCCCAATATCTCCTCCACATTTTAGAAGATATATGGTTATGGCATCGTCATCTGCAGCTTTACCTTTGTTATGTCCTTAGGAGCCTATTAAAAATTGTCTTTCGCTATCAGCGGGACTTCGTGAGCTAAGGCTGTACTCTTAGTTATTTCCCCTGGTGTAACATCGTCGGCATATAGCCTGCTGTAGAATCGTTCGGCTACTTTGTTTATCTTGCCCATTTACTCTGCTCGTCGTTGATTGAGTAGAGTGTGTCTTTTGCAATAGCTAGCTCCTTTTTAGTTCCTCTTGAGTTTCCTTCCATTTCCAGCGTTTCTTCGATCACTGCCATGTCGTACGAACGAATGTCGTTCGTTTTACTTCTGTTAATCAATTTTGACCGCTCGGGTAATTCAATCTGATCCGCCATACACGACTGTTTTATGTTCTGGAGCGCAAACGTGGCGCCTTACTATTGATCGGACACTTGGCGCCTTACTTAACAACATCAAGGCAAACTTAGATGGGCTCAATGAGTTGTGGAACGAAGAATAATAGGAGTATCACTTAGAAACATAAAAGCAGCAACCGGGATCAGAGAACAACCTTGATTAGAAGATATCATTGTTCAAATAAATTACAATAAATTCACTCTGGCTGGCCACGTAGTTAGGCGAAATAACAACCGGTGGACTACAAGAGTGACAGGGTCGACACCGAGACAAAGGTCTACAAAAAGGAAAAGGCCAGTAACTCGATGGGAGAGGCCTTCGTTCTACTCTGGAACGGGTTTGCAGTAAGTATTTATTTATCTATTTATTTATTTATTCCTTCATTTTTATTTATTTATTTATTTATTTATTTATTTATTTATTTATTTATTTATTTATTTCCAAAAGCTCCACGGCAATTGCCTTTAGAGAGGCTAGTGGTCACAATCGCGATTACAACAACCACACATCAGTCCTAGGGGTACTACGGACAAATCGTAATCATTTAGGCAGTAAAAACAGAGATAGAAGCAATGCACAAGCAAATATAGCAACACACAAAATAGCGAATTTACTCAATGTTTGTACGGCGGTTATAAACAGTGCCAATCTACAATGACTTCTGTTTAGAAAAGTAGGGGATTATCTGGGCGACTACTACCTGGCGAGACGAGGCGTAGTTAGCTCTTAGAACGTTCTTTAGCGATTCTGATGCAAGAACAATTTTAAAATTTACCGGACTCGGGTGCTTCACGCTGGTGAAGAAAAGATGACAGCGTGGCTGCGTTGAAACTTTTTCTATGCAGAAACATTGGTGCTGTCTAGGCCATACCCCATAAAACGTGATTTTTCGTTCCGCTAAAGCTGAAATACAGGAGCACCAGATCAAACTATATAAAGAAACACAGGAACTTCGGCTCCCTCGCGTCTAAAGGTTAGCCTGTTCGGTTCTAACGACTTCTTTGCACGCGATCTGTTTTCGGGCGAGTAAGGGTTCCTTTGCTTTTGCTTCATGCTGACGCTAGCGCCTGTCTGCACGTCATCAAGTCGGGTTTCTGCCCAACTAGGCGTCGTTGGGGTGCGTCCAATCGGAAGCGATAAGGTCCGCGGGGATAGGGAAGCCTCCTAGATCCCAATCACTGCCTGTTTGCTCGCGGGACTTCGTGGCGTGGTTGCAGTAGTGCGCCGCGGAGCTCCCGATTGTACCCATTCGGCAGCTTTCGGGCAAACATGTTCCTTACACGGAAACACTGTCCGATTCGTCCGTCCTGCCGTACTTTTTGCGAAGCCTCCTCGGCCACCTGTACGTAAAAACTCGGCGGAGGCAGCGCCGGAGATGTGTTCGGGGGATTTTCCCCAATACCTCTTTATGGGCGGACGGGGTGGCTTTTACGACACTCAGGGAATAAGGGCTTCTTCGGACTCGCCGGCCCCACGATTTAAGATGCCACGGATCATTCGCCCCTGTCTCCCTATACAGCCAGCCATAAAACCACTAACAACATACCGGGGAGGAATAGAGTTGCTCGAACGCTGAGACTTCTTTTTCTCGCGTGTAGGGTCTCTAGCCCGTCTTTTTTTCTTACGGCTAACAACGTTGCCTTATAAAGATAGTTGCTGAGTGCCGGAAGTTGTCGAGAAACTCTTGTTTCTCCTTTGGTTTAATATCGGTTCTAAGTGGGACGCCGTGTTACGTCCTTGTTTGTTTTCTTTTCTTCTCGCTGATGGGCTGTGCTCTCGAGCCGGTACCTTTCTCTTTTACGTTCAGAATTTACGCCCATACCTGGCATCCCGGTCCCGGCATATCTATGACGAGTTGTTGACTAAATGTGCCTGGGGCCGAACTCGTAGCGCGTTGCTCCCCCGTTATGGGGCCGTATGCTTATCTCGGGATAAAACAGCTAAGCGCGACGTCATACTTGGCCACTGTCATCCTCCTCTTTCTTTTTGAGCGCTTACTTGCAGCTTCAACGCAATATCACTGAGGCAAATCCAGCCGCCACGTAGAACACAGGACCTTAACTATGGTGCCCGTCGGAGCTACGACGCTATGGTTATACACGGATATAACCGTACCACTCATTGTGCTTTTACACAATCGTGTTATATTCAGGGACCTGTCCTGGTATGGGCCCCCTTATCTAGTCTTCGGGGTTTATGCACTCGAGTATTCTCTTACATACTGATGTTCCAATCGATTGGGTTGTTCATGACTTCATTGGTCATTAATATTTATTTATTTATTTAGTTAGTTATTTATTTATTTATTTATTTATTTATTTATTTATTTATTTATTTATTTATTCTAGCTAAACTCAGGCTGCGTAACACCCGTCACAGTGGCTCAGTTGTGCTGCAGAGCACAAGGACGTGGTTTCGATTCCTGAACGCGGTGGCCGCTTTTTTGATGGAGGCGAAAAGCAAAGAAAAAGCAAAATGTACGAGATTTCGGCGCACGTTAAAGATCTCCAGGGGGTCAAAATTAATCTGAAGCCCTCTAATACGGTGTGACTCATGGGCTGCGTGTTGCGCAGTCCCGTTAAGCCATGTACAATCAATCAATCAATCAATCAATCAATCAATCAATCAATCAATCAATCAATCAACCACACAACGATTTTTGTACCCTTTTTGTCCCATTTTTGTCCCCTTGCGCAACTGCCAAGCAACTGCATAAAATGAGCAAAGAAACAATGAATTTTGTGTGTTTTAAACAAACATTGCGCACATACTAACCTTCAATGACAAATTAAACAAAATAAACAATAAAAGCTGCAAAGAGTAAGAAAAAACGTATAAACGAACTTATTTGCAGTGGATAGAAAAAAAAACTGTGGGAACATTTTGAGACCCTCAGAAGGAGACAACGTTAAATCATAAAAAAATACTGCCTTAGCTCGTACTGCAGAAATTACAACGCCTTGTAGTTTGAGGTTTCCGCAATCAGATGAAAAAAGTTTGTTTACTTAGCGTTAAATCGAAATATATGATTAACCGTTGCCTTTTGGACGACACTAATCATCGAGCGGATAATTTAGTGACGTCATAATGGTTCGATTGAATCGTTCTTTTCAATCCTAATGAAGGGTGAGTCAAACTGCATGCTGCATAGAAAAGCGGAATTGACGACTACTCAAAAGAGACGTCCTTACGACGCGCAGTACTTAATATTTACCCGTAGGATACAAATTTAGGCCTAATAAGAAGACATTGGGCCTAACAACACGCAACCCACGATTATTCAGGTGCCGCTACAAGCACCTGACGCAGCAGAACACCCACGCCCACTTTTTCCCTCGTTGCCTACTTTCTCGTTCAGAAGTTATATCACATTTACAAACTTTTAACGCAGCTTAAAACAAAACTTCACTGGCGTGTCATTCACGGCAGCGTTGCCTAGTATTGCGAGTAGAATAGTTTAAATGCAAAGCTACATTTTTGGCACGGCTGGAAAGGTATCTCGCGCGATATCTCTAGGGAATTCCGTGCCGGAAGTTTCTGACAACGGTGTTTTCCCGAGGCGTTGCAGGTGATATTGAGCGGGAACGTGCGCGTGCCGCCAGCTTACCGGGAAAGATTTTTCAGACCCGTGCACGCATGGCCGCGTTAAAATATAACGTGGAGAAAACGCCGGAAGCCACTCCTGGCTGGGGCATCTGAGTGCTCTTATCTATAACGACCGAGGATGTGTTTATAGGCCTCTGACGTGACGAGGCTTTGATGCGGGCTCCCTAGAAAGACTTCTTCTCTGAGCAGCTGACAATACTTTTCGTGAACATCGTAAAACGCGGTGAAAGGAGACGTACGCTACTTTCTTGTCCACGTGGCTTCTTATAACGGCTGCGGGAGGTAAACGCGACACAGAATAAATATACGGGCCCGCTATGAGGGAAGGATGGCTCCCCCTGTCTATTTTCTGTGCCCTGCGCGGTTAACTACGTCACACAGGCTTAGCCAGATCTAAGGCTGTTTTCTGTGAACATGCGTCCATGCCTACATACGTTCCCTAGGCATTTCTGTTGAGCCGTTGTGATCGTAAACCTGTCCACGCACTTTCCTTTGAAGAGATGCCTCTGCAATGACTCACTTCCACAATTCCCGCTCTGATGCGGTGTGTTGCATGTCGTGATTTGAGTTTGTAAATGACGTTTCACGGATAAAAATAGCAAAAAATTTCCGTTTTAAGGGAATGAGGTGGAGCAGGCAATGTGGAGCTGGAGTGTTTAAGAGCTACATGTTTCGCTGGAGTGCATGTAAAATAATGTTAGCTGTCCATTTCTGGCGGTGTGTGCAAGTGATGTTCCGTACTGGGGAGGAAAAGTCACTTTTGTTGGTTCAGAAGTTCCATATTTTAACATTTTTCCCCGCAGGTCTCTCAGAAGTTCCCTGCAAATTTTCCTGCTGAAAGATATTTAGGTGGTTTCCTTTTTGGTTTTCCGCGTTAGTTAGCGCTACCTATGTATTCTTTACGGAGATGTCCGGACGCAGACCCCGTTCAGAGAATGAGAGTCTCCGCATGCCCAAATTTCACTACATCTGCTGTACTGTAGCATCTGACTAAGGATTTCACGTTTTGTACATAACAGCACGCTTGCTCTGCATGCGAAAAAAAAAATTGCCCGCATGAAAAAGAACCACACATTGTTGTATAAAGCAGTTAATTTGAGCTCAGCACCCAAACTGGCAGCGCCATGTCTTGTTGACAGCACGTGGACTAAGGCTCACCGGTAATTAGTTTTTGTACACTGCGCAGGAATACATTCGAACAGGCTTCAGTTCTTCAGCCGCCACCGCTTCACGCTTTGCTCTTTCTCACGGAGCATTGTTTTTATATATTACCTCATATCATTTTTCATGGTATTTGAAAATGCAGTTGCATTTCCCCTTTTTTTCCAGAACCCCTGTCGTTTATCTTCCTGTCAGATACGCTGAACAGTGAAACCCTTTCTGAAAGCAATGCCTTGTCACCAGTGTAAACACTAAGAAAAAACACTGGAGATCCGATATACAAGCAATATCAATACTGCTGCGTATTTACGGTGCACACAATGCTACAAAGCACAACGATGAAACTCAAAACAATGTCACAGACAGTGAACATACAGCACCATTCAAGTTACTACTCATCTGTTACAATGCAAGCACCCACCAGACCAACGCCTTGTGCAGAATACAGTGTAAATCTCTTAAGGTGCATCAACACGTCGTTTGCATTTGAAACACTACAGTCCACGACGGCGCATTATCTGCCTGTAAATCTCTTACGGTGCATCAACACGTCGTTTGCATTTGAAACACTACAGTCCACGACGGCGCATTATCTGCCGCGAAAGGTTTATGGAGAGCGTCGCGAGGACCGTTTGCCTTAAGCTGTGGTGGCGGGAGGGTCGATAAATAAACGTCCGGTTCTCCCTCTTCGCAAGGCCCTGCTCTGAACCAGGACCAAGCAGCACATGGCGGACGTATCTGAGGTGGGAATGAGGTTGGATATAACAACGATACAGAGGGGGTGGCTGCGTCGAAGGAGACGTTCTCTTATCACCGCCAGGAATAAGTGAGGTAACTTAATCACGATAACGGCTGGCTGCTCTCAATATATCGGAGACCGGTGCACTTCTCATGCATAAATGAGGCGCGCGTGGAAGCGATATATTATGCGTCGATGCCTTTCCCGTTCCTTAATGAACGGTGCTGCGTCCTTTGCATTTTCACCCCGCAGCAATGTCTCTTGATTTATTCATCGCCAGTGCCCCTCGGACGACGATCGCTGCTGTTATTCGCACACGACGCTGCTAGTGCCCGGCCAAAGCTTTAAAGTAACGCGGTGTTGACCGCCAAACGATAAGGAGCGACTATTGCTCGTTCGCGGCTGGCGATAGCGGTCACTCTGTTTATTCGCGCGCTGAGTTGCTACTTGCCCCATTGTAAATGCGTTTTGTGTTAGTACACGTGGCGTAGCAGGCCTCTTTGGGCAAGTCTAGGCGCCGCTGTTTGTGCTGAGCACCTTGTCTTTCCCCGAGACGTCAGTGCAGTGCGCTCTCTTAACGAGGCCATTTCTCTATTCAGGAGAAGATGCGAGACAGAAACGACCGAACGAGACGAGGGAGAGAAGGAGCCAAGAAAAGGGCAGTGAGGTCAACTATGCAGGAGCTGGGCCGAGTTGTAAATTTACCGCCAAGCGGAACTAATAACGGTAAAGATGGCGGGAGCCCACCGATCCCTCCTTAGTGGCGCCTGCGTTTACACCACACGGGCTGGTTCGTCTGCGTTTCCGATGCAGTGGTATAGGACAGAAGGCAGTAGCACTAAGCTATTAAAAACCGAATTTTATCACACTACTTCCAAGGTCGTTATCATCAGCCTAGCTAGGGCCACTGCAGGACGACGGCATCTCCCATGGACCTCCAACTTCTCCTGTCCTGCCCTGCTTAAGCGCATTGTTTACCTTCAAATTCAATTCTTTCCTCTCTCCTTCGAGTTATTGGCCTTCCCCGTGTTTCTCGTCCCGTCTCTCAATATTCCTTCTGTTAACCTGGTGGTCCACAAGTGGTCATTTCAATACATGGCCAGCCCAGTGAATGTACCTAATTTCGAAGATTCCTATCACGGCTTCCTAATGTCGTTCAATCAAAGCGCCAGTGTTTGAGCCATCGGCAGCTGTCGGCGGCATCCAAAAAATGCAGGGAAGCTTGCACTCACGCGCAAGACTTGAATGGCGAAGCTGTAGTAGGTGACCATTGACGGATACGAAGTTGAGTATTATTGTTTTGGTGTCGTGGTTGACGTCGGTGGCACGGCATTTCAATGACCTTATGTTGAGCAAGGCCAGAGTGAGCTCGCCATTTTGGTCAACGTTTTTGTACGCCACTCTTGAAGCGCCGTTAAAAGAGCGTGGCTACTCTACAGCCCTCTGTGGGAATGTGAAGCCCCTGAAAAAGGTCCCAGCTAGAGCGAAAGAATGCCGTGGGAGCGAGAAAGCGCGTAGCCAGGCAACTAGGCGGTTAGTGGCTGTGTTGCGCAGGAGGCAGGAGCATTCGAAGAGGTTCGTGTACTTCTTCCGCCCACAACCAGATGGCGCTCCTCTCGCTTGATCAAGTGCTGCCACTCGCATTGATCTAGATGCTAGAGCTTTCAATATTACGCGTGAGCCATTTGCCTCATTTTGGGGATTAGCATCGTGGGTGTATAAAGCTCGGTGATTACACTTTGTATATCGCCATGAACTAGATTGGCTACGCAGTTGTCGCGGGGAAATACTGCCCGTAAATACGCTGTTTCAAGTGGGCTAAAAATGGGAGGAATCACCAGACACGCAGTACGGTCTTCTCTGGGTAAATAAAAAATATTCACAAAAAATACAACCCAATAGTTGAGGAAGTACTTTCAGGTGAGGTACGGGCCCACTTCGTGCTACAATGTTGTATTTTTTGTATTGAATTATTTGCGCCAATCCTTGTGGTGGATATAACAACAACGTTGTTATGATAGCCGCCTTTAGAGCCTCTCCCCTCCACTCCAATTGTTCGCCCCTCTAGTAAGCCTGCATTTAAAAGCAGTCAAAGGTTCAATAACTGTATGCTTTAAATTAAGTTATAACTACCCTCTTGTAGTATAACTACCCTCTTTAAGTAGTATGAGTTCTAAGTTGTTTTTTTTTTTTGCAGATTTGGAGGAGGAACCTACCAAAACGTTTTTGATTGATGGATTGGTTGATTGAGTGTAGGGTTTAACACACCGAGGCAACGCAGGCGATCAGGAGCGCCGTAGTCGAGGGCTCGGGATTATATTTTAACTACCTGGGTATCTTTACCTGCGCTGAAATCTCGAACACACCAGCGTTTTTGCTTTTCGCCTCCATCAGAAAAGCGGCCGCCGCGGCCGGGAATCAAACGCAGGACCTCGTGCACGAAAACTTTGTCTTATAAAATCGGCTATAAATTTGTCTTCAAATCGTATCTCACGCTAAACGTGCACTGTCGCAAACGTGCTGCATCCTTATCGCTTTTGAGTTGTATTATCCTGCAGGAGTTCCGTTTAGGACTGTTTTGTGTCCTTTTTGGCGCCTCAGTCAATGTGCAGGCCCTGCACATTCAGGGCCAGCTAAACCTCTTTTGGTGCTTCTTCGGCGCATATAACTGGACAGAGCGTAGTAAAAACGTTTGAATGCAACCCAGGATTTTGTGTCAGTCATCCGACATCATTTCATCTTTATAATTATTTTTTGCTTCTGTCGTCTGGCGTAGCAAGCCAGCGCGACGGCGCGGCTACATCACCGTTTTTCATGTAATTTATTCTCTCTCTCTCTCTCTCTCTCTCTCTCTCTCTCTCTCTCTCTCTCTCTCTCTCTCTCTCTCTCTCTCTCTCTCTCTCTCTCTCTCTCTCTCTCTCTCTCTCTCTATCTCTCTCTCTCTCTCTCTCTCTCTCTCTCTCAATTTGTCAGTTCTATATTCCATTTTAATGCAGAGTGGATGTTTTTAATCTGAGGCTCTATTCGCTTTTATTTGGTAATCCATGCTTAGTTTCGCAACCAGCCGAAGTGTAACTCTTACTAGAGAATAATAAGAGAGGTCTTTGATGATGATGGTGATGATGATTACAAACGTGAAAAAGTCCGAAACCATTGCGTGAGATCGTCGCTGTCGCTGTAGTGGAGAAGCACTGCAAACTGGCTGGTTGAACTGCATTCAGGCTTCACCAGCCGTCAATTGTATTACACACGAAGAAGATAAGGCTTTTGGAGGTGAAATCGGAGGGACCCCGCAGGGTGGTAAAATGGAAGTGAATGTTAGCAGCATGTGGTTCGCGCATGTATGTGCACAGGAAGAATCAGAATAAAAGATCTTGTTTGAGAGCGCAAGCTTTACTACGAAATGTTTCGCAAGGTCATTCATTGCGTCCTAATGGCGTCGCCACCGGAGCTCAAGCGCGACAGTTGTGACGTCACGGCACGTCATCCGCTGCGGTCAGGCGTCGCATGTGCGCCCACTCGAAGGCTGCGTGCTGTGGTGAAGATTTAAGGGCAGCTTCGCCGGCGCTTGGTCGCTGTCTCGCCGTTGCTGGTGCGCTTACTGGGCTGTCTGTGAGTGCACTCCAGGTTTTGTTCGGTGAGAACTAGGCTTATAAGCCTTGCACCTGAGCCAGTTTTTTTTCTGAAATAAGTGCTCAATAGAAAGCACTCTCATTGACTATTTTTTGTGTACAGCCGTTTCGCCCTGTAAACCACAAATAAACAGGAAGCCGAGAGTGACCCCGACGGTCTCTTACAAGCATTTGTTCGCCATCTAAAAACGATGTATCAGGTCGTTGCGAGCCGCATAAGCGCCTACTTTCGGGGAATCCACCGCAGGACAAACATGTGATTAGAAGCCACGCTTCGTTCTGGTCACATTGCAATGTTACGTATTATCTTTACGCTGCACAGTTACGCACATTACATTGAAACTGCTCCACCTTTAGTAACGAAGCCCTCGTCTAGCATTGCTTCCCTATTTTTTTTCGTGCTTTGTTTCCCTTGGTGAGCGCTCGGAGAGCGAATTCTACGAAAACTGTCGCTCCTCGAGCAGCCGACTTTACGCTGGAGTTTTCTTTCGTTGGAGGAACTTTTCCATGCTGTCATCGGATATTATGAAAGCAAGTGAGCCTCATTATAACCGACATTGTTTCGCCACACCCTGCTACGTGGGACACTTGTTTTGTTGTAGACGCTGCGACGTTCTTCATTAAACACGCTCCTGTATAATTCACTTACGCTGCACGTATTCTTCCACGCCCATTAGTCGAGTCGCCCCTAGGGCCACATGGACGATAATCTCGAACGACAAAATCAAAGTGCAGCGCACAACGCAGCTGGAAGCTCCGCAAGCATAGAAGGAATTAGCACGACGCGCCGCATCCAGGACCACCATCACCAGGTTCATCCTCGACTGAAATATGCAGTTGCAGCAGCCGGGGCAGGGCTGTCAGCCTCACTGTCGTCCACTGGGGTAGTATTAGCAGCGACGGCAGTTGCCCGGACCATTTCGACTCGGGGGATACTAGGAATTAGAAGGAATTTCATCGAGAGAAAAAAAGGTGCCAAGCATCGCAGCTTAGTGCGAGTCCTGTCCTACAAGCAGGCACGTGCCGCAGTTTAGAGAACTCAGCGGGTTGGCTGCAAAACAGGTATTGCCCAGACGCTCTTAAGGAGTCGTTTCGTGTCTTCTTTTCTTGGCGACTTAAGTTGTAGTTTGGAAGGTATAAGGGACAAGAAAACGAGCGGATGTATGAGCTGTAGGCGTGATGTCTGGGAAGATTACGTTCGTTGAAGGACGAGCCTGATCTTTTTGCTGACAGCTGTGCCGTGATGAAGAACTGCCGGCGCAGACTGTGCACGTCTCCCGTGTGGGTTTGTGCCGCCACGTGGATCGGGTAATTTGTGGACGAGAAAGTTGCTCTGCCATCTCGAGTGTTTATTTTGGCGTGTCGTGCAGACGGGTGCGGAGAGAGTTTTTGCCAGAAGGAGTTGCATGCTCAGTGGAATGCTTCCCTGTACATGGACAGGTGAAATGAAAAGGATGAGGATGATATAACCTGGCAGGGATGAACTCGACATGTTCGGAGAGTAGGCGTCAGCTTACGCGGATGGATTACCGTGACTGCTAGCTTGTTATTACTCGCGGTGTCCCAAAAGAAAAGCTGACTTTGTTAGTTCTCAGCAGCCTCGTAATCGCTGTGTGGAAATAAAAGACCAGTTTATTATCCCGGCACCTAAACGAAGGCAGTTGCGCATGTTTGTGTGGCGTTTTTTAGGCTCAAAAACATTTACAGTGTGTAAACCGAATAGCGTTAACGGAGTTCTCTCCGATGATACAATCCAGGAATTTTAGGGATAAATCGCCTTTCGAGTACATTTATTTCGCATGGGCAATAAATAGTTGGTCCCATATGGTAAACATCAGGATAGTGTGTAAGAAAATGCATTTTCGAGTGCTTGAAGTGCTAACACTCTGCGACAAAAGACCACAAAGAATAAAGATTTTGCTTAAAAGTAAACTCCAACACTTTTCCGTTTTTTTTTTCTAACAAAGTTCTTTGAGAATGTAGTTAGCAAGCAAATCCAGTACTTGCAATAACGGGTTAAAAATACCTCAGCCAAAAATTAAATACCTCAGCTGCCCAGTTCATAACCATTATGAACTCGAGTGGAGTAGACAAGTTTGGACGTGACTTTTCAATGATCCATATCCTATTCCTCCCTCTCTTTTTATTCCCGCTTTCCCACCTTTTAAACACCAGACTGTCTTGCCTATTTTATTAAAGCCCATCAATCAATCAATCTCAAGGGAACGTGCTGTGGATTGCTGACCCTGTCTACTGACTCACACAAAACAAAAAAAATGTTTATGTACGTGTTGGCCAGACACATTATCATTTTCTTCGACGATATTAGCTGCTTCCTGTCGGGGATCCACCGTTTCATACAGCAGAGCACAGCATGCCGTACACAGGAATCAGACTGGCTATTTTTTGCTTTCCGTGACCTACATTTATGTATGTAGGTCACTCTTAACTTTAATGTCCGGTTTCCCCCTCAATGTACCTGAAATGTGCGCTCGTCTTGCACAATGCGGGGGAGGCGCATCGCTGGGGCCTCCACAGATATGAGCGACATAAACCGCCAGACTGCAATCTCTGTCGCCATGATAAAGCATAATGATGCATCAGGGGGTCGTCACTTGTTACGCCCTTTCTTGATTTTGTACTGGTGATTTGCCTTGGTCTTCTTGTTATTTCATATTATATTACCTGTAAGACTGTAGAAGATCGGGATTAATGCGCCATAAGAAAAGTAACTTCCTTCAACATGCCAGAGAAGTGTTATTGAAAACGCCCTTTACTGGAACATGCTTACGTACTATGAGACCTGCGATCCTTCCTTGATAAAAATAAATTAAAGAGTCAAATAGTTATCCCGAGACGTGTTACAATAATGAGACAAGAACAAGAATCCTGTTAGAAATGTTATTTATGACTAGTATTTATGAATCCCGATTTTAAAAAATTGGCGCGCAGCAAACAACGTGTATTTATCCCCCACGCTAAGTACCCCCCCCCCACCCCCTCCCACGCGCAGTCCACATACCTGAAGCTCAATTGGCTGCATGTAAATCAATTATTCGTTATTACTCATTTTTGCCTACGTGTATGTGTCAACGAAAGCACGGAAACAGTTGGAGTCTTCGGCGTTTCCGTACCATTCCAGCAACGCATGTATGCCTAAGTTTAGATCACCGCACTATTGAAATCAACATTGTCTTAAGCTCATTATACGTGTTATTTTCATTCTCCAGTAAATGTAACTGACTGACGTCCAGAATACTTTCGCATATTTATTTGCTTGTGCATATTTCCAGCATTGTCCACATATTGCGGCCTTTTGCAGCTGATACTTTTTGCCCAATACTCTAACTGTTTTTTTGTAGATTCTGTGTTATAAATCCGGTGGTGCATATATTTTATTTTGTTGTTTTGTCATATAATATCAGATCGGTTAGCCCCACTGCAACGGCGCATGGCACTTGGTGGACCAGATAAATAATAAACAGATAAGATAAACAGATAAGATTTGCCGGGAATTCGCTCCTACACTCTTTGACGGTATGAAAGGCGTAACGTCCGCTTAGTTTCTAATCTTCGCATGTCGTCTTAGCTTTCTTTTTGCCGCACTAGCATGCAAGAAGAATCACTAAAGAACACTAGGCTGCACCAAGAAATCGATGTTTCTTTGCCGGATGTAATTCTAGCAGAAGTGCCAAGCAGCCCAGGAAATTCGTATCCCGATCAGCGCACTTTTGCAGGTTTTTCTATTAAAACAAAGGTCGGCGGAAACAGAAATGAACCGCTACTGGCAAGCATAAAAAGGAAGAAAGAAATATGATGCAGAAAAAAGAGGTGCAAGAGAAAAAAACAGGGTCTACGTGTCAAATTGTCAGGACATTTTCTGACAAATTTCCCTGCTCCCGAACAACGAAAAAAAAAGAACAGTAATTCTCTTGATCCTCCTTTTTGTTTGTCTCGGATTGTACACTCGCCTGTCTGAGACATTCGAGACGCTGTCCAACGTCCTTCCCCACAGCCAGCAAAAATTTTAGGCTTAGCACCCTCTTTTTTCGTTCCTATTTCCTCGTTACCGCCTTTTCGCGTCTTCGAACAGAGCTTCTTCCCTCCTGGCCCATCGGCATTACCAGTCCGCCCAGCATCGAGGAAAGGAGGCTGAACGGCAGGCAGGCGTGGAGGAGAGGCCAGTGAGTTCTCAAATGCCAGCGGACGCGTGGAAGCCAAGAAACGAAATTAGGTTGTAGAGCGTGTCTCCCAACTCCTCTGCGTGTCTCCGATGTAGGATAGCGCAGGGTAACGCCTTGCTTTTTCGCCAAGTGTCAGGCGCTTTGCGTTAAACTGAGCACGCGATTTCTCCTTTAGTTTTTCCTTAGTTATTGTTAACAACGGAGCCAGGTGAGCAGCAAATGTTATGGAGTGTTTCGGCAAGATAGATAGATGGATATATAGAAACTTTATTGTTCATGGGATGGTGGGGCGAATAAGCCGCCTCGGTCCAGGCAGCCGCTGAGGGCCCTGATGCTCCTGTTGCTGTTGGAGACTCCCCGCAACAGCCAGCCACTCTCCGGTGTAATTGTGCGGTTGGGTAGGGTTGTAAGGGCACTCCCACAGAATGTGGTCCTGGGTAGGGGGAATAAGGCAGTGGGGACAGAGTGGGACAGGGGTGTCTGGCGTGCGTTGGAACAGATGGAGCCGAGTGGGTGTGAGCAGTGTATATGTTTGCGCCTGCCGAATTACTACTTGCTCGTGACGGGTAAGCCCGGAATGGAGCGGAAGGAATGTGCGGCGTTAGCTTATAATGTCTGCTAAGGTGGGGAGCGGAGGGGGAGGACAAGGATTTGTGTTGCCAGCGTCGACAGGGGCCCGGAGGAGAGCTTCGCGGGCAAGCTGATGAGCGCGTTCGTTCCCTGCAACGCCTGCGGCACCAGGGATCCAGTGCACGTGAAAAGGCCCTTTAACGTTGTTGAAGAGGGGCAGTGAGGAAGGGAAGGCAACACCCTGAGCCAGGTGGTAGCATGCTGACTTCGAATCGGTGTAGATATTGGTCGTGCGGACGGGGGGTATGTTGTTAGCAGCGGCAAAAGCGATAGCGAGAAGTGAAACAGAAGCTGAAGTGACACACATTTAGTGCTAAGCGTCGTCCGGTATCAAAGACACAGCACTATAATCACGAAGGAATTTGAAAAAAAAATGAACGAAACACTCCTTACGATGTACCAGCTGTTGTAGCGATTTGTTAGAACGATATGATGTATCGCTTCAGCAGCCTTTTTATTTTGGTGACGGTGTTGTTCCGTAGTCTCAAATACCGAACCACAAAGGGGAAGTTGAATAAGAAGCTGCTTAAGAATCTGTTCCAGCTATCATTATTCTGCAAACGAGATTTATGATAGCTGGAACACCGAAGAAACGGGGAGCAACAAATATACGAGATTTCCCTTTTTTCTTTGTCAGTCGTTGAAAAGGGGAACTTGCTCGTTAGTTGAGGAACAATAACCAACCTGTGTGTCTAGGTTATCTTATGTGTACGTCATAAGGAAGAAAGAGCGATCACTTTTTTGTATATTCGTGTTCTCCCAGCGCATAGAGTTCAACTAGCAACTTAAAGAACATTTCATCCCACGGCATCTTTTGAACGTAGCATTGCACTATATGCCATACAGAGTATTGTGAATGCAGTAAACCTTTTGAATGTGGTTAAGGCATTGGATTTTAAAGTATTTCACATTCTACTAATAACCGTGACATGTTGGTAAGCGGCTACTGCATCCAGAACTGGTCCATTGGAAGGAGACACAGAGTAGTTTCCCAAAAAACAACGACATCCAGCTCCTCTCAAGTGTATCGGGAGCAAACGCAGAACATCGTCTCATTACGTGACTGCATCGTAAGTAAATGCTAAGTCGCTCACAGAATCTCATGTACAAATCTACTAATAATTACCAGGTGAATTTTCTGGAGTGATTGTTCGAGTAATGTGCATGTGCTCGTTGGCCATTGTGGTATCAGATTTAATTTAAAAAATTCATCTCACCATTTCTAGAGCAAAAAGATTTTCGCTATTTTTCAACCTTTGAGTAATTACAAAAAAAAGAGGCACAAGTATCCCCTGCAACACCGTCTGTGCCGATTAAGAAACTGATTGGGTATCCACAGGCTCTTTTTGGTGTTTAGACCAAGCAGAAGATTAAGAACACCCGGGTTTGTGATAACGAGTGGGCAATTGACAGTGGAAACAGTTTGTGAAACAAAACCGGCATGATGCTATTACCCCTTATAATTCCGGTTACAATTAGCCGCTAGGATGGCTCTATCGTAATAGCGAGTTTGATTTAGATTTCATAATTGAGTAGTTAACACCGGAGTTGCGAATGTGGAATTGCCTTCTGCTGATACCACATGGACTTCTCCGGGAGGGAAATGGAAAGTCTTATGTTCGTCTGCTGGGATAAAGCTTTAGTCCTTCCAAGTTCCCTTAAGGTACCTTATTTAGCGCACTTCTGTGGCCTGCACCCAGGTCAATGGTGATTTAGCGAACTCGTTTGGCTTCGTTGTCCAATCACGTTAACATCATGAATTGGGACCGAATTTAAGAGCACAACTTCAGAGTCATTCGACCTTCACGGAGTGGAATGGCCACAAATTTTCTTATTTTTTTTCTCACGGGAAATTCCTTGTGAATGTCGTTTATGTCGTTTGTGCACGGGCTCTTGGGCAGAGACTTTTTATCACATTTCCTAGATTCTGTGTGGTTGCAAATTGCGCCCAAAGAAGAACCGAACCCGATGTTTGTCTTTCCTTCAGCCGGCGCCCTTCATTAGTTCGTATATTTGCGCACCACAAACAGCGCACTAACATTGGGGTACAATTCGGTACACAATATCGCTTGAAAAGCTTGGCGGAAAACTTTGACGAAGCAAGAGGACGACAAGCGCAGACGAACAACGCGGTGGTTGTCTTCTACTCCGACCAAGTACTCCGCGCTGTTTTTGTAGCGGCACCAGAAGAAAATTTCCTGCACCGACAACGTTGCGTTAGTGCCAAGGCTATAGTATTAAAAGTGGGATATTTTATTGCTAATACTGGAATACGCTAGCTGACACCGTTGTTCTTACAGCCAGCAAAGGCTTATGCGAGTGCAAGCCGCCACCACGCCTCATCGCTTTGCCACTTACCGCCAGCTGCTGCACCCTACTTTCCCCAGCTTCCATCCTGATAGCCCGGAACCGCGGCTGCAATCAAATCATGTTCGCTCTAGCTCGCTACTTTCTATCAGCTCGCAACGTTTTACCCTCCAGTGCTTACACCCTCTCCGTTTTGTGTCATCGCAGTGCAAACAAGGCATCCACATTACGTCGTCATAGAAAGGTAACAATATTTGCGAACACGCAACAATCTGACTGGTCTATCCCCTACAAACCTCAAAAGAATTCCTAGGGAGCCAATCCCTGCAGCGGAGGCGGGGACAAAACCACAGGCCTTGTTATACAGGATTGTCGGCGCGCGGTGAGGGCGCAGCCGCCGTTGGAGTCGTGATTGGCCTCCGTTGCTAGGGAGGAAAGGCGCCGCAATTTGGCCACATTTAATGATTTCCGCTCGCTTGGTCATCACAAGATGGCGCGGCCCACTGCTTTCGGTGGCTTCGTCGCGGTCGTTGTATGGCGGGCGTGTTTGGTCTACCTCTGTAACCACAGCCTCAGGTGAAACAAACCGCGCGCAAAGCGCTCCAGGCCATGTCGAATCGCCCTGCTTCCTCTGTTCCCCCGGTCCTGTGAACCGTATAACGCTGCACTTTTCGCGGGACAACCTTCGCGCGCTGACCCCTCAACTAAGTGTCTGCCAAATTCTTTGCCCATTTGAGCTCTCCAGATTTTCTGTGCCGCCCTTACAGCGTATATATGCACCGAACGGAAAGTCCAGTAATACCAGATGCAGACGCACACAAGGGAAATGGGATTCGGCGCTCCTTTCCGGCACTTGTTTTGGCACAGTGTGACGGTTAACGCGCTCGTTCAACGTGGTTGTCCTCGTTATGTCCGAAGTTTTGTTTTCACTAAGCGTTTTCAGTGCTCCCTACTGATGTTTCTGGACTTGAAAGTAGACAATGTGGCTTCGGGTAGGACGCGTGGGAAGGATTGCAGCTCTTTTTACTGCAGACTTCATTTAAATTCAGCGACATAAATGCGACGCGGACCAGTAATTTTCAGTAATTCGTTTATTTGAATACACGACAGAGTAAGTAATCTAGAAAGTTTGGATAATCCGAAAACGAAAGGATATGGAATGAGTTTCTTCTTATCATGTGCATGCGTAGGTCACCGGGAAGTTATCTGTAGCTGCACTACCCAGACAATAGGGCGGTAATCGTACTACGTATTTCTGTATCTTCGAGTGATGAAAGTTCACAAGAATTCTCACTTCCCTGGAGAAGTTCACACATGCATTTTAGAGAATGGTGGAATTATTCATCCTTATTATCTCCGGAAAATTTGGTTGGTTGGATGACTCGCACTAGTTACCTTTTGTACACATTTGCAAAGCTTCAAAAAACACAATCTTTCTGCGCCTGGTCCAACGTAGCCTAGAACCGTTACTGGCGCAAGTGGACTTCCCTCACCAGACCTTAACTGGCCCAACCTAAACGAGCTTGCAGGAGGAGACAACGTTTCAACGAAAGCTTCGTAAAATGGTTGACACGTAAGGAACCGTATGCCCTTGTTTCATTTGTCAGATAAAAACTTCGGCTTTAAAGGAGCCATGAAGAGAAAACACAAGTTTGGTTCATTCGAAAGATTGCCTCGTTAGAACCATAGCGACACCACTTATAACGCAAACTTCGCTCAAATAAGCTACATAATTAGGAAAAAAGGAAATGACCATGCGACCCACCAGCTCATTTTCCGCAACAGAACCTATGCCGTCACATGGGCTAAGCTCTGCGATTGGCGGAGGCCGGCAAAAGCAAACGCATGTTAGGCAGGGCTTACAGCTTGCATAGCGAGCTAAATGCCCGTGAAACATACTGCACATTCTTTTTATGACAAAGAACGGTGGAGTAAACGGTTGAAGGTCCGAACGAACTCGCAAGCGTGTGCGCCAATGCGTACGAAACTAGCGCCGCGGCCGAGCTCGACATCTCGCCGTCGCGCAGACGAATTTTCGGGTTCGAGGCTCTTCGGGGCCGACGAACCGTTCCAGCACGCACAGCCGCGACCTTGCTTCGTATCGTAATCCCTTCACAGGAGGTTGGCCGTCATATCGCCAACCAGCAAAGGTAAAAATAGAAACGAGGGGAGTAAGGAACAGCAAGAAGCGACGAGATAGTGCCAGTCGTCGCGTAAGTTTCGAATGGTGTTGGCTTGCTGCTGTCGTTACGAGCTCGTTTCCAGTTTACAACCACTGAAAACTTCAGTTTGTTCAGTTACGGCAGGGACCCTTACGTTAGCTCACTCCTGGGACATGCTGGCGCTCGTCGCCGACTTCGTCAAATCGCTCTGACCTTGGGGAAAAAAATGCCGTAAACACCGCGCATTGACGTTCGTATCTTTCTGGTCGAAGCAGAGAGCTCGCGCGAACGGCTTTCCATACACGACACCGGCCAACTGGCATAAGTGATACTGCTACTGAAGTTGAACTATTATTAACCGTAATCAAAATACGGCACATACGTACCAGTCTATATTCGTCCGTCGCGACGGGGCTGACGAGGCAGCGGTGCCGACGGCTGGGCGTTCGTCTGTTGTGGCTATCGCGGAATGGTCGCTTTCCCGTCCACCGCGTATCCCACAACTCTTGCCGTTCGTGCACTTAGAAGCATTGAGCGTTTTTGTGGTGTGAGGTTGTTAAATGCAAGCCCGAGCTCTTCGGCGAGAGTTTTGTTCTCCGGATCAGGCGATTCCATGACTAGGGCTGCGGATGCACTAGGTTTTACTAGTATTTTTAAAATGGCCGCCGTCTCGATCGACTCCCGCGTGTGGGTGCTATATGGAGTCGACATACTAAGTATCTGTTTCATGGACCGGCTCTATGACGCCATTGTACACGTCACGGAATGTTCAATTTTAGCGGGAGATTTAAAATTTTGGCTTAAATTGCCTTATTTCTCAGTGAATAAAGCATCATTTGCTTCCGGGAAAGCGCTTGGGGTACTATGAAACACCTAATCTTTCGAATAAAACAAACTTTTGTTTTCTCTTCATGGCTCCTTTAAAATACTAATGCTGTGCACAAGTTACATCGAATTCAGAAATGATAAAAAAAATAACAAAACAAAGCTTAAAAGTGCAGATTGGCACCGATAAAAACCCAGTGATAGCCATATACGAAATACATAGCGAAATATAAAGAAAAGATGAATGGAACAAGTAAAGTAGAGAAACATCTACCCTGACCGAGGGGCATATTTGCCACTCTTGCGTCGCGAAAGCTGGAAACTAGATGTAATTGAGCTTCTATTTCCTACCCCTGGCCGGATACGTTTTACGTGCGCTTCCATCGCAGTGAGCAAGATACCACTCACTGTCGATAAGATGCGAGCCATCGCGTGCCATCAAATTAGAAATTTAGAAATCCTCTGAGCTATGTATTACGAACTGCTTTACACGGATGGAAGATCAATCTTCCTGTTATGTGAGTGAGAAGCGAGAGGTTGGAGGGAAAATGTAAGAAGTAATAAAGGTTACCTTCCCTTTCCCAGAGTTTAAAGTGACTGGAGGCTAAATTGTTTATCGCGTGTTCTGTGTTGAAGACAGCTCTGAAGTGCACTTTGGGGCACAAAATTTGTTCTTGCAAAAAGAGAAACTGTGCGTTCATACATCTTGTGCTCTATTTCTCTTCTTCTACAGACGAGAACTGCACTCGAGCTGAGAACATTTTTCAAGTGCATCTGGTAATGGCATGGCGATATCAAAAGTGAAACTCTTGCAAGGGAGTGCAGCAGCGTTCCTGCAATATTAATCTTACGAGCGCACGCGTACGAATCGAACGGAATATAGCAGTGGTTACTTAATTCCTTTCCGATCCCATTTGGCAGTATGTAAACTGCACCAGTTCTGCGTTATGTGCTGTATTTTAAATTCTCGTTACGTCATTTTGAATTACTTAGACAGCAAACGTATTTTTTGCAAGCCCTACACGAACAACTTAACGCTGTTTGGGGGTGTTGCAGTGTTCCTCGTGCCACAATAATTCGGTAATTTAGTGCGTTTCATAAAGTGTATTTTATAAGGTATTATGAAATTTCAATACCTGCAGCACCCTTCTGGAAATTTGTTTGGGTTTTTACGCTCCCACGATACTGATCGTATAGGAGACCTGTAGTATTGATGGCTACAGATTAATTTTTAGCAGCTAGAAATGTTTAATTTCCGACTAAACCTCCGCACCAGGGCGCTTTTGTTTTTCGCATGCATCATAAAAAGGGTCTCCGCAGCTGCTGGCATCGAACCCTCATGTATACCCCCATGTATGCCCAAGCCAATAGCACAGCCCTTGCTGTTTCTTCCCGAAGCTCAGCACCTTCCCGTATCTGGCGTGGGAATACCAAGGAATGGTTCAACACAATTTTTATCCCACGTTAAAGCGGTAGTTAAAATTCTTTCCCTTGAGCATAGGCGCACATTGCCTGAATTAAACTGCGAGCTTCTCTGAATTAAAAAAAAAAAGTAAAGCCTCCCCGTTAGCAACGTACGATCAAGACGCGTAACCGAAACTCATAAACAATTTGTACAGCACCATAAGTTCTCAACAGTCTCGAAAGCTATGTGAACTTAGGATAGCAGCAAGTTGGGCGAGTTGTGGCTGCTCATAACTAACCTGCAGCGCGACAGACGAGACATACAGAATAACAACCACAGGACGAGTGAACAATTCCACAGGTCGCGAAATTGCATATACAAAAACAAAAAAGGAGGAAGAGATGATTTATTTGTCATTATTCATGAACTGAACCCCTTTATCAGTAAGCGCCACTGAAGGGTGGTGTACGCACTTTCGGGCGGAGTTATCGCGGAGATCGTAGTTGTGGTGGAGGTACTCGTGACGAACCACCTACAGACAAATTGTTTTGTTGAAGCTACCAAGAAGTATACAGCCACCGTTCGCATTCAAAAACAGCCCGCAATAAATCTTAAGAATAGAAAGGTGTGTTTCTGGGGGCTTCTCAGACTCTGCGTATGTTATCTTTACTAACACGTGGTAGTGATAATTCAGTGATAATTCCAGTCTGTATATCGTTATGACTTCTGAGGGACAATTATTACGCAGCAGTCTTCGTGGGGAAATATTTTACAGTGACATAAAAACAACAATCTATGAATATTTTTTGTGGGTTCACAACTAAATGCTGCTCACTTGGAGACGCTGCAATACACAAGAAACTCCTTTAAGTGGGATTGGGAGGCCATTAGGCCTACGACACTTGAAGATGTATCATACTCTAATAAATCCTAAACAAGATTTCACGACTCCCATGTTACAAAATTTAAAAGTTGTTGCGCTGAAGCCCAGAGCTGAAAGCAATGCCCGACGTCACTTTCACATATTTTGAAGCACCTGTCGAAACATTTAAGATTCGCTGTTTCTCGACGTAGCAGCAACGATTCACCCAGCCAGTGGGCTATTCCGTGTGCCTAGTGCGCATGCGTGGTGTCGGAATCAAATTTCTTCTATCTTTGCTTTCCCCTCGATCTCCTTCACATCGGTGCCCTCAACGTGTATGTTAGCTGAATGACGACCCTTGCCCCCACGTCTCTCTCGTGTGACCCAACCTATTTTGATTTCTATTCAGTTTTTCAGACATCCGATCTCATTATGGAAGCGTCGTCCCTCCCCGCTCCCGCCTTTTATGATAACCGGGGCTCGGCTGTCGGTTTTAAACCTGCCAGCGGGAGCCAGGAAGGATACATGCCGCTCTGATTGTGCGCGACGTTGGCTTCCTTGCCCCGTCCGTGGCCTTTTATTTTTGCTGCCACGACAGAAAGCGTTGTCTTCGACGCCGGTGCAACCGGTAATAATGCCATCTAGCTTTGCGTTTGGAGGGTGAGCGGACGGGGTTGGAAGAAGAAATCGCGAGCGCACAATAAAGATAATGGATGCCACGGCACGGACGAATTGGCAGGGCGCCCGGGGGAGAGCATCCAGCTGGGTATACCCCCGTGAGTTGGCGGGGGCTGCCCGAGGATGCCCAAGAAGAAGAATGGGTCGAAGAGGGGACGCGCCTGTCCACTTCAACTACGCGTGAGTACAGCACGTTCACGTCGTCCCAGGCAGCTCTTTGGTTCCCAGCAACAATTCCTCCTCACTTTTGTGGTTCTTCTTGTTTCTATGCTACGCACTCCGGGTCCCCATTTTCTTGTTTACAGGGTGAAGAGCATTTACGAGATGAATTCGCCACTCGTCATGGCTGCAATTTTTGGCCGTCGTGTTTCTGTACTATTTCGCGTTTTCTTCGAAGCCTCCCATCCGGAACAGATGAAAAAAGGTAAAGACCCACAAAACGAACTGCTAAGCGCCTCCTAGATCGCGACTTTGTCTTGTTTTGAATCGGTTTTTTTCTGCTTCTGTGCCTGCATTAGAGAAAATACGGCGTTGTCATTGGCATCCTTCACTAACACGAAATTTGTTTCCTACGATGGAAGGCCCACGAACCAGGCGCCTTCACCTGCGGTAGTAAAAGCTTTCTTCAGGCTTAGAATCTTCTATGCAGCATCACCGATTGCTCTTCTGCCGACACTAGGGGCATAAGGAGTCGTTAAAACGCAAAACTTTGGCAGAATTCTGCTGGTTGATCGCGTTCTTCCGGCACATCATCTTGAACACTGCTTTGTTCTCCAACTGTCCCGAAATGTTAACAGGGAAACTGAAATAAATGTGTCGACCTTCTTTTTTTATTTACAATGAATAGGCAGGATAAAATACATCTACTTTCCATAATTTTTAGGGGCGAAGCTCCTAAAGCCATGGGTCTGTCCATCCCTTGTGTCTCGTGGTACGTGACCGCCGCATGCTTTCGGAGATGTCGCAAAGTGGGCCGCGTTGCACGCGCAAGAACCGGCTGCAACCGGCAGCGCAAACTCGGCACCGGGAGCGCGAGCTTGTCTGTGTTCGCCAACGGAGGCGCGAGCGCACGTGCACTGCGAGGGGGAGATCACGCAAGAGATCACGCCACGAACGCAGGCAGTCGTTCTCGGAGATCGAACGAGACGCAAGGAACTTTGCTCGTTTCCTCTCGTCTTGTTCGGGCACAAGTTCACCCTAAATAAAAGTTCTTTCTTCAAATACCCACTCAGATGTTTCCATATGAACCCTACCACGATCCGAGGAACGTGTATAGACTTAGTGTTTGCAAACTTCCCATTGCAGCCAGTACAAGAACCTCTCTCGCTTCATTTCACAGATCATAAAGCCGTGGTAATGAAGGGACCTCGCAATCCAATCATGACAACGACGAAATGAAAAGAACAAACGAAGAAACGAAACAACAAACGAACAAGAAAAAAATACTTTCACGGGAGAGTTACGGTTACCGCTGATCTCCCCCTCTCGAGCTTCGCCCCACTTATCATCATTCATTCCGTGGATATGGCGTGATCTCTTTGAATTGATTAAAAGAGTGGGTAATTTATGAAGCCTGATAGAAGAAACATTTTGTGCGACGTCTGTGGCGGCTGCAACAACTACAGCGCCACAGTGGCGTAAATTTACACGAACCGGTGGCAACGTGCGAAGATAGTTCGAACTTACAGAAAAGGAAATGGGATTGATGTACCAAGGGGGACATACTGTTTTCGTTGCAAATTATCGAGAGAATAGATCACACTTTTTTGCACTTTAGGTAGGGGGTATAACTATGGGATTTTGCACTACACCCTCATACGCTATCTAACCGTAGATAAGAAGGATAGGGTGCACAAAGACTAAGTCATGGCACTGGGCCACCACAGTACATGGCGCTCTCGCGCAGCAAGGCTGTAAAACATTGTTAATGCTCGTTCCCCCAAGAGGCATTCTAGGACATTAAGAAAATTCTAAGGGAAAGGAAAAAAAATTAAGCTCACGGCATTAACAAAATTTTTAGCTGACTACGCTAGCATTTCGCTGGGAAGCATCACCTATTTCTTGCGTGATTTTGTTTCACTGTTAATTTGTCATGTGTGTGTATTCTGAAATCTAGGCAATAAAGAAAAAAAAATGAATATAGCTCAATGGTAGCATACTGCGATGCTGTTCTGGAAATCCTACTTGAAATACTATCGGATCATACGTCTGTTCTCATTTATTTACTCGTACAACGGCGGGCATTTTCTTGGACCACGATAACTACAACAACACTACAACAGCGGTTTTTCGCAGAAAGGGCACTTAATCCTGCCGCCTTAATAAACCTTTTCACGCAGTTTGTTTAAAACTTCAGGGATAGGTATTCCGTCCCTGGATGTCCTATAAAGGCACCAGCAGGCTTAGGTGATATAATAGTTCCCATTGGCAGTCCTTTGACATCACCTAATTGACGCAGTAAAACTCAAAATTTTAAAGTTTAGAGAAAAAACTGGGGAAGCCTCGAAATATTAGCCGATTCCGTGGCGCCTCCCCGTACACTTAGTACGCATTAGCCGATTCTTTCTGTATGCGGAATGTCAGTGTGCGGACACACAGCATCGTGGGTAACGAGTAAGGACTTCTTGGGAATTTCGATCTCCAGAATGTGTCAGAGAAAGCAATTAGTATCCAAAATCAATGATAGAAAGCTGGCTAGAATATCGGTAATAAGGTTGTGGACATAACATGAGCCGTTCTCAGTAATAGTGACAATGCCACAAACGCTTGGACGGCAAAGGTTGTGTTCTTTTGGAGCTTAGGGAGGAGTAGAACGCAGCGGTTACTGCGCCCACAAGAATTTTTGACCGAGCTCTGGCATCATCAATTGTTCTATTTTGAATAGGTTTACGCACGCACGCAAACACACGTTCGCGCACGCACGCACGCACACACGCAAGCACGCACGCACACGCACGCACGCACGCGCACGTACGCACGCACGCGCACGCACGCACGCACGCACTCACATTCACGCACGCACGCACGCACACGCGCACGCGTAAGCACGAGCGCACACACACGCGGACACGCACACACACGCACAGACGCCACACGAACGCACGCACTCACCTACGCACATACATACACACGGACGCACGGACGCACGCATGCACACACACACACACACACTCGAACGCACGCACGGGCATACGCGCGCACGCAGAGGCACAACACACACGAACGCAGGGGCGCGCACACATACGCGCACGCCACTGAAAGCTGCTTATTCAGCGCTGCGTGCTCGGCACGGAATGTGGAGAATGCGGAAAACGAGACGTATTGAATTTAGCCGCCATTAGATTATGAAGGGAAGGGGTTGTATGCATGAAATGGCTTTTCTGCAACCCATCTTAAAGTGCGTGTGTACCGCCAACAACGAGTACATTAAAGGAGTTAGGCCCGGTTTCTCGCGCGGCGGGTTACTCACCAACAGATTGCCATCTCGTGTTCCACCGGCATTGCTTGCTGGAAATTCGCTAGTTCATTTGCTCCTTTGTTTTACTTGCTTGCCCGATTCCTGGCTTGGTGAGCGCGAAGCGGCTAACATGATCGGTCTTTATATCGATTTCTGTAAACACAATGCACTCCGTAGAGGGTGGTTCGCCATTCTGCTAAGCACTTTTTTAGATTGTTCCCTCCGCCGTTGTGTGGGCGCCGTTGTGCGGCGTCCACACCCCCACTGCGCATGCCTGGCCAGGCTCCACTGATGATGACTGCTTCAGGATGCCCCTAAGGATTGGCCAACCAAAGAATCCATCACAAGATAGCTTCGCGTTCAACCACCGCCGTCATCTTCCCGTAGGGGAACCTCCTTCCACAACGCCGCGATAAGTGCCATGGGTAACGCCGCCGGTAACGCCACCTGCAAAGCCAGCGTCGACGCCAGTGTCAGCGCCGCGGACAGCGGCGCGGAGAAGAGGGCTCGAGCCGCTGCCACGAAACGGTAGCTGCGACAAGCCGATCCCGAACTTTGCGCTCGCGAAGCCGAGAGGAAACGTCAACGCCGCCAAGAAGCTCCTTCTGATGCAACGAGGGCTCGCACAGCTGAAGTCGCACGTCAACGCCGGCCACCAGATCCTCTACTTCGGTCTCGGGAAGCTGAAGCGGCACGTCAACGTCGCAAAGACGATCCTGAGCACCGGGCTCGGGAAGCTGAAGGCCTAAATAAAGATAAACTCATACCACGTACAAACGTCTCTCTCTCTTTAATGCCTTAACACTCTAACACCCCCCCCCCCTGCAACAAAATTTCACCATCTTCCCGTAGGGGAACCCTGAATAGTCTGCGAAGCCGCCATGGGGTCAACGCAAGTTTCCATTTCGCAATTCCGGTAAGTGGGAAGTTTGGTAGTTCCCATGGAAACCAAACGGCAAATATAACGGAAGCTACGAACCTCAACTTAACGGAAACGACGAACTGAAAACTAATGGGAACTTTAGTCGACCCCATGGCTGCTTCGTATACTACTCAGGGTTCACCTACGGGAAGATGGTGAAATTTGTTTTCAAACTTATCCTTGCACGAACCACCTCTGCGCCCTCGGTAGAGTATTTATTGTCCCAATTTATGCATGAAGGCTGACTCCCTGAATATGTTCTTGTGTTTCTGCGCAGCCCTTTTTAAATGCAGAGCATTTCAGTAACTCACGATGTCACCCGCGTTGACGTCCGTAGTCGTAGTCCGCACCGTCGTTGTCCGCACCCCTCCCCCTACACTATATAAAAAAAATACTATCCTGCGCCTGGTTTCGATCCCTCGACCCTGCGGGCGGAACGCAATGTACATGGTGCTCTACCCACTGCGCCACAAAGCCGACACAGAATGGGAGGCTACGAACGCGCCTTATATCCTTGACTCATTCAAACTACGTCAAGAAGCTGCTGATACAACGCGTTCACTACCACCAACTCCCCAAACACTAAACGTTAACGCAATACACCCACCCCCTATGCGACGCATTTACTCGAGCGCCCCTCGCGGGGAGATGGGCCCAATTTTTATAGACTTCTCTTCGACTTGCAGTCCTTGGTGAAAATCGACGAACATACGGATACTCGTAACAAAGCGCACCAAAACCACGAAAACAGGGAAACAGAAAACTTCAGTATTCTGTGCGCACCGATACCAAAAGACACGTGAAACTTTTCTGACTTTGAAAATTGCAAGAAACGAGTGGCAAGTGTATCGGATAGCGCTCCGTGTCAGTATCAAATCGGGAAGTTGATTACCAGGACGTCATGTAAATGAAGGCTTGGCACTTTTAGGGTTCTTTTCATTGCCGTACCGTACAATTTCTGTTTTTACGCCCTTTTTCTTTCGTTTTACTACATGTGCACATATTTCTGTGGACCTTAATAAAAACTTCATCTGTTTGTTGCCGGACTTCTTTGTGTTTTTTCGCGCTTCGTTTTATCATCTGAGTTAACCAACTCGCCCAACTTTTCTTGTTGCACCATCGGTATTCTAGTTTTCTACTTTTTCGCGTCAGAGCCATGTCTATGCAGCAAGTGAATGCAGCTAATAAGAAACTCCCACCTTCCCTAATATGTCCATTTTGCTTTTCAGTATTTAGTGCTTGTTCTGAAAAAGAAAGGCGGGCAATTTCTTTTAGACGACAGGAAAACAAACAAGAAACTAGACAACTGAAACAAAACTTTTTAACTACGTGTAACTTCTTTTAACTTGTCTCGACACATCTTCTGCAAAGGCGCATACGGATCGAACGTTTTAGAGATTCTGCACGACTGCTGTTTCGAAGCACCACAGCACTGGCTGCTTTTTAAGGTTTAAACTGCGTGCAACATGTCTATACTAGAAGAGGACTGGGTTGGAATGTACTGGACTGAAATGCAGACTGGAAAGCCTTCGCCCCAGAGACCGGATTAGGGGCAAGGTTTTAGTTGTTTTAAGCATGTATTTTTTCGTGTATTCTTGTAAAGGAGTCTTTAAGATTAATTATAGTTGCCTTTCTTTTTTCATCTGCTTCAACAATCTTTTAAAAATATAAATACGACAAATTTTAGAAAGTCATAGCTACTACATATTACTCGAAGTCTTTAAAATGCGTCTTTTTGCGCTTATCCCAAGCGACTATGCTTTGCCATTCACTTGAAGTGCAACCAGCGCAGACGTAGTGAATAGAATTGAATTGTAGCATGCCTGTGGTGTCTATTAGATAAAAAGCCACAAAGAATGCGTATTAATAATATTTCATACTTTATTATTTGTCATTAGCAGTTTTTTTATCAACGCGACGGTTGGCGCGTCGGCTTCAGTGGTCTGGCTACCATCGAAGCAGGAATTTAGACTACTGGCTCATTGAACGCAGTCTGCCTGCTGACACTTAAAGTTGTTTTGCCTATTGTGATCGGTATCTTTCCTTATTTTTTCTCATAATACGCTCAGGAACAATAAAAATATTTTCATCGGTTGGTCTGCTGATTTGGAGACGGCTAAAAATTCCAGTCCATGTGCGTTCTTCTACCACGGACGGCACAGAAGAACGAAGGAACGGGGTCTCTCAACATTTCTTTTCCTTAGTGCCAGACCTCCTGCTATTCGTCGAGCCTAGGCCGTTCATCGCCCACTTTCAGCAAGGTAGGCAGGGGCTGAAAAATGTTCGCATCCAGTGATTTGAATCTGATAGAAACGCGGGAAATAAAACCGTCTACAACTGTAAATACTATAGGAGCTGCCTGACTTCAGGACCGGAGGGAACCTGCCTGCATGCCCGAACACCAAAATGCCTTTTAAGTAATGCGAAAAGGTCTCTTAGATGTCTTAGCGCTGCCTGAATTTCTTTTTCGATGGACTCCTTTACTATTCTGCCGGCTACTTGGTCAAAGTGCACGAGGCCGACTCCCAAAGAGATTCTGTAGGCTGAACGAAAAACGTCTTAAACTACATGTTCCACGCTCCATATTGAGACTTATGCCGGGTTCGAGCAGGAGGAGGACATAAAATGCTGGGGAGACATTTGAGCCATCCGACTCAAAATTTTAAGCCTGTAAACACCACTTCTGCGCTTGCATTCTCGTTTTGACACAAGTGGGCAATTTTATCGTAATCGTAAGCGAAGAACGTAACTACAACAAGCGTTTCCTAAAGCTGGCTCTGAAAAGTTATCGTGTTTTTCTCGGCGACCCCTTTTTTTGGTTTGTCTTTCGCATTGTACTTTGATGGTCCAGAATGTCTCGCTGATGTGCATTGAGCAGAACAGACGACAGAGATTATTGTATTTATGTTTACTGCACACTCTTTATTAGAAAAATGTGAGAACGGATGCAATTTTATATCCGACAGCTTCGATCTAAACAACCTATGCTAAAAGTCTTACATGACAAAATATAAATTGTGAACAAGTTTTTAAAAGGCTTGATTTTAAAGAAGTGCTTGGCTCAAGGACGTATGTTCAACTCCCGGCCACCGCGCGCGCTGTACCGATGTAGGCGAAAAGCGAAAACACCCATGTGTTCCAGATATCGGCGCACGTGAAAGGGGCGCCTAATCGGTCGCGATTTCAAGCCGCAATTGCTAGTTTAGCGTTCCTTTCTTTACTTGCTTACATGTGAAATCGTGCCACCATTCAACGAAGCTTTGACGTAGATTTTTAGCCTTTGACGTAGCCTCTATGACGCAGCTTGTGCTGAAGACTACGGCGCCAATATTGGTGGGTTCATCAAATGCTGCAGCCAGTCAGCGATTCCGGCTCTGGGGGAAGACACTGGTGGTTGGGGAGGCTCGGGCGGCGTCTACGAGAGCGACACTCCGGAACGGCGCATCTTTGTAGAGACGAATGTCGATCGTCGCCATCCGTCACACAGGCTTAGCTGAGTTTGCTAATACAGCGCGTCGCGTGCAAAATATGAATAACGCTGAAAAGCACGAAGCGACTTCTGCAAGCAGAAACGCTAAGCACGCGACCACTGCAACCATCTGCCTTCACGGTAAACATGGACGACACGAATCGGCACACATGGTAGCAATTAAACTCCTCACCACCTGCCAGATCCGGGATATTGCTGAAAATCAGTTTACAATTGCGTGAAAAGAGATAATAGTGCGGTGAAAAATTGGGCTGGGTATCGTAGGCGGCGAGACTTGATAAAGCGCTGACATAACAACTGCGGTGATGCGAAGTCTTCCTTGCGCGACCCGGCCTGGGAGAGACCGCGGCAGCGCCGCATGCAAGAAACGAAAGCGGGGAGCTAGTCGGAGATGGAAATCTTCAATTATTGTCGTAAGCGAACACATAGTCTTTGAAGCCCTGCTATCTGGCCTTCAGATGCTTGGTTCCCCTATGCTTGATCCAGCATGCCATCACCTGCCAAGCCGATGCGAAAAGCAGTTCCACGCAGCCAGTAGTAGGTGGAGCATGCGCGGCGGCTGCTAAAAACAACAAGCAGTACGAACCGTTGAGCACAGCCAATGATAGCGCGCACCTTGGAGCACAAGCGCCCTGCCAGATTTATATCTAGGTTGTTTTGCTCGAGGTTATCAGCTCGCAGCATTCACAGCGCTTTGAGGCGGGAGGAAAGGATGACAGGTGGGGGCCTTCTCTTCTTCCCTTCGCCCCTTCGCTACCCTATTTAGGGACCCTTTAAAAATCCACAGCTGGCCAAAATTAATCTGGAGCCTTCCACTGTGGCGTGCCTCATCGCCTGTGTGGCGTATGCGCGTTAAACTTTATAATCAATGAAATCAAATTTATTTTAAATAACGCAACACCTTTCTGACGTTTTTTGGCAAATCAACTTGAGTTACTTGCCTGATACCGTTAACGTTTTTCATAAAATAGAATAAAACGATCAGTCATGGAAATATTCATATTTGGTGATAACAATCATGACAGGTTGAACGCAACGTCTGAAGTATAAAGCTGGACCGTAAGGAGGATAGCTAGTTGAGCGAGCGGCGATTCACCAACCATTTTCTTGGACTCCCTTCATGATGTGACAGGTAGTAGTTTTTGTGGCCGGCGGCTGCCGATTTTAAAACACGGCGGCTGCCGCCAAGAAACACGGCGTGCGATTTAGTGGTGCCCTAACACCCTTTCGTCGAGGCGACGAAAAGAAGGTTAGAATGCTGGTGGACGAAAAGCAGAGAGGGCAATATTGCCTAGGACAGTTACCACCTGTAACAGAAAAAAAAAGTATTTTGTGCCTAATAAGCTTTTTGTGCCTTCCCGAAGCAGCGCTAGTATTAAACCAAAAGTATAAAACATAGGTATATTTGTCTTTTTTGGTAAGATGACATGTCATCACCCCGCTACAAAGGGGAAACCAATAGTAATCATCATCATCGTCATACTATCTGAATTCTAACATGTAGTTAACGCCCCGGTAACTGTTTTAATATTTGTCAATATTACGTTACTGCTGACGTTTTGTGGCAGAACGTTTAGAAGTTTTGCATATTTTTTTGCTGGTAAAAATAAATGCCTCCTGCTCAGAGTGGAGTTACGTGAGTTACCAAATGTAATCTTTTTTAAATAAAACAATGCATGTTTGTGTCTTTTAAAGAACAGCTGCACTGTTCAGTTGTTGGTTCAATAGTAGAACCGGATACTGGATTTCACGTGTATCGTGCGTCCGTCTATGAGGCGGAGCAGGAATATGCACCAGCTCGGAAACATGTTTCAAAGGTTTTTAGAATGGTCGTAGAGCTAGGTTTATATGTCCGTCCTTATGTGCCGCGCTTCTGCGCCTGTATCCTATAGATGAACAACGAATAAGGCGCTCAACAGGGAGAAAGATATATGGCATATATCTCTATATACGGCCTACATGGCATATATGGCTTATAAATAGTGGAGGCTGTGGAGAGAGATAGAGAGAGAGAGAGAAATTAAGGGAAGCTACTCAAAGCTAAGGCGTTAGTGTCGAATAACTGTAAACGATCTTTCGCTACGTCGGACCTTCTCATTGGCTCAGGTGCGGTGGCCCGCCGGCCTTCCTCGCCAGCGAGGCAAAGTTGTGTTTTAGTTCAGCACTGAAATAGGGGTTCGCCTGTGGCTTCGGAGAAGGCCAGAGCAATACTGGCGAAAGAGGTGTTGCCGTCGACCAAGGCAGCTTCGTTTAGTTTGGCTCCGCCGCTGACGCCTCCGGGCCATCCTCCTCGGATAGCACTGAACACTCTCCGGCACAGAAGGCGGATTTACCGTGGAGGGAGGCCAAGAGTTTTCCCCGCATTTGACCGAGCCGTTGATGCTACTGCCAGCTTCAGCAAACAAGGCCGTCAATGGGAGAGGTGCGAGGGTGCGGGCTCAGGGAGGGAGATTCAGCTAGGTCACGGGTGCGGACAGCGAGGCGAGGGAGCTCGAATGAGGGAACCTCGAGGGAAGCGTTGTTTATTTCGGCTTCGGAGGAACGAAGAGCGGGAAGAGGGGATGATTTGAAGCGTGCCTTGCAGAGGACAGAAAGGGAAGCGTTCAGGTTTGAACGACCACGTTCCCCCGCTTTTTCAATACCGGAGGCGAAAACGGTGTGGCGGCCGAACGAGTTTCGGCGAAACGCTCGTATGATGACGGAATCGGGCATTGCCGGGCGCTGAAGTGGACTTGGGTGAAGGAGAAGGAAGGGTGCGGGAGGGGACGCCGGCGAGTTTAGCGGATCGGTGCGGTCGGTCGCGAATAGTGAAAAGTTTCGGGCTCTAGAATGGGGCTAGTTTGACGAGGGAAGTTTTCCCCCACTCGTGGCCCGTGCATGCGTGCGGCGGTGGTTTTAGGGGAACATAACGAGCTGCCTGGGGCTAATGGGTTCTTTGGATGGGCCTTGAGAGGAGGGTACTGCTGAGGTTCAGGAAGCGAAGCGATCAAAGCGCCCATGCCCTGAACGACACCATGGCTCAGCTGCACTTCTTGAAGTGCGAGGGTAGGCCAGACCTGGCTCGCAATTAGAAATAGCCTAGGCACTGCATGCACCAAAACAACAAAGGGGTAAATGTGTGGTTAACTCTTATCTTGATGTGCTCGTGGTAGCCCACCAACGAATTCCCTAAGGGGCTCTTTCCGCTTGTCATTTCCTATGGTTCGAGAAGTTCTTGCGGGATTGTCATCAACCAGAACAATATAAGACCTCTCACAAGACTGACTATAGTGCCGCATTTTTTTATGAGGAGCGTGCTGCTGTTGTTGTGATACCTCTTCTCCCGTTGTGAAATTTTCTTTTGTTGGTTTCATCTAAGTTCTTCGAAGGCTGTGGCAGCCTCGCCTAGCAGTGCTGCAAAAAACTTGAGCCATCCTGAACGATCTTTTTTTTTTCAAATTGAATGTAAGTAAATTTAATGTTAAGAAGGAGGTAAACCGTATATGCAGTTGAATTTAGTATGGTTGTTAAAAGATAATTTTTGTAAAAGCTTTACTAAAACAGAGAAACAATGGCCAATCGAAATGCAGAAAACTACTTCTTTTGACATAAAGGAGCCATGCAGACATACAAGTTTGTTTTATTCGAAAGATGTTTGTGGTTTGTAGTGCCCCCAGAGCTTATCCGGCAGCAAACGATGCCGTATTCACTGAGAAAGTCATCAATTTAGGTTACACTTTTGATTCTCCCGCCAGATCGTGTGTTTTTGTGATGTCTGCCATGAACTCACGAAGACGTGTATTCAAGCGAACGTACAGTGCGTCATTAGACTTTGCAGCCTTGCTTACCGTCAGAAGGCTTTACCATAAGGCACTACCATACTGAGCCGAGGCCCGTTGTCTACCGTTCCTTTGTTGTTGACCGTATTTGCACGTGGCGTGTTTTGGTTACGCTAGAAAGTAAGCGCTTCGTGATAATATGGGGTATGTTCGACAAACAGGGCCAAGTAAGACAGCGTCGCTCACCCCAATCGGCAGGGTCATGTATGACAAATCCAAAGCGGCGAAATGCTCTGGTGCTGAAACGGGCCTAGTTCGCCCAGTACCAACAACAGTGCGCATCGGTACTTCTATGTTTACGTGTGTTTTCGTAACTTCATTGCTTACTCCACCATTCTCACGGCTGTAAAATGAATATCATTACATTTAAGCGCAAATGGCTCGTTTGGCAAGCTTATAAGCCCTCCCTAATTTGCGTTTGCTTTTGCCGGCCTCAGCCAACGGTACAGCTGAGCATATGACCACGTAGGGTCTGTTGCAGGAAATGAGCTATAATAGCTTGTCACAATAGCTTGTATTTTTTTTAGGTAATCGTAGCTGGCTCAAAGTTTTTCATGCTCATGAAGTGTGGTGTATAAAAATAGAGTTCAGTCAGCCATTAATGTTAACGTATAGCTGATGTCACTAACAAAGTTGAGGGGCGGTTACAGTTGCAACAAGCTGTAAATGACAGGAGGTACCGGTGCAGTTTGTGAAGTTGTGAACTGTCATGTTTCAATTTTTCTATAAGAAAGTATCTACACGAAAAACTATTATTTAGTTTTCTTGTAACCACCTATACTTTGTTGCCTACAGTGGACATCAAGAAATCGGCTTGGCAACGCCTCGTTAGTATTGTAGACCCCACTTTGCAGCTTGTGTGAGGAACTGGGCAGGATCAAGGACAAAGATCGCAGACTTATGAGAAGCCTAAATGTATTGAACAGAACTATTTACTGGAATGAATTTAATTCGGCTTGGTTCCCCTGTAGTTTATCGAAAGCCGTTTTATGGAGGTTATAAAATTAGGCTCTTTATTTATTTACGTCCGCTTTATCTAAATTGATGTTTTTATGCTAGGGCAGTAGTTGACTGTGTTCGTCGAAAATCCAGCATCCAGCACTCACGCATATTGCCCCTAGTTTCTGACACTTTGCTGATGAATAAACCTTAGAATGGCTGAAGAACTGCAAACGAAATGGCTAACAGCTCAAATGATGAAAAAGTTGGCGCTGTTCCAACTAGTGGTGGAAATCTGAAGAAACCACAGAGCTGACGCACCCCCTCACTTCGTCGGAGACCGGGCTGTTGCACGAACTTGCCGCACGAACTTTGCGAACTTGCCGTTCAAAGTTCTCCATCACTGGCGGGTCTGGATCCTTCTGTCCGGAGCATTTCGAATCTCTGCCAAAGTGGACCCCTTCAGCACGCGCTAGAACTAGCGGCTACAAGCTTCGCGAACTCGGAATCTGTAGCACGACCTCCTCTGTGCTCCCCAAATCAGGGGCGAACGCACGTAAACGTGCGAGGAGAAGAGCATGCGAGAGGTGACGCCACGAGCACTGGGAAGGGTGTTCTCGAAGGTGCAGCGATGCCGACGTGCTTCATGATGTCATAGCTAGGAAAGGCTTGGCTCCGCCTACGCGCCTCGGCGAAGGTCGTGCGGGCCTCGCGCCGGAGGATGTTTTTTCTTGGTATTTTGTTGCGAGCTCCAACGGACCAAGCTCAAGCTTAAACAGCTCTGTAGTTAAACCAGGTGCATAAATTATCGAATTCACCTTACATTACGAAAACAGCGGAATTTAATTTACACCGGAAACACGGACACTGACTAAACGTGAAAATAGGCGTTGGGGATTTGGACTTAGAAACGTGGGTTGGAAATGTACTCAGTAGTACAGGTGAATTTTGAGCATGGTAACTATAACACAAGTATCACTTAGGGGAGCAGAAGGGCACGGCCCTTTTATAGCGCACACGTAGGGGTAACAAGGACGAGAGGCCAAGCCTCTTTGTCATTCGAACCCAAAGAAAACGAAGGCGTCACAAAGGGGAAAGAGTGGCTATAATACTGTGATGACCCATGCGTACCACTGTGCATGTGGCGCTATAGGCACCACGTCACAACGGCATATAAAATTAACGCGTTGCCTTCAAAGTGAATATCGTTCTTAATACCGTTACGGTGCATACGGTGGTGGACACTGAACCGTCTACATCAGTAAGAGCTCTGAAACATGGCGCCCTTACAACAGCTGCCCGTCACTCCAGATTCAAACAATTGTTTTTTTGGCATTCACTAAATTATAAGGAGTGTTGAAATTTTTATCACCTAAAATAGCAACTACTACGTCTTACAATGCCACCATGGCACAACAGTGGAAGCCCGAAAGTAACTCAAAAATTCTCGGTTAGCGGAAGCTCTCTTGATTTCGACCGACAGGAGAATCCCGCTGGAATTCCTAGCTTGAAGCCTTAGTACGCGGTTGTCGCATTGGTTGTTGTTGCAGTTGTTGTCGTTGGAAACATCCTATCACAAACATGTAGGTAGACTGTCAACTGAATAAAGCCGATTGAAATGAAAAGATAATTAGCAGTGCAGCCGCCTTATTCTATTTTAGCAGACGTTTATAATGAATTTCCATTTTTTGGGGGGAGGGGTGTGTGGATATACTTCTTGAGGGCGTTGGTGGTGCCTATATAAATCCCTGGGCGGGGTGCTTGTGGTTGTGGGATGTTTTTGTGGGGGGGGAGGGTGTCGAAATCTTTCTGGGGGGGCAGTTTGTGGGGATATATACATCCCTGCATTGGAGACGTGATACGAATAGGGAAGCCGTTCTTCAGTGTTCATTGGAGCTGATCCAGAGCGACGCTAAGCTGTGCATGGTGGTACAAGCGCAGCGTTCCAAACTCGATCGCGTGCACACGCAGTTCCCGTGCGTTAGAACTAGAGCGTGCAAATTCATTGTCGGCATCTCTTTGATCATCATTACAGTCCATGTTGGCGGGAAATCAGAAATCCCCAGCAAAATGTGCATTGTTACCTTATGATTTCTTGTCCTTCTCGTACCTTGCTTGTACGTATTTCGCTTCATGTTGAAAGAGAACCTTCTCACCCACCCGTAATAGGGTACGATTAAAATTAAGCATGCTGAACCGACCAGATTTAGGGGAAATACCCAAGGTGGAGTAAGTTTCTATGAAGGAAAGTTTGACATCCACCTGAGTGCAGCCATACGGCTACAAAGAAAGCAATACAACTTTCTCAGAAACTTCGCCATTGAGGAAAAATTCGTCCTGGTCCAGGATTCGAACACGGGACCACCGCTTAACCGGAGCAGTCGCTCTACTAACTGAGCTAACCAGGAGGCTAGCAGTTAGCGTGAGAGCGATTTGATCAACTCGAAGTGAAGGACAGTTGTTAATCGACCAGATTTAGGGAAAATCCCAAAGGTGCAGTAAATTTCTATGATGCACAGTTTGACATCCACCTGAGTGCGGCCATACGGCTACAAAGGAAATCCGTATGGCTAACTTGTTTCCATTGTAGCAGTATGGCTGTACTCGGGTGGATGTCAAACTTTCCTTCATATACATGCTGAAATTCGGCATCCCGAGTAGAAGCTAGCACGACACTAACAAGTGGTGGATTAATTTAAAAAAAAAAAACCTCACCGACATCGTGCTATCCATTGATAGGGCCGTTTATATAAGTTGCTCACAGCCGCATGAATTCTCACCCCAGGAAATTTCCTTCTGCTCGTGACGTCCACCCCTAGTGGTGCTCATCCTTATCCCAGCTACCAGCACTGAGATAAGGAAGGCATCACTCTCCCAATTAAGTCTCATTCTTGTGCGCCAATACCTACTACGCACTAATGTTTATTACATACTTTTGTTTCCTTAAGGCTGGCTCGCACAAATGGCACATTATTTTCTAATTTTTTGCTGGGATGGTGAATCAGAGATACCTTCTCACCTAGGTGGTGTTGCACCCGCCCTCTATCCGTGGAAGGCTGCAGTCGCGGAGTCGTTAGAACAATCTGTCGTCACTCAGGGACTCAGACGAGTGCTGCCGCCTTGTTGGCCCTCGACGGGCAGTGATGTGCGATGCGGCTGCGGCGCAGGCCTGCAGGGAAGACCAAGCGAATGGCCGGGGCACAAAATGCGCCGGTCGTCCCCTAATGCGCGTTTCTGCTTTTCAGCGAGAGCGGGCGCGTGTGATGTGTCCGCGACAGCGGCGATGGCAGAGGAAGGGGCCGATGACGACGGCGAGGATGACATGGATGACTAAATATTAGCGCAGGAAGCTGGGGCCGCCGCCTCACCGTTCCTTTGGGTGGACATCTCTCTTTGGCGCGCCCCGTCCGAGTGAGGTCCCCTGCGACTGACGTCTCCGTCTCCGCGTCGCCTTCCGCGTTAAATATCGGCCCACGCTCAACCTAAGATAGCGTTTTTTCTAGCTTTATGTCTCGCTCTCTATATCTCGGCTGCTACCGAAGCGTGTGCGCACTGTGTACGTTTTATTTCTTCTGCTCCGCTGCGTTCAACAGTGTCATGACCAGACACTCACCATAGCAGGAGGGCCTCGTTAAGAAATCCAGTCGTTACGAGTGTGGGGGGTGGTGGAAAAACGTTTTTATTTGAGCCGAAAAAAATAAAAGAAAGTTGGGTGGCCTCTTTTCAGTTCAGAAAGCAGCGATCGACTACTGCTACTATAGACCGGGAGATAATGTATTCCTGAATCCTGAGCTGCGAGCTGGTCAGCCCGCACTCCCGCTACTCCGGGGTGGAGAAAGGAAGGGGTTTTGGGTGGTCGGCGCATGCCCATACAAGATATCCTTACAACACAGGTAGCATCCGGGAATGTTTTGCTGTTCCATTGTTTTCAGTTTACTTTCTACGTGACTGGTTCTGTTGTTTTTCAACTTGTCTTCAGAACAGAAGAAAAGACATGTTCAATTTGAGACCGGTTGTCTGGACAAGCGGTCATTGTGCTTAAACCAATCACTGAACTGAAGAACTAACCGTCCATGTTTCAACGTGAGCAAGATATCGAAAGGCGCTCTGCCCCACAATGTTGCCGGATTTACTGCGCAATGTAGCGTAAACTGGAAGACATTAGACAGCACTTGACGGGAACGCATCAACGCCAAGATGTGTCGATTGTCAATGAAGGTATTGAAATAAGACCTCCCTATTTTCTTTATTGAAAAACACTAAAAGGCACGAATGTTCTATTTTCACGTGTTTCGGCCATGTCATTGTTACAGCCATAAATGAAACAAATATCCTCGTTCTAAGCCCCATGAACACCAGCTCTGTCGCTCACTTTGAAATTATGAAATTGGTTAATCTGCAGCGAATGGTTTTTAGATGCGAAGAATCTCGTGCTCGGGGCTGTGTCCCTCCCTCCCTTGTTGTTGTCCGCCGTCCGCGCTCTACTGCGCATGCGCGTCTCTTCAGCCCCGTCAGCGTGTGGCCTGACGTCAGCGCAGTCCACTATAAATAAAAGAAATAGTGAGGCGGCGCCCGGTTTCGAACCCACGACTCTCTGGCCGCAAGGAGAGGTACGTGGCGCTCTTCTCACTGCGCTAAAAACCGAGACGGGAGCATGTGCTACGAACGCGCCTTATATCCTTCACTCATTCAAACTACGTCAAGAAGCTACTGATACAACGAAGGCACGCGAAGCTGAACGTCAACGGAACCGACGAACTAAAAACTTTAGAGGAGGATGTTGAATTTACCGTTGGAAAGCTGTGGCGGGAAGCGCCACGCACCTTGCAGCTCAACCAGAGAAGAGGACGAAGAGGGCGGACAGCGGGGTAGGAGCGTGAGCACGCAATAAAGAAAGACGAGAATCAGGAGGTGTTCAGAAACTGGATAATGCCGCCGGGATGATTGCTCTGCTCTTCTGCACTTCATAGAAAATTCCAAAAGATTCACAACCTAATTCGTATCTTATTCTGGAACCTCACCAGAGCCCTCCAAACGTTTCCATTGCTGTTTTTTTTTAAATATTTATTATTCTTCTCCTCCTCCTCCTCCTCCTCCTCCTCCTCCTCCTCCTCCTCCTCCTCCTTCTTCTTCTTCTTCTTCTTCGTCTTCTTCTTCGTCTTTCTTTCTTTCTTTCTCTATTTATTTTGTTTCAATTTTGACTAATTTCCAATCTCGATTCCTCAAAAACAAGAAGAAAAAAGCTTCCAAAATTTTCTAACTTTCCTTGCATCATCCACCTAGGCAGCAATCTCATTCGAATTAGCAACTGATGTTTGGCCGATCCCCTGATTGGGTATGCGCCATTTTGCGAAGGAACAACAACAACAACAACAAAGTTCGATCAGGTAACGCGGGTGTCGGTCTCTTCGCTGTCTCTACATTTCTCTACATTTCTCTGTCTCTACATGGGGGTTCACTCTAAGTTCCCATTCGTGCTCCCATAAATGAAACAACATAACGGCAACACAATGGAACCTACACGGAACCCCCATGATGCTTCGCATCCTCCTCATGGTTCCCCAAGGAAAGATTGTGTAATTTTTTATGCAGATAATATCGGCACCTCTCATTTGAAGTAACAAAATAACGGCCAACTGCATAACGACAAAACCGGCTCTGACAGGTTTATTCATCACGACGACTGTGGCTGTACTGCCCTTCATTCTGCCGTATAAGAAATCGCACTTATAAAAAACAAACATTTGCCCTACTTTTGCTTGCTGTCCTCTTTTTGTTTAGTTTTTTGTGACTGGTGTTTTTTTCACTTGGTTTACGCCAGGAGGCGTACATCTCTACAGTTTAGACCCACGTATGTACATTTCTTTTGGTTGCCCATCTACACATACAATCGCGGTGCATTTAAAGTCCCTCACTTCTTGTCTTTTATGTTCCTTATAACTGAAAAAAGTTCGAGCTCGCGGCTTTTTAGTCGGACGTTGCATGCTGGGCAAGAAGTGAGGGCGCTTTAAGATACTTTCCATGTAAGGTCCGATATTGTTTGGCGTCATGGAGGCACATATTTCCTTTCAGCGATACAATGAAAGCGCTCTGACATGCCGGCCTCACGCGGTAAGTTCACGTACATTACTTCGCTCTTTTCTTAAGTTTCTGTTGGGCAAACCTTCTTCGACTTTCTGTTTGTTTGTTTTACGCAGGGCTCGAGTGTCAAGAAGTAGCGATAATCGAAAACAATAATGTTTCATAGAGACCCGAAACGAATGCAGAGTGAAGGCAAAGCCAGTGTCACCGCACAAAACGTCCATTCGTGGTGTAATAGTGCAGTCAGCACAGAAACGTGGGCGCAATAAGAATGGTATAAAGTAGAGTCCCATACAATCACGTCAAAAATAAACATGTAAAGTGGGTAGCACAAGCGAGAAGCAGGTAGCCGACCTCTTGACAAACAAAGTTTGAACAGGTCGACTACAGCAAAAGCGCATTTTCATCAGCGTTTCTGTGTATAAAAACTAAATTCTCCCTTTTCTCGCAACGTTTTAGCCCGCTTCTTCGAAGACAGTAAGGAATCTCTTTTCTTTTACTCGCTGTTTTGAAACCAATAAGTATTGCTGAATGGAGATAGTTTACAATTTTTTTTATTAACAATAAACTTTTATTCAGATAGCTGCAAACAGCCGGCGGCAAGAATATCGCTTAGCTAGAACTGCGCTCAACTGAAATCAGCTGGAAACAGTACTTTCTACACATTGATACTTACGTTGACATATTCTAATGAAATAATTCGCACTTATTCATCGTGATTTTCATGCTATTGCACACATTTCATGTCATGACAAAAGTCTTTTTTTGCAAGATAAAACGCATTTCACTTCCAAATCAAATGTTTATGGGAGCATATTCAAAAGCCAGTAATCGGCTTGACGATGTATGCAACCCTTACAAGGTTGACAGGTGGTTGTAGCATTGCTTTTACCTGACAAAAGAACTCCTTGTAACTTACGATTCCGCAATGAAATTGAATGTGTAGTACAAAAAAGTAGTCGTGTATTCAAGTGTACTGCCTCACTTACGGTTTTGTAACACAACATAAGGTATCGAAACCAAGATCTTAAGAGTAATCTGTGCATCGTCCTAGTGCTTCTTGAAGTAAACTGTTACGTTGTTTCAGATTCTGGAAGAGAGTAACTTGCATTCCTTAAATTGTTCTAGCACTATGTGATGGCCAAAAGTCATTATTAAAGATGATAGTCTTTCTTTGGTTACTTGAGCCCGAATATTTGCGTCTGTCTGTATGTCTGTCTGTCTGTCTGTCTGTCTGTCTGTCTGTCTGTCTGTCTGTCTGTCTGTCTGTGTGTCTGCCGGTTCGGCAAACACGACCAAAGTAAAACAATTCTTGAGCAAATAGTTTACATTGGCAAAACATTTCCAAAATCATAAATCTGGTACTGTACTTCATAGTTTTAAACGTTGTGTAGCAAAAAAAAAAACCGGGCCATCTCCATAAAGGAAAACCTGGGGAGGGGCGAAGCCTGCAGTGTATAAGTGTATTCAAAGATTCTGAGTCTCTCTCTTGCCACCCGGTGCGCGCTGATATATGCGATATCCTGGTTACAAAGAATAAGGAGAAGTGAAATTCGAAACGGATTTTAAATTTTCGACGGGATTCGAAGCAAATTTTAAAGTTAAAGCTACTACAGAACGAAATAGAAGCAAGCAAGCGCGAACGAAAAACGATTGTCCGGCGTGTCCCTTTAGTATTGGGATTTGCCCTTGAAGATGAAACGTTCTAGCGCGAGGCGTTGGAAAACGACTGTCTTTGTGTTTAAGTACCGTGACCACAATAGAATACGAGAGACGAACGACGATGGCATGAGACGCCGACAGCCCGAGCACCAAGGTGCTCAACCCCTAATATTAGGCACATTTGTTGCAAAACATCAGTATATAGCTGGCACAAGAGGCGCTCTTTCGTCAATAATACATGAGCGCGCGTTTTGCAACACAAAATAAAAGAGATTTGAAAACAACGTTTACATCTTAGATTAAAAGAAGGGCTTGCGGGCGAGCTTACACCAAGTTCAACTCTAACGATAGGTTCAACGATAGGTCCCCTACATCCATCGTTTTTCCTAAATGATGATGCCATTGTTTCCGTGAAACGTGTGTTTGAGTATTTGTCCGACGTCAAGTTTTTAAACCTCATTTCCTATCACGCATCATGAAATCTGGCCCTATACACCAGCCATGCTCATTGTCGTGTTGTGATTTTACTTTTGTTTTTGCTGATTTTACATAGTGTGTAAGGTTTCACCTATTGTTTTGGCGCTCTTTGCCCCAGTTGGCCTTGCGCCATAAACATCCAACGATCATCAACGATAGGTTCAAAGGATACTGCGCGAGCAGTGCTAATGCGGGAAAATTGATTTTAGTTGAGCAAACCTTCACTGTGCTTATCGTGGGAAGACCGGGGCAGGAGGAGAACGGCATTAGACGTAACCGGGGAAGAGAGGAAAGGCGGTTACGTGGCAGGAGCCGCTGGCGAATGTAGTGTTTTCGAGACATTTGCAGCGAATTGAGCGGATGCACGGGAATTTTTGTCCTGATGGTTATGATTTGTCTTGTTGGGTTAATTGGGAGAGTAAAGGAAAGAAAGTGTTTGTGGTTTATTCCTTTTTATAGCTACGTTGAAGGAAGGTGCTATGAAGCTTGGTGACAGCTACTGTACAATGCCGAGCAAAGAGAGATTGGATGCGGCTTTAGAATAATATGTTCGTAATAATGCGGACAGCCATGTGTAAACTTAAGATACATGAAAGCGCACCCCGGGCAAACAATTTGGCAAATAAAAAGGCCCAAAATACCATTTTACACAAAACCTGAATCTGCGTGTGACATACCGCGCAGTTACAATCGACATGCTTCCACTGCGCGAAGTGACAGCACAGACCACAGTTTTAGATTCATTGCTGGGCACTGAGTACACAAGTAGATTATGGGACAAAAACTATATTCTGCCAAGAACAGGAGAAAGAAGTGCAATTAAAGGCAACGTAGTCTTCAGCAAATAAATGTCATTGGCACAGTGAGCAAGGTATCGATGCAAAAAAAAAAAATTAATCGAGAAAACGCGTTTCAGGGAAAACCTGGGGTTGGGGTGGATAGTGTTTGTTGCGTTCCAACATCGGGTACTGTCGCGTTTCTGCCACAGAGCCAGGCAACAAGGTCTCAAAATCCCACTTTTCTCGCCCCTTTCTTATTTTTTGTTGCCTCGTGTAGGTGGCCTTGTCTGGAAGAGTGCCCGTTTCCCTATTTCAGGAGTGCACTCAGGATATTCTCCCCTTGCGCGGCCCCTTTACCCTATTGTCTGCTTTTTTGTGTGTCTATAGGTTGTTTCGACGCCCAGCCCATAGGCGCCGGAGAGACGGCAGCTGGCGACTCTTTTCTGCCCCATTGAGTTCGACTGGAAGCCAGACAGGCAACCTTGCTTTCCGCAAACCGAAAAAAAAAAGATAATAGAGGAGACGGCTGAGTATTATTTCCAAGCGAAAGAAAAGAAAAGGAAGCAGCTCATTGTAGTGTACTTAGAAGTAACGATGAGTTAGTACTCGATTAGGGAACCGATGACGCCCTCGTTAGACTTCTTTATCACCGCAGTATATTATCTCTTGGGAGAGGCAAAAGGGGAAAGTAATGCACGGATTGAATTTCAGGACAGAGTAGAGAATACACTAGTTAAGAAAAAGGGCTAAAATGAAGCATAGCAAACGTGATTGGAGGATGCTGGCAAAACGCGATGCGTGAAATACAACGTTAGGAAGTGCATTTGGAGATGAAGAATAAAATGTTCTGGTTTAGTTACCATTCTAAAGAAGGGGTAACACCTCATTGTATAACAGGTGATATGTGAACGTACATGGGCGCAAAACACGCACACTCGTGCGCGCACGCATTCTATCTCTCTTTGTTTTGCAGTCAACGGAGGCATAATTTGGAAAAGGGTCAGATTTCGTTTAGGTAAAGGTATATATATATATATATATATATATATATATATATATATATATATATATATATATATATATATATATATATATATAGATTGCGAGAAGGGCTGTCTTTGGTTGCCGTAGCAAATAGTAAAAAATGGGTATAGCTTCTAACAAAACTGTTTATTGGTCGACGTTTCGATCGGATGCCGATCTTTCTCAAGACAACATTTCGTATTTCTGTGCACGTATTTATAAGCTCGTCGTCCAACGACGCCGAAAAAAGAGAGAGGGTGGATTTGGGGAGAGAGGTAGCAACAAACACGCTCTCGGCGAGGTGAGGTGAAGGTTTGCAAAAAAGAGAGAGAGAAAAAAAAAAGACAAGAAAGAAAACGCAAAACACAAACAAACCTAAACATGCAGAAAAGAGAGAGGAGTACACAACTCTTTCAAAAAACATGTCCTCCATCGTTCGTCAGCTTGTAGAACGAGTGACAAGTAGCGCCCGCTTCAGAGGGGGGCCGCTCTGCTTAAGAAACGAAAGCGCAAAGCAGTAACAAGGACGCTCTCACACCATCACTGGGAGGCACAGAATTCTAATGGTCACTGACCTTACGGGAAGAGTTTACAGGAAGCGGTCGCAGCCACACACATATCTCAGTGACGCCAACCCTACAAAACAAACAGGCAGGCTCGTTAAGAGTGTAGGTACGATCTCCGCACTGTGGCTCAAAGCATGCACGATTCTGCCTACCGGCAGGACGGGCGAGCGCCATTCATCATTCTTAGCTCTATTCTTCTGCCCTGCCCGGGCAGCCGACAGGGTCGTCCCTGACCATGAACCAGGGAGAAGGGGCTTAACTAATCCCCTAACCGCACGCGGGAGTCGCGCGGGTCCTTTGTTGGAGTAAACGGCGGCGGGCGCCTCGATGTTGTTTGTGGCATATGCCGGCTGTGAGGACACCCCAGGAAGGGAATAAATAAAATAAGAATAGCTTGATTACTTGTTTAAACAACACAGAAACTTACAATTTAGGTAGGGGATTATTCTGCAGCCAGATTATCGACAGCATGTATAGACGACATAATGCCCGGGTTAACATTCATTCCTGCCTTTACGGTGTTGAATTTGTAAATAATGTAAGATTCACGTTGTTCGCGTTCTCTTGTAGTAGAAAATCCACTTTGTAAAAGTGTGACCCTGATGGAGTCGAACGGGTGGTTTTCGGAGTTAATATGTCGTGATAAGGGTAGATCCGGGAGTGAACGAACATGTGCGCGATGGTTGTTGAAGCGCATGCGGAATGCCGTGTCCGTCTGGCCAATGTATTGGATGCCACAAACACCGCACTCCAGAAGGTACACCACATTAGAAGAGTCGCAGTCGAGTGTCGCGTGAATTAGATGCTTGAAATTTGAGTTGGTGCTTTCTGCCACCGTGGTTGTCTGCATGTGTTTACATACGCGGCACCGTGCCTTTCCGCATGGTCGACACCCACCCTTCGGTGCCCTCTCAGTTTTGGCGTGTACAAGGTAATCTTTAATATTTTTGGGGCGCCTGTATACGACCCGAGGAGGGGTGGGGAAGATTTTCGAAAGCCGTTCACTCTGTTGTAGCATGTTGAAGTGCTTTTTCAAGATTTTGTTTATGTTTGGGGAGTTGCCCCCGAACGTCAAAACTAGGTTGCCTCTCCCCTTCTGGTTTAGTTCCTTTTCATGGTGCAGCAACTCTTGGCGATCAAGGTTGACCGCTTTGCAAATAGCGTCGTTGACTATGGGTGGTGGGTATTGTTGCTTCGCGAGTACATTGCGCAAGTTTTCTGCGTTTGCCTCGAAGTCCTCGGTGCGGGAACAAATTCTCCTAAATCGGTGGGCCTGCGAGTATGGGATACTCGTTTTGCAGTGGCGCGGATGACAACTGTCGAAGTGCAGATACTGCTGCCTATCGGTAGGTTTTTTGTACACGATAGTGATCAGTTCTCCTTTGTCTGTATTTATATGCACGTCAAGGAAATTGATTTCCGTGGCTGAATAGGTATAAGTGAATGCGATGCTTGGATGGGCCTTGTTGAAACACTCGATGAAGTCGATTAAGTCATCCTCCGTACCGGTCCAAATAAGGAATACATCGTCCAGAAAGCGTTTGTAAAAGAATGGCTTAATTTCACGGGTTGATAGAAATTTTGTTTCGAGATCGTTCATGAATATATTAGCGTAGTTGGGTGCCATTCGAGTACCCATCGCAGTGCCGTTTATTTGTAGGTAATACTGATTGTGGAATTCAAAGCTATTTAATTCCAGCACTAGCTTGGTCAAAGTTTCAATGACTTGTGGGCTTGGCGACTCATGGTCCCGATGTATGCTATAGGATTCAACCAGGGCTTCAATCCCATCTCGGTGAGGTATATTTGTGTACAGAGAAGTTACATCTAGAGTTACAAGGAAGGCGCCATCAGGAATTTTTATGTTGTCGATTTCCCGTAGGAAGTGGTTAGTATCACGAAGATACGACGAATGGGTAGCGGGTATTTGCTTAATCAGGGAGTCTATGTAGCTTGATATTGGTTCGGTGAGAGTGCCTCTTCCCGAAATTATTGGCCTACCAGGGTTCCCTTCTTTATGAACTTTAGGCAGCATGTAAAACCCTGTCGGCTGCCCGGGCAGGGCAGAAGAATAGAGCTAAGAATGATGAATGGCGCTCGCCCGTCCCGCCGGTAGGCAGAATCGTGCATGCTTTGAGCCACAGTGCGGAGATCGTACCTACACTCTTAACGAGCCTGCCTGTTTGTTTTGTAGGGTTGGCGTCACTGAGATATGTGTGCGGCTGCGACCGCTTCCTGTAAACTCTTCCCGTAAGGTCAGTGACCATTAGAATTCTGTGCCTCCCAGTGATGGTGTGAGAGCGTCCCTGTTACTGCTTTGCGCGTTCGTTTCTTAAGGCGCAACCACATGCAACGTTTTGGTCGCGTCTTGCGGCCGTCTGCGGCGCCTGGCGCCGACGCGGAACGGGCGTTGGAGAGGGCGAGCAACCACATGGGACGCGCGAAGAGCGCTTCTCCGATCCAAGTTGCCAGACTTACTTTGGTAAAGGCAGCATCGTTCTGTTTAAGTAATTCCTAATAAACTGAAGAATAATCAAAACTTCAACAAACAAAACACGTTAAATTGATGTTCTAATAAATAAAGTGCTAAAGAGCCGCCAAATAAAGAGCCGCCATGTTGCGTGCGGAGAGGGACCGGAAATTGAGGATAGCAACATCCGGCGCAGACGCCGAAAACGGACCGAAAATCTGGGACGCGCAGACACCGGCGCTCCGAGCGCGCTGCTGTGTATTTGGTGGCGCGCGCTGAACGCGCGTCGCCGCGGACGGTCTCCAAACGCGACCAAAACGTCGCATGTGGTTGCGCCTTTAAGCAGAGCGGCCCCCCTCTGAAGCGGGCGCTACCTGTCACTCGTTCTACAAGCTGACGAACGATGGAGGACATGTTTTTTGAAAGAGTTGTGTACTCCTCTCTCTTTTCTGCATGTTTAGGTTTGTTTGTGTTTTGCGTTTTCTTTCTTGTCTTTTTTTTCTCTCTCTCTTTTTTGCAAACCTTCACCTCACCTCGCCGAGAGCGTGTTTGTTGCTACCTCTCTCCCCAAACCCCCCCTTGCTCTTTTTTCGGCGTCGTTGGACGACGAGCTTATAAATACGTGCACAGAAATACGAAATGTTGTCTTGAGAAAGATCGGCATCCGATCGAAACGTCGACCAATAAACAGTTTTGTTAGAAGCTATACCCATTTTTTACTATATATATATATATATATATATATATATATATATATATATATATATATATATATATATATATATATAGATTGCGAGAAGGGCTGTCTTTGGTTGCCGTAGCAAATAGTAAAAAATGGGTATAGCTTCTAACAAAACTGTTTATTGGTCGACGTTTCGATCGGATGCCGATCTTTCTCAAGATGCCGATCAGTTGCTGCAGGAATACGCACTAATTAAAGGTACGCTCTTCGGAGACTTTATTTCCAATGTTTCGACCTGGACAGGTCTCAGGAATGGACCTGAAGAAGACCAGTCGCAGGTCGAAATGTTGGAAATAAAGTGTCCGAAGAGCGTCTATTTACTTTGTATATATATATATATATATATATATATATATATATATATATATATATATATATATATATATATATATAGACAGAATAAGGGTTGGCAGTCAAGAAAACCTCGGAAAGCAAAGGGGGGAATGCATTAGGTCATAGAAACAATATGAAGAATTTTTTGAGTCAGAAAGAAAGTGGTGAAAAATGCCCACCTGGCGGGTATTTTTTCTCCACTTTCTTTCTTTACAAATTCTTTATCTGTTTCAATGCCCTACCACATCCTCCCCTTTGCTTCCCGAGGTTTTCTTGACTGCCAACCATTATTTTCTGTCTTATTTTCAATGAGCCCCTCATTACCTATTCTGATTCGCTACATGCATATCGAGGGCCTCTGTTCTAGCAGTCTTGGTGCCAAACGGAGCTTAAGAGGGTTCAACGCTGGTCGACCACTCTCGACATGTCGTAGACACTCGAGTCACGGCGCGGGGGGTTAAAAAGGAGGTCCCCTTCACCCCGAGTAGTCCGAGTGGCCCTGGCTACCACGCCCAAAGACAAGAAAAAAAACCTTAACATAAATACCCCAGAAAGTGTAGAAGAAAATCGCCCCACCGGCAGCGTAGTGGTTATCGCACCAGACCGCTATTCTGGAGGTCGTGGGTTCGGATCCCACCTGGCGGGCATTTTTTCTCGACTTTATTTCTTTCTTTCCAAATTCTTTATCTGTGTCAATGACCCACCACATCCTCCCCTTTGCTTTCCGAGGTTTTCTTGACTGCCAACCCTTATTTTCTGTCTTATTTTCAACGAGGCCCTCATTTCCTATTCTGATATATATATATATATATATATATATATATATATATATATATATATATATATATATATATATATATATATATATATATATATATATTTATATATATATATATATATACCCGCCATGGTGGCTCAGTGGCTAAGGCGTTGTGCTGCTGAGCACGAGGTCGCGGGCTCGATTCCCGGCCGCGGGGGCCGCTTTTTTGATGGAGGCCAAAAGCAAAAACGCCCATGTGTACGAGATTTCGGCGCACGTTAAAGATCCCCAGGAGGTCAAAATTAATCCGGAGCCCTCCACTACGGCGCGCCTCATCGCCTGCGTTGCGGCGGCGAGTTAAACCCTACAATCAATCAATCGATATATATATATATATATATATATATATATATATATATATATATATTGTTACGTGGCGGCAGGACACAGGAAATGAACAATGGAAGATGCGAGTGATGTATTTACACTATTTACACGATGTCTGCCATGAGGGAGCCCGCCCAGCTGGGTCTTCTTTTTCTTCAGATGTTGGGCCGATAGCTCTCGTCGTCTTCTTCCCGTGACACATCCCCCTCGTCTAAAGCGGCCGTCCCGGTCGAGGCCTTAGTAGATGTACAGATAGATGCGGTGACGATGCGCGATGAGAGGAAAAAGGGAGTCCTCGCCGCCACGGATGAGGTTGATTCGTCGTGGTGAGCACTGGCCCCAAAAGAGCAATGTCCGCTGTCGCAGTAGACAACGTCCAAAGGCCTCGGGGATGCGCCGGAGTTCTGGGCAGGGGATCAGCGTCGTGTACTATGTAGGTCGCGGTTGGTCACGTCGTTTGTTCTCGACAAGTCACAGGCTGGGGACACGGGGCTGGGGAATGGTGCGTCCATGGCTCACGGGGGCTGGGGCGGGCCGACGCATTCCAAGAGCCTTTCAGCGATGTTCAAGCAGCCGAGACGAAGCGAAGCTGGGGCCAGGTTGAGGATCAACTCCGCAACCTCCACCAAAACATGTTACGTGGCGGCAGGACACAGGAAATGAACAATGGAAGATGCGAGTGATGTCTTTACACTATTTACACGATGTCAGCCATGAGGGAGCCCGCCCAGCTGGGTCTTCTTTTTCTTCAGATGTTGGGCCGATAGCTCTCGTCGTCTTCTTCCTGTGACAATATATATAAATATATATATGAGCTAGTTGTACTGTAGATAAGGGTCCGCCAAAAAGGAACTGCGTGCAGTTTGCGACAGGGTCTATTCCCAGAGAGTATGGGGCAGGGGTATGTGCGAAGGGCTTGGGAAGATAAAAGCCCAGTAAAATCATCGGGTGCGAGACGAGAGCGCGCCCGAACACTGCCTGGACACCCGCTACATCAGCAACACCACTATCGCTTCTTCGTCTTATTTCTTGACGCGCCAGCACAGCGTAAGGACGTCCTCAAAGTATGCGCTACATGTCTCGAATACGTATCCGCCACTCAAGTCTATTTTTCCCTCAGTTGGAATGGGAGCTGAAAACCGCAAAAGCAGGCGCATCTGAGCAGCATAGCCGGCACCGTCGGTGATGGTATCCTAGTGGCTCAGAAAGCACGTCTTGGCAACTTCCTGGGACAAATGACATTCTGAGCTTTCGGTTGTCGCCCCAACCGTCGGACGCAGTCACCTAAGCGTAGCTGTTCCCCCTGCGCTCGAAATCTTATCGTAATCGCCAACAAAAATCGCGAGATTGCCCTTGCGGCTGGTCGCGACTCACGATTAAGCGTGCCGTCCTTCCTCCCAGGCGTCGACTGCGTGTAGAGTAGTGGGCATGGTCGGCCGCCTTAGGAAGCTACCCGAACAATGCTACAGAAGATGGACGATGGGTGCACTGCGCGACCAGGATCCATCGTCCACGATCCGGAGACTGAGCGCTGGACAGGCGTTTACTGTGGAGCTCAATCAGCGAGAAGGGTAATACACGGTTTTTCAAGCGAAACGTTTTGTAGTAGGACCGATGGCGTACTATCAGAAAATCAACACATTTCTTAACACACTGGTTGGTCGACTGAAGAGGTCTGTTCAAATCTATAGACATAGAACGCGTGCACGAAAGCGGGCTTCCATTGTGTCAAAACGGTTACTTGAATGTAGCGGAAAAGGAATGGTTCTAGATAACGCAATACACGCATCGACCATGAGAAAGAAGCGCAATAGTATACCTTTGTTTCACAAAGAACGTACCGCTATACATTTAAATCATTCGCAGATTCGTTATAGTGCACGAAAAATCTTTGCATTCGTTCGTTCTTCGTTCACAATTTCGCTCTTTGCAGTTTCGACGATTGATTGGACGCACTTCCAGCGAAGTTTCGACGCACTTTTGGCTTTCGCGTTTCTCTCAACCTTCTTCAAAAAAGGATAATGATTTTTTATGCATATCTGCAGGAAAGCTGATGAACGGCAGGCTTACGATTTTGTGCAGATGATTATGTACGAAGGAAGACGAAACAGAAGTATTCTTGCCCATAGTTCACCCTCGGATGTTCATACTTGCTACCAGTGGCAGAACAGTGAACGTGCTCACAATACAAATGCACACAAACTATGCCGTGATTGCTTTGCGCGATCGCTCTGACAAGCGGACACCCGTGTCGCGTTAACCGCAACGTGTGATGGTTCGAATTCAAAGTAGAGGCAGTTCTCTCCTTTAGTAACTGAGGAGCATTTCCTTCCTTTTTAAAGATGGGTGGACGACAGGTTTTTTTGGTCTCTGCGAACATCAGCTACTAACATACGCAGAAAAAGCGACTTTTCAGTTGTTATATTAAAAATTCCCAAAATGGATGAATGCGGAACGTTTAGTTCAACGTACTTCGTGCACCCTGTGGAACACGTATTTTGTTCCTCAATCGTTGCCATAATTCCACGCCTTTCTGTTTTATTTTCTCTGAATTGTAGCCTGTATAAAATATAAATCAGCATTGCTTGTATTTAGGTGTTGTAGCATTGCTGTGCCCGCCACATTCTCGCAGAGCAATGTTTTCCTCTTTATAAAGGAAGAACAAAGCAAGGGGATGACAGAGACGTTAACAAATATTATCAATGTTTGCAGGGTAATGCACTGCTACGCTGAAAGGTTCTTAAAAGTGAAGTGAACTTGTAAGACAAACAACGTATAGAAAAATATCATCGGGAGAAATAAATACCACTTGCAAACATCACGCAGTCAACAGGAGAACGTTCAGTTCGCAAAATTCAGACAAGGTGAAGGAGCCGGCGTCGACTGCCAAAGCCCTTTCCAAAGGAATTGGTTGCTGCGTTGGCTTTTCCTCCTCGCTCATTGTCCTGGCGAAAAGCCCACCACTGTTTGCTCGGTGGTATTCACGTTCACCTTCACCAAACAGTCCACAGTTTGCGCGGCAAAGCCAACAAACTTCTTCAAGGCGAAGTTCTTACACTAGGGGAGAGGGAAGCGAGGGCGAGTGGGGATCCACCACTTCAGACCCATAGCCAAGGGTCGAGTGTCGGGAAAAGGGAAAGAGTTCAATTTTCGCGAGGGAGCACTGGGTATGAAAAGAGAGGGATCAAGGAGGTTCGGTCTCGACGTGGGTCACGTGATTAATGAAGCTCCCTATTGCTCCTGGGGCGCGCAGTTGGGCACAGATGTTAATGAAACCTACGAAAGGACACGAAAGCTGCCCAGACGGGGTCGGGTTCAACAATTAGCTGGCCGGCAATGTGTGCCTCGCAATGGGAACGCCAACTTTCGGGCAAGCTCTGTCTCTATTTCTCTTTCTTCCCACCTTCAGTTCGCAGTTATCCTCCTTTTCCTCATATGCTTGGGTTATTCTGGGCTTCCCGCGAGAGTTTATTAATGCATTTCCCACCATTTCAGCTGGGCAGAGAAGTAAAGGATTAGTCGTTTCGTACTTTCTAAGTATAGCGCGGTACAGAAATTTTAAGGACCTGTCGCATTGAAAACTTGTTGCTCTCCTCATCCCTAGGACAAGTGTTCGTTCCTAACCATTTTTCAGCAATGATCGGTTAGTGATTAATATTTGGTTTGCGTAGTAGTAGTATGTGTTTTTTGGCACAATAATATTTACAACCAAAGAGCGCCGAGACTCTTTTAGGTGGCCTTTCAATATCAGGTTCAAGCATAAAATATCTATTAGGTGAGTAAGGTACTATCTTAAAAAATCTGTATATGTTGGTGTAGAGGGCCCGTAGACTAGAACATAAAGGTGCTCATAATGCGGATAAGTAAGGGTTGTGCTTGAGAAATGACATCGCCTAGACCCTCAGAGCCTGGTGCGCTAGCGGAGCTCTTTTGTATACAAAATAATCTTCAGGAACTCCCTCAAGGATGAGAGGGTCTCTAGAGACGCCCTGTACGCTATGAGTTTTAAGAAGTTGATATCCGCAAGATAGGTTAGAACATATTTGTTAGTAAGCATTGATTCGTCCCCTAGAAAAGGTAAAGTGTGTTGTGGACTTTTGCATATTTAGATTTAAGGGAAGTGTCGTTTTCTCGCGGCATTGCAGGATGTGCACTCAACTAACACTAGGAGCACGGAGAGCGTTCCCCACACTTTTCACAAACTGCTTGAAGTCTGCCATTAAACATATATGCGCGGGTGGCGTGAGTGCGGCCTACTCGGTATCTTCAGATGGACACTTCTGTGAACCTATTGTGTTTCTCAGTGAGGCATTCACCTATGTGTGGTTTTATTGTGTGTAGTAGCTGTGATGTGAATCTTTGTACCATATCAGCTGCCATCGCTCTCGGAGTGTATGTTGCATAGCAGGTTTCATTTCTGATTACTGCACCAAAGGTTCAGTCACCTCAGTGCGAAGAGCAGCCGCCGCAGCTGATTGGTAGGCAATTTTGTTTCCCTATATGCTGCTGTTTCCCGGCACGCAGTACGATTTTATCGCTATAATTGAAGCATAATCCGACCCTGTATTTCTAGGGAGTCGGCTTAAGACAAGATTTTTACTCTGTTTTTTTCTAGGCGTAATGTGCTCACGACGCTGAGACAATCTGCAGGGATCTGTATATCGAGCGCACGTCTGTATATATGTTTCCATGAGGTGTTCTACCGCAATCTAAATTCTGAGCGCTTTTGCTGCAAAAATAGCGCAGTTTGTGTTTAGTGTGTTTGTACTAGTGAATTTGGGGCTATGTGCACCGCATCAGACAGCAGAAACGTACTTTGAGGCGACCGTGTAAAATATGGCATATCCGTACGTCTGTTGAGTGTAGAAAATGCTTTAAAATATTTTTTGTTGTTTAAGAGATACATAAAGATGCAAAATTTAAAAATATCTTTGTTTAAAAGATAGAATACTTGTTTAAACGATATATAACACGACACTGCACACATATCCGATGGGGCAACAAGGTTCGTGGGAGTAGGTTTGTATAAGTCGTCCATCATGTCACCGAGTTTGTGGGCCTACGCACCCATTGGTAAGTCGAATGGCATTGTGATACATGGATGGTTATGGAAGAGATTACCGGCCGACGTGTCCATGCTGATGGAATTACATGGATTATTACTCAATGACACCACCTTTAGAGCATACATTATTGCTGTATAAGAGCGGTGGTGCTATAAACACCACTGCTCACCGTCGCACTCAACGTATAAGCTTTGGATGGGGCTTGTCAGAAAGGCGGCGAACGCAAGGCGGAGCCTCACATGGAGAACTGAATCCAATGTTTTCAAGGGTATTTGACTGACGTATTCATATATTAGACTGTCATAGTCGAGGCGCGACCTCACCAAGCTGATGAATAGACGCAGAAGCACGTTTTACCTGCTCCATATGACTGGTGGGTCAATACTTTCAGTTTATTCATTGCTCTGACGCACCCATTTTTTAGTTGCCTAATGTGTGGAATAAACATTCACTTAGCATCTAGCACAACTCCGAGAAATGTATGATCTTTTTTAGCCGGAATGGCCACAGCTTTCAGAATAATATTAGGATCCGGCCTTATGTCACGCTGCCTAGAGAACAAAACACCAGTGCGGTCTTCAGGATTCACCTTAAAACCATTTTCATCGGCCCACTTAGCAAGTTTGTTAGCAGCCAATGTAACTGCCACACGCATTTTGAGAGATAAGAAGATTTATAGCTTATTTGAATATCATCAACGTAGACCGAATAGAAAATAGTGGGCGGCAGTGCCTTTAAACTGAGTTCATTGTGACGGAGAAAAGAGTGCAGCTTACCCCGCCACCCTGTGGCACCCCGTTTTCTTGAATGTATACTGTAGAAAGTGATGTTCCAACCCTTACGCGAAAATGTGTTTCAAACAGGTACCTTTCTACAGTGATAAGCATGTTTCCAGACACGCCGTAAGATTTGAGGTAACGCTGGATGCCGCATCTTTGTGTAGTATCGTACGGCTTTCAGAAGTCAAAGAAACTAGACATACAGAGTTGCCTGCGGAAAAAAGCATCATTGACGTAGCATTCCAAAGTCACAAGATGGCTGGTCGTAGATCTTTCCTCCGGGAAACCTGCCTGGCAGTTATCCAGAATACCATGGTATTCTAAAAAGTACACGTCTTCTATATACCATTTTTACGGGCAGCTTGCTTACACAGCTAATAGGACTACTGGCCGTTAGGTTGCTGTCTAGGAGGCATCGCTTTCTCGTTTTAGTAATGGTGCACCAACTGCCTCTTTTCAAGCCTGCGAGAAACGTCCGGCCCACTATATCTTAATAAAAACAGGAGTGTTTCGAGGGTGTCTGCGTGCAGGTGTTGAATTATTGTATATGTGATCTAGTCTGCACCCGGAGTTGACTTACTAGTCGCCCAGACACCCTTAATATTATCGAGGTCAAATGGGCAGTTGTAAGAGTCTTCAGACATTTGCTTTATTCCCCTAATGGACGTGCGCTCGACAGCCGTTTTATACCTATTAAGTGCGTCTGCGTAGTGTGAAGAACGTGATACGAGTTCAAACTATTTAGCCAGCGTGTTTCCATGGTTTTTAATATGCCACCAGTTTTGTTCACGAGAAGTAAGTCGTTTGGGTTGTCTGCTTTTAAGTTTTTTATTCGCTTCAAGACCTTGCTTGTGTATGTGTGTAAGGATGAATTGACGATACAAAGCCCTCCAACCGTTGGTTTCTGCCTGTGCACTAATACGCCTTACAACGGCCTTGGCATGCTTAACAGCAATGAGGTTTTCTGCCATTGGGAATCTGCGAAGGTTACCACAGGCCTTGTTTTGCACTTTGGGTGCACCTCGACCCTCTTCATTCCACCAGCGCCTCTTAAGGTTTTGTGGATTCCCAGAGGTCTGAGGGATAGAAATATTAGCAGCATCGAAAAGGTGTGCGGCAAAGATACTAAAAGATTCGTCGATCTGTAAGTGTTGTGTGGATGTGTAGGAGAATTCCTACGTTCGCGGGAAAACCACGCTGTCTGTTCGAGTTTCTTTAATATTTTGTGATACATGGTACATTCGGGGAGTTTATCTAAACACCTCAGAGTGACAGAGATATGGTCGCTCCCATAGGAATTGGAGTACAAGTTCCACCCGAAGGGATGGAAAAGACCGGACTACCTAAGGGCTAACTCAATGTGTTGGTAGTTGTTCTGTGTTGTGTTACGGTATGTTTTTCCTTCCCATTAAAGGGATAGGCCCCAGACCCTTGTAAAAATGCCTCAATTAGGCGGCCTCGAGCATCTTCGCGTTCACAGCCGCAAAGTTAAATGTGGTCGTTAACGTCTCCCACCAGTAAGAATGAATCTAGTACCTGATAAATTAAGGATTCAAATTTAGAACTCGATACTCAAAAATCGGAGGAAATGTATACTTAGCTACTTGCTACCAAAGTGTTAGAGATGATTGCCCGTACAGCAACCACTTCAAAGATTGTTGTCCAGGGAACAAATTGTCAAGGAATAGATTGCTGCACGACTACAGCCACATAACAAGAGGAGTGACAACAGATATCCTTATCTTTCCTATACAAAGACTAACGATTTAGAAAGTTTGTTTTGAATTTAAGTGTGTTTCGTGGAGACAGAAGCTGGATGATTGGTTTTTATGAATAACTGTGTATATATCATCTACGTTTTTCATTAAACCCCCGCAGTTTTTTTGTGGTACTGCTTTTTTATTGCCACAGGTGTTTAAAGACAAAATGCAGGACGTACGTGTGTGCGTGTGTGAGTGGTTTTAACTATGTCACTGAGCCGTTTCAGGGGCCAGGGATACGCGGGGCTTGTTTCTTCCAATGGCTGACGCTGCGGCGCTTTCTCGTTTGGCTAGGAGGAGGATCCGGCTCACTTTTCAGGGCACAATTGAGAGTGCCAATCATGTTTGCCGTGCGTGGCAGTGGTGAATGCAGCGGCAGTGTGGGTGTGGAAGTTGATGCAGAGCCCCCTACTTCCATGCTTACTGTGCCCATGATGACCAGTGAAGGAGGAGCAGAAGGCAAGCTATCTCCACCAACGGCGTTGTTTGCCACCTCAGGTGCTGTGGAATCCACAGGCCGGCGGAGAACGTTCTGGGCAGCAGAAGCGAGGCCAATGGGGTAAGGGGGGTGGGGATGGGACTTGGTCATCATCGCTGCACTGGGTCGCCACCAAAACCTGACGCTGCCAAACCTTCTGGCGAGCAACGTCAGCGTAACATCCTGAGGGAAGCATTGAATTCCGTTTCCGAGCTTCTGGATACGATAAGTTTTGCGCAACTTTGTGTTGATAATTTCTTACCCATGCTTTACTTTTTTGAAGGAACGGGAATACGCAGAATGGGGAGAATCGCAGTTACAGCACCTACATTTCGTGGTGTTACGCTCGTATATTGGTGGCAGCGCTGTGAGCATTTCGCACAGGTTTCTTGCCCTAGACAGTAGTTGCTATGCCCATTCCTTCGACATTTGAAGCAACGTCGATGGTTTGGGATGTGCGGAGTTATCTTACAATGAAGGAAGCCCGGTTTGACTGATTCCAAGCATACCATGATCAAAAGTCGAGATGATAAGTTTGGTTTTCGTTACATTTCCATCGCGACTTTTTGTGTTGCGTCTTACTGCGGCTACGCCTTCCTGCCACAACCCTTGAACAATGTCTCCTTCAGGTTTATTTCCCCTCTCAGTTTCTCAGATGACCACTTGGCATGTGTTTAGGGTTCGGTGAAGTGTTACATTGATTTGTAGGTCACCTGTGATTGTTTGCTTGAGAATGTTAGTAGACTGTCCCTTAATTATAACGTTAATGGGCATGTCATCAGATGCACGTTTAATGGCGTCATAGTTTCTTCTGAGACCACTTTCATTAAACTTGGAGATTAAGGAAGCATATTTCGAATTTACTGAGGTTCCTTTGTCGACGGTCTGCATGACAAAGAAAGGAGAAATTTCTCGGATTTGTGAAGACAACGTTGGATAGGGGTTGGAAGATTGCTTCGGTGTCGGCCCTATTCCGGGCCTGATCGTTTAAACAGAGAGATTTGAAAAATTCTATACAGCATAGTCTGAACAAGAATAGGGGATGTTATGTCCAGTGAGGTTACCCTTATGCTTAGTCTACTGAGATTTCCTATATTACCTTTAAGGGTTTCCAGTGAAATCCTTCTACATATACTGTAGGTACAGTAAATTGGATTACAGAAGGACCATTACGGTAGATGTTGCTTCTGGTAGCGGTGTTTGACCCATCACGTTCTGTGGTCGTTTTGGGTGATAGTGACTTGATAGTGAAAATATTACATTAAGAGATACTTATTTAAATTCCTACAATAGTTGTGTGCCTTTTTGTAAGGAAGGAAGATTCGTTCATTAGTTGGGCATAAGTTCGAGTATAAGGATTAAGTTAATTGCCTGACAATTGCGGTACTCCCTAACGGGAAATTTGACCACAGCGCGAACTGCTGCGTCTGAGGAGGTGACCACGTCGTCTGCAAACTCGCGGTGGTGCGCGCTATACTCAGGCGTTTTTCTCGTAGCACGTCACCGGCGGTGAGAATGTCTCACGCTGCCTCTGCATACCGCCCTCTTCCTCAAACTTTCTTCCCACTTTCCCCCTCTGCTTTCCTGTTCGCTCCATCTTCGGTGGCCTATTTGTTCGGAACGACGTGAAACCAAAGGAACGGGCGCTTAAGAGCTGTGCTTTGAATATTTATTTATTTAGTCAACATGTTTTGAGCTGACGGATTGTTGAAAAAGTGCGTGCGTTCATTTTAGAACAAAGAGGATGGACATCTTAGTATACCTGTCGATATATACCCGTAGACAATATTACAAAAACGACGTAGAAAGTTCATGAAATGCATGAAGCATAGAGAAATATGCCTAGGTACTTTAATTTTAACGCCAGAGCTGTTTAGCTCTCGTCCTGTGGTCCTGTGGCCACGTGGTCCTGTGGCGTTTGCAAAAAAGTAGCAGTGGCGTAGCTCGGCTATGCCACGATATGCGTAGCATGAGTTAAGATTCAGCTGGTCATTCTTAGCTTTCCTGGTTTTCAAGGATTAGTTTGATTATCATGCTTGCTCCTCCTTCAATGACACAAACACGGTATACGCATTATGTGACACATGTATATTTATCAAGCGGCTCCGGCGCAGCGTCACCAATCGCCCCAGAACTAAGCTGGTTCCCCGGGCCCACGCCGGTGCTGCTGAGAGTCACGACCCATTGGTTTCACACCCGGTCACCCTTCGCATGATCATCAAGTGGACCAAGCCGTCTTGTGCGTAACGGAGATCACCCATCAAGCTGGGCGCGTGGGGTGTGTAAGACACGCCGGGCAGTAAGCAACGTTCTGTGCGCCGTGTCACTGCTCCTCGCACATGCGCAGCACGGCTCTCCAGGAGCCACGCGAAACTGCTCAACGTCGGCCAGTGTAGCTCCCGCTATAAACGAATACCCAGAATACTGCCGAGTGCACGTGAGCGGGTGCCTTGTGAAGACCGGCCGGCGTCCTCCCGGCTTGTGCGTGTGCTCGCGCAATATAAGAAGCTCGCCAAAAATACCAAAAAAACACACACCGCACGTGAGCATACATCTGGTCAGGAACGCCAGGAGTCGTCCTGCGTGATCTTCGATAGCACTTCGATTACACTCCTAGATAACACTCATGGCATGGTCTCTCGCGTGCTTTGCTGCTCGCCAGTAGACGTGCGTTTGCGCATGAATGGAAAAACCCAGAAAAAGTCGTGCTACAGACGCCGACTTCGCGAAGCTGGTTGCCGCCAGTTCTAGCGCATGCTAACGTGGTCCACTTTGGGGGAGATGCGAAACCCCGCAGACAAAACGATCCTGGCGTGCCAGTCATGGAGAACTTTTAGCGGCAAGTTCGGAAATCCATGTGAGGTGCAACAAGCATGCTTGGATGAAGGGAAAGGAGCCGGTAGCGCTGCTGCTTCTCCAGCCTTTTTTCCCTCTAGTGCAAGTGGCACCAATTTTATTATGGTGAGGACTCGTCCTTAATAGCGCATGGCAAGCCATGGACAAAAAGAGCCGAAAAAAGTTTACCTATTAAAACAAATGTCCGCATTTGTTGCTTTTGTGTTAACATCAAAAGATGTCACAGGGTCCGTCCTTTGTAATTACTTCCACTGTAGGGTAGGAAACACGGAGTAGGTTTAGGTGTGTTGCAGAGATGATCACTTAGTTCTCATTTGGATTTACATGCAGCAAGGCTGTTGTTCTTTTGATGTTCAGTTTGTATGGATTTATTCATGTAAAGTGAATTGAAAAACGAAAATTTTGAGAACGCATGCATAGTAACAATGTGGCTTGGTGGCTGGCTGTACCCTATGGAACATTACGATACGTCGCGGAACTCGTTTTCTGGAATAATAATGACTGATAGAAGTTAGTCATATTGTTACGTGGCAGGAGTCCACATGACACGAACCACGGATAAGCATGTTGAGAGTTCTGCTAACAATGTTTGCAAGGCGGCCTCGGGACGGTCCATGCAGACTGCACGCCAGCACCTGCCTTGTCGCCATCGTTGATGGTGGGCCATGACGCTATAGGGCACTTTCCGCCTATGCTCCATGACTATAATGTCGCAGTCTACTCACTCAGAGACTCATGAAAGTCATTCAAGGTGAGTGGACGGCTGTGATAATAGTGGTTATTCTATTATTATTCTGTTCACGTTGGAGTAGGTGGTTGCGTTCCGGCTCGGGGAAAAAAGAAGACGCTTAGCTCGTGTGTTTGCGTGTTCCCTCAAGTGTGGTGAGAGCCCCTTTCCTGGCCAATCCCTCTGAGTGCGTATGCGCTATATCTTCTGGATCCACCACCACCACCTCAGGTGGGACTGTCGCCATTAAAAATAACGCTAATTTGATTCGCAAACTGGATGTAACGCTCAGGTCTATTCAAGGAGTCTCAAAACAACGCTACATTTGTGGCGGAGGAGCCAGGAACTAGTTTCGAATCTCGCATGCACTGCATGGACACCGTTGCTGAACATCAGTTCACCAGCGCACCAGTCGTCGGCTTCAAAACGCATCTCCTTAGTTCGGACCACCGCCCCGGCCTCAAGGGTAGCAGCGGCACAAGCCAGGAGCCCAACGATACCAAGCGACAAAAGCATGTCAGGTCTTTTCGTGATTCAACAGCCATGAACGCCTCCAACGTTTCATGGCGACCTCTTTGAATCAGATTGGGAGGATCGGCTTAAGCTGTATGAGAGGGTCGCAAGATTTATTGGATGGGACCAGGACCGGAAGCTGCACGACGTGTACTTCACCTTGGGCGACAATGCGAAGACACGGCTCGAAAATGGTGAAGCAGAAGCCGCAAAACTGAATGAATTTCGGCACAAATTTCTGGCAACCGATGCGCAGAGCTACCGTAAAGACAAGGCTGAAGTCGCTTTGCGCTTCAGAAACCAGCTTCGCAACAAAATCGCAGTCATGTATTATGAGGACATGTGCCGTCTTTTCCCACATGCAGACCGGAGCATAGCTGACCATTAAAAGATGCTCTCACCTTATACGTAGCGCTACACAACTGTTAACTGCCCTTGTGCGTTGTCCACCACGTACCGTGACTGAGTAAATAACGGGAGCGTCGACGATGAAAAAGACGCTAGAACAGCGTGCCAGGAAGTATGACCGCTGTCCTACCTGCGCGTCAGAGAACGTTCTCTCTGCTGCCTTAGACGCCAGCCCAGACGCTTCGCGGGATCTCATCCGTTCCGTAGTTAGGGAAGAGCTTAAGCTACCGCGGCTGCCCCAGGCTTCGCTGAAGTATGCTTCCTTACGACAAGTTGGGCGGGAGGACGTGAGGCAAGTGGTTTAAGAACTGGTGCAGCTTGGTCTACGGCCATCTTCACAAAACTCTATGACGACCCCAAGGCTATGGTGCACTCATTACGCCATCGTCTCCCCTCAGGTTTCTATGACGTCATGCGCCACTGCGTACTCCGTAGTCGTGTTGTAACAATATAAACTCCCATAACCTGTTGAGGGCGGGAGTATCCAAACCGCTATAAACCCTCTACAAGTACGAAGTATGGTGTCTTACTTTTTCAAATGTTCATTCGATAATAAAATGATCATTGATAACTGTGATGTGTCTGCCAGAGATGATACAAAACCGTGTATTGTTAAGCACATCTGAAAAGAGAACATTCAGGCAGCATTCGGTAGCCATAAGCATAAATTTCACATCATTTGCAACGGTGGTAAGATGATTTATAACGTCGAAGAGTCTGTGGCTTTGATGGGGTCAGGCAGGTGATTCCCATGATTTGTGTCACTCTACCCCGTACAATATTGCTTATAACTGGTGTTTTCTTGGAGCGGGCTCGCCCTCCAGTTCGTTACTAACGCGCAGCTGTTTAGATGCCCCTCGACGCATATAAATATTTAATAATCGAGCATCAAGTACCGATGTGGCGGCCGCTCGATATAGGAGATTCCGAGTTGGGGATGTCCTGACTGCGCCTGGTCATTAATCCTGGAATAAATGGGTTACAGCAGTCATCTTTGCAGTAACACGCGAATACCTGAGTCAGCACGTTTATATTAGCTCTACAAACCATTTTTCTGCACTATAAATAGCTTCCCGAACATGGAGGTTGGCACTCCGCAGTTCGGTTTTCAAGAAGCGGTCAAATCCCCGTGTTCGCAGCAGTGAACGCGACATTAGAACGATACACTGGGGACACGCACCGTACCTTTTTTGGTGACCTTTTCTCGCCTCTTCAGAGTCTCCCACCTTCACTTCTCGCATCTCCTGCTCCACTTTTTTTCGGTTTAGGAGGCAATTTGTCTTGTCTTTTTTGTTCCTCCAATATTTTCTGTATTATTCCTTTTCTGACCTGATCCTCTTGCTCTAACACGTGGTCATTACTCCTCGTTCGCGAAAAACGAGGAAACTGGAGTTAGGTCAGCTTGCTCTTTCTTTTTCTTCCGCGTCCTTCTACTCACACGCTTACTTTGACTTCCGGGAACTTGTTACGGGTGAGCAGGGTTTTTGCTCAGCGTTAGTCGCTTCTGGATGCAGGGCGGTAGTCTTGACTTCTTGTTAGACAGCTTCCGGTGTCGGGTGAACCACGCTGAGTACAAACGCGTAGTTATGGGCTCGTCCGGTCTTGTTATCCGTGCATCTGATAGCACCGGACCCTAACGAGCCTCGTTTCTATGCGCTGAGCTCACGAATCACGCTGGTGAGCCATGCCTCAAAGGATTTCGCATTTGCGCTGTTCTTGCTTCCTAGGGCCTGCATGAGGTCCAGTCCGCTTCTGTTAGGGAGTACAGCGATATGTGGCATCCTTCCTTATGTTTTCTTTTTTTTTTCTTTGATATTAAGACACATGATGGAAATGTCATATGCATTATGATCATCGTCGTCGTCGTCGTCATTATCGTTATAATCAGCATATTGGTGTTCTATATGCTAGACGAAGACCCCTCGTATTTAGTTATTCCGTATTGAATTTTCAAGCATGTGAACACGTGTGTTACTCAACATTTGTTGACGTTGTTACAAATCCTATACATCTATATATCCTATTTCTGGTAACTGTTCTGGGGCCCTTTTATGTCTCCACTTTTTTGTTCATACTGTGGCAACTTTAAATCACATTTTACCTGTCGATGTATCTTCGATTACTCCAAATAAAACGCAAGTGACCAGTGCGGACCGCTTCCGTGCAATTTTGTCTCCGCCTTCCGCAGACGGAGTAAAGAGTCATCTTGGTACGCACTGTTGCACGACACGATTATTATGAAGGTTTGGTCTACTGGAACCCAAGGTGGTTAGATTGTGCTCTGGTGGCTCCCCAAATGAGCGATGTGCAGTAATCAATAGCGGGTACGCTTTGGATTATGTTTAACAATGACGCTTCCGCAAACCTCAACCACCATAGTGCGGGTGGCAGTAGTCAGAGTAGTGCGTGTGCGTACATCTGCGTGCGTGGGTGATGAATACAATGCGTCAGTCGGTTTTGGAAGGGGCTTTATTATTGCCAGCCCATTTGATCGAGACGCATTTAGCAAACATACCACCCAGCTCACCTCCATCTTGCAGGTGTAGCGCCGTCTGGTACCTCACATATTTGCTGGCTGTTGAGTTTGATCCGCGGCATATTGGCGCAACCTTCCATTCGATGAAATTGTAGAGTGCCCGTATTACGCTCCGATACGCGATATACTTTGAAATGGCAAAGATGGTGCTTGGGGAAAGTCAAGTGATGAGGCTCGAAAGGACCATGTTGTGTGCTGTTGTCGTGAATACAATATTTGTCTGGCCGATACTGGTTAAAGCAACAATCAGAATAAGTGCTGAATCAATAACTTATGAAAACTCTCCCCCGGAATGATCGTCGCTTCAGGGATAATACCGCAAACCGCATGATCATGCACTGTAGTACCATTCAGAGATTATTCCAGAAATATAATTTCAGCTGGCTTTGTACCATCCAGAGCTATGAATCATTTAAAAGTAATTTTAGCCGGTTTCGTAACTTTGGAATTGAAAAAAGACAGTGTTCTTTCATTCCACTAGCCCGGTGTAATCGTGTGTTCTTTCCATCCTGGTAAGTTTCGCACTCCGAACACCTGTGCGATTTGGGAGTCGAGGAAGTGTCAAACCATCTTGATTGATTTTACTCCTCCAAGATTAGTGAGTACCTCACATCGACCGACTGTACGAGTCACCCTTAAACGATTAGGCAGACTTTTACATTTTTGTTCGCTCTTACTTTTCCTGCGGCTAGTGGAAACTCCGCTGTTTCCTTTCCTTTTCTCGCAATGCAAAATGTTCGGCGTCTTTGTATAGTTCCAAACGCTTCCAACTGAGCGGCCTCACACAACTCTAGCGGAACTACTCGCAGCGATACAGGATTAGATCCGCAGCCTGACATTCCAAAAAACGTGAAAGGTTACGAAACTCGGCCTCCGAAGGCTGTGGCACACTTTCGAAAAGATTTATCGAGCGTCGGAGTCTGTGACACGGGTAACCCTTTTAAGTTATAGGGTTAGCAACTAAAAAGGAAGTACGGCCGTTCGAACGGTTCCGTGGTAGGGAGGGGAAAAGAGATTGCGTGCGTATGAGGAGAGTAAGTCTCTTCAGACCTGGTTTAGGAGAGTACTGAGTCCGCAGCCATGATAGGCCCGGTCGAGAGGCGCCCTGGCTGGCGCACGTGACGAGACTACGGCGGGCACCCAACGAAGACGAACGACGACAGCGGTCTTCGTCGAAACCCAGCGAGAAGAACGAGAGAACTGTCACGTGGGAGATTAAATCCAATTCTTGCTTCACTCGGTCGCTAACTTCTTTCGTACTTTTGTCTGCTGATCGATCTCTTGCACTGTACATTCCCCTCTGTTCCTCGCTTCCTTTCTGCCCCTTCCGACGCCGAAAAGATGGCGCTTGCAAGCGCGGAGCCGAATGTTGCTTCCACTTTGAATATGTTAGAAACGCTGAAAAATTATTTGGCTCAATTGGTGAAAAACGCGCTTTTGTGATATACCCGTAACAACAAAGAGAAATCCGGAAACTGTTATATAAACTATTGGTAGCGAAAGTGGGTACGGGACAGTCTAACGTCCACATTGGTCGCGAGGCGTCATGTAGCTGCGATTGCGGGTATGTGCCGTCGGCAGACCGCGCCCCTAGACAACATGATTATGAAACGACGTGGAACTGCTGACAGCTCTTTTTTATCTGCCCACCATAGTGTTTGTACTTCGCCTCCTCTCTTTTCTTGGCATTTTAGGACGTTGCAGTGAAACAAATCGTATAGTTAAGCAGGAGCTTCGGGGGATGTGGTGGTAGAGACCGAAAGGTTAGCGCTGACAACTGAAATGTACGGGTGAGCTACAAGCATTTCTGAAACCTATAAATGATAACAAAATTTAAAACAGGGCTGCGACAAGCGGCAGCCCACACAGGCTTATGGCAAATTTAAAAAGTCTGATGGCGCATATATATTGGAAGAAATATCGAATCAAATATTATGCGTTCGTATGAACAGGGAGGATGGGAGGACTGCTGGTATTAAGGGTGTGAAGCCTCTTAGGGGCTCGGGCTGCGGCGTCTGTGGTCGTCGTCTTCGTTTTATGTAGTCATGGTACTAAAACCATTGGACAGTCGTTTTCCACCACCTAGCACTCGAACATTTCCCTTTCGGGGGCAAAAACGGGTACTAAACGAACACACCCGGACACTCGCTTTCCAACGCCTCGCACTATAACTGTTCGTGCTTCAAAGACGCGAGACTTTTAGAACAACCATGTATACCTCTACCTCGCAAGGTTTAATCTCCATGGGCAAAAATGCCAAGGTGGCAGGAATGGAGTTATACATTGAATGCTTCACCCCTCCCCAGGTTTCACGTTTGGGGAGATGGCCCTGTTTTTTTCTTTTAAATTTCTGCTATTCGCTACCTTAATGATTGTGACAATAAGCAGCAGCCTTGTTTGGCATGTCCGACGTCATACTGAGTGCCGCAAGAAAGCCTAAAACGGAAGGACAGGAATTTATGCCCAATTCGACGTTTTAATAACAAACATGGGATATTTCGTTGCTTAGTAATGGCTAGCATATATTTCCTTGCATCGGAAGAAAAATGGTATTTTCTTAGTTCTGCTTAAATAATTTAGCCATTCCTAGCATTGCAAGCCGTGCTAAATTTTTTTTTCACTTATTAGGTAGTCTATAGCTTAGTCCCGCGATATAATACAACCATATGATTAACATTTGCTCTATTTTATTAATACGCTGAGAGATAATTTCCATGGCAATTATAAAGGCCTACAGAAGCACTGGCAGTATTACATATAGCTTGTGTTTTAAGAATGACTGTAAGGTGCATATCCACCAACGCAAGCCCAAGGAACTTCGTTAGTATGTTGCCAAGTGCTAACGCCACCGCAATCGTCGAATGTTTAAAACGATCCCTGCAAATCTTTGGAGCTTCCGTTTACCTTTGCATAATTATTTACTATCTTCTCTCTTTACCCTAATTTGCATCACACAACCTACTTCTGTTAACTCTGTCGCAATTTTATTTTTGTTCCCAGTCTTCCCTACATGCATAGTTCTTCTTCCTCATTTTAAATTTGCGACAAAATTATTAAACTTTATTTGCTCCTCCTCTTTTTTTTCATTTGCAGTAGCCTACATAATTATCGAATTAGGTCGGGCTACTAAATATCGGAGATAAGATCCACTGTAAAATGTTATTTGTTCTTTGCCTACCCTCTTTTGCAGCGCTCAAGAGTCCACGCTGCGTAACACTGTTGCCTGGACAACATTAAAAGGCAGAATTATTGCGCGATCGCCACGCCTCTTCTCAGAACTCTTCTTTCGGACACAGAAACGGGCGCTGCGCTGAGAGTTTCGCACGAGTACGTTTTTCCGGATTAGCGAGGTTTTTACAACTGACGAACGCACTCTGCTTCATCTATACTGTACTCTGTCCGTTTTCCCATTCTACGAAGCCTCGGCGAGAGGAGAAAAATGCCATCTCGTCCTGCTCAACCAGCTCCCATGGGCACAGCGTCTTCTACGCCAAGTCACGTACCAGAGCGGGCCGCTTGCTCAGCGCTCCTTATCGCTAAAGCGATGCCCGGGAGCTCTCACGGGAACCCCCGGTGCACGCCGTGCCTATCTTGTCTGCAGTATATTTGGTTCTCTCCTGACTTCCTGCGCTGGAGTGATGCAGTTGTCCGTAATACAAAGCACCGTCAGTACTGGGGAACGTTCGACGTGGCCAAGAGTAGATGAGGAAGCCGCAGATGTCTCAGCAGAAGGTAATTAAGACGCAAGTTTCAAATACACCAAAGATCTTTGCTAGTACACAACAGCTTTCCAATTTGTGCAGAGTTAATACACTTACACAAACGGTACAAATTATACAAAACCTGAATTATTGGATACTGAAAAGAACGTATGCCTCGGATTCCGATCGCAAAAGTGCGTAGGCCTACCGCGGGGCATACTTTTCTAATCCTTAAAAAGCGCAAAGCAAAACTGTTAAATAGAAGATAAAAACTTCAAACAAGTTTCCTTCAGACGAAAAATTGTGTAGCGGACGAGCACTTACGTCAGCTTTAGCGGTACCTCTTATTAGACGAATCATTGGTGAACTGCGCCGGTGGCGTCATTTGCTACGGTGGGGCTGAGTTCGCACTGCTGCTGGCTTAGTAGCAAGGGAGACTTGAAGTCGAAATGGAGCGTGTTCCTTTCCCCGCCCGATACGCTTGTCGCAGTGTCTCGACGCGTGCGGCCAACGCTCGTACGTGTTATAAAAGGGAGCTCGTAGCGAGTTCAAGCCGGTCGGGTGCCAAAATAGGTTCGAATAGAAATAACGGTGATAAAATGCCGGCCCACGTGGACATAAAAGAAGTGACAAGCCAGCAATACCACTTTTAATGGGAGAAAACGTGACAACCAAGATGAATGGCTCGATAAGCGATGCGAAGCAGTCTAAGGAACACCAGTCGCAAAAAAAAAAAAATGCCAGTCTCCCCACTCCGTGAATGATGGCGAGGGTGCGGAGTACGGGGATTTGAAATGACATCCAAGTTCTGCCCGAGGGACATTCGGTTTGCGCACCGTCATTCCTTTTGAGGCGTAAGTTCCACCTTGAATATTCCTTAAATGAAACCGCAAATCACGGCTCAAATCGAATTTCGCTTTATTTTCGCTTGATCGGGGGTGTGCGCACGGATGGAATCGGACGGACATCGGGAGGTCCTAAGGTACTCCGCACTACTACAGGTGATGGGTTAAGCCGTTTGACTCTCGGGTACTAACTCACGGTCGGAGCCCAATGGGTAAGACGACTGACACTAACTCTGTCTGGTCTACCAGACACAGGCTCGAATCCTGCTGGTGCGTGTTTGATTTTTTGCGATTGTAAATGTTATGCGAATGGACACGGACCAACATTGTGTGGTCCTAAGGTGCTCTGCACATAAATAACCGAAAATACTTATCCTGATGGCCCTCAAAAAGAGTGTCATTGGCTAGAACTATACAGACAATAACTAAAGTCCTCCGCATTTAGGTGCTTAAAATTATTGCTTTTTTGAGTTTCCACATTGGGTAGGATTTATGTGCAATGGCGCATCCGAAAAATGTCATACATTTACATGCCATAATTTCCGTTTGAACGCTGTTTCGTTACATGCAGCTTTTCCAGTTTTTCTCACGCGACACACTTATTGGGCATGTTCAGTGACATAAATTGCTGATGAATAGTTGTCGCTGTGTCTGCGTTCGTCGTTACTTTTTACGCTCGTACGGGCACTAAGTCCGGGCGGATAGCTCCTGAGAAAAATGAAAACGGTCGCCTTAGTGGAGTGCTGTACGTTAATCAGCAAAAGCACTTGACACTACTCTATAAAAATTTTCTATCTTATAACCAATCGTTGACCTCCAACGTCATGTGTCTGCAGACTGTTAAGCTCGAAAACAATGTCACCCAGTTTTACTTGCTTAATTATTCCTTGAAGACGAGCTCAAACCTAGCTCTGCAACACCACATATTTTGCAAGTTTCTTTTGCTTGCCCCTGATCATCAGCCAATGCGGCGCCCAATTACCATCCCAAAGGAATACGAGTGATGGTAGTGATGCCTGTCACTTGAAGATATGACTGCACTCTTGAAAAAAAAAATATTCTGGGATAAAATTACTTCTCTGATGCCCCGTATTCTAGAGACCATTTTATTCACCTTTGGACGTCTTAAGCTTCCAAACAATAATTTGACGTGTTTAAATATCAATCTTCTTGATTAAGAGGCACCGTATTTCGCCCTTGCACCAACAGTCACAACTATGAACCCAATAGTTGTGCCCCAAAATCTTTCTATTAGCGCAGAGGTCTGAAATAAACTAGAATAAAATATCGAACATGTTAATGGGAAATATTTCCAAAGAATAAAAAAATTCGTTCAGGCGCTTCGTACAGATGGTTAACCAGCGTAGTACGACTGGTGTTTAAAGTACGAAGCGTGGACCACCCATTTCGAAGTAACGTGTGGCCGGTGTTTTCATTTTCCACGTCGAGGCTGCTCTGCCCCCACCGCTTCCGCCCATTCCATGCACTGTCGTTTGATCTGTGCCGTCAGGCTGAAGCTCGCTAGGCGCGTGCTCTGCTGCGAGAGAGACAAACTACCCTGTCAATCTCTCTATCTTGCGTCTAAATCGTCTACCACCTGTTTTTTTCGCGCATGTGAATGGGGTTGCGCCGGAGGAGTTTTTCGCGTAACAAGATTGTTGGATTTGTTTTTGGCCAAGCCATATAAAGCTGCGCTTTACAACCCCTCCGGAAACTGGCTTTTTTTTATTCTTATTCTGAGACTACAGGGTATATACTATTTTTGGCAGAGTGCAGTTATCCTAGTTATGTTTAGGATCAAAACAGCCCGAAAATTTTCAAGCAAGGGTCTTGACTCAGGGAAGATTTATCAATGCTGCCGTGCACACAAACTTTTAATTTTGAGTAAAAGAGCAATAACGTCGCTATGTATACACTGCATGATATTACTGTGTATGACTAAATGCATTCAAAATAAAATAGATATAAGAGGCCGGTTTTGAACAAACTTTGTGTATAAAGGGTATTCGCATGCCTCGCCCTCAGACCCCGTGCGAGTGCATATGACATCGTAGTCCTTCGTTCACGAATGCCTGTGTATGTTCGCCAAAAAGGCCGCCCAAAGCTAGTGCTGTAGTACGGACAATTGTTGGCGATTTTCAAATTCCCGCCACTGATGGTCAAGCAATACCGCTCGCTCTTCGCGTGCGTGATTACGATGATTGTGGCAATGATGAGTAACATGCCTTAAGTTCTCATGACACCTGCTTCAACCTACAAAAAGAACCCGCATACTTCAGCGTTTAGTGAAGGAGACACCATGAAATGCTAGAAAGTTATGCCCGTGGGGAATAAAAAAAACATACGCCCTAGTCCGAACCGGTGCATCAACACAGCGACGAAAACAAGCTTCACATCTATTTATGGTACCGGGCAAACTTTCTTTGTCGACATGCGGAGAAAGCCGCATAAACCAAACATCCAGTAGTGACCAGTCGTACGTCTGTTGCCGACCACTTGAGATAAAGAGAAGTGCGTAATTGAAAACCAGGAGCCGCGTATTTGTAATCACAATCATCGGTGCACGGAACACAATGCAGGTACAATCCAAGAAGGAGACACAATTTCACATTGCAATTACCCGGAACAATTAAAGCGGACTTCACCTCGCAACCTTTCTCCCTTAGAGTTCGGCTCAGACGAACTAAAATGAGCACTGTGAACGCAAACCAATTAACAGAAATTTCGAGGCACAGTCAGCAGATATATCTGGTACCAAAAACTTTCGCTCCCTCACTTGCTTCGGGCAGTCTGAGGGGAAAATTCTCGCACTCCGAAACCGAAAAACCATGCAGCATATACAAAACACAGGAGGTAAATAAATTCCTAGAACGATGGCAGGAGGGTGGCGGCAGGTTGCTGGGCGTTAAGTGCTAACATCTGGCGCGTTCAGAGTGCTACCCTGGAAATAAATAGAGAACCATACAGAAATGTGGAGGAAGATCGAAAAACAGGCGTACGCGCCTCGCTCGAAAATGCTAATGAAGCATTAATTAATGCGCAGCCCGGGAAACAATCTGCGCAGCGCAAAAGCGCTTGGGTTCTTTCCAACCCAGCCTTCTCTCCCTCCTCCCTCTCTCTCTATCTCTGTAGGTAGCGCCCGCTATGTTCTTGAGATTGCCGTGGGCGTGAGGCGACTTTGTTGCCAGTGGGAAAGAGAAAAATTAAAGGCAACGATATGAGCCCTCCGAGTGACGAATTAAATGAAAAACGTGGTGTCAGTCTAGTGTCATTGCACTAACAACTTTGGGCCACCGTTGACAATTTCAAGAAGCACGCAAATAATAATTAACTATGCCAATGAGAGAGCACGCCAGCGAATGAACAGACGAGCCGAATGCATTTTAAGCGAGGTGGTGCACGAGGCTGCCGGAAAGCAACTCTGGCCTTTGCGACACGCGTTCATGGGAATACGCCAGCAAGTGATGCAAGCAGTACCAATCTTAAGTAACAAAGTGAAACACTGGTTAGCTTGTAATCTATTCCCCTCAGCGGTGGCTCAGTGGTTAAGGCTTTGCGCTGCTGAGCACGGAGACGTGGGTTCGATTCCCGTTCGCGGGGCCGCTTTTCTGATGGATGGAGGCGAAAAGCACAAACGCCCGTGTGTACGAGGTTGCGATCAAAGATCCCCAGTGGTCAAAATTAATCCGGAGCCCTCAACTACGGCGCGTCTCATCGCCTGCGTTGTGTCGGCGCGTTAAAGCCTACAGTCAATCAATTTCAATCTATGCTTATTAGAGGACGTGTACTGTAAAACTCAGAAAGCCGGGAGGAGAGCTGCGCTAGCACTGACCTACACATTGCGCAGCACGAAAGATTAAACCATTTTACAAGTGCGCCATTCGCGAGTGTAAAGAGATAAGTGGGATCACAAACGCCGGCGCCTCTGCGAGCAGACGTCTGCGGCGCATACAGGCTAATGTTGAGAATGGCGCTTTTACAGCAAAGCTGTATATCTCTATCTCCCAATGGTTGCATCGTCATCGGCAAAAATTATCTCCGTGGACGAAAATCCCAAGGCGCCAAGGTCTAAGATGCCGAGCGCATGAGTCAGGCTCATCAGGCATAGAGCTCAGAATTCGTTTAACGGAACGACACCGCAATTACCCAAACCACATTATGGATTATAAAACCCCTATGAACAATGAATGGCACCTCCCCCCACCCACCATGTGTTCCAGGTAAAGATTATGTTTGCAGAATATGTTTTTTGCTCAGCACTATGTTTGGTGCTCAAATGCTGTTATATTCTTTAACTTTGATTCGCATTCGGAACGACATCAGTCGCCTGGAGCCTCAGAGGAGGGAGGACAAACTAAGTCAACCAAAGTTGTCCTTCTAACACGCATAAACAAAATGGCGACATCATGAACCATCGCAGTGTAAACAAATGTCACGTCATCCGAACTGACCAATGATGATGGCGGCGGAACAGAACAATAGTAAAAGGATGTGCCGTACTTTCTCCCATATCTAGTGACACTATAGCCGAGCGGAAAAGACAATCCCGCCGAGACGACGAGAAACAGTATATACCCTGCTCTTTCACCACGTGTAGTGGTTTAGAACAGCTTTGCTGGACATCCACTTTGGCAGGGGTGGTATGGCGACCAAATTTTATGCAACGCGGATACGTGCATACTCCCCATGTGCACATGCGATAATTCAGCAGTGGTGCTTTTGATTCCCATGAACGCGGCTACAAGCAATCGAAATTGCCCTAAATGTATGTATGTATGTATGTATGTATGTATGTATGTATGTATGTATGTATGTATGTATGTATGTATGTATTTTTGTATGTATGTAGAAATACAAAATATGTATGTACGTAGAAATAAGATCCCAGCTGGCGGGCATTTTTTCTCCACTTTCTTTCTTTCCAAATTCTTCATCTGTTTCAATGACCTACCACATCCTCCCCTTTGCTTTCCGAGGTTTTCTTGACTGCCAACTCTTATTTCTGTTTTATTTTCAACGAGCCCCTCATTTCCTATTCTGATTCGCTACATGCATAGCGAGGGCCTCTGTTATGGCAGTCTTGGTGCCATAGGAAGCTTAAAAGGGCTTAACGCTGGTCGACCACTGTCGACATGTCGTAGACACTCGAGTCACGGCCTGGGCGTCAAAAAGAACGTCTCCTTCACCCCGAGTAGTCCGAGTGGCGCTGGCTACCACCCCGAAGCACAGGAAACAAAAATACCTAAACATAAAATACCCCAGAAAGTGGAGGGGAAAATCGCCCCGCCGGTAGCGTAGTGGTTATCGCACCAGACCGGCATTCTGGAGGTCGTGGGTTCGGATCCCACCTGGCTGGGCATTTTTTCTCCATTTTCTTTCTTTCTTTCCTTATTCTTTATCTGTTTCAATGACCTACCACATCCTCCCCTTTGCTTTCTGAGGTTTTCTTGACTGCCAACTCTTATTTCTGTGTTATTTTCAACGAGCCCCTCATTTCGTATTCTGATTCGCTGAATGATTGTATGTATGTATGTATGTATTTGTGTGTGTGTGTGTACGTATGTGTGTATGTATTTATGCATATATGTATGTATGTATGTATGTATGTATGTATGTATGTATGTATGTATGTATGTATGTATGTATGTATGTATGTATGTATGTATGCATGCATGTATGTATGTATGTATGTATGTATGTATGTATGTATGTATGTATGTATGTATGTATGTATGTATGTAGGTAGATCTTCAGGAATGCGAGTGTTTCACGGGAAACTAACCCGCCGCGGTGGCTCAGTGGCTAAGGCGTTGCGCTGCTGAGCACGAGGTCGCGGGTTCGATTCCCGGCCGCGGCGGCCGCTTTTCTGATGGAGGCGAAAAGCAAAAACGCCCGTGTGTACGAGATTTCGGCGCACGATAAAGATACCCAGGTGGTCAAAATTAATCCGGAGCCCTCCACTACAGCGCGCCTCATCGCCTGCGTTGCGTCGGCGCGTTAAACCCCACAATCAATCAATCAATCAATCAATTCACGGGAAACTATGCCTGCCTGGCAGTCGAACCCGGTGAGTATTGAGGACGTATTGCCTAGTCACTGCACTAGCCATAAGTTATTAACTGCATGCACGGAATATTAAGCACTTGTGGACTAAGTGCCGCCACTGAAATTATGTAAGAGTAGCATGCAGGAATCTGTCATGAATCAGTCCCTTCTGCAACGCAGATTTCTTCATTCTTATCTTGTGTAAAGTGCGATGAAAAGTGTTCAGGTGAGCTTTGGGAGGGGGCCCCGAGCAAGTGTGCAGTCCAGTGCAGGAAAGCGAGAAGGGTGGGAGAACCACAGAGTGAGCGAGAGTCATGAGCATGCACAACAAGCGCCTGTCCGTTCTCTACTCGAGGCCCCTTTTTCCCCCACCACTCGCTGTTTTCATGCGCACGAAGAGGGAGGCGCTATGTGCGTAACAGAGATATGTGCCTTTCTTTTGAACCGGAACATTTCATGGAAAGATAGCTTGAGAGACGCCCAAACCGCTGTCACAAAATCAGAGGCAAACATTTTAAAACGAAGCTTTCTCAGCCTATCTTCCAGGTAATCCCAGGGGCTGCTGCTGCTGCTGCTGCAGCGCTCTGGCAGGGCGCGTGGCTTATTGGATTTATTTTACCTCAGATAACGCTGGCCTCCGTTATTCAGTGACATCCCCGGTGAAAACAGAGCTGTTTTAAATGCCAGTGGATAGATGTTAAAGCCGCACGATTTATTTGTCTATTTCGTCGGCTCTTTTTGTACATGGCGTGTAGCAAGACGCGTAGCTCTTTCACAGTCCCGGTGTATTTTTCGGGAGTAAATGAGGAAGTTCAACATAATATGGCGTTATAAAGAATAGAGCCGTAAGAAAACAATTTGAGTACTCCGTTTGAAACTTGCAGGTGCGTTGCTTTCATATATTTTTATGCGGGGTGGAACTGCAAATAATCTGGAATTATGGCTTGATTGCTTTACCGCCAGGTGCTTTTTAGTGGTCTTACAAAGAGGCTAATTGTGCTGGTGTGCCTGTTTCCGCAATTGTTCTGTACAATAGTTTGTAGAGTACTGCTGGAAGCTCAACCATAAAGAAAGCCTTAACTCTTGGTTTCCAGCTCCAAGCCCTAAAATGTTCTTAAAAGGTCCAAACCAATATCTAAAATAGCTCGATTGGTTTTAGCCTGTTTTTTGTAATTTTTCATTCAGTACCCAGTTCACTCTACCTTTATATCCTTCACAGATGTAAATGAGTAGAACGCTTACTTTATCAATGAGTATTGCATATCCATGTTTTAGCCCCTGCTCTGATGCTAACCCCATTGTGCTCAGTGTTAGGATAACCACTCCCTGTTTGTGTTAATTGGTAACTCTAAAAATTCCTCAGGGCACTTGAGCTTGCTGACGTGCTTTTAACTCGAAAGCCTAGCGATACTTGTCAACAACTTGTTTATTGTTACACCATGTTTCCGCCTGTTCCTTCGCTTTCACTTTCTTCATCTTAGCGTATTATGTCGACAAGCGGACTACTACACGTGACAGCCTTCTTACAACAAGGATTCGACGTGGCTGGCTCGCGCCTGCTCTACTCACGTCCAATCAGGTTCAGGTGTCTCGCGGCATGCACTATTATACAACATTTACGCTTCCAATTCACGCTTTTATGAATTCTGTGAAGCGGGCTAATTATCCACTTGAAGCTACCGATTATGGGCCAGTCTTCCAAGTGGGCTTGTGCAACGAAGAAAGAACAACACCAACGACAACTTTTGTTTCACCAGTCGAGGTGCGGTGGAGTAGAACAGCAAAAGAAACGAGAGACCACCTGTCAAATAAACAAATGGCTGCACTCAACTCCACCAATATCTAGTGGTAAAAATACCCCGGGCCATGTTCACTTACGAGAAACCTGGTGAGGGGCGAAGCATGCAGTGTAGAAGTCTATTCTTGGCGACTTGGCGTTTTCGCCAACGGAGGTGAAACTGTTTTGGGGTACAGGTATACCGCTTGGCTGTAAAAGTGTCTTGTATTGGGAGTATGAAGATCTCTAGCGCGAGGTGTAAACGAGCTTTCCGGTGTTTTAGTACCGTGACTTCATGAGACGAAGGACGACGACGACAGGAGACGCCAATAGCCCCACCCCCTAAGAAGCTTCACCACTAAAATAGATGGTGTCATCGGATGGGCTCCCATTTGGAACACCAAACTAACCACGCGAAGAACCCAAGAAATGGCTGAATTTTTGTACGGGCACAATGGAGAACCTTAAAAACGCACACTAATTGGGCTGGTAAGAATACATCACAAACTTTAACCCTAGAAAAAACTAAAAGTTCGTGGGCTTCCCATCCTTCCACGTTGCGGCGAACACAACTTGCAGATTCGGACCTGAATTGGTTATTATTATGCTAACTAGGGTGCAGAGGTGGCGTAGAGGTAGAAAGTCTGCCTCGCGTGCAGAAGGACCATGGTTCGAATCCCTGTGCCGGATGCTAAGGATGCTAAAAATCCCTGGACCCGGACAGGCTGCCATTGGAATCTGAACCTGGCAACGTTTAACACAAAAACCTTATCTAGCGAGGAGAGTCTAGAGGTGTTGTTCGAGGAATTAAACGGCATTAACCGAATGTCATAGGGCTTAGTGAGGTTAGGAGGACAGGTGAAGTCTTTACGGTGCTGAAAAATGGACACGTCCAATGTTACCGTAGTGGACAGAAGAGAACTGGGAGTGGGATTTCTAGTCAATAAAAGCACAGGGCGGCAACATAGAAGACCACTATAGCGTTAACGAAAGGGTAGCATGTCTTGCAATTAGGCTCAATAAAAGGTACAAGCCCAAGGCGGTACAGGGCTACGCTCCCACATTCATCCACGACGACCAGGTAGTGGAACGCTTCTATGAAGATGTGTAATCGGCAAAGGCGAAAGTAAAAAGACAGTATACCGTAGTTATGGCGGACTTCAATGCTAAAGTAGGCAAGACTCAGGCTGGAGACAAGGCAGTTGGGAACTATGGTCTGGGTTGTAGAAATAGCTGGGGGGACCTACGAGTCGAGTTCGCAGAACGGAATAACCTCCGCATCATGAATACCTTCTGCAAACGGGAGAGCCGGAAGTGGACGTGGAGAAGCCCGAAAGGGTAGCATAAAAACGAAATAGACTTCATATTATGCCATAACCCTGGCGACGTGAAGGATGTGGAACTGCTCGGAAGGGTAAGGTGTAGTGACCACCGTATGGTAAGGTATCGAATTAGGCTACATTTGAGGAGGAACTGTAACAAGCTAGTACGAAAGAAGCCGATTAAAGAGCTAACAGTAAGACTTAAAGTAGAAGAATTCAGGGTCGCACTGCAGGACCGATATTCTCCTCTTACCGAGGAAGCAGAGTGTACGACAGAGGAAGCCATTGACAGCCTTACACGCATTTCCCCGGAGCCTGCAGTACAAGTCGTGGACACGATGGCTAGACAGGATACCGGTAAACCACCCCAGGAAACGAAAGATCTAATTAGAAAACGGCAAACCATGACAATCTCCACCCCAGCTGACAGAATAGAATTGGAGGAGCTTTCGAAGTAAATCAATAACCGTAAGACAGCTGACATACAGAAGTATAATATGGAGAGGATCGAATACGCTGTAAAGAATGTAAACAACGAAGGCATCCTGAAAGCCGGGAAGAGGCGTCTTGGCGCGGGAAAAATCAGATGTATGCACTTAGAGACAAGCCAGGCAATATCATCAGAAATAGGGATAAAATAGTCACAGAAGCCGAGGAGTTCTATCGGGATCTGTACAGTACCCGGGACATCCAGGATAATGCCAAATTAGAAAATACTTCAGAGGAGATGGATATCCCACCAGTAACGACCTAAGAAGTAAGGAAGGCTTTGAAAGAATGAAAGTGGGCAAAGCACCTGGTGAGGATCAGATAACAACAGACCTCTTAAAGTATGGCGGAGAAATTGAACTTGAAAAACTGGCAAACCTGAATACGCAATGCTTACAATGACCGCAACTGTACCGGAATCTTGGAAGAACGCGACAATCATCGTAATCCATAAGAAAAGTGACATGGAGGACTTGAAAAATTACAGGCCTATCAGCTTACTGTCAGTCGTCGACAAGGTACTTACCAAGGTAATCGCTAACAGAATTTCTGCAACCTTAGATTTCAATCAACCCGAAGAGCAAACAGGGTTTTGTAAAGGCTATTCAACAATGAACCATATTCACAGGATCAATCAGGTGATAGAGAAGTGCGCTGAGTATTCTGAACCCCTAGATATAGCCTTCATAGATTAAGAGAAAGTATTTGTTTCGGTCGAATCCTCAGCAGTCATTCAGGCATTACAGAACCAGGGTGTAGATTAGCGTTATGCAAGAATACTAGAGGATATCTACAATGGGCCGTCAGCTACCATCATTTTCCATAAGGAGAGATGTAAAATACATATAAGCAAGGGCGTCAGGCGAGGAGACACGATCTCTCCGGTGTTATTCACAGCCTGCTTACAAGAAGTATTCAGAACTTTGGATTGGGAACAGGTGGGAGTAAGGGTTAATAGAGAATACCTCAGTAACCTCGCATTTGCTCATGACATTGCCTTGCTAAGTAACTCGGGGGACGAATTCAATGCATGCTGACCGCACTGGACAAACAGAGTAGAACCGTGGGCCTGAAAATTAATATGCAGAAAACCAAAGTAATGATCAATAACCTCGGGACAGCACAGCGGTTTGAGATAGGTGGCGAGGCAGTCGAAGTGGTCAGCGAATATATCTACTTACGCCAATTGTGACCCCAGATCTAAACCTGGAGGCAGAGATAATTAGAAGGATAAGAATGGGGTGGGGTGTCATGCGGCAGATATTCTCGGATAATGAATGGCTGCCCAGCATTGTTCCTGAAGAAGAAAGTGTACGACAGCTGCATCTTACCAGTACTCACCTACGGGGCAGAAAATTGGAGGCTCACTAAGATGGTTCAAATTATATGGAGGACTTCTCAGCACGCAATGGAGCGGAAGATGATAGGTGTAACATTAAGGGACAAGAAGAGAGCGGAGTGGGCCAGGGAGCAAACGCGTGTTTAGGTCATATTAGTAGAAATTAAGAAGAAGAAATGGACGTAGACAGGGCATGTAATGCGAAGGCAAGATAACCGTTGGTCATTAAGGGTAACAGTTTGGATACCTAGATAAGGCAAGCGTGGCAAGGGGCGGTAGAAAGTCAGATGGGCGGATGAGATGAAGAAGTTTGCGGGAATAAATTGGTCTCAGTTAGCACAGGACCGGGATAATTGGAGATCTGTAGGAGAGGCCTTTGCCCTGTAGTGGGCGTAGATAGGCTGGTGATGATGCTAACTATTAAGGACAGCCAAGGTTGCGTACCACAACAGTGTCCCAGGAAATTTCTGGGACACCATTTGCCATGACATCAAATTGCTGGGACATAAATTTTCTGCGAACTGGAAAACAGCCGTTCGAACCAATTTCATAAGGAAGTAGTTGATCATGTTTACTCGGCGAAAAAATGCACAAACGAAAAGACGGAGGTGAACACAAACAGGGCTCCAGTCACAACAAAACTTTATTTTAACTTAAACCAACCCACCTAGCACCGTGTTTTCACGCAAGTGAAAACACACAAATGAAAACATCATTTCTCCAAGCGTGTTTTTCTATTCAGCGTCTGTTTAACGCCACCCCATAAAGTCTAATCATCGATATTATGAATATCTATTTCGCTATTGTACTTTATTGCTCAGGAGGGAGCCTTCTGATGGTTTTACACGCTTAATACGCGTGTGTGTGTCCCCGGCCTCAATAGCATCCTAACACTGGAGTTGCCTAAGGTTTAGATTGATCCGGTGACGTTAGCAAAAAAAAAAAGAAACATCCCCCTCGCGAGGGGCACGATCAAATGCAGAGCATTTCTGCGGGGGGGCGCGCCTGCAAGTCGTATGGATTACGTATTGGTTGTTGTTGTTGTAATTGTTGTCTTCCAGCGTAGACATTGTCGATGAAGTCGATGGTGAAACGTGCCGTGAACCCCCTGCCGCGGCTATGACGCAACGTGGAGCGGCTATGACGCAACGTGGCGCGGCTATGACGCAACACAATCCAACACAATCCACTTTAATCCAATCCAATCCAAGCCAATCCAATCGAATCCAATCCAATGCCCCTCGCCAGAGAGTGTTATAGCGCCGAAATCGCCACCACGCGAACGCGTGATGCTGACGTCACGATCACGCCACAGATGTTAGCGACCGCAGCGCGCGCGAACGACATATGTGGTTTAAGCGCGAACCGACCGCGGCGAGAGAGCGCGATGCCAGCGCCCCACCTGTTCTTGCGCGCGAACCTAACGCGGCGAGAGAGGGTGTTGCGCATGTCCCCACCTGTTGTGCGCCCGAACCGAACGCGGCGAGAGAGGGCGTTGCGAGCGGAGAGAAGGCGAGGAGGACGCGGGGGAGAGGGCGCACCTCTGGCCGACGGTTGAATGAGTAAAGGATATAAGGCACGTTCGTAACCTTCCGTTCTGTGTCGGCTTTGTGGCTCAGTTGGTAGAGTACCGTGCACCTTGCGTTCCGCCCGCAGAGTCGTAGGATCGAAACCTGGCGCCGGCAAGTATTTATATAGTGTAGGGGGAGCGATGCGGACGCGGACTACGGACGCCAACGCGGGTGACATCGTGAGTTACTAAAATGCTCTGCATTTAAAAAAAAACACCAAAGAAAGCTCCCCCAACGCGAGGTGCCCGGAACGCCCTTTGCGCAGCTGTGTAGGCGGAGCCAAGCCTCACCTAGCTTTGAAGTCACTGCACCGTCGCACAGTGTGTCGTGCCTCCGCGCCGAGCACATCGTTTACACTACCGCAAGACATGGGTCGGCCGAATAAGTATGTAACTCCCGAGGAAAAGGAAGCGCAGCGCGACTCCGTCATGTCGCTGCTCGAGAACTCATTAGACGGCTACGATCCAACCCTGAGTATCCCGCTAAAGCCCACCCAAACTTTGCAAAACTGAAAGACGCTGGGTGTACCCGCAGCTCCGCTGTTCTGCAGCCTTGCACCACTAGTTCAAGCTGCGCAAATGTTTTTTTTAACAGCATAATATAACTTTTCGCGTGAAAACACAGAAAAAAGAACAGGGCTTCTTCGTATCATGAATAGTAACTGCAAGATATCCATAAGCCTAACACAATAAAAGCATAGTTTTATTGACTGCTGGGGCGGCGTATTTTTCTGTGATGTGTTGCAGCGTACCTAAAGAAAGGATGTTTGCCTCAACCTTACTATCATTAGATTATGCCTGCGCAACGAAAAGCCTGCTTCAAAGGAAGATTGCTCAACTGTACAGTGCCTATGAACATTCAAAAGACGTTCTTGACTGGTTTCATTGTTTTGATCTCTGCCTTTTAAGTGCTACCTATTAATGCGTTTTTTTGTGTGTGACGCTATGGCTTTTGTTGCAGCTGGGTGTGATTGTAATACGTTCTCTTTGTTGCTTTTCGCGTTTGATTTGAGAAAAGAATTGGCCTCCTTGTTGCTGGAGTTTCTCGAGTGTCATCTGTTTTCTGCGGGTAGCACAGAAGCATTGTGCGGGTAGCACGGCCGGTAGAGCGCCTGTCTGGTATTCCAGAGGGCAGGGTTCAAATCTCTGTGGATCACTTAAGTGTCTTTTATTTCTTTACTTTTTTTTGCAGCAGCCATTTTGTTCACCATACAACGACTTTTTTTCACGGAATGGGCAGTTAAGGCTTCAATCTTAAACACAATTAGCATTATTGTGCCAAATCTAAACTGTCCTAACCACCAATAGCGGGACCACGGGTCTTTCAAAAGAGTGAAACTCCGCATGAATTAACACACTGAGTGCGCTAGTAAAACAACATTACCCAAGCTTGCTAGCGGTTGTAGATAACGTCGCCGTCTTTCGACACTGAGCCGTAGCACTACTCTGACGTCAGTAGTAACACCGTGCACGCAATTCCGCGTGTCCACTAACCGTGATTAACAAAGTACATCCGCCTCTCTAAGGCTTGTTTCTGTTTACGGCGCGCGGCCGGCTGTTGCTGAACAGGTCGTCAACTTCATTTCGCGACGCCCGTGTTCATCCCCATTTTCGTTGCACACGCCGCGCGGATGTCACTCAGATAGTGCTTTCGTGAGCAGTGCGCCAGCTTTGGGACATACTACACCCAGGAAACCTCCGCCAGCTAAACCAACGTCTGACGGCATCGTCAGCTGCATACCGTTGCGCCACACTCGGCACCGCAGGAACAACGGGACCGTGGAAGAAAGCAGACGGGCTCTCGGTACACGAATTCGATGCTCCCCGACCGCTTCTCTCCCTTTGACGCCTCGGGCTACAGCACCTGCGCTTGGCGTTCCCGCAATGGCGAGCACTGGGGTGGACACGAACAGCCGTACACGCTGACTGCCTTTCACCACGGCGGCAGGAGCGAATGACTGTAGCGTGCGCACGGCCTAAGGGAGCCTCGACAACCACTTGCTCGCAAAACGGGAAGGAGGGAGGAAAAATGGTTATTGTGTGGCGCACCGTTAATGGAACGTCAAGCTGTTGCGGTAATAAGACGGGCCCCCATATTTAATGTGCGTCCATCTCATCTTTTCCCCTCATCCTCAGTCTAATCCTCGTTCTCACTCTTGTCCTTTTGCTTTGTTGTCTTCGGTTGCACTCGCCCACCTTACTCACGTCTTTTCCTGCCGGTGCCGTTGTCTCGTTGTTATTATTTCTCTCTCCATATGTCTCTACTTCGCGATTGCGGATGTCTGTCTTGAATCGGGCGCAGATTGAACGGGATTTGCGGTCTGCCGTTATGCAAGTGCAACGTGGGACGCGCCGTGGTATATGACTGTGGAGCAGCGAACTAAGTTGCTCAGAGAAAACAAAAGGCCGTCACGACACAAAGCGGTCTTTTCATGTGCTTAATTTGCTATTACATTCGTAAGCATACATGTACGTAAGTATACAAATTCCTAAGTATACAAATTACGACCAAGCGTCCAGGTTGACACTTCTCATATGGTAGTTCGCAGGTATGCAATTGTCGACAAATAACGTACCGTTTGTCCGAATGTGTATTGAATGCAGAGTTAGATATCTATATGCGGCTTTAAGAGCTCCCTATTTTACCCACAAGACACTGCCACCAAATAAACATATATATTTATTTATTTCAATACTCTCAAAGCCCCGAAAGGCGTGACAGAGAGGAGTGGCAAGGTTTATACAATGCAGGTTTACATGCAGTTTATACAATGCAGGTTTATACAGAGGAGAGGGAAGGTTTATATAAGAGTGGTGATACGTCACAGGGATATACACCAGACCTCGTCGTATTAATTATTCGATGACAATCTCACAGATTTGAGTTAAGTTCACATTGAAGAACAACCTCTGCTTTTAAATGCTCAAAAAGGCATATGGCGATGAGAGCAACTTTACATAAATGATGATTCAATGAAAAGTGTTGGGACAGTCTCTAAAATACGCCATCTCAATTCAAAACGCCAAAAAAAGAGTGGTTGCTTATATGCAGACTCCATACTAAGGTCTCCAGAATTATTATACTTGCGTAGTAAAATGCCGCAAAGCGAAAACCAAATAATTAAGAATCACCACAGCAGATTGTGGTGTTCTTTGTAAATTTGAATTTTTATATTAATTCAAAACACTCTCTTTAAACATTTCCCATTTAAATGCTAGAGGTAAAAGAAGGACACGCCTGCAGAATTCTTGGGCAGAAAAAGCCACATGGTGGCTGTTTTGGCAGAGCCGCGTCATAGCAATAGGCACCATGCCCTTCAAGGTAAACACATATTTCCCCAGAATTCGGTAATTACGGCGCAGTGTTAGAGCGACTTAACTGCGATTATAAAAATAACAGCCATAGGAAGCACCGTACCAGCCGACTTTCTTCACGTGGTCCCGAATAGAAGGTGCCGACATTTTTGTTTCATGCTCGTAATTATGCATTCGAGGTACACTGGGAACATAAGGCGAAGGACTAGCTTAATACGTTTCCAATGGACATCCTTACCATTCCTCGCACCACCAAACGGGAAAAATCAAGCTGCAAAGAAAAATACACAAGGCACCAGATTATGTAAGCGGGAACGGGCGCTTGCCTAAAATACAACTCCGGGGTCTGCACCGGAGGTACTTCTGCTTACGCTAATGGCCTGTGGTGCATAAAAAAGCAGAATCTGTGTCTGGGGGCATAATCCTGTAGCACTGGTATACCGATCAGAAAAAAACCGCAACAGTAAAGAAACTAAACTCGGAAGTACCCGAAAGGACGACACAAAAGAGTAACTGCATTACCCGCGTCCAACTACAAGCCATTCCCAAAAATGTTCATTAGGCGAAAGGAACGCAACACAATTTAGTTTCGCGCGACGGCCCATCTTCGTACATTGGGTGCAAGCAAGTAAATTTCAAAAACGTAACTTGGGTAAGCAAAGAAGAAGAACTGCGCAACTTTTGGTGGAGAGCCGGGGACATTTTCGTCCATTGGTATTGCAATTATTTTTATTTCCTTTTTTCGAAAGATGTGAAGAAAAGTGTTTCATCTGCACTAAGAAACAACCATTAGCGTTCTCATTCTTTTGTAAAGTATTTTGGCAGGTAGAGATTTCGTGAATATTCATCACTTACAATGACCGCACAAACGACGAGGCATAAACAATTGGCTGCAATTCACACTGTGGAAATGGTTGGAAAGCAAAGCTTTAAACGACACCCACAACAATTGCCCATGCGACGTCACTTAAATTCACATACGTGGCTCTACTACAAAGAGCAAAACCAGAGATTCTGCCAGCCGTTACCTGCAATTCCAGGGGCGCGGAGCCTCGAACGCAGCAGCCTCGGTGTCGGCCGGTCTAGAGCGGCTGTAGCCCTACCGTCAGTCGGGAGAGAGAAAACGGATAGGACCGTGCTTCGAAGGGTGAGACAGCGGAACCTAGCCATCCTGGTATGCTAGGTTGGGGCTACACCAGCGAGCGACACAAGCGCAAACACCGAACAAATTCGGCATGTGAGCTTAGTAATTCCCATTTATACCGATTTAAAATAGTTAGTTTAGTAAGTTTGAGAATTGCGAGAAAGCTGAGAGAACTTTTATAATCGCTATTTATTAGAAACAGTTGCTCCTTTCACCTTTTGTAATACTACTTGTTAAACACAACTGAATTGGTATTCACCAATTTAGAAAACGGAGTCCCATTCATGGCAAGCAGTGCGGAAAAGGTGGCGTTTCCCTAGCGGCCAGATGTCTGGATGTGGTTTGTACATTTTCTTTTCCCGTCCTGGTAACCAATCCGTTATGTATGTTTTTGTATAACCACTTAATTCCGTCGGGGGCAGGCTACCTGGAGGTGCTGTCGAACAAGGTAATCAAGCCTTGCGAAGGTACCCACCGCACAATGGACGCGAAGCTGCACCAAAACAGGCCCAAAAGAACCGTCGCTAATGCAGATGACAAAGCCGTACCGCTGACACCACCGCCGGCGAGCTATCACTTCCGTGCGGGAAACGCTGGGTAAAGTCGCCATGACATCTCTACTGTGCTCCGTGCGTGAAAACCTCCGCGCCCCCTCCGCCCGCCGCCGCCTCCACCACGTTGGAAATTTGTTGTCCCGCACACCACGAAAGAACCGTTGGCTGGTAGACCTAGAAAGCTTTGCTTTAAGAGGAAGTAACCGACAGGACAGCGCTTCTCCTTAACATCATCGGTCACGTTATCACGCCTACGGAAAGGTAACATCACGGTAAGGACGAACTTAGGCCTAAAAGCATAAATTGTCCAGGTGGATTGTCTAAAAGGTGGATGGTCCAGTGACAATGACAGCTATAATCAGAAGTTCACGAATAATTTGGTAATTCCCATTTAAGAGCTGCTTCAGCACGAAAACTCGAGGCATAAGACATTCACGATGACTGCTGTAATCAAAACGTTACGACGGATTCGCCGACTCCAGTATGGCAGTGGTTTTAACCAAAACAACCACAGTCCTCACCTACCAGTAGGTGGGATTCGCCTGTGTAGATAGCAGTTGCTGTGGAGGCTCGCGGGAAATTCACCAATTTTCCATGGCTGTGACGTCCACATATCCACTCGGAAAGACAGTCAACGGGGTTAAGTTCTACATTAATGCTTTCGAATTTTCGACTCATCAGACGTTCTTTGGTGTCAAAGGGAAAGAATACAGAAAGAGAGAGAAAGAGAGAGAGAGAGAGAAAAGACTTCTTTTATTGCCTGAGAATAGCTTATAAGGGAATCGCATCTTTAACGACCTCCCTCCCGCAGCCGTGAGCCAGAATGTCTTGTATCGTAACGGCGGCTTCGGCCATCCGGACTGCTGCAATTTGTGGCTCCGGTGTGGAGCTGGCAGAACAATCTCTCATTGTTCTTTAGTGTTAACATTGCATCCTCCAAGTGTATTGATATCTGATTTGCCATTATTGTCGGATACAGTTGCTTTACACTATCATGGCAGAATCATATCATGTGGTGTAGACCTGCTCTGCTGTTGCACAAAGTCCAGAGGTTTGAGTACAGGTCTGAATAGCAACGGTGCAAAGAAACCGGGCTTGGAAAAGTATTCATCTGCAACCATCGCCACGTGACTGCCTCTTTTCGAACAACGGTGTAGTGGGCCGGTGGATATTTGTATCTGGCTAACCTCTGGTGATTTACAATATCCCTGTATCTGACTAGCCTGTCTTTGTGTGACCTAAAATGCTTGTTCTTGGACTTCCTGTGCTGTCTGGTATAGGATTTATGGCGGTTGTGGTGGCGTCGTCGGTAACAGAGCTCGGTTGCCGAGAGCTCAAGCGATTGCGTAGGTCACTTTATTCACTGGTATACGGAGTCAATATTAAAGGGAATTTCTTTGATTGAGGTTTCTTACTCGTAGTGTTCTAGGATGTAATTTTGCGTTAAAGCATTGTGCGGAATGTTGGTAAGAATGGTCTCCAGCTCCCGAAATCCTTTGAAAAAAAATCATTTTTCATCAGGCGGACTCGCATGCAGAGTAGACATGCGACGTTTTGCGGTGCGGCATTTTTGCTCGCGTCGGCACAGGTCCTTATTATTTCCAGCCCAGCCTTGTCTCAAAAGCTTGTTTTTGCAGTCTGAAGGTTCCAAGTCACGATGTACCAAGAGAAATTGAGTACTTTAAGCATGTACGTGCGAATAGTAGGTGCAATTGTATGTTGCACCTTGGGAAAAATGTCCGCAAGGTAAAGCCTCGCGCAGAAAACTAGTCTTAAGTTGTGATTATAAAGTATTCTAGACCACCTCTTTTCTCCAGTGTCATTATTGAAGTAAAAGTTTATTTTAAAGACTGATGTAAATCTTTGTGACGACCCTTCTTTCTTAAAGAAACGACACCCATGATTTCTGCCGATAATGCGAAAATGACCTTGCAGTTGGTGAATAAAAAAGAACACTACCACGCTTCTGAAAATGCCCCGCAAGGCTACTCCTGAACCTCTGGTTAACACCTTGCATGTGACTGCATTACTCACTCAGTTATGATTATTTCATTTTTAAGGGAGGTCGAAGCGCATGATGTAACTAGCTCTTCCTTGATCTCATGCTTACGTTACTACAGCCTAATTTCAGCGCGGGTTTTTTATATCACTCGCGCTTTGTTTTCTTATTTACGAATGTTGGCGGATGGAATTGAATGACCCGTGTTATTATTTCGAGGTGTCATAAAAACCTTTGTTCTTGACACAATCATGATCATGATTCAGTCCTGCATACGCCTTTCTTTGTCAAAGGTGAAGAACCAGTAAGCAAAGGCTCCAGCTTGACTGATATTGAACAAAGTCTAATCTAAACATTCTGAAGCACTACGTATACATCAGTTACAAATCAGGCGTAATCGTTGAACTGTGATGTCGAGAAGTACGGACTAACCATCAGAAACTTGGAATCGGCAAAAATTTGATAAAGAAAACTTTTCGCCGGCGGAACAAAGGAGGAAAAGAGGCGTGCGGAGGAGAAATAAAGATGTAGAAAAGGGAAAACGTCAGAAAGCAAAGGAGTCCACAGGAAAAGACACAGAGCGCTCCACGCCGCTGTGAGGAACATAATATATCGCGAGTCACGGATAGCGAACGTCAGAGATGAAGTTACATAATTATAGAGGGCATTGAATGCTTGTCGGGAAGAACGATGGGTTTGGAGCCCATCGGGGACTCAGTGGCGGGCCGTCCTTGCAGTGCTTGCGCAGGCCTGCCCTCTTTTATCTGGGCACGGTGGAACAATCCATCTTCGACATGCCAGCGAGAACCCTGCCTTTTCCTTGTTCATATCGTCGCTCGGCTGCATGGAAAGGACAGCTCTGAAAGTTCGCCGTGACCCCTCAAGGTCCTCTGCTGCGCTATCTTTCCCTATACTTGACGGGCATGTACTCCCCTGCTCTGCCGAAGCAGCGCACAGTTTCCCAGATGTGCGGGAAGGGTTTGGGGCACCCTCCAGACAACTTCAGCATGCGCTGCACGTGTGCGTGTTTGCCTTTACTTTCAAACTGGGGTGCCATCGACTTCAAATCCTTGACCGACTAACCGGGGCCCGCCGAAACCCTCCGAGGAGCACCACGCATGTTTGGATATCACCTGCATCCGCAGCGGTGAATCCGTGGTGGTGTTGTGTTGCTGTGCCCAATTTTGTGTGGAGCTTCGTGGCTAACCGCACTTACGAGATCCGATCTGGTCGTCACGACACCATTTCCTTCACCGGTTGCTGCGGGTTGCGCAATGGGGCTATCATTTCCCCCATTCATTTTATTTGTCTATGAGGAACTTGATTTATGGGGTGTCAGCGGAGAAGGCGTTCATGTAATCGCCTATGCCAATCACTTCACAATTTGGGCCGAAGCGGGTGACAACCCCACAACCGACGCCGCGATGCGTCAATTGCAGAAGGCCTTAGACGCCTTCTGTGCCCTCCTCGCTCCCACGGGAATGAGAATATTGTTGGCAAAATCTCACTTCCTGGTCATACGAGGCACTCCCACAGAGTTCTCCCGGAATAAATAAATAAATAAAAAATAACTAAATGGAAGACGTTCCGCTACAGCCTGCTCTAATGGATTGGGTGCGTGTCCTCGGAGTGCCCGTTCACGGGAACGGTGGCGGTACAGAATAGATCAAGCAGCTTCGTCCACAGCGGCGTAGCCTCCTGCACCTCATTCACCGCATATCCCACACCTTTGGCGAGGCATCTCAAGATGTGGCCCGGCGAATAGTGTAAGGTGTTCTGGTGTCCGAAGCCACATATGGTCCCATGTGCTACCCCTTACCAAACACCACACTCATACGTTGGAAGCGCTTTACCGGGAAGCACTTCGAGCTATAACTGGGCTTCCACGACACACGCGTATCCACACCGTGGATACGCGTGTGTCGTCGACGCCGTGACCAGGTGGAGGCACACCTAGAACGGAACAGCCCAGGCGGCACAGAAAGTGTGCCCCAAGACCGGCCCGTCTATGGCCGCTTTCTGGCATGTCCGGCCAGCATCCAGGTTCTGGCAGCCACTGATCATGCGTTGAACGGCCAACATTCGGCAACGAGCGCTTCGGTATTTTTCCGTTCGCCCGTGTCCGGACGCACAACGGCAGCTAACCGGCTGCCAGATATTCAGTTCTCTTACGGCTGCCGATGTTGAGAAAGAGAACGGCCGAAGTACGGCCTTAGGGCATCCGTTTTTTCTTAGGGAAGCGGTAACAGGCCGAAGCACGGCTAGCGACCGGCCACAGAATATGCGTATTCTTGCGGCAGCTGGTGTTCGAAAGGAGACCGGCCGGAGCGCGGCTGCCGTGCATTCGTTGTTTCAACGGTGAACCGCGCGTCCGGCGGTAGAATATTCGTTTCCTTCTGGCAACCAGTGTTATGAAGGATACCGGCCGACGTACGGCCCCAGAATATACGTTTTTCATTCGGTTAGCTGTCCTCGGCCGAATTACGGCAATCGAATGGCCACCGAATATTTGGCAACCGGTGTTCAAGAGGAGACCGGCCTACGTAAGGTATCTGGTTATACGTCATTTTTTCGGCAAACGGCATACAGCCGAACAACGGCACGCGCCTGGGCGCCGAGAATTCATGCACAGACGTGTTTGGAAGGAGACCGACCGGTTTTTTCCTGGGGGCCGAAAAAGCCGTTATGGAGCCGAACGACGGGGACGCGTTTTTCATTTGCTCCGTGTTTCTACGTTTTAAATGAACTAACATCGTTTTTCAAACAGTAATGAGTGTTCTCGGTGAACGGGCAAGGTGCAAGAACTCACTGGACATTAGCAGGGAACCTTTTAGGCCATCGAAATGTCATTTATTGCCACAAGAAGACTGTGCCACACCGACGGGTGAGCTAAGCCTCGCCAGTCATCGCCGCCACGACGCCTCTTCCGCCGGCTTCGTCGACGCATCAGCTCGAGGCTATTCGCCCTCTCAAGAAATAGAGAGCATTGGAGACATCGACCCGCAGAGATGTCCGATCCGAGATGGAGATGGTTCACCAGAATAACTGGCCTTCAAGGGCGTCGAGCAAGCGGCCACCACGCAGGAGCTAAAACGCCACCATGTTAAGGACTCCCCACCAAAGAAAGGCAAGTGCGAACAAAAGCGCAAGTTATTCTGCGTACAATTAAACTGCGACAAACAATGTTGCACTATGTTGTTGGTGATAAACGTAGAAGAGACTCGCTCGCGCATTGGTAGGATCAACTTCATGCCCTGCACTATGTTACTTCATGGGATTTTTCGACTGCCTATTTAGAAAAAAAAAACTATTAAATTTGCGATAACAACAGAGCCTTGTCACTGACGAAGCCTATAGCTGTTAATTTAGTTCCGATGTTTGAAGGTGAGCTTAGCTACTCTTGGGATATGACTCATTTGGTTAAACGTAATCGCCAGCATCCTAGCAAACACGGATTTTGTCAGGATTTTCTTGCTCAACGCAGATTGTTGAGTTCACGCACGATTTGGCTCTTGCAATAGATAAGCTTAAAGTGGTTGACTGTATATTCTTGGACTGTAAAGAACGCAAATGATGGTGTTCCATATCCCCTTCTGCGTAGTACATTTCATCCTATGAACTGAATGAATCGGTTTTTGCATTGTTATTACTATTGGCCCTATAGCTTTGTTCAAAAGTATTGTGTAGTTTACCGGACTATAGCGAATGAACGTGATTCCGTATACCTGCAGCTTTATTCGAATTTAATAACATCCTGGTGTGCTGATTCAGAAAAGGTTTTGGATGTTAAACAGTGTGTTAACGTGGCACCTTTACAAGAAAACGTCCATTCCGATTGAATACGTATACCGTAAATTATGCTACTGTGACAACGGCCGAGGAATATAAATACCTAAGAGTTTATTTAGGGAGTGGGTAGAGGTTAAATAGGCAGGTTCACACCATAAAAGTTACGGCTGCCTATGTTTTTGCCTTTCTGAGACGAAATTTCAGTGAACCTCCATCTAACTGAAAAGAACAACCGTATTTCACTCATGTGCGCTCAATCTTGGAGTACGCATGTGTTTTCGTGGATCCCTACACGAAAGAGCTGGTTGATACGCTCGAAAACATACAGAATATGTCAGTGCGATTCGTATTAGGTAATTGTCATGCTCAACTTAGCACGAGAGAAAGTAAAAGTAAATTGAAATGGCAGGACGTGAAAGATCACAGACCAAACCACAGGTTGAACTTTTTTGTAATATCTACCATTCGAAAACTGGAGTAGAAGGGGAGAAGTATGTCCAAGCGCCATTCTACATATCGCAAAGTGGGACCGCTAGCTTAAAGCAAATTATTAACTTTCCTTTAAAGGTGACGCCTTGCGCGATTCATTTTATTTTACATCAATACTGCAGTGTAATTATCTTCCACGTATGATTGCATTAACTGTTTATATTGGCGATTTTCAGCGCGCTTTGTAGGATTATTTTGTTATTTTGTCTCATATTTAATGCTTAGTGTTATGTATCTCCCTTCTGTAATGCATGCAAAGGCAAGCAGGCATCAAATAAATAAATAAATAAATAAATAAATAAACAAATAAATAAATAAATAAACTTCCAGAGGCGCAAGATTGCCTCCGATGGGTTGAGACCCTACGGATTTAACCTTGACCAATAAAATATTTATTGCCCTATTCCTAGCAGTATGCAAGGTTTCCTGTATGCATGCTACCATTGCCATGTTATTGGTTTGAAACAAATTATGTAACTCTAATTTTACGCCTTTCCTTACGTGAACACAGAGGGATACAACTGCAGCCACCTGAAGCAGGGCGTCATTCGCAACGCGTCTAGAATTTTTCGAACGTAGTATGACATTAGAACTACATTAAGTTCTTTTGGACTATTAAGTGGTGTGAACCTATACTCATGAAAACAACATTTAAGTAGAATGAAAATGAAAGTACCTGTTCGCTCCTTTTTAGGATCAGCCCTGCGCAAGATGATCAGAAAAGTTGATCGAGTAGAAAATGTCTTTGCAAGAAAAATGGGCAAAAACTGGGCATACTTTTTTGTGAAGGAGTTATATTAAATGTTCCTGAGTGTTTTGTTGAGAACCAAAACGCTTCGTAAAGGCATTCACGCCAGTTTTATATACAGCAAAATTGGTCACGCAACTGTTATAAAAATAGTTTATGTCGTCATAGCATGAAAGTGTTCCGGAATATTGCCCTAAAAGAAATTGGCTAAAAGCGGCGCAATTTATCTCTCTGGAATTCAACCCACTAAAGTATGCGCCCTCCGCCGCCCCCCCCCCCCCCCCCCTCTTCTTTCCCCGTTTATTACAGGTAAGCCGCCCAACAGAGGATATCAGGACCTGGACAAAACATCTATTCAAGCTCTACAAAGAACAGAATATTTTCTGTGTTCGGCAGTAAAAGAGGCACAGCAATTAAAGGAACGACAATTTGTGAGCACTACCCACCGCGGTGGCTCAGTGGCTAAGGCGTTGCGCTGCTGAGCACGAGGTAGCAGGTTCGATTCCCGGCCGCGGCGGCCGCTTTTCTGATGGAGGCGAAAAGCAAAAACGCCCGTGTGTACGAGATTTCGGCGCACGATAACGATCCCCAGGTGGTCAAAATTAATCCGGAGCCCTCCACTACGGCGCGCCTCATCGCCTGCGTTGCGTCGGCACGTTAAACCCTACAATAAAAATAATAATAAAAAAAATTTGAAGCACTGTTTAGTAAATGAATTTTGCTGTCAACTGAGGCTGGTAATTAAGCAAAGCTGCGCTGAAAGCTTGACGGCTGGTGGTTGCGCGCGAGCTCACTTTGATGTGGCTGCATTGGACCCAAAATGCTGGGTTTGTGCTGCTTCTGCACTGCGCGAATGAGTCATCTGCTTGCGCGACATGCAGTGACCGGCCTCAGTACAGTTAACGTACTGTGGCTGAACTCCAATGCCCGTAGCACGGCCGTATTTCCGGTAGCTTTAGTCCGGCTGGAGTCCGACGACCGCATCTCGGCTGTAATCCGGCGGCCGTACTTCGGCCGTACATGGGTGGCTTTGGAATGGCCGGAGCCCTACGACTGGAATCTGGCCGTATGACCGTAAGCCGGTCGACTGGCCGACGGACACTGGCCGTTGGACAGCCATGGGAGTACGGCCGTATACGGCCAAAAGGCCCACATTTGGACATGGGCCGAACATGGCTGCCGGAAAACGGCTGGACAGAAAATCACCGGCCAAAGTACACCGGCCTGTTGTAGGCCGAACAGTCCTGTGCTGCCTGGGACGACGGGGTGGCAATATCACTAAAACAGATCCAGACGATATTTCACCTGCGACGGCATCAACATCCGACCCTTTATAGGTCTTTTACATTTGTTAGCAGCCGCTGAAGCCGAGCATACACCCCCTTGTGTGAGACTGCATAGGTCTCATAGGGTCAGGCTCGACAAATCGGCCTGCCTGGTTCTTTGCTTACGAGGACTGGATCCGTCCCTATGGCCGCATGGAAAAGACTTTATCCCCATTATGGCGGTCCACATTATGACGGCACATAAACAACCGCTGCTGTAAAGAGCAAACAGAGAACACATTTGAGTTCTTATGAAGTTTGAACCCGGGTCTCTGTGATGATGTTCAGGTTCGGAAGACACAAGGACCAGTTGCGGAGACGCAGCAATGAGGGATCGCAACACGGGCTTTGGTAGAAGTGATGACGATTGCATCTATGACGGACGATCACAAGGACGGGACGGTAAATATTACAAGAATGGGTAAAACAAAAGCTATGTCATAGAACGTATCAAAATGAAGTTGGATGACACGGGGAAATGAGTCCCAAAGGAAGTAGAAATAAAGCAAGTTCCTCACACAATGCCACCGGTGGTCGTGGCTCGGAAAACGGCGTCGAGGGCACCATGTCATGGGCAGAGGCAAGCGTCTCACATGCAGAGGGGCTGATGCGGCCCTTTGTTGAAAGGGTGCTGGGGAGGACAAGGTGAGCAGGACCACGAAGATAATGGAGGTTTGTGGCCCACATATTTACCCACATATTTACCCACATATTTGTAAACAAAAGCTACATTTACTGGGGCGCTAAATATGTCACCAATAATAAGGTCGAAATAATAGCCACAACAATCAAACTTCAACTACAATGATGACCACTTAGTTTGTCATCTTGGAATGGGCAACCCGATTTAAACAGAGCATAAGGGCTGCGTGGTCTGAGAAACATATTGAAGTGGAGCACCAAAACTACTTTATTCGAACGTTGTTCTGCCCGGGCTCTGAAACACCGCGGAGTTCTTACACGTGAGCCGTAGTATAGTTAGAATAGGGAAACATTTGAAAACTTTATTACGCAGGCGTAATTTTGTTTGAGCCATTGTACATACTTAAAAATGCGCAGCTTAACACCTTGTAAACTTTTTAGGACCTTCAGAGCGAACTTCAACAATCTATAAGTTTTCAAACGTTTCCCGAAAAATCTAAGACTGCTACCCAACCAAGACAGCTACAGACAATATGCAACTAATTTGCAACTATGCAACTAAGTGAGTCTGAGTTCAACCTCCCAGTTGGTGTTTATACTTTTTTGCTGCGTCTCCAAATTTCCACTTTGAGTCTTCTTTCCGTGCAGAACAAACGCATCAGTGAGAAAATGAGTACAGCACGAGAATGCGTCGCTAGCCATTCGTTCTTAATTTAAAACAATCTCCAACTGCAGCCTCCTACATTCCGCCCTAGCCGTGAAAAACGACTTCCCTTGTGGCGGCATGCAAACCACCAGCGTGTGTGTTGGGAACGTGCGCTTTTCAGGGAAGGAGGTTTTCCTTTTTATGCTAATTTTAGCGCTCTTAGCATGCGAGCCGCGGCATTGAGTTTGTGCATAGTGCATCAATCTCCTCGTTCTGTGCAGCTTCTAAGAAATTGTTCCATCCATGTTTCCGTTGTCTTCTTTTTCGGCAGGATGTGTGATAAGTTGCGGGCGATCACGGATAGTGCCTTCCTCTGTAGTGCAGATGATTTGTTTTCGGTGCCTATGCAAAACCAACAACCAGCTTTGTAGAGGACTGGAAGCCGTTCCTTAATGCCACGTGCCAGAATGGAGATTTAGGCGGGAGCCTCTAAAAGTTTAGCTATAAGATTAATCTACGTATTTCAAGGTTCTCAAGTACTCTCCCTTTCCACCTCCTTTCTCTATCTTTTTAAACGCCAAACACTTTCTAAACATACTCACTGATCTCGGGCTACTTCGTTTCGAAACATTTGTTATGCTTGCTTCAACTTGAACTTGTGTAGTGCCCAGCATAACCCTTGTGAATAACGTTGTAAACAACCTGCTTACAACGTTTTTTGCAAGTATATCGTTCAGTACGCTTTCAACGACTTCGATATTTGCTGAAAGCCTTATGCTCAGTCTAGACATTTATAAAGAAAATTGTTGGATAGAGCATTTCCATTTTTGAGAACTTTGTTCAAAAGAAGCAGTTATCTGCCTATAAAACGGAAAGGACCTCTTATTGTTTATTGTAAAGTTTATTGGCCTAGAGAACAATATATCTTAAGTCCATTCGCTTCCATAAAGAGGGGTTAATTCAGCTGAATGCAACACAAAATGGGCTCATGTTGCCCATTCGTCCAAGTATGCCACCATGGAAAACATTGCGTTCCTAGCGTTTTGTTGACGGAGGTCTCAGTATTCCCTTCAAGGGACAACGATAAAAAAATTCCCAAATACATCCTCTACTTGGAACAAGGCTGCACGCAACGCTTGTCCAACCCTATTCGAAGGTTAGGTCGGAGGTATGACAGATTAAAGAGACATGGCTATGGGAGCAAAGAGAAACGGCGTTGTTTATTTACAAGAGTGCAGTTTGCCGTTGGGATCACAATGTTACAAGACGACGTGGAGCTCTTTCATACACAGCCCCAAAGAGTTGATGTTTTGCAGGCTGGCTCGAGTATAGCGGTACGAGGTCTTCTGTAAGCTTCGGCGGAGTGGAGCCAGCGCCTCTACCACTAGCGCAGCTCGCCTAGGAAACGGGGCGAGAAAACGTGGTTTGCGTGGAGCGAGATAACCTTCCTTTTCCTTGTCCGACGGGAGAGAGCACGTGTGATCGGCTCTGAGTATAACGTGATGCGGCGCACGACTTTTGGGAGCGGCCGCCAGCAGCAGGCGAGTGGAGAAAGGAGAGAGAGGGGAGCGTTTTGACGTTCGGCGACATGCGACAGCAAATAAAAGCTTGGCTTGAATACTTGCTTTCGCTCCGTGTGTACCACATAGTTCAGTTCCAAAGCCAGTGATCTTGCGGCCAGCTCTGAAGTATTTTCTAGCGTAACATTTTTTAGTCATTTTTCTTCATTTATCTGCAGGGAAAAACAAGAGAGGGGCAGCCAGATAAAGATAAAAAACAATGATGAGGTGCACATGGAAAGGTTGGCTTTTCGAAGAAAGCCAAAAGTCGAACGATAACGGCATCTCTGCGTCCGCACGACGCAGGACGATGCATTGTCCACCCAGGTAACCATAGCTCCAGGAGGGCTGTTCTCGTCCAGATAATGCCGCACTCGTGGGGCGGTGCAATGTGGGGCATAGATGGCGATTATCGGGCGGCCAACCGGCAGGGTCTCCCCTTTACTTGCGTTGCGAAGTATCCTGCTAAGGTTACTTCCTGCGAGTATAAACCACGCCTGCGAAGGCCATGGCCTGTGGCACAATCAAACCTCGGTGATTCGCATTAATCGCCTTCGCTCTGAAAGGAGAGAGCACAGTCGATCAAATCCATTCTAGTGAAACCCAACAATTTGTTTTGTTGCAGACACTACTTGAATGTAGCAACCATGGCGACGTCATCCCATGCTGATTGATTGTTAGGTTTAACGCACCGAAGCTCGGCAATGAGGCGCAGTTTTGAAAAGGCTAAGGAACAATTTTGGCACCTCGGAATGTTTAACGTCTTTCGAAGTCTCGACACACGGGCGTTTTCTCTTTTCGCCTCAACCTAAAAAGCAGCCACCGCGGTACAGGTCGAACCTGCGTTCGCGTGCTCAGCCACACTACGGCTTAGCCACTGAGCCACCACGGTGGGTCGCGACATTCCAGGTCAAGCTATGTTATGGAATACCTGCGTTTACTCGGTGTAAAAATGCGTTCCTTCTTTTTCTAAATGGCTCCCGTCATTACGTTCTAACAAACTTATTTGTCCTAACGTTAACTGGGTTTTTAAGAGATGTACCGGTGGTAACTGGGGATGAAGCGTAAAAATGCACTTAATGATAAGACGCCCGACAGAAAACACGGCAAAAGTGAGTACAGCATGTGAAACGGCTCTCTCGCCATGTCATCTTCTAGCATTTCTCAAACTTTGTTTTGTTACATTACGTGAAGTTGATCTCTTTCAAGTGCTGTGCTAGCACTATCACGAAGCGCAGGGGGAGAAGTATGCAAGGATACCGCTACTGCGCTGCAATGCACTTAATTAAATCCACTCAGACGTTCCAGCCAGACGACCATGGTTCTAATCGCAGCGCAGAGCTTTCTTCAAAATAAAAAAACGTTTTGAACACCCTGGAAATTTACCCGAGTGCTAAGACATAGAAGCTGACGGTTCGCCATCTCGTAGAAAGAAATGCGTTCGCAGTTCCTAGCAGACTCTTTCTCAATCCGGGCCACATTCGGAGCATTTTCAACAAGTTCATCTGTCTCTATGTTTGCTTTCATCCCGCGCAACTTGGTTACAAGGTCTACCTGTTCCACTCCATCTTACTGCACTCTTTTCAACGCTTTCCACCGTTTTGAGTATCTCGTCTAGAAGATCGACCTTTCCCGCCTTCCGAAGTGCTGAGTGCATTGCGCACAGTAGAATGCCCCGTGTGCTCCGCCTTTCTTGCTTTTATGTTTTTCTTTCATGAGCTGCTTTAATCTTCTCCTTCTAAACCAGAAGGCAAGACCTCTCCAACTCTTTTCTTGCCTGCCTGTGCACGAATGAAAGCGCTGGAAGCACAACTGCTTTTAAAGAAAGAAATGCCATTACGAAAAAACCGGGCGACGACGTAGAAGCTTAAAGGCCGGACGAAAAAGAAATTACGAATGGAGGAATGTACTGGCGGACTGGAGGGGCGCGACGAGTCGTTATTTAATTAAACAATCGGTGCTCTGATACCCTTCTCAGACTTTAAAGTTGATGACGGCTTTTCCGGTTGCTCTTTACGGTTTTTTGTACGCAGCTTTAACAACTAGTATCAGTCAAGTTGAGAAAAAGCTCAATGGTAAACAACCTAAGATATATGTGGGACAAGAGCGCACTAATGCAAGGTTTCAGAAACAACCAAACACCCTGTTGCCATCGGTTGGTGCAATCGAGAACGACGGGGCGATAACATCTTTCTTCTCACTGCAGAAAATCTACCGTGCGTGAGCCAGGCCAAATGTCTACGCCGAAGCCGGACCAAACAGACCGTGAACACTTTGAGGCCTATTACGCAAAGAAAAAAGGCGGTCATTGTGTTAGCGACGTGTCTATATTTCTGTATTGCAAAATGAGTAGGTTTGACATCGCCGTCCTGTAGCCTCCTAAAGCTGTTAGCGAACTTCTGTGCACAGCTCATCTGCGCATCCTCCTTCTTCCTTTTCCCGCATATATTTTCGCACGCCAAGGATATAAAAAACCTGTTAGTTAGAACTGTCCGGTCTTCTTTCTTGTGTTCGTCCATTTTTAGCGCTAAAACCACGTCGTACTGACTCCACGGACGGGGCTCCTGGAAGCTTTCTTGGCCGACAGCTTTGAATATGGCGCTGCGCGGCGTGCAGCAGCTTTTGGTGAAGACGAATCTATGTAGTATACGGAAGTGGATAAATACTGAACCTTTTCTAGGGCGACTTGAGATAAGGCTCGCTCTCTCTCATCAACATGCATTCCCAATGGCAATTCACATATTTTCTACGTTCGCACTGTCCTTACCTGTTGAACAAAAATGCAAGGTGTACTGTGTTGATAAAATAGGAGGCTATGCGGCCGGGTCCTGCAGGCTATAAATGGGCCAGGTTTAACACTTTTAAATCTGGTTATCATGAGCAACAGGTCTCTTATGCTTTGATTTGCAAGGATTGGGCAAACAGTGTTTCATGACAGTTATCTCACACCTGACAAACGTGTGGCAGCTGCGCGCTAGTCATGGCAACAGTGAGGGAAAAAGCGCCGGAAAAGCAGTCGTAAAACTCTCGCGTAGTCACGTGGTACCACAGCATTGACGCTAGGGAGCGCCAATGCGACGCTTGTACGCGGTCGGTCGCGTGCCGGGACATCACCCCTGCCACATCTGCGCCCAAGTAGCTCACGGTAATCCCGACGTGGTCAATGGCCTTGCCAGGCATCGTATACTAAAGCTTTCGCTCTAAAACTTTCGTGGTGAGAAGAAAATGTTTGTTAAGCGAAAGTGGTCCAGTTGAGCGAAAGTAATAATTTCAGCTCACTGCTTTAGGTGATATGGAAAAACAAAGAAGAAAGAAAGAGATAGCTCTTTAGGATTTGAGAACAGGTGGCTCCCGACAAAACTGCACTGCCTTGTTTCATGTGCAACAGTGTTGCCCCAAGAACTCTGGTGCGCTCCCCTAAATACTTTTCGGTAGCGCCAAGTTCCGTCAACTCTCAGGCAAACTATTATAACTTCACAGAGGCAATGCTGGAAACGGGGCCTACTTGGCAGAACAGTGTTGTCTGCTCTGAGGTTCACGCGAAGATAAGGTAGCTTGTTCACGGAAATAGCTATGGTGGATTACGCGCTCAACAGCATCCCAGTCAAGGAAAAGAAGGATGAAGTGGAATTCTGACAACGACCGCTGCGAGGATGTAGATATACATATACAAGGGTATACATATAAAGCACAAAAAATTGCCCTTGGATGTGACGATGGTGACAACACAGCGCACAGGGTAAACTATTTCTGTCTAATTTTTCGCGAAGTTCTCCATAACTACCCAGCTTAGGATTGGAATAACTGTAGAACTATAAACACACGAAGTAACGATAGGGATGAAAAAATTAGTACAATAACCGCATCGCAAGGTTACATGAGAATCGTAAACAAGGGTAAATTTGCACTTGTCACAATGCAATACTTTAAGAGCTCCCCGCACGGGGCACCTTGAGTAATCTTGGTGACGGTACTGGCGATACCGCGGACCCCGAGCCCCCCACATAAGCTGTGACCTACAGTGATGATGTGTTTTTAAGGTGAAGGGTGGAAACCTCTAACGGTGGCCGTCGGAGCCTCGGTCAAGCTCCGGCCGATGGGCTCCCTGCCTGTCTACCAGGCAGGGAGCTCCGGGACCTCTTTGACTACCAGGGTAACGTCAAAGGAGAAAGTACCCCCGTCTCCCTGCTTTTATACATGCTGTATGGTATTTTCTCAAACCCCCCCCTTCAATGATCGGCCTCCCAAAAGAGGCCGCACCGAAGTACTTGCTAAAGAGAAGGCAGAACACTTCTATAAACATCTTGTAGTTCATTCCACAGGGGACACCCCTGTTGGCAAGAAGTCAGTCATTCTTTTGGCCAAATGCATTGAGTCTGTTGCGGCTCAGACTATGGTGCTAAGAAGCTTTCATCCGGTGACCTACTTGTTCAAGTAAAAAGAAAAAATCAAAGCGAAAACCTACTGAAACAGACTACGTTGGCTGACCTGTCTGTTACTGTGACTCCACATAGCACCCTCAACTCCTCTCAAGGTGTAATCTCAGAAAATGAATTACAGTCTGAGACAGAGGTGGAACTTCTTCAGACGCTTCAACCTCAAGGAGTAACTTCTGTCAAACAAATTGTGTAATCCGTAGAGCAAATGAAGAAATCCCAACAAAGCATCTTGTCCTAACATTTGATTTCACAACCCCACCCGAAAAGGTCAAAGTGGGCTTCCTAAGCTGCAATGTACGACCATATGTCCCTAATCCCAGGCGATGCTTTAAATTCCAACGATACGGCCATGGAAATCTATCATGTCGAGGAAAGCTGACTTGTCCTAAATGTTCAGAGTCTGACCATTCGTCAGATGACTGTCGAAATAGCACACTAAAATTTCCGAATTGCAGTGGCCCACACGCTGCTTATTCACGAACCTGCCCAAAGTTCAAAGCAGAAAAAGAAATTCTACAAATGAAAGTAACAGAAAACATCACCTTTGCTGAGGCACGCCAAAAGCACAAGCTGCTTTCGGCCACATCTTATGAGACGCTGCCCGCCGGGGGTTGGGGCGGCGTTTGGTCAGCACAGCGACACAGTGAAGCCTTGCTGCTGATGTGTTGCTGTCCCAACCACCAGCTGAGCAGCCACCTGCTGCCTCTACAACACCTGTAGATGCTGCGGGGGCCCCGTCTCTTGCCGGATTGCCTTCGGTAGTCCAGCGGTGTCAAGAATCGCCCAGTGTGGCGACTCCAGCGAATGTGGCGGTTGTGATCGCCGCTGGGAGCTCGGCCGCTCTCACTGTTTCCTCTTCACCGGCACTAGGGACACCTGAGGGCACGGAGATGGAGACGGGAGGGCCCATAGCAGCGCCCATCCAAGCTCCACCGCCTGCCCCGCCAGCGGCGCAGGCAAAGAACACCCAAAAGGGTACCAAGTCAAGGGGGCCCAGTCCGCTGGGCACCCCCCTTGCCTTCAGATGACGACATGGACTTCGAGCAGATCCGGCTTTCATCGCAGCGGAAGGAACGGGCTGCGACGTCCAGGTCAGTAGAGAAGGCCAGAAAACCCCTGCCAAGAGTCCAAGCCTTGATAGACCCTACATAAATAGTCACACTCCAGTAGCTCCGAACACATCATAATGGGAAGAGAAAACATAATACAATGGAACTGCAGAGGCCTTCTGAATAATCTTGACGATGTATACGAAATACTGCATGCTTATCAGCCAAGTGTAATGTGTGTTCAGGAAACACATTTGAATTCTAAACACACAAATTTCTTGAACAGTTACCTGGTATACAGAAAGGACAGGGATGGCTGCATGCACTCTTCTGGGGACGTGGCCATAATAGCCCGGAAATCCTTAGCATGCCACCCTGTCAATCTGAACACTTTCCTTGAGGCTGTGGCAACTCGAACAATAAGATTTAATTGCTTGATAACAGTATGCGCCATATACATTCCTTCTGACGTTGCACTTTCAAGCCCTGACTTCGAGGCACTGGTTGACCAGCTGCCCGAAACATACATCCTTACAGGCCACCTTAATGCTCACAACGCTCTTCGGGGCTCTTCTCGCAGGGATGCCCGAAGTCGCCTGATAGAGAACTTCTTCACAACTTCAGGACCACGCCTTTTCAACAATAAACAGCCTACATACCATAACATAGGACACAACTCATACTCATATCTTGACTTGGCTATTGGCTCGGCAGTTCTCTTTCCTCTTCTCGAGTGGGGTGTGGGCACTGACCCATATGGCGGTGACCACTTCCCCACCTCACTAACATACATAGGTAAAGGCCCATACAGTCCATCTTCCCATAATAGGTTCAATGGAGCACGAGCTAACTGGAATACATTTACAGAGACATCCAAAGTACACCACACATCCATAGGGCACCCACACGCTGAACAAGCTACCCAACTCCTCACGGCGCACATCCTCGACGCCGCCGAAAAGTCTATTCCCCACACCTCGGGTGCCCCACGCAACCAGAGGAGGCCATGGTGGAATGAGGACTGTAGGCGGGCGCGAGAGGCCCAGAACAAGGCGTGGGGTATCCTTCGTCGGTACCCCACGTCGGGTAACCTCATTTTGTTCAAACGGGCCAAGGCGTTCGGAAAACGTGTGCGCCGTGGGACAAAACGAGAGAGTTGGCGTACATTCATAACATAAATTAACTCCTACACAGACACACGAAAAGTATGGACACGTATACGCAAACTCAAATGACAACAGGCACACAGCCTGCCCCTGGTCTGTACAACAGGGGACACACTGGAAGACCAGGCTAACACACTCGCACAATACTTCCAACACGTGTCCAGCTCAGCACACTAAACAAACACTTTCATGAAACACAAAACATCTGTAGAAAAGAAGTCCCTGCGTGATAACAACAAGTCGCACACTTCTGACAATTCTCATTTTTCAATTCATGAGCTGAAGGCAGCCCTCACCACATGTAAGCCTTCAGCGCCAGGTGCAGACAAAATCACATACACCATGATACAACACCTACACTCAGACACCCTTGAAACACTTCTACATCTATACAATAACATATGGCTTTCGGGGCACATTCCTTGCTCTTCGAGGGAGTCCGTAGTAGTGGCTTTCCTGAAAGAAGGGAAGGACCCTTCCTCTCCTGCCAGTTACCGACCCATTGCTTTGACAAGCTGCCTGTGCAAGCTCCTCGAGAAGATGATAAACCGTAGGCTCGTGTACTTTCTTGAGTACAATGGTCTTCTCGAGAGCTGTCAGGCAGGCTTCCGGGCAGGGCAATCCACAAACGATCAATTAGTTGCACTGGAATCTTACATTAAAGATGCCTTTATACACAAACAGTACTGCATGACCGTATTTTTTTATATCGAGAAAGCTTATGATACGGCATGGCGTTATGGCATTCTTGCAGACCTAAAATCCTATGGTGTAACAGGTAACATGATGAATACTCTTTCCAGTTACCTGTCTGAACGAAACTTTCGTGTCAGAGTCGGTTAGGCACTTTCAAACGTTGACGTGCAGGAGAATGGCGTGCCTCAAGGTGGCGTATTGAGCTGCACCTTGTTTATATTAAAGATGAACTCTCTCCGAAAGGCACTGCCGCCAAGCATATCCTGCTTGATGTATGTAGATGACTTTCAAATATCTTTTAAATCATGTAACATATCCATTTGTGAACGTCAGGTCCAGCTTGGGGTAAACAAACTTTCCCGCTGGGCAGATGAAAATGGATTTGAACTTAGTCTTTCTAAAAGTACCTGCGTTGTATTCTCAGAAAGGCGGGGCATCCTGCCCGATCCCGACGTAAAACTCTTTGGTGACTCGATTCCAGTAAAAAAAGAACACAAGCTTTTGGGTGTGGTGTTTGACGAGAAACTCACATTCATCCCTCACATAAAACGACTCAAACAAAAATGCCTCAAAACAATGAATATTCTGAAAGTCTTATCTCACCAATCATACGGTGCAGACAAACAACTTTTGCTACGACTTTATGCCGCGTTGGTGCGGTCACGGTTGGACTACGGAAGTGTTGTGCATGGGTCAGCCACAAAAACAGCACTTAAAATGCTCGACCCAGTGCTTGACTTGGGGCTTCGCCTGTCTTGTGGGGCATTCCATACCAGTCCGGTCCACAGTCTTTATGCTGAGTGCGACAAATGGTGCTTAGCGTAAGAGCGAATTTATGTTGATCTTCTATATGCCTCCAAAATCTCATCAATAAATAACCATTTCTTTAAACCGGTTTTAATGATACGTTCACAACTAAACTTTTTTAAACTGCCCATCAATTTCCGTTCCCTTCTCGCAGAGAGTGAGGGACGAGGTGACTATTCATGAGGTCTCCTTCTTAAACACATTCAAATCATCTCACACTGATTTTGTAGCACCATGGCATCTCCGTCCTGTGTCATGTGATCTGTCTTTCATACGATACAATAAGAACACGACACCAAGAAGTGGCATTTTGCAGCATTTCATGTATCTGCAGGATAAATACAGGGCTGCAGAGTTTTTCAGCGATGCATCTAAAACGTAAACTGCGGTGTCTTGTGCTGCGCATGGACCCAATTTTGAAGCATATAGAACCATGAATGTTAATACAAGTATTTTAACGGCAGAAGCATGTGGCATTTTTCTGGTTGTAAGTCAGATAGTTAAACATCATATTCCTAAATCCGTCATCTATACAGATTCGCTAAGCGTCGTCCATGCATTGTCATCCGGAAAGTCATCGAAAAACGATGTAGTTAACCTTGTCCTGAAATCACTTATAGTGGCGTGTTCTTCAAACCTTGAGGTGGCTGTGTGTTGGGTGCCAGGCCACTCTGGCATCGACGGAAATGAACTGGCGGATGAAATGGCCGCCAATGCTGCACTCCGAAACACAGTAAACATAACAACACTACCTTATACAGACCTCAAGCCACAACATAAGACAGCAACTTCGTAAAACTTGGCAAGCAGACTGGAGCGAACAGACAGACAACAAACTACACGTCATAAAACCACACTTGGAACAATACACTACTGACTCACACAACAGGCACATTGAAGTTACCTTAGCTAGATTACGGATAGGCCATACACATGTAACGCACTCGCACCTGCTCAAGACCCCTGTGTAGCAGGTGTGGGGAGGGCCTATCCGTAGTCCACATACTCATACAATGCAAGGCACTTGACACAACACGACACAAACACTTCAGAGAACTCTACAGACAACATATTCCCCTAAACTCATCATTGTGTCTGGGTGACGATGCCATGGTTTCTGTGAAACGCGTGTTTAAGTATTTGTCAGACGTTAGGTTTTTAAACCTCATTTCCTATCATTTCAATAATCAAATCTTGCCCTATACACCAGCCATCACCATTATGTTTATTGATCTTACAATGTGCGGTTTACGCGTTTTATACCTACCTTTTGTGGTAACCACTTCTTTTCATTAAATAACTTCTCTGGCACTCTTTGCCCTCGTTGGCCTTGCGCCATTAAACACCAACCATCATCACCATCAATACTTTAAGAGCTCCTGGCATCGGTATGCCTTCTGCCACCTCAACCAGTCATTAAATGGTTCAAAACTTAATGCTTCAGCTAGTTTGAGTGGCTATCGTCATCACAGCCAACTCATCCCCTTTTTGAGTTGCTACTGCACGCCGCCAAATTTCTTTAATTAGCTGTGTGTTCTCGCAGTGAGGCCCAGTTTTTTTCTCGCAGTAGAAAGAGGTCACGTGGGAGCGCTTAAGGCGGTGCGAGAATGGCGCGCAACTGTGCGGCTCTCGGAGAAGAAGGAATTGAGTGTTAGGAAAAAGGAGGGAAATGTTCAGAAGCCCTCCTAGGTTGTTCCGTGTACACAGAACTTGAGCAGAGGTGCTCCGTGCTCGACTGAGTGCGGCTGATTAATGGCGCTGAGTATTGCGTTTCTTTCGCACTTGCGAGCTGCGGACGTGGACGTAGTGTTTCGCTTTGGAGTGTAGTACGGCCCATTGGGGCCCTGCCTCGCAATTAGCGTGTCGGCAGGGAGGCCCTCTGCAAACGGCAACACCCACGACCCTCACGCATGTTTCCCCTCCGTTTTCTTCTTTGTGGTTGGTTTTATTTTCTACGCCATTTTTCTCTACTGCTCGTATTTAGTTCTTTGGGGCTAAGGTTTGCTCAGTACCGCCGGAATTGGTGCACCTCAGCGATTACGAGTCAGTAGCGCCGTGTTGATTTGCTCTCTAGCAGTAGTAGTCGCTTTTGTGGAATGAGGAGTCGTTTGGGCCAAGCAAGTTGCCAGTACGGTTTGTGATTGGGAAGTTTCGCGCTCCACACAGAGGGTCGCTAGTCGGAAAAGCTTTATGTTGATTTACTAGAAACCCGCTCCTGGTTTGTGAGCGGCTGGTTGCTTTTGCGGCAGTATTCTTCCACGTGCTGCTAAATCGGTCCGACCAGCCTTTCTGGTTCGTGTAAATTTTTTGCAAGTTGTCACCTGTGTTTCTGTGCGTGTTCTAAAATACCTCCCAACTGGCGCTCAAAATATTCGCTTGCTATCAATGAGCATATAAATTATAGCACCATTTTACAGGAGGATAACCCACGCCTTGAATACCTGTTACGCTTTGAGCAGCGCAGTGCGCTTCCACACGTATCAACACGTGTATTCTGTGTTTGGGTTCCCTGCCAGTTAATTAAAATATTGGAAAGGTCGTCGTATTTGTTGCGACCCCAATCCCCCTTGCGACGATCTCGCCATGGATGAGAGTACGCGGGACAAAATATTCTTCATTATTTCTCCTATTAGAGACCTCCATAAAGGTTCACCTGTTTTTACATCATGTGTGCGTCTCCTTTTTCGCTTTCCTTTTTTGTTTTCACTGGTCGCCAGAGAACAGATTATTCGGAGTTCCACACTTACAAGTCGTGAATCGATGGCAGTAACTTTATTCAACCGGGATACCAGCAGTAGCCTTAATTATTCCGCATTCAGAGCCCGTAAACAGATTTTGGTTGCTCAAGTAATACCATTGTCTTCGTAAAACGCTTTCGCCCGTATTTAAAGTGTTTTAGAAGCCGCATTTCCCCTGACATCGTAGTAAAGTACTGGTAAAGTCTTTTGCCAATCGCTGCACGTTCCTGTGTAAGTTCCCGTCCCAGCAAATCATTCAGTTACGCAGGTTCCTATAACCAGCCGCTCTCACAACGCGAGGTTTTTCACCTCATGGCACACAAATTGCTGCGGATTTAATAATCCAAATTGTCAACCAAAGCTGAGATGTTCCTACGACGTCATTGCCTCTATATGTTGGCTCAACAAAGCATGGCGTTAAGCCTGGATTTAGGCATAATGTCGGTGGGCGGCCTTTGGAATCAAATTTGTTCCATGTATACAAACGTGCCTTCTATATTGAGAAGAAAAGAATCTAAATATTTCAGCTTATTCGCTTTGCGAACTTTAGAAAGGGGTATATGTCGCCAAAAGGAACTATTTTTCAACGCACACTCACCGTTAAGCTTAGAAACCTTCTTTTGAAACAGCAGCAGCCCTCATGAGCGACACACAAGCGCTGCACTCTACATTGGTCACCGGAAATAATTTTCATATGTGAATGCCGCAAGGGCCAATTGCAGTTTCGCGAGGCTAGTTGATGTAGTCGAGGGTTCGATAAATGCCATTCTGGTCGGGACGGAACATTGCAATAACAACGACAGAACCAGACAAACCCGGGCAAAAGGCTTCCGTAGTGAACCGGAAGCGCCTATTCTTTTTTTTTTTTTTTTGAAATTTTAGGGACAGGATCATAATCAACACAGCACCCCCGTCACCATCATCGTCTCCGCTTCACCACCATAATTATTTACCTCGTTTTTCCGGGAGGCGCATTTCCAAACGCTTCGCGGTACAGCCACCCAACGTGACATGTGTCGTCGCGCGATAATGAACATTAAATAAACGTGGTCATAAGCTGCGCCCCGAATCTAAGGCAATCTAAAAGATACCAAATCACTAATATTATTGAAAAGAAGGCGTAAAATTGAGTTTATAAAAAAAAATTCCGAAAACAATTTCTAGGTACACCCGCTGGGGCTCGAACCCAGGCCCTCAGCGTCAGCACTCAGAACACTATTTGGAGTCCTCGGATCCAGAATAGCAGGCGCCTTTCAGCAAGAGTCAAATCGAATTGCTCACGAAGTGACATCACACATGTCACGTGTGACGCTGTGAAGCGGAGCGTTTGCAAACACGCTTCAGGAAGGAGGCTGAGCCCCCCGCAAAGAATAAATCAGGCACCCGTTGCAGCAATACGTCTTGTTTCGTCTCTCTCTTGAAGTGCATGCGGCCAACAAAGTTTGTAGCCATTTTTTTGGTCTATGTTTGCTGTTTTACTTCTAATCAGTACATGTGTACCCGCCGCCCCTAGTTGTCGTTCCGGTGAAGCAGCTTTAACCGACACAGCTCCGGCACTCCTCCTCGCCACCGCCGACCCATCTTTCACAACTGTTATTCGCCTCGCCACCACCGATGCCTCTTTCACAAGTTGTGCAATCGGCTGACAACGGGTGGCGCCGCTATCAAATGATTGTGGAGAATCAACTGAAGCTCCAATGGGCGTACAAACGGGGGGGAGCCGTTGCCGCAGAACGTGTAGCCGTTGCCATTGCCTCCTCAAATTTGACCTCGCCAAGTAGGTGCGAATCGCTTACGGATGAAAAGCGACTTGCCCGCTTGGAACGCCGATGGGAGCCCATAATTTTTAGACACCTTTAAAAACTGTCTGAGCAAAATTTGCGCCGGTATATTCACCCTTAATAGCGCCCATCACCGGTGGCCGGTTCATGTGTGCACTGGTTGTGGGTGGAAAGCAGAAGCGTGCACACAGAGCTAGGCGTCATGCCAGTACCAATGACATTCCCTTTGTGCTAGCGGGAGATTTAAACTTGAAGGTCTCATGGCTCCGTGCGACGTGTTAACTTTACACCGGGTCGAGTAGTTTTGGTTTAGCTTGGTGTGTTACTCAGGTAGTAAGATGCGTACGGCGCTAGATGGAAATGGCATGCACATGCATGTTCACTTGAAGAAAGCTCCATTCCTTGCAGGTTTCAGGTCGCTATGGGACAGCGCATGCCGTTCGCTCGGGAGGAGATTGGGAATTGGAGGAGCGTCCGTCGGAACGGAAGCGCGAATGGGCACGAAAACAACTAAAAGCCACTTCCGCCGCCGTTTTCGGCGCAAGTTTCAAATGGTAGAGTAGCTGCGAATACTTCCTGGATTAACAGCAACATGCCCGTTTGTAACGCTGATGTGAGCCAATATTTCTTGTTTAGCTTGATAGGTGTGAGAGCCACATTCTCGCTGGTGTGTTTCACGTCTAAACACGCACACGTAACCGGTTGCCGGTTTATGCGTGCACGGGTGTGGAGTGAGGTAAGGGCACGTGCGCGTGCAGCTATAGGTTTCATGGCCTCAATGATGACAATATCTATTGTGCTGGCGGGACGTTTAAACGTGTACGTCTAACGGGTCAATGCGACCTTTCCGGTGTCCTCAGTGGTCGACACGATTGCGTTACTGTGTCACAAAGACAGTAAGATTCTTACGACGCGTAAGGGAAAGAGACAGCCCCATGTTGGTCCGCTACAGTAAAGCTCGAGTCTTTCAAAGTTTCATTCAGCTTAATAAGAAGCCTGCTCAGTCACACGGTACAAACAAACGGGTTTTGTTTCGCGTATTCCGTAAACGGTGTACACCTACGGAGGTCATCCTTCTTCCCAAAGTGGAGGAGCACTAAATTTCTATATTAGAAGGTAATGCTATTTCGTTGCAATGCCATGCTATTTGTGTTTATATGTTTTACTTTCTTACATACAGCATTTTATACATGTACCCCATTGCCCCTACACCTATCCAAAGAAGAGGAAGTCTTTAATTGCCCCTCTCCGCGCTCCACCTGATAAAGTTAGCGTGGAGGGGAACAACACGCTACTATTTCGTAGTTTTGCGCCTGAAATGCCAGCGTTATCGTAGTTCTGCTCCTTAATTCGCTTTTCTGCAATGTTCGGAGCATGACACATTCGTGGAGGTCCAACATGAGAACTAAGATCATGACACATATCACCCCATTGAAATTCAATCAGGAAGATGATTTTGCGTTCAATGACATTTGCGTCAGCAACACGCGGAATGAAACGCCCCTGTCCGACGTCTGACTAGCAAGATAATCTCGCACATTAGGCAGTTCCGTGCTTTATAGAGAGGCGAGATGAAACCAGGCCGTCACCACCCAGGATGTTATTAGCCATCTAACAAAATTTTGCTTCTCGAAAAGCTGGGTTGCGCGCTTAAATTAAGCTGTTAAAACTTAAATGGGACTCTTCTCCGACTCCTATGACGGTTCATGTTTCTCTGAGTTTACGTCTATATGGGCGCTTTGGAAAATTTACGCTTCATTTCTTTAATATTGCAACGCGTCTAGAACAAGATTCGCTGCTCCTGAAGCTGGCAGGTTATCATTCAGTTTCAGTAGCCTTTCATCCCCACGCCTGTTATAACCCAAGCAGGGATTACAGCATCATTAAATACGTTTTCAAGTGAAGACTTTCTCGCGAGCGTTAAGCAATATAATCAAATATCTGGACGACACCCCAAAACGTTTAACGTGGAGTGGATAAAAACATGGGCCAGATACACTACAGGGGTGGGCTGGGAAAACATTGTAGTTATCATAAATTTCTACTTAGCTCAGCTATGGCCTCAGAAGTTCTACTGTATATGTGCATATATACAGGTACCTGTGTTGTCTATCTTTGTGCCTGTATCAATACTCCGGGTCATTACACTTGCCATCCTTCTGGACTTCAAATACTCCCCAGCAAGATGTTTACAAATGTTATCGCATTTCAAAGGGTTTCAAATGCGCAATGATACAGAACGATTAATTTCTGGGGTTCTCGGTTACCTAGGAGCGCCATCGAATTCAACTAGGGTTACCGGGAAAGGAAGGAAAAAAAAACTTTATTAAGAAAGGATGGCCCGAAGCCGCAGGGGAAGGGGGAGGGCAGGAAGGACGCTAGTAATGTCCAGCCATCGACGCCGCACAGACAAAGCTCCAGAGTTCTGCCAAGGTGTCCTTGACACGCCAAGAGGGCCGAATCCACTCTTCGTAGGAGTGAACCCACGCCGGGCGGTGTTGGGCGCGAAGCACGGCAAGGCCCGGGCAAGACCAGACGAGGTGCGGAAGGTGAGGCTTTGTTGTGCCATGACATGCGTAGCAGAGCACATTGGGGTCCAAGAGAGAAGGGGAGGAACTGGGAGCTGATCCGGTATGTGGAGGTCCTGCGAGGTCTACAGAATGGGAATTTCCCGCCGTTGTTGACGTCGGAGAACCTGCCTGCGGTATGGTGTTGCCGTGTTGGGATTCATTGCCCGAAGGGTCAAAGTGAGTGTGCCGTCCTCGCCACCGTGCGACGATGTCAGCGGTTACGGCGAAGCCAGAACGGGCCCGGTTGAGAAAAACCTGGGCGCCGCGAGATAATCCAGGAGGCAGAGGATGCGGGTTCTGGGGTACTGATGAATGGAGGTGAAGGCGCCGGGCATGTCGGCGACGCTGGCGCTCCTCCTCAGGATCGAAGTGGGCTCCGCTGGCTATGGTCTCCCCGGGCTGACGGCGGTACGACGAACATGCCTCGCTCGCCAGCCTGTGGGCGCTTTCATTACCGGGATGCCCCCCATGGCCAGGGATCCACCGTACTGTTACGGGCGTATGGAAGGTGTTGTGCAGAGAGCTGCATGATTGTTTAATGCAGTATGCTGCAGAGTGTTTCCGTGGAATTCCTATAAGGGAACGTAAGGCCTCGGCACAGTCCGTGAAAATGTGCACGCGGTGGTACGCGCGCTGATTGCATGCCTGCAGAACGGAACGTGCTAGGCGTAGGCCTTGTTCAATAGCGCGCAGCTCAAGGGTGGTGGTGTCCGGAATGGAGTCGACGATGTAGGCTGTAACGCTGCGTTCATTGCTGTCTGCCGCTACAGCTGCAAGTGCCACAGCAGCCGTGCGAGGTTGCCAGGAGGCGTCCACGTACACACGTAATGTCCGCGGATCCGCAGCGTCGGTGGCTGCGGTGGTCTGCACCAGTGTGGCACGTTGCGTCGCATAAGTAGCCCGAGCAGTTTTCCGGGGTGCTGGTCGCCGTTCTGTGATCAACACATCCTCCCATGGGCGAACGTGTGGAGAACCGGGAAGAACTCGTGTACACCTTCGGCTGGCATTATTACGTTCTCCATGACGTATGCTTTAGAGCACTAAACCTAAGTGTTGTTTTGTGAGGATATCAGACACAGCATATTTTGATTCATTGATTTTTGATTGATTGATTGATTGATTGATTGATTGATTGATTGATTGATTGATTGATTGATTGATTGATTGATTGATTGATTGATTGATTGATTGATTGATTGATTGATTGATTAAATTGATTGATTGATTGCGAGGTTTAACGCACCGACGCCACACAGGCGAGGAGGCGCGCCGTAGTGGAGGGCTCCCGATTAATTTTGACCACCTGGGGACCTTTAACATGTGCCCAAATCTCGAAAGGCGGGGAACCGAACCCTCGTCCTTTGGCTGAACAGCACAACCCCATAGCCACTGATCCACCGCGGCGGGTATAGAACTTATTTTACAGCTGCTACTGCGGAAGTGCGTCACAGCGGCCATCTGCGGGGAGTGGGTGTCGGTAGTCGCACGTTTTTTGCTTGTATCACGGCGCAAGCGGCTTCGAGCTCAGATCGGAGACATCAGATTTCACGGCCGCAAAACAATGTCCCGAAACTTCCGACGCAGAGGTATAACCACGCGGCCGCGATCCTCTGCTGGTCAAGGAAATATTTTTGGTTTTCCTTTACATGTTTTATAGCATCTTTTAAGGCCAGATTTAAGGTCGATTTCAGCACACGTGATTTGACGGATATTCCCACATTCGCAAGATGGGGAACTAAGCTTAAGTGTAGTAAGGCCGCAAGTATAAAATTCAAATAAAACAAATAAATAAATAAATAAATAAATAAATAAATAAATAAATAAATAAATAAATAAATAAATAAATAAATAAATAAGTAAATAAATAACGACTTCTACGTGAAAGCGCCTTTTGCGGCACTTTTCCGACCTCAGCGTGACCATCCGTAAGTTTTGTTCATGGAACACCTAACGCCGTATAACTAAGATTGAGAAGCTTGAGAGGAATGCTGATGCCGCAAAAAGCAAAACTAACCCTCTTGATAGGGCAAAACACTGAACAGGAAGTGTGAAATAAACCCGAGGATTTTCTTCCTCGTGGGAAATAGGGAAATGGGGAGACATTTCTACCTTATTTAAGAGACGGCCGAATCTCATTACCCCTTAATTGGACGCAGTAATTCTCAAATCTATGCATAAAAAACAACAAAAAAGCAGCGGCTGACGCGCACGATATTAGAAATTCATCCCCGAATCAGGTACGACGTTCACATTTTGGGACGTTCGCAGTGCACTTCGGTAAACGCGTCTCGCGAAATTTCACCACCTCTCTAGCACCTCAATCAATCCGGGGGAACTTTTCACGTGCACTAATACTAAGAAGGCGGAAACCACGCTATTAAAATACCCCATGTGAGCCCCATCTTTAGCCCACGGGCTGACGTCTTCCCTTCGCCGCGGAAAATTATAAGGAAGAAAAAAATGTCCCAGGGGCGGAAACCAAGCCAGCTAGGAGAGGTTCTCATCAGTGACCCGAGAGAGGCCTCGGGGCGACTTTCTCCTTTTCGGGAAAGAGAGTTTCTTTCCTTGCGCCAGCCCGTCTCTGCTACTTTCATTTTTGCGTCCTGTTATAGATAGAAAAAAGGGCGGTCTCGCTATCCGAGGCTCGTTCACCAAGAAGTGGTCACATCCCCTCGTTCCGGATATGGAAACGTGACATTCGGACTGTGTGCCGCCGGGGCCCCTACTCTCCCGTTTCCTCGGCCGTTCCCTCCAGAACACCTCCTATTATTTCACGGGCCCCGCTAAGCTTTCTCTTTTTCGTCTCTTCTCGGTTTCTTTCCTCGTCCACCAGCTTCACCCTTCTCGTTTTACCTCCACCGGCCGCTGGCCTTTCTTTCGGCACATCGTTATTCCTCGTCCCTCATAATGCGCGAGGAATCTCGCTCGGTCTTCCTCAACCCTCTTTTCGTTACTTTGCTTATTACAAGACCTTATGCCGGCAGCTATGTCTTTCACTCCCGTGAACATCTCCCTCGGTGAGTGAGTTAGGAGTCGTTGGGCGGACAGTGAGCTGCTCCTCTACACCCGGTGGTCTTCAATTCTCCTTAGTCACCCGCAGTCATGTCGTTCGAAGCTTCGTAGGTAGTGCGTGGCATCCCACTTACGGTCTCGTTTTCGAGCCGTGTGCGTGATAGGACGTGATCGGGACGGGCTTCTACGCTTGCGGATCGGTACGCACGTACGCGCGATCGGGATCGTGGAGGAGGTTCGCAAAGTTCGGGGCCGTATTGGCCGGAGAAAGTTACGGCAGTTTATACGTCGCTACTCACGCTTAGTTTAGTTTTATCGCCTGCCGCGCATAATGGGCCAATGGGGTAGAGGGGAGTATTGGGGGCCTCGGGACATGTTTTTGACACGCGAAGGCCTATATTAAACGAGTAGGGATACTGGCGTCAACAAATTGTAAGGAAGGCTGCGCATGAGCCAAACCTGTTACGGTGCTTGGGTGCGAATCTGGTGGTTGTACATCAATTCAGAGGGAACAAAATGCATCGTGGTGGCTTGAGAGGCAAAAACTGTGATACATCAAAACAATTCACCACAATCAATCGTAATAAAACATCACACTCAAGCCGTTTGGATGGGAACATGTGATGTATTCGCGAAAGAACAAAGCAGAAAAGGGGGTGTTCAATAAATGTCCTAGAAATGTAACGTGTCATTCAAACCCAGATAAAACTTTGGGCACCACAAAGTTCGATAAAATTAGAACAAATCTTAACACAACCGACACGATTTTTAGTTGACCAAAACGTATAAAGGGTTGTGATCCCTATGTGAAATAAACGTCGAATTGTAAGAAAACACGACACTGTATTTATAGATAATTTAGTTAATTCAAAACTGTACATGCTGTAAAACCGTGACGCTATGTCATTTATAGAAACACCACTCAAGCAAATTAGAAGACATCCCATAAAAATTATAAAAATTTGGTGCTTTCGCTCCCTGTACACAAAAAGCCACCGGGGTAAAAATACAACATGCACTCATTTCCATAAAAACCCCTCTCTCAAATTTCGTGCACCACTTGAACATCCTCAGAAGTATGTGAAATATTATGTAGACGTCCGCCATGGCCCGACTCCAAGGCCAGGCATAGCTTCGGAGAACAATCCCTCTCCCACGTGAACGTTCAGTTGCACGCTCCATTTTGAGTGCGGAGCAATTTAGGGGCCAGGCTTGTCGTCGTAGCGCGTCTGGGGTTACTCTATCTAGCCATCGTGGTAACGCGTACGCGGCGTCAGGCACCCAAGAAGAAACTTCGAAAACATCACCGGTTTTCCTGGTCGTGATGAAATCTGAGATTCTCACGTCACCAAGCCGATATAAATCCCATTCCTCCAAAACGGAACATGTTTTCAAGATGAAAATGGTTGGGGGTGATGTATTCGTTGCACCTTGGCCACTGAGGCTGCCTTGGCTAAGCCACAAACAGGTATACGATAATATAAAGCACAAAAAAGGTCATAGATTAACTCATTCTTCAGCCAAAATAAATGAAAACTCAATACAGTGTCTCCTTATAGGATTTTTCAGTGGCTGCGGCAGCCCCTTTTCACTACTTTCGGTATCAACGCCAGGCTGGTACAGAAACTACTCAAGAGAGAACGCCACAGCCCCTTTAGCGAATCAGTGCTTCGCACAGCGTTTCCGTTGAGTGCAACTGCTTCAATTTTCCTAACGTCCATACCCGGAAGCCGCTTAAAGCTTCGCAAAACGGAGAAACTTTAGGAGCGACGAAGGTCGCTAGCCTAATCGTTTATCCTCCCACATGGAGCTCCCACATGGAACGACAACATCAGAAGGCGCCTCGTTTCTACGAGTTCTCACTTCGCAACAGACTTCAGTGCCATCATGTTGAACCATCTGCCCAAGTAATGTTACAATTCGACAGAATGTTTTTAGAGAGTCTCCGTGTCTGGTCCCATAAACGCCCTTGATTCGGGCGTATCCATTTCTTTTTCTTCAGGTGGTAGCGTTTTTTTTTGTCAGCTCTTGCTATTTCTGTCTCTTTTTTATTTTACTTTCATTCAGTCATCAGAGTTTCAATGTGTTGTCTTTACTCCTGGTTTTGTTTTTTCTCAGAAATATTTATTTTATGTCACCTCCTCATGCGTCATGACCAAATAGACAAGGCTTTTTTTTTCGAAGTCGTGAAGTTCTTTCTGCACTTTGCGTTCAAGCTTACTCCTGATCCCTGAAATTTCCTTCCTGCACACCTCTCTTAGCACCTTAAAACGCGAAGCCACTGTGTTTCAGACAACGAAGTGGGTAAACGCTATATCAGTTATTAGCAGCACGGAGTACTACTGAATACCCAAAAACTCGCCAGATTAAAGCAATGAAAACAAACCAACCCTGAAGGCGAAAACCAGATGCGGGCATAATTATTCGCGCATTCCTCTCGCCTCAATGCCGCACCTTGACTGCTTCAAACGACTTTTTTTTTATCCAAGGGTGGCTGTCAGCACTGCTATGAAATGTAGGTAGATGGCGAGATGGGGTTTGCATACGCTGAGCAGGGTGCTAAGCGCCCCACCATGTCTATCAGCTTATTGCTCCTGACTAAAGGTGGTGCGACCGTGCAGATGAACACTGCACTTTTACGCGAGTGTGTTGTCTGGTTTGCAGTAACCCTTAACACCAAACTTACGAGCCTCCGTTCTTTCGGTATCTCATCCGCTATCCGGTATCCCAGAGGATACCAAAGAAGGGGTCTCAAACCTCCATTCTACACAAAAGTTTCTCGTTCCTCACCTTGTCACGTACGAGAGCGGGACTCTTCTTCACCGCTCTTCATCCGGAAATCGGTTTCGCGAGAACTCTATCGGGAGTTAGGGCCCTTATCGTACTCAGATTCTTTTATTTTCCCGTATTTTTTTTGCTTGCTACTTTGTTTCAGGCATTTTAGTGACGCTATATTCTTATTTACTGAAGGGCACAGTTAGTTAGTGGTTGGGGGCATGGAGGAACGCGGTGTAACGTGTCGTCGGCTTAGACCCTGTTTTACTGCAGACATTTAGAATAGAAAAACTCAGTTTCATACGTAAATGACTAGGCTTAAACATACTCTTCATGATAAAAGAAAATGTAACACCATGCACTGCCACAAACACTGAACTTGATCCAGAGGAAAGTGCCAACTTTTTTTTTCTGAATACGCGTGCACGTGGGAAACATATCCGTGGAACAAAGTAAACAAAAATTTGTGTCGCCAAAGTTCACCAGTGAAATTAGAAGAAGGTTGACAGGCGCCTATAACAAAGGAGTTGCCGATGGTTTACCGTCATTCGCACAGTAATCATTAGAACAACTACAAATCAACGACCTGTGTCCGTTCGTTTGGTCCTTGACCAGCATAGCAACAGACTACTTAGCACAATAAGGAAGTATCCCCACTTTTAAAGCAGCAGAAGCTCTTCCATATGCATACGTGCCACAATGCGCAGTGCATACAAATACCTGGTATCAAACATACCTTTTCCACAAAGTCCTAAGTGAAAAAAGGTTCAATAAATTCCACGCTACTCTGCTGTACAACCCACTTGTTCTCAGCCTCATTCCTTGCAATGCATGTGCGTTGCTTGGAAGTCCTTTTTTGTGCGCCATATATCCAGCCTTGTACGAAAGTAGGAAGGCTCTAGGGCCTTTAAGGAATAGCTCTGTAACAATCGATGTATCCGTATTAAACCCGATTAAATCGCGTCATTTAAAATATGCCCATCATCTGTGCGCGGTCATGCTCTGTTGAAAAAAAATTTGTAGGGAGGATACAAACGTCTGCCAAAATATCAATGCTAAAAGGCTTTGTACTAAATACATTCGTAAAACTCCGTGTATCACTTTCAACTGTACCCTGAGACCTGGAAGTCGGCTTCACTCTATGCAGAAGAAAAGGGGGGGGGGGGGGGGCCTTTTTAGAGGCAGTATAGGGAGTTTTATAAGAACTTTATCATGCCATACTAAAGAAAGTTGAGGGAAACGCGAAAGCCTTTGACATCAAAAGTGCGTCAAAAGTGCGTCAAAACCTTAGCTAAAAGTGCTTCGAACGTTTGCTGAAAGTGCCTCTAATCAATCCCTCAACTTTCAATGACCCAAATCACGAAGGGAGAACGAACCCAAGAGACGATTTTTCTCGCACGAACAAAACACATGTACGAACGATCTAAATGTATACCTATATGCGGTTTACGAGATAAAGGTATACATTTGTACTCCTAATATATGATCAATGTGTGTATTGTTTAATCTGGAAGCGTTCCTCCTTCCAGATTTTCAAGTAACAGTTTTGAAAGACTGGAAGCCCGGTTTCACGCACACGCCGTGTGTCCAGGGACATCATCGGAGCTTTTCAGGCGACCATCCGGTCTATTGAGAAATGAATTAGTTTTTTGACAGGACTCCATTGGTCCCAATAAGCAAGTTTTCGCTTTAATATATTGCCCTGGCGTCTTTTATTAGCATCATTTTCCTGTACGGCGAAAGTGTAACACCTCTAGCGTTACACAAAAAGCGAGCGGGTTTTCTCGTTTAGTAAACACGGAAAGGCTTAAGCGTTTCATACGTGCGGTTGTGTTCCTGCTCATACCTCTTATGACACGTGTATTTTCCAACTGTTGCCTATAGGTAACCCTGTAAACGCTCACAACTAATCGCTCTGGTACGACAAAAGCAACATGTAATCACGTTTTGTTATGCTCAATCGGCAATGGCCTCTACGCCTCATCGTTGAGGCTTAGAATATTTCATCCCGGAAGACACCTAAAACTCATGCAAAAATCATTCTGCTACGAAGGAACGAACTTCTGATCACTGCTCTTATGGTCATTGCTACCATAGGATGAGCCAAAGGACGCGGGTTCAATTACCGGCCGCAGCGGGCGATTTTTTGACTGAGGCGAAAGGCCAAAACGGCCCTGTGTTCCAGATTTCGACGCACGTTAAGGATCCCCAGGTGGTCAAATTAATCCGCAGCTCCTTACTACGCCGCGCCTCATCAACTGTGTAGCGTCGTCAACCGTTGCAACCACCGGTGATCCACAACCATCCTGAGCAATGTCGTTGAAGTATTTCATAGTTGCGGGTCTGTAAGTTTTTGTATGCGTCAGTGGCGAACGTACAGGGAAACTTTAGGCTGGTTTGCTCACATGAGATAAGGAATTAAGACATTCCACTGGGCTGAGGACGATGACCAAGGGAAGCTTTCTAACAGACGACGTTAACGTGACACGAAATTTTGGAAACGTGTGAGTAAATGTTACTCCTCTCTAGCATCCACGGCACTCGTCCTTAAAAGCGAGTTTTGCGTCTCGGCCATGATACATACCTAACAGCGGTGTCGTCAGTTTTGTCGTGGTTAAATGCGGTTGCACCTAGTTTGTAAAGCTGTGGCGAGACAGACGATTTTGTTCCAGAAACTTCCTCATCTACTACAGGCAAAACACTGACTCTGCTTAGCGCCTCCGGCAGAACCCCGAAGTGAACTGCGCGGAGCTCGCGCAGAGTGGGGAGTGTGTGCCGATCGCTAGCTTAGGTTTCATTCCAAGAGTGTGCAGTGACTGCGCACACTTTCTGCCGGTACGCGCCCTGAACTTTTCCCCTATAAATAAAGATTGATCAATCAATCAAGCCCCCTATCCTCATCTCCACCACCGCCCCTCTCACTCCTCCCATTGAAGTAATGAATGGTTAGACGCCTTTATTCCTCCCAGCAGCGGGAGGCGCTAGATAGATCTTGGCTGTGCTTGAAACCTTGCGGGACGCTACGAAGCGTTTTCTAGGTTTGTACCGTGCAGGTTAAGCTTCGCTATAAAAATGCGTCTCCCTGGAAAGCGTGCTGTATAAATGACTGCGAAGCTAAAAGAGAAGCTCGCTCAACGTAATGTATTTTTCGAACAAGATAATTGCTTCTGCCTGTAAAGCGTGCTTCACTATTTGCTCGCGGGTGTAAGAAGAAGACGCCCGACGGAGAGCGTTGAACGTGGACGCTGATGAAAGAATCATTTTTGTCGTTTTAGTGGTGTCGTATGTAGAAATCCTTAAAACTGGTTTTGGTGCAGTTTTATGAGTGCAATTTATCAACAAAAACCGATAAAAAATATGGAGCAAGTAACCATATATTGGATAATCTTTAAAAACACCCAACTTGCTACGAAGCGCAGATTCGCTCCTTTAGTGTTTGTTAGGGCGTGACAGTAAATCTGCTTTCTGCAGTTTTTTACGGTGGTCATATATCAGAAAAATAACTTCCATATCTGAACGGGTGAGCGTGATGATCACGAGTTTGAGAAAACAAAATTATTCTCTTTTTTTTCTGTTAGGGGCAAAATTTCCGAAAAGTCTGCCTTAGCGAGACCCTACACCATGAGACAAATACACTCAGGAAGTTTACAGTCTCTAGGTCCAGCAGGTTCAACTGGACGTTGATAAATCAGTCATTCAGTGGGTAACTTCATTTTATAGGTGTAGACAAAGCCAGAGGAAAACATAAATCTGATAGCGACACTTTGTATATGCCCGTCTGCCCTTATTGGAAGTTTATTCAACTGTAATTTAATGCGGGGCATCCACAGTTTAAGAGGAAGCACTCACACAGCCTAGGCCACGCCTGCAAAGCCTCTGATGCACGTAGCTGCTACAAAAGCTATTAAACTCTGCTTGAGCCAACAGCAGCAGGCAGCCACAAAACATTATTTTCTTTGTGTTTGTTATTTGTTGGTGCTGGTGGGGGCCGTAAGTTCGAGGATGTTATTTTTTTGGTTCAGTGCGGGTTCGGGTTACAGCCTTTCGGGTTCGGTTCCGGGTTCGGTTTGGTTCCTGGCACCATGCTCTTCCGGTTCAAACTGGTTTGAACGTATTCAAACTGGATCGAACAGGTTCGGAGAAAAAAAAACACAAGTATTTTAGTGCGTAGCCCTTCGCAGTCCGAAACGGCGGTTTGACATCGGTGTCGGCGTCGTAACCGAGCGAGCAAACACCTCAAGAAAATAGCAGAGGGATGTGTGGTGAAAGTGTGAGGAGGGGGGCAGTATGCTGAGCCGCACTAAATCCTCCTCAGTGGAGACGCATGGCGAAATTCGGGAGATGAGATAGTGAGACATGCCGGGCAGTGGCGACGGGCAGCGAGATCACGCCACAGCACGTGCTATCGTGCGAGCGATGATGAGCGCTCACTTCCTGGACGCAGTTCGCTCTCCCTTCCTGAGACGCAGTTCGCTCGGCCGACGCGGAGGATTACCAATGCTGCCGTCGAGAGAAACCATGAGACAGCGCAACCTCACTGCACTGCAGCACTCAGTAGTGAGTGCTGAACAACGAGTGAGACAACCGATAGATGTGCTTCGCGTCTTCAACGTTGCTTCGCTCATCTGAACCACGTGAAATTGGCACAGGATGTTGAAACACGATTCACAACGACATGCTCAGCGGCGGCGACACGCTGCTAGATAACGGCAGAGTAGCGTGCGTCTTCGTGACCGAACAGACTGCAGCTCGAGCTGCAAACAAATTTCGCAATAGAGAGCAAAGTAATCTTCAAGTCTCATTTTTTGCTTTTTTAGTTGTACGTTTTTGTTCTTCATCTCTCTGCCATGTCTGTATAACAACAAATTCATAATGTAGTTTTTTTCTAAATGCTTACTTCGCCAACCTAGCTGCAGAATCCACTTCGAAATGATTTCCATGTGAGGCAAACGATTACAACAGTACCTTAGCGAAATGAGAGATCCGCAGAGACACTTAGGCATGCTTTAGTGTGTGGGTGTGAAAGCATTACCTGTTTGTGGCTGCATGCTTATATTTATAATTTATTTTATTTCACTATATAAATAAATTTTATTGTTGGCTCCAAACGAGCGGTTTCATATCCTGCAGGTGTTTGTCTTTGCTGTTGCTGTCTTGCGCTCCATAATCAACGACCACCAGGGACTGACCGGACCTCGTCACCAAATAATGCGTCCTTGGACAGCCTTTTGGAGGGCAGGGAACTTTTTTCTTCCGTCATGTTTTGGTACCATCCACTGTTGACACATCCAACCACCTACACATCCCCCCCCCACACACACACGCGCACACACGCACAGAGGCACACACGCACACGCACACACACACACACGTGCGCACACACGCACACACGCGTACACACGCACACGCACAAGCACGCGCGCGGGCTCACACGCACACGCACGCACGCACACCCACACGCGCACACGCACGCACGCAAACACACACACACACGCACGCACGCACTCACGCTCACACCTACACACACACGCACGCACGCTCACACACGCACATGCATACGCAAGCAGACACGCACGCACGCACGCATACACACACATGGGCACACGCACACGCACATGCCCGCACGCACGCACACGCACACACGCACACACGCACGCACGCACACACGGGCACACGCACACGCCCGCACGCACGTACGCAGGCACTGACACACACACATGCACACACACACATTTTCGTTCAATAAGGCAAGTAATGCTTGCGCTTTGAAAAGAAACTTGGTATGTCTGATACGTATACGTATAGTTTCAAAGGCACTTTACCTTTAGCGGGGAAGCTTAGCAGCGCTAGAAGTCGAAAACTGTCCGGCAACAGCATTAAACTGCCCCTTTCAAGCATGGTGGTGGCATTTAAAAGGATTTCATTCTTCCCAGCTTCTACCTGCTAACGTGCAAGCTAGAGCGAAGGAACGGCTGTAATGACTCCTTGACTATAGGAAAACACCGGCGACAGAAACTTCCTAATGACACTTCAGCGACATGTGAGAGCGAGATAGTAGCTTAGACAATTTAGAAACAGCGGTAGCGGTAGTAGTCCTTTGCAGGCCAAGGAGGTATTAAGGGTATTAAAGGGTATTAACAAGAAAGGGTATTTAAAAAAAACATTCGCATTTTCCCGAATCCTTGGATGAATATAAAATATGCATTAGGCAATTATTTATTAACTTCAGTGCGTTATATCAATCCTCCGCCAGAAACAACATAACAGCGGCATACCTGCATAAACATGGACATTTCATTGTATTTTGGTTGTGCTCGCTGAGAAACATTCCGGGTTTTTCGAGCGCCAAAAGCTTTCTGCTTTTTAGAGAGGGAGAGCGCTGCAAAACTGGCAAATACCAAGAATAATAAAAATATCGTGATTTGTCCGGCCGACTCGATATTTTCCCGCTCATTCTAACCGTTCCAGGAACCGGTTCGGAAAGCTTCCTTTGATTCGTTCCGGTCCGGATTCATTTTGAAAATGGCAAACAATATACGGGTTCGGTTCTGTTCCGCATCTGGTTCGACCCCCTGCTAAGAACACAGTGAGTTAGATTCCGTTTCATTTCCTTTTTCTGTTTTGTTTTGCTTGTCTGTGACACATTTTTCAAGGAGGCCGCATCTTTTCATCCATGTTTGATTTTTCAAGTGGTTGTATGTGCTAGAGGAACCGCGTGGCTACGTCTTTTGTCTATCTTTTTAAATGCAGAGCATTTCTTTAACTCACGATGTCACCCGTTCTAGGCGTCCGTAGAAGTCCGCATCGCTCGCAGGTGCGTCCTCTCGGGGCGATCGTGGCGTGATAAAGGCAGGTGTCGGCGAGGCTGGAACGCACTCATCGCCACGCTCTCTCGTCAGCCCCGTTCCTCCTCGCCTACTATCCGCTCGCATCGCGCGCTCTCTCCGCGGTCGGTTTGCGCCCAACAGGTGGGGGCGCGCGCGTCGCGGGATCAACAACATCTGTGGCGTGATCGTGACGTTAGCATCGCGCGCGCGTGGCGCGATCGGGGCGTGATAAAGGCGGCTGTCGGCGAGGCTGGAACGCACTCATCGCCGCGCTCTCTCGTCAGCAGTTGCCGCAAGTGCAACAACATTAACGTAACGCAAACTACTTAACGTCGTGCGCCCCCGGAAATGCTCTGCATTTGATCGTGCCCCTCGCGAGGGGGATGTTTCTTCCGTAAGGAAAACGGCTACCGCTGGCGGGAATCGAACCCGCGTCCTCGGGCACAGCGTTTCTTCCACCCGTCGTCTTGTCATCATTCACTCAGTTAGGACGGTGACGCTGCTGAGCCCAGAAACGGCCGCCAAAGGGCTGCGCCCTAAAATAACAGCTTCAAAATAACATTTTTTCTTTGCGTTCGTTTACGCTGGATTTTCAATGACAGATTTTCGCCAAGTAGCGCTCATCGCAATTTCCTTTGTACAAGTTATAATGGCAGTTCAGCTCAAATACATTCGAATTATATCGAATTTATTACATTTGGCTAGAAGATCCACCGAGCCAACCGGGCGAACGGGTAGCCACCCAGCGAGCAGGAAATCAAGGAAGAACAAAAACAACTTATCGCAGCGTTACCAAGTTGACTGCATATGTCACCCATGGCTAACGTTTCCGCAACTGCAGAGTGCAGTTGGCTCGGCGTTCAAAAGTGAACGAATTGAAACGATTCGTTGACTCTGTACTAGTTGGCATTAACAGAGACTGCACAACAATGTCCTGCAGATGCTGTCCAGCGCAAGACATAAAATGAATCCGGCCCTACGATACGTGCTTTAGCTTGTAGATTACAATTTTAGTGTCACTTGCTGAGGTATTGTTATTTTTTGTTGAACGTACGACCAAATAATTTTATAATAGAGCTGCGTAATGACGAGTGGAGTAAAACAACGGCTCGTATTGAGCAATTACAACACAACCTAACTTCCGTCTACGCTTAGGTATATTCGAGGTAAACAACATTTTGTTTTTTTTCCGGGAGAGCCTTTTCCACCCATTGCTTCAAAAATTCCAATATTTCTCTTTTGCTATCGACTGTTGTAATTCAAATATTTTTTATGGTAACGATATTCAGGGTTAACTGAACGACTAAAAACACTCAAGTCTCTTGTCCAGTAGAGCACCAGAATTGAAGCAACCTTGGAAACAAACGGAAAAAGACAAAGAACTGACGTTCACCCCACTTTGTTTCCTTTAACCCAACCTTATCCTAAGAATGCGCTTCAAATTTTAAGCTCGCGCAAAAAAAGAATGTCATCCCAGTCCCAGGCTCTAACGCAATGACATGGTGGCTGAAGATCCGCTTTCAGATTGTTAAATCAAACTTGACTAGAAAGTTAGCGCGCGTTCATTTCATACATTTATTTTCCCTCTAGAATTCGTGCAACATTGTCTTTCGTTTTTTGTGTTCCATTTTTGACCTTTTTCCAGGGTTTACGGTGGTTCTGCGCAAGAAAAGGGATGACTGAAATGTTCGGACATCCCATTTAATTCTCTTCCGAGAGCTGGGCTTGGCTCAGGAGCAGAATTATTGGTTCGTGGGCCCAATAACCGGTTTCTGTTTTTTCCACTTCCACATCAGTTCCACCTCTTCTTTTCCATTAGTCTTTCTTTATCTCTGTACGCATCTTGCTGTGGTCCTTCCGTTTCCTCCTGTTACCAGTGTATCGCTGTCTACTCTTTCCGGAAACAGCGATCGAGAGCGATTCGGGTGGCATCCACTACCCATAATACGGAACTGCAAGTGGGTGGCTATGTTTACAGACCCTCTTTATTTTATTCTATTGCTCTTTATAGAACATTGTTTAGTTTTACAATTTGTTTATATTTTGGTTCTCTAGATGTCACCGAGGCTTAGGAGCTCAGTCCTGCCGAAGAAACTCTTGGAAATCAAGAGACGTGAAAGTCAAAGCTTATGAAACTCAGAAAACAAAGCGAATTTGTTTCTCTGTTCTATTGTCGTGATAAAAAAACTGCTTCCTTTTGAACCTTCAATCCCTAATCCACTGTATTATTTCGAAACTCATGTCGTCTGAGGTTATTGAGCCGGTTCCAAACTCAGCAGGAAAGGTGTCATTTGGAAATTTTAATAACCTTCACTGTATCTATAACATGAGCTGTGCTTGGCAGCCATAGGACCTCGGTCTGCGCACGAGCCGTCTGACTTTTAAGAAGGATCAAAAATACGAGTGGCAAGATATTAAGTGTATTTAAAAGCAGGATAAGAGGAGCGGCCCACCCCCATAAAAGAAACAGTAGCTTTCTTGTCAGGCTTGTCTTTACGTTTGCCCAGTTAAATAAAAAGATGAATAAAGAACGCGCAGAGAAAGGATTCTGTGAAGATATGAATTATTTTTTCGTAGCTCTACTATTGCGTTTCGTTTTTTTACTCAAGACAAGTCAAAACCAGCCTGATGTCGCAGCAGAGCTGTGTTCGTCTCAATAATCTAAACTCGACCAACTCTAAATACGTCACTGAGAACCATTTACCTTGTGTATATCTAAGGCGCTCGTCAGCAGCAGACAAATCAAGCGCACAAATTAAAGTATATAAGCGCTTCATTTGTATAGTGCCCACTTCAGTCCTCGTATACCTTATCGCCCGCCGCCGCAGTCTTTATCGCGTGCACCATCGCCGTTGAAGGCCTTCAGTGCTTCTTCTTTTTGTGGGAGATAAACTGGTGGTCTATCCTGTAGTTGTATCCAAGCATCCGTGATTATCAGTGCCTCCGGCTCCTTACTAATTAGCCAAGACAGCTCGCTGGATGTCTCCACAGGACGTAATTCATTGGCCTTTCTTTTTCGGGGATGTCACGTTAGCAATATGGGAATCAACCGGGAAAGCGCATGGAAGCTGTCTATGCCCATGAAAAGGGCGTGGCATTGCACGCCCGAAATGCTTCAAGATCACCTTCAACCCGTAACTCAATAGTCTTCCTGCCGCGGCGTGGCTGTAAAAAGTGCGTCACTTCAAAGTTACTTAATTTTAACCAGCAACTCCTCTCTTGAAAGAGGACTTGACATCTTCAAGCATTCCTATTTTAACGTCCACGGCTCCTACGTCGTCAACTATTGACAATATGACGGATATATCCCCGACGTTTCTATCGCTGTTTTTTAAGGCCTGGAATGGGATTTTGGCTGCATAATCTAAAAGGCGGTCGAATCTCACTTTCAACATTTGGACTACGCTTGGTGCTCCGTTCAGTGTCCTTCTCCATTTTTTTTTACTTTCCGTTGGGGACCGATGTCTCCCTGTTCCGTGCTCGCCCGTGCCTTCAAAATGGATGTCTCATTCCAAAGAAAGGCGCTAGGGGAGTGAAGGCGTCGTTCTCTTGGAGGCTGAAACTTCTTTTACGAAGGCACGTGTTGATGACAGGCGCGAAAGGGGATATTTCACAGTTTGAGCCGGCAGACATGCAAATTGACGAGGTGACGTTGACGAGAAACGCTCTCGACACGCGATCTGAAGGAGCGCGTTATCTTAACTTTTCTCTTTCTTTGTAGCTGTCATCATTGCTTCGCTAGCCATGCCTCCCTATACATTACGGGTTTGAAACATATACTTGCCGCCTACGATGTCACGGCGGAAAGACGTGAACGCCGGCTAGGTGAGAAAGCTTGAAAATGCCCCTCCCGCTTTTACTCGCCCAAGAACGTATGCATTCGCATTGCGCCACTGCGTCGCTTCAAAATTAAACCCGTTTTTTTTTTGTAGAATTCGGCCCCAGGCGTGTACAGAGATAAAGATAAAACAGGGTAAACGCTGACGAAATATCACATTGGTGAGATATGTGTGTACCAGTCTGGCTGAACCAAGACCCAACTGCGGTGCCGTGTTCTGCATTCAAGGACGTGCGTTCAAAGAAGACGGGAGCCTTATTTAAGGTCCTCTCCCTGCCATAGCCACTCTGGAAGCTGTAACTTTGGCCAGCACCTAATACCATGCCCCCTTCATCCGCTCACCACAGCAGATACACGTTTTTATACTGCGGCGTTGTTTCTGTTGCGCAATTTCTTCATGCGGCCTTCTTAAGGTGCTGTTACTGTAATTAGAAGAGAGGCAGCCAACAGTCGCAATGTATACGGCCGCTCTGATGTTACGCGCGACAGCAGACAACCTTGGACTTTGAGTGCCGCGGAAGAGGAATTAACATAAATGGAACAAGTTTAGGGATTAAACACCAGCCAAGAAAACGGGGACACAAGGAAAGAAACAGACAGGACGATGCTGGACTAACAACTGAATTTCATGAAGAAAAACAAGAACCTACCCCAACCACAAGCTGCGCATGGGCAGAACTCAACAAGTGATACTTATCGCTTCGTACATGACTAAAGATAAAGTTCGCGACAATGCATAAAATCGAACAACACGCAAAGAAGAAAATATCACAGATTACCCGCCAAGGAAAGAAAATTCCTTGTCAGAAAGGATCAAAGATGCAACGCTTATGGAGCGCTGCTGCCCCGCAGTCCTAATATAGAAAGCTTCTAAAATCTCCCGCTCAAACCTTGTCCGACCACGTCCTAAGATTGCAATTTTTTCAAACATGGGTGTGCAGCGCCTATCGCGACAATCGCGACAATCGCGACAATGGGTTGCCAAATAGGCACCGTTTGAAGAGTGAAGAGAAACACAGTTCTCTCTAGTCCTGTCGTTTATACATCGCCCTGTTTGGCCGATGTATACTTTGCCGCACGTCAAGGGAATCTGATAAGCCACGCCCGTGCTGCACGGAACATACTTGGTGGCGTGCCTGGTTGTGCACTGGGCTTTCCGTTAATCTCCCTGCTGTACTCGAGAACACAAACCAGAGAGCTTGCGCTGGGGTGAAAACACAATGTTTACGCCATGCCTTTTCGCTATGTTTTTCACGTTGTGCGGCACTTTGTGCAAGTACGGCATCACTTCTAATTTCCTCTTATCTATCTCTGGTTTCGAAGATGCGAAAGAATTGCCCGAACGTAGCTTTTTAAATATTTTCTCTGCAGCCGCACTCAGGACCGTGCTTGGGTTGCCTGCTTCCTTCAAACGATTTTCTTGTTGACGAAAACTGCACTGAATAGTATAGAAGCAGCTTGTCTTTAAGGCATTAGACAAAGTGACGCGATCCCTCTCTTCACTAACTTAGAATGTGAAGAAGAGTACTGGAGGAGTGCTTTCTTTGTACGCGGCGAGTATATCCAGCAGGCGTGGCCATCGGCACAGAATGACAACTGCAAATCCAAAAACCGAATACTATCCTCCCAAGGAAGTTCATGCGTAAAACGCAAAGCAGCCGAGCATTCATTAAAAAAACCCAAAATTGATGTAGCAACAGAATCAAGGTTGTCATCATGTGAAAGGTTTAAAAGCACTAGAAAGTCATCTACGTTTCTAAAATTTTTTACTACCCGGTCGTCATTAAGAGATTGCTTCAGCAAACGGTCAAACTTGGTAAGAATATGTGACACAAAAGAGGAGCGACTGTGAAGCCGATGCAAACCACCTCCCTCTGGACATACAATTCGTCATCGAATTTCACAAACTTGGCGGAGAGATAAAATGACAGCAATTCAAGGAAAGCATCACTGTTCAAGCCGCATTGGTTCTGGAAGCCAACGGTGCCAGACTCCTCTATGAGTTCATGAACAGTAGAACAGAGCTCTTTTTGAGGTACTGAATAATAAAGGTCCTCTGTGTGAACCGAAAAACCTGCGTTCACATGTGGCAGCCCTTTCATCAAAGCATCGGTAACATGCGCGGAGCTCTGGACGGAAAACGGGTCCTCAGGCACAAGAACACGAAGTTTTTGCTGTAGGAATTTTCCCAACAGTGTCTGCCAGCTCCCGTCTGCCAACAAGTTGTTACGACGTCTGGTGTTAGAAGAGCAGCAATATTTCTTTCGAACGTCGCGTGGCTAAATCTGTGGCCACGGATTTGTACGTGTTTATTTCACCGTGTTCAAAAATCATTTCACGTTAAAACAGCGTAGAGGTCTTGAAAGCCAAATATAGATCCTAGGCGTTTAGTCAACTGGGGATAAAGCAAAAGTACATTTTTAAGCAAGTTTTCAATGCATGTTGTTCATTTCAACACATTGGATAGTCTATTCAGTGCTCGTACATGTGTTGTTTTGGGGAAGTGTAGAAAAGGCTCCAGGGCGGCCGCTTAAAACGGTTTCCACTTCAGCAAAAAATTTATAAAGCAGGTATGGCGGTGCTTTAAAAGAATACAGTGGAACCACGTTAATACATTTTTCACCCGCCCGGGAAAAGAAAACGTAACCACCGGGAAAACTTAACAGTGATGAAAACCACGAAAATGGGCTGGCGTCTAACTGGCGTCGTTAAATCACCCCCGATCTAGAGTTCCTTTATTGCCAATTTATAGTCTACCCGTTCTTCCAAATGTAGCGGTCTTCTTTTGCATTTGTTATGTGCCCATTTATGTTGCCAAGAGCAATTAAGACGGACGTCAAGTCATGGTAGTCACCGTAAAATCACTGTACTACTCGCTCACCGCCACCCTACTCGTGAAGGTCGACAACCAAATCGGGTGTCGTGAAATCCCCGTACCACTCGCTCGCCGTTCCGACCGTCTGTATGGGTGGTGTAGAAAGTACAGTTTGTAGAAGGGCGGTGTAGAAGGACTGGCGCAAGTGACGGTATGAAGGTGTAGAAAGCAGCGAAAGTAGCAAGCAAGCAGCAGCAGACGACGCGCCGAGACCGGTCTCAACGCTACAGCAGCACCGCCTCGTCGGCGTCAGCAGCGCCTCGTGCAGCGGTACTGGAAGGCCGCACTCTTTGCCAACAGACTAATTTAAAAACGCTGCACGGCACCATTACAACAGTGTAGCGGCGCTAACATGACGCACTTACGGCGTTCCGAAGTGAAACTTATGTTGTAAGCTGAGTCATGATCGTGATAGCACTTTCGACGGATCGCCATTTCTCCAACTTGCTTGCGGCTTCTTGCTGCCAGTTCAGTAACAAAGCCTGGCGAAGACTCATCAAAGGCCAAAATAGCGGTGCCCAAGCCCCTTCGGGGTGTCAGGTTGCGACCCATTATACGGGAACGGGTCCACAGTTGCGAAGTTACAGCGGGGCTCGAAATACTATATATCCTATGGGTGCTATGCCGGGACCGATGGCACACAACGTAACAGCCAGGAAAGCGCAACAGTGAGGAACGTAACATTGGGAGTCTACTGTAGTTGCCTAGCTATAGGACACCATCTAGATGGGCAATCGGCCATAAAGACATGATACAAATTTATTCGATTTGAAAAGACCTGGCTTCAGAACCTCACTCGGATCTTTTCTTGTCGAGAAAGATTTTTTTAACCGAGAAAACGCAAGAAGTGTTCAAAAACTGTCAAATTGTGCACTTCAGCGACGTGTTATGGGCAACAGCGACGTCATATGTGACAGCACTAAAAACATAATTTTCAGTGTGTTCACTGCAAGTTAGCATTCAAGTGATGCGGACAAACTGAACTAGAGACCCCACTACAACCGTCTAGTCATGCGTCTTAGCGATGGGTTAGTTCGGCGGCCATCAATCACACAAACAAGGTTTTGTGACGTCATAGAAAAGATGCCCGAAAGTGGCTAGGCAGTCGCCACTTCTTCGCATGTTTTCTTTGCTATCCCCATTATCTGCTTGAAGTTTTGTCTTTATGGCCCCTTTAATAGACCCGCCTAGGGTTGTCTAATGGTTTTGTTTTTTTCCCCCTCAATGACGTCCTACACCCACGGTCAGTTGGGTGCAACATTTATCAAGACAATTGAAACTGGAATCCAGGAACTAGAGTTCCCTTCCTGAGCTTGCTAAGAAATGTTTGGCTCTCTCCATCTTCACCAAAGCAGGTATGAGCGCTAAATGGCACGCATCGTCCTCGGTACTTATTGGGGCAAAACGACACGCTCCTTATAATTTACGTTATGGGGGCGGATCCACCCTAGGGCTCACCCCACACACGCACTTTTTCCACAAATGTGGGAACAACGAGGTAGCTCAGAAATATACGATTCGTTTATTTCCTCACACACAGGAATAAACAAAACCCGGCGTCTGCTTTGCGGCTGCTGAGTCAGTGATTATGATTAATGATAATGTGGTTTTAACTCACCCACGCAACACTGCGACGACCGGCGCCGTACTAGAAGGCTCCGGAATAATTTTGACCACCTGGGTTTCTGTAACGTGCGCCGAAATCTCGAGCACATGGACGTTTTTGCTTTTCGACTCTACCAGAATAGTGGCCGCTGGGCCGGGAACCGAAATGGCGTCCTTGGACTCACCAGCACAATGCGTTTACCCCTAAGCCACTGCGGCGGGCTGCTGAGTCAGTGGCTGTGAGTAGAAAGAAAAGACAAGAAACGGCAGCAATTATTGCCCGAGGGAAAGCGAGTACATTCGATTGCGAGAACTCGAGGTGAAGAGACTTTTTTTTTAAGCAATAAGGCCCTAAAATTGTTCTTATCATGACATCGAAGTAAATGTGTCCCTAGTCAAGCGTCAGCAGCTGAGAATAGCCGGACAACCCTGCACAGAAGCGCAGACGAGGACGCCGGTTAAAGTGGCGAAAATCTAGTGCATAGGACCCGGTACGCTGTGTCTCTGAAGAAAACACCAAAACTAATTCATCTTTGGAAAAGTACAGGATGTTAAGGTCCTGTTCAGACGCTCCACTGGCAGGGGCCAGTTCTAAGGAAGGAAGCCAAGAAGGGGAGCCCGTCTAGCATTACTTTTACGCCAGTGGCCTTTTGCTTTTCCGAAGATATATGGCTGGATCATGTGTGGTGGGCAAGCCCAGCGCGTACATAGACTTGCGCTTTATAAAGGGAGCGAGAAGAAGCATGCGCTTTAGGACCCCCTCACCAACACTGTGAGCTCGGCCAGCCACGCCATAGAGAGTTGCCGCCAAGAGTGATCACGCATAATTAGAAATTGCTTTGCGGTGCAGTTAGTAGAACACCAAGCTTTTGTGCTGAAAAAACAAGCTTTAATGCGTGCCAACCGGACTGCCCGTTTCCCTATCTTTCTCGTTCGTTACCTGTTGCTTTCATTCTCGACCTAATGCCCCTTTGGAATCCCCCCCCCCCCCGGGATTTTTCGGCATTCTGTTTCCTTCTCTCTATTTTGATGCACCTATTCGGCTTTTGTAATCAGTAATGCTTTTTTATCTCCGTATTGCAAGCGTTGGCTCTTTCAGCCCCAGATTTTAGCAGTGTCTTCGTGGAAATTAAAAGACAAGTCATTCGTGAATCAAAACAAAGGTATTTACATAATGAAAGCGTACTGCATCAGATAAAGAAATGAAACATGCGTCAGGGTCACCTTGCAATAAAATTATTTGAAACTTGATATAACGGCGTCGTTCGCTGTAGTACCAAGTGGGAAATCTACAAGACAAATAGATTGTATCGAAGAATATCGTTGCGGTTCAGACCTGACCAATGAAACTATCTAAGCATTACCCCAGCTTCAGTTCCAAGAATTCACCGTAGTGTGTGGTAGCGTTACTGGGAAGACTTATTGCAGATTGAATATTTCTGTAAAGTCCTTCTGTTTGACTTTGCTGCATATCTGGCACCACCATCACACAACTTTCATGCAGGGGTGGGAAAAATACACTCACGATTAGAGGAAGCACCGATTTATTTTAAAACGTGGCGCGACGAAGCGTTCCTCCTCATTGAGGAAGTCGCCTACATGTACGATCCGATTATAAAAACGCAAAAAAAAAATTAGAAGAGAACAAAATACCTGCAACATTAATGCCTCACGCTGGTAGCAGGAGGTAAATTTTGGGCGCGTAGATATATATGCACTCGATACATATACGTATGCGTTGCGCCCGATCGAACTGGCGGTGAGATGAGTGTGCCAGATACGACGTGCCAAATCTGGTCTCGGGATGTCAAAAGTACAAAACTCTCGTCGAAATTGAAGTTACCAGAAGTGAAGTCAAACATCGTCTGGTTCCCAAAAAAATGAAAAAAGAAACTGGAGTTGAACGGCAGATTTGGGAGCCTGTCGGGATACATTAGGGGTAACTCTTTGTTTTAGATTTTTTTTCGGGGAGAAAATGCATATCACAGTCTGAGCGGTGCAATTTCTGCTGCCATTCCTAATCCCACAGAGTGTTGGAGAAACAGCCTAGTTGAAGAATTTTAGTACAACTTTCACGGATATATGAACCGGAATACATCACAGGAACATCTCGCTGCCATTACCTCCACTCAGTCTTATTTCTGTATGCTTGAATTTTCAGCACGGGTACATCTGCCCTGAGCAGCGTTGAAGACTTTCTATTTCCAGAACATGGCAACAGGGTAGGGAGATATGAAACTGTGTTGTAGGTGTGACTGCTGTCAGCTTTTCTGATGATAGCTTCGCCAAAACGGCGTTCTGTTTAATGTGAAACTTTACGCCAAGGGATGAAAAAATGGGCCAATTAAAATCTGAATGACGCTTGACCCTATCTGAAACATGACGCCCCTGGAGGCTTTCTGAGCTTTTTTTACGTGACAATGCACCTTCTGTTTAGAAATCAATAGTTAAAATCGGCCCTGTTCACACACCTTTCCTTTCCACTTTCTCGCGACCGAAAGAGTGCCTATCTAACCATGCTAGAGAAAACCCGCATAAATGCGATCGAAGCAATCCGCGGCTGATACCTGAGAAACAGTGTACGGAATTCCCGCTCAATTCTGCAGCCTGGTGATCGGTAATGCGTGCGACAAAAAAAAAAAAAAAAAAAGCTCGGAAGAGGCGTGAACTATTCTCCTGCATACCAACAAAGACGTCAAAAGCCACGTGGTTTCGGGCGGACAGTGGTATAGCAACAATAGCGGCATAGCAACAACGCTGAAGTGCTGGCACACCAATGTCAACCGCCGGCCATTTTTTGTAGGGTCGTGCAATTGCCGATTCAGCCAACTGCTAGCTCTACTTGTTGTCGGGGAGCGCGAAGCAGTGTTTGGTTTTTCAACGCAGTGTAATCGCAAACATCTCCGTCAACTTGCTAGTGGTAATATTATTGCGTAGTAATGTTAACACACTACGCAAGTCGCTGCTAAGGAATTCGGCCATGAGTCGAAAGGTTTCCGATGCTACTACGTGTTATAGTCATATTCTTCCCTCTTGCATATACAGCGCATTTGTATGCGTCGTACGACACAGGGCACTGGAGCTTAGAGCTTGTGTGAACAAGTTTTATGGTTCACCTCATAAGTCTTGTGCGAAGGAGGGGAAGAAATTAACGTTTATTGGGCTCATGTGAAGAACCGCATGGTCGTCACTCTTGCGGGAGGCTTCCTCAGTCCCGGAAGCTTTGTTCTCCGGCTGTTCGGATGAACGTTTCGATCAGGAGGCCTGTTCGTTGATTACATCATGTGACGAGCTGGCCCTCTTACTGATGTGGGACGGGTTTGGGAAATGAAGTAATTGCTGGAATGTGGGGCCGCTCCGATACCACGAAGTAACATGGGCACGGGGATGGGTGGTGCTTGCCAGTGGAGGAGTACTGTGTGCTGTACATGGAGCGCAGTTAGGTGGCGTGGTAATGGGCGTTTGTCCGCAGACAGCGCACACTGATCTCTTCATCCCCAATATCTTCGCCTGTGGAGAGAAGAATGTTCAGTGTTGCTGGTGTTTGTGGCGGTGTAGAATATCGGCGCATCGTACTGGGAGGCCAGGTGAGATGATTGAGATTCCTTTTCGGGAATGTTCGGTGCACGGTCGGGCGTGCAGCCACATTAGGTACCAGCTTCCCTTCAAAGTACGCGTGGCCAGGCGTCCACACGATGGGGACTTTAGACAGTGGGTGGATGGGCTGTGGAATGCCGAGGGCAGGTTGGGAGATGCGGCCAGCGTGAAAATTGCTGCAAACAGTTTTCCGAGTAGGAGATGATGTATGCGGTGCCGGTAGATGTGTTCAAGGTGTGGCTGACTGGACTGCTGTTACGTGAGAGACAGGTGAAGCTTGGTTACTGCTCGTTCGATTGCACAGTACACCAGGAGTTGTAGAGAGAGCGTCCTTCTGCAATCTCGAAGCTTTCTAAGCAGAAGCGCTTGGGCCTCTGTATCCTTTGTAGATTCCGGACTGCGACAGCTCATCTTCGTCGCTTTGTCGCTTCCCTGCGAATGAGAGAATATCAACTAAACGGAGCGTACACTATCTGCTAACTAACACCAGCAACCACTGTATAATGTATACGTATAAGGCAAGACGTCCAATTCTTGCCATCGCTGTTGCAATATGCTTAGCTCTTACCTGAAGGATCTGGACATGATCACCTCCTGCCATCTATACTGAATATCACATGCATTCCTCGAAGCTATATCGGCACGCACAGTTGAAGCTGCAGCAAGGCGACCGCTTTCATTTGTCTGCTCGCAACACGCAACCTAGCAGTAAGAGAACACTACCGCGTCAATTTTTTTATAGAGGGGGGGAGGGCATCACACAAGAAGCAGGCAGAAGCGGCGCAGGAAACGCCGAGGTTTGCGTATAATTAAGAAAAGGGGGCCCCTTCTAAGATGGCGCCACGAGCTTGAGAAACATTACGTCATGGTAGCATAAAGCGTTTAACATGGAACACTGTCCTGCGACTTTCCAACTTTTGTGCGCCAGGCTGTGCGTGCCCTTCACAACCAGCCTTGAAACATTTATGGCTGGTTTGCTGATGGCCTTAAGGCTATTTGTCAGCGATCTCAACGCAAAGCACTCCTAAAAGCGGGAGCATCTATCCCCGACACTCCTGGTGTATCGGAACTGACCTTCATATAAATTATCTTTATTTTTTTGACCCAGAGAATTGTGGGGTAGAATGGTAACCAAACAGCGGTGCGCGTTGCAAGTGTTTCATGTTTGCAACCCAGACGCCTATCATTTTAGCAGAACTTTCTTCGCTCCTCGAGAAAAGATGACGTCCAGGCCGGTCATGTAGTCGCTTAAATATCTGGACAGTAGAAGTACGGCAAGACAAAACATTTCGCAAAAATCAAAAGTGGGCGGAGGTTGAAATTTTTGAAAACGTTTTATGAAGTTTCCTACAGATAGGCAGGCGAAAACACCAAAAGGCAGTAAATTTGAATAATTTAATGCTTGACGGAAGAACAAAATGTCCTAGTGTTAAATTTAAATTATGATAAGTGCTTAGGTGCCTTGCATAGATCATGCATAATATGGTTTGTTCAAGTATTTATTTCTCCCTATTTCCTTTATGGTCATCCTAGCAAACTCCGAAAAAGTTAAGCCGGAGAGTTCTTTACACGCTAAAAGTGGAAAATCTGACTAAAATACAGCATCGGCTACGGCCTAATGTATGCTTGACTCATATATACTTTTTGCATGGTCGCCTCATTCTTTCTAGATACATCAGTGAAACCTTTTGTGTGTGTGAGTGTGTATCAATGTGTGTCGAGCTCCATTTGCATTTACGGACACATTAAACTAGCCTAACTTTCTCGGATACCCTCAGAAAGCACTGCAAAGTATAAAATTAAACTGCAAGTTGAGATTTAAATGCAAAAATTGTCTCTAACGCCCTTTCAACAGCAGTCCGGGTAAGAAAGGTAGGTGCGAAGGCGCGTGCGAAAAAAAGTACCCTAGAATAATTCTTGCCAAAATTAATGTAGCCTGACCGCGTCGCCTCTTTTCCTTTGGATGCACTTACGCTCGTCTTGCTCTAGCATAACCTTCAGTTCTGTCGGACTGCCTCCTTATTTTCTTTGTTTTGCAGGATGAACTATGACGACGGTTCCGCGAAATTAAAGCCGAGGATATGTCTCCTCCCCCGACAACGTCTCTGGAATGGGCTACATTTCTGAAAGTGGATGATGACTGTAACGGCGCTTTGTATCGAGGTGATTATTATTATGCTGCTTTGTTACGTTTTATCCCTCGTATTATCGTATTAGCGAGCTATTCGTTTATGCGGGGAAGCAGAAATTTCCCTTAATTACACCTCAGGCCATTAGCGTTCGCACGAGGGAACTGAGGGAACATTTTCTTGGAGTTGCGGCGGCGACCTCGCTTCGCAGGAACTCGCGTACGTTCTTATTTTTCGCGCTGTTTAGCTGGCCACCTATTTTTTTTCCATGGTGAACTTCCCCCGACAGAAATCAAAGAGAAGAATGTCTATTAGGAACACGGCAAAGTAGCTTTTCCTCGTAATACCACGTTTAGCGGCGTTCAAAAGAAGCCCGAATTACAAATTCATGCGGGAAATATGTAAGCTGCGAGCAACTGCCCAATGAAACATGCCGTATACTGCGCCTGTGCTCCCCTTGATTTTCTAATTATCCCTATGTTACGCAACACGGAGGAAATCTTCCTGAGTTCGAAATCTCGGAAACCGAGGAACTCGCTCACCGGTTCAGGCGTTCGCGTTTGGTCGATTTGCGGTAGCGTGGTTTTATTGCCGGCTGTGCTGGCAGACGTGCCATATGAAGCCGTTTGTGTCTTCTGCGTTTCAGTTAATGTAAGGGAACCTGCGGCTTTTAAACTATTCACCAGGCTTCCGCCATGGCGCTCCTTCTATACGACGTCATTACTCCAGGAATTAGTTACTGCAAGATCTTCTTTGATCACGCCTGTTGTACAGTATGCCTCCCTTCGATCGTTTGCTCTACCACAGACCAAATTTTTTTCTCAATCTGGTATCCTCCATTACAGAAATTGTGCTTGTACAGTTTTTCGATTCTGCAAAGTTCGAAGGAAGAAGTTGGACCTAATAATTTCATAGTGAACTTTTTAATACGCATTAGAAGAAATACACTTGCGATAATTATACTCCCTAAAGCGAAATTTGTGCGGAGCGCGAACTGCTGTCTTCCGGGCGCGGCGGGTATCTGCTGCATCTCACGAAGTGATTGCGTGATCAGCGAACGCACGGAGGTGCACGCTGCTGTGCACTATCTCGCAGCGCGTAACCGCCGACGGCGAGAAAGTTTTTGCAAATCGTGTTTGAATCACTCACGCTAATGTGACAAGGTTCGCATGAGGCACGCACGGAAGACTAGCGTCTGGCGAGAGTAGGAGGGGGAGCAAGTGAGAGAGATGACGCCATAACGGCGCGTGCCGCCCTCTTCCTCACACTTTCGCCAGATGCTACGACGAGCGTTTCGTCCGGTCTCAGCATACTACACTCTCCCCACCGTTTCGCCCCACTCGTCCGCAATTTTCTTTCTGTCTTCCCTCCCTCGGTTAGAACGCCGCCGCCAAACTACAGTAGCAGCCGCCAGACTGATTGTACACTAAAATACTACAACAACTGTGCCACAGAAAAATGACGGGTTCGACCACTGAGCGTTCGAGCACTAAACTTTCAAGTTCAGGGATTGTCACTGGAGTGTTTCAGTCTATAGTCTGGTATATAAGTTCGTCTCCTGTCGGAAGTGTATGAGCTCCTTAGTCGCCTTGTGAGCTGATGACCGAGAAGGCCAGGGACGTAAAATCGTCTCCTCCGAAAATAGCCGTTGAGAGTCCAGGTCACTTACTGCTGACGACAGCTTCTTTATTTCAGACGAGTAACGGGGGCACTCGCATAAAACGTCATGTATCGTCGCGGCAGTGGTGCACGTTTCACACTCCGTACTTTCTGCCGTTCCACTGAAGTAAGAGTAAGCATTTGTGAATTTCAGCCCCAGCCAGAGACGGCAAAGAAGAGTTGCGTCAGCAGATGAAAGCTTAGTGGAACAAGACTTCGTAGGTACGCGTAAAGGGCGCCGATACGCGCTCAGGTGAATTCTTCCATCCGTAGCGGTCTTAACACCCCAAAGCAAAGTTCATTCTGAAGCTAGGCGACCTTCTGTGAGCCGAAGCCTGCACTTCAATCGCTTCACCCACCCGTATGGGGTGGACCTCACGAACTGCTACTAACAGAAATAAGAATGATCTACTGCCCTGTTTCCTGGGCGGGTCATTATGTCCCTTTTTCCTGGATTCCCAGTCACTGCGACATTGTCGGCCATTAAAATGCAGACTCTGCCACCCATTTGGCGCGTGAAAAAATGGAGACCGTACACATTCCATTGTCTGGAAGTGACGCAGCTATGGCCTTGGGCACACTTGCCCGGGAAACAACACGCACTCATTTGCGCTTTGTTCACGGTTTTTTTAAGCTGAGCGGTGATGTAACGTTTTTACTTGAATTCACTTCGGCTACTCCAGCTCTCTGCGTTCTTTGATATGTAAGGAGCTGCGAAAAACCAGAATATATAAAATTCATAGTTTTGATGAGAGACATTGGAATAATAAGAAATATGCAGCAAAAAAAGTCCAGCTTTCGTTCTGAAAAACAAGCTGTTGACATTTTGGGCCAAGCTCACTCACTTAAAACATGGAGATTACACAGTAAAGACCTCATACGTCAGCAATAACATCCGCGTATGTTGAGGTTCAACCTTTCTCAAAAGTTGTATTGACAGTAATGACAACGGGTTTCCTTTGAATGACCAAGGTGGTACGCTGAGCTTTTACTAAATAATCGGGAACGTCTTTTCCAGGAAGTTTTCAAAACTAAAAGTTCTGGCACAATGGCATGTCGTTATACAAAACTTACCAGCGTAGAGCTGTATTTATCAGTGTTAGCTTTTGTCACGAGCCGATTGCATGATTCACCGGAAACGGACTCTGCAGTGCTTCCGATAAACGCTTTCACGCTTTCCTTCACGTCTGGAAGCACTGAGGAAGCTTCAGCTATCGCCAGCACGGAGCGGTACTGCGTGATTTGCTCGTCGGAACACACACGCCTTCCCTTCCTGCTGTGCTCTTGAGGCTTTCTTTTTAAAGCAACCATCGAATGCGTTCATTTCTGCAACTGAACTAAAACAAGCCAATAACCGCAACACCGCTGTACTGACGCAATAACAGTGATCGAAGAACGCCAAGACCAGGAAAGAGAAACAAATCTTTTGAGCAAGTTTCTAAGTTATAAGAACGGCATAGAGCAGCTGAAGTGCTTTGCGAACCCCTAATCTAAGTACTGGATATGTTGGTTGACTACATTCTGCAGCCATTTAAGATTTCAAAAAAAGTTGGAAAAAGTGTTGCAGGGTCCCCTGAAGGCTCTGCAAAACCCAATTGTTTCACTAGAAAACAACAAAGTACAGCTGAACCGCGTTATAGCGAACACTGATATAGCGAATAATCGGCTGTATCGAAGAAAATACCAAGTTTGGTTGGCCACCCTTTATTTAAGTGACACTTATTCTTTTTTATAACGAAACGGAAACAGAGAGGGTCATGCATGATACCGGCTATAAAGAAGAAATATTTGAGAAAGAGTGATTAGCTACTTGGAAAAACTCCCTACCAACGCCCCAAGTGCTGACGTACATAAGCCTCTTTCATGCGCAGAAGCTGTGGAAAACTTTATCCTGCTCAGTGCTGGAAAAAGCCACCTGTCGAAGATCACATCCTACTTCAAAGAAGTCAGCACGCAAGCCTGTTTAGTCAAACAGGTTTTGTTCTGTTGCAATTTAACGTTCTCATGTTCTCGTCCCTTAAGTGTGAAATGCGACAAGGAAACAATTATCTTACCTCATTTATAGCGGGTTCGAAGCCAAGCATGTAGTGTTTTCGTATCTAAGGATGTTGCGCTAGATAGATTGCCGATTGGTTAAAGCCGATTTTTATCCCTATTGTTACAAAAGATATCGGATATATTGAACTAATTTACTGCTCGGATACTACTTCGTAATAACGAGGTTGGACTGTAGTGCCAATTAGTTTTAGCTGAAGTGGTGAATCACTGCTGACACCCGGTCAAAATCAATTACCCAACAGTAGCCCCTTTGACGGTTCGCTGGCAGAAATGATTTGAATTTTTTCAACGACATTGATGAAAACAAATTAAGCGCAACGTACAAGCACAGGCAGGGCACGGAATAGCATCAGCGCTTTTCCGTGTTTCTATGTCACGCTTTGGTTTTCATATTGCACTTCAACCAACGGCCTGGTCTCTCAGTTAAACTTTTTACGTTGGCTCACTCTAGTTGAGGAAGTGCTTCCTGAGATTAGGTTCTTATATTTCTAGTATAACAATGAAGTCATCGATTCTTTTAGGTAGCCTCAAATTTCAAGCGTCTCAAATTAGGAGATTAGATTCATAGATTGCTCTATACTTAAAATTTTAGGACAACATACCCCCAAAACATCCCCGTATGGTTTCGAAACGTGGCATTCGCAGTTGTATATTTTGTAGGCAACCTGCACCATACAATCTTTTAACGAATACGGTTCCTAGGCTAATTTCCTTGGAACGATTTTCTTCTTAACAGTAGGGACATGTTCGAATTCTCAGTAGTTGTTGAATTCTCAGCAAGTATATTTCTGGCAAAAAGAATTTCTGTGTAATAATGTTCGACTTTTTCTTGTTGGAGCTGGCCACACAGACTCCAAGGGTTCAGCATGGTTGGAAATGCTCTTCGGCCACGCAAAATATCGTGCTAGATTACAAACAACACCAAGAAAAGGCGATGCACGAAAGTAACAGTCAGTTCTGACGGCGTAGCTACCTAAATAGACTGAATTGCGTCAATGACCCGCCGTTCCTAATGGTCCGAGGAAGACGTGGACATAAGACTCGCGAAAAGAAACTTTCCAGTCAGCAAGCCCCCGAGGGCTAAACACAGTATCGCCCTTTCTCGCGAGGGCAAGTAGGCGAGACGAGCCGAAGAGCGAAGAAAAATATCCGATGGGAAATATGGACGAGAGCGAATGCACCGAAAGCACAACCAAGTCTGTGCGACTGCCATGGCCACACGGCCAGAAGAGACCGCGATTCACGAATGGCGGCACGCAAGGATGAAGTCACCGAAGTACGGGGCGGGGGGGGGGGGGGGGGTGAGAGATGGTTGGCGAAAGGCGACGGGGTAGGGGAAGAGCCTTCTTGTCTTTGAGCGACTGCGCCTGACGCTGAGCCGTTCCCGTACTTGTGAAGGGAAGCGGAGACATGGCTTCCTTCTTATCCCGCGCATGGCACAGTAATCAATCATCGACGTGCCGGGGAGGACTCTGCCTTTTCCATGTTCCTATGGCTGCATTGGTAGGAAGGAGTAGGACCTTTGTGGCTCAGGACTGCGGCCCCTTGGCGACACTATCTTCACTCAAGACTTCATGGATGCGAGCTCACCCTTCCCGTCTCTACCGCGTTGAGGGTGTCCCGGATGTGTGGCAGGGAATGGGAATACTTCTTCGGAAGCACTGACGAAACAACGCCTGCTTGCATGCGAGGCTGACTGCTGTTTCTGAGGGATCGTTGCTGCTTCTTACTGTTCATTGGCTGGCACGGAGCACGCCCGCAATTCTCTGTGCAGCGATATAGACGTATGCAACACGTACAGCTGCCCTCAGCTTGGGACTCTACGCAGTGTGTATTTTAGATATCACAGCTAAAGTAGCATGACTGAAACGAAGCCATAGGTTACATGCTGGCTGCAAACGGCTTTTTTGTTATAGTTTTCTCTTAAGGAGGTGGTTGCGTTTCTTGGACTTCTCTAAAGCAGTCGATCTTTTCTCTCATCAGTTATTTTGCATGAAGCTTCAAGAGTTAAATCTGAACTCTAATACTGTAGCTTGTATCGAAAACTTCTTGTCTAATAGAGCACAATGTGTTACCGCTAATGATTGTGGCCCATCTTTATGTTCAGCCACGTCTGGCGTCCCTCAAGGATCCGTACTCGGCCCCTTCTTTTTCTAATTTATATCAATGATCTACCCAGCTCAATTAACTTTTCTATAAGATTGTTTGCTGATGATTGTGTACTGCATCGAACAATTTCTTCAAATTCCAACTCGTCCCTGCTACAGTGTGATCTAAACAAAGTGTCTAACTTGTGTAACAATTCGAAAATTCGTCTAAACGTTATTAAAAGAAAACAATGAGAATTTTCTGGCGTCTGACTGGTCTTGAAGTTCCCATTTGCACTATCGAAGGCCGCCAACTTGAAGAAACTACAACATATAAGTATCTAGGAGTCCAAAAAACTCAAAACTTATCTTGGGAAGCACACGTGAATTACATATTTAACAATGCTAATAGGACTCTTAGGTACCTCCGACGTACCTTTTCTGCTGCCCCTTCAGACATGAAAGTGATGCTTTACAAAACACTAATGCCTCTCCCGAAACTAGAATATGCCTGCCCAGTATGGGACTCGGGATTAGAATAAATTACTAAAGCTTTCGAATCCTCTCGAAACCACAGCGCACGTTTTATCTTGGCCAACTACTCTCACATGTCCGCTGTGTAACATCTATGAAACTCACCCCTAATCACCCAATCTTTTTTTTTGCGCAGAAAAGTTGCTCGATTGAATCTATTTCACAAGATCTACCACACTAACACAATTTCTAAAAACGATCTGCTAACTAGTCCATCATATATATCCCCAAGCACTGATCATCCATACAAAACTAAAGTTCTGCAATGCCATAGAAATCAATTTTTAAATGCAGAGCATTTCTTAGCCTCGCCTGTTCCTGCGTCGGACGGTGTCAACAGTTTCGCGTCCGCAGCAGGTGCGCCTCTCCTTCCCTCCTCTGTCTCAACAGCAGCTGGCGCGCGCATGCGTCGTAGTCAGCCCGTTCGCTCCGTCGCGATCTCGGCGTAACAGGTGCGTGATAGCAGCGCGGTGGGGTGTGGAAGGGCGCACGCTGCTTGTCACTGCGTTGCTCCTTCCTTCCTTGGTTGACGCCCGCTCCCACGTTTACTCGTGTCTGCTACTCCAGCATCACCGAAGAAGCGATGGAAGCAACACTGCCTTCAACCAGTACTGAGGCACGCGCCAACATCACCGTCCCAGCACTAGTTGAAGACCCCGTTACCTCCTCGACATCGGAACCGTCGTCTTCGTCAAATGCGGAAGACAAGGCGCGCGTGTACGACGCCGAACGCAAGTGATTGAAGCGTGCCGCCGACGCCGCACTTCGTGCACGAGAGGAAACGACATCGACAGCAGAAGACAAGGCCGCGAAGCGGCGCGCATACGCCGCCGAACGCAGGCGCTTGAAGCGCGCTGCGGACGCCGAACTTCGAGCACGAGAGGCAGCGGCGAAACGTCAGCGACGGGCTATGGATCCTTCGATCGGGGTTACGAGAACCGACCAATAATAATAATAAATGACGCATTCAGCCCTATATACACTCGTCTCGCTCTCCTCTCTCTACCCCAAACCAACACCAACGCAACTACGACCCAACTGCCCACCCTAACGCGACTTTACGCGGCGTTAACGACCCCCAATGCTCCGCATTTACTCGTGTTCCCCTCGCGGGAAGGCGCGGGAAATTTTTTTGATTCCTTCATCCCAAAAAATCAAAACACTGGAACCACCTGCCAACTTCAGTCGCCACAATCACCGATGCGCGCGCATTTTGAACGGCTGCTGCACGATACTTTCATTACAAATAAACAGTTTTTTTTTCCTTGTTGTTGCCTACACACGTGCATTGTATATTTATCGAACACGTATTGCGGTCTTTCTATCTTTTATGCTGATTTCGTTTTGGTAGGTGGCTATATTTTTTATGTGTTCGTATGTTCGCTTTGTATTTTCATCTGCTTGTATTTTCGATTATATTTTGGTCTTCTACGCTAATATATTCGGCAGGTGGTTTTAAATGCCTTGCCATGTTTAGTATGCTCGCTTTGTATTTACTTCTTTGTTTGAGCTTGTATATTGCTATTAGCACTGTATAATTTCTGGAAACATTATTTTTTCTATGTATAAACCGCATTTCTTGCGTGGCTTGAATTATCTCGCCGTATAGAATTGTTTTGCATACTTGCAACATAACCACTACCTTGTGTAACGCCCTCCGGGCATTGAAGGTATTGAAAAAAAAATAACAAATAAATAAATAAATAAATAAATAACACCTCAAAGTAAAAAATATTCGTTCCCTGTAGAAAGAGTCGGTTAAATTATAGAAGAACGTGCAATCGCAGTCGATACTGCACGGCATTGCGTTATTCAAGCCCTGAAATGGTCAATAGTTTAAAGCGAAGCTTTAAACTTATGGCGTTTGTAACGCTAAGAAGCCATGCAGAAAAGCCAACTTTTTCTTGTGACGATGATGAATGATCGTGGGTGGAGTGAAAAAAACGCTTCAGTGGCCGGAATCGAACCTGGGTCCCTGGTGTTATGAAGCCAGCATCTATCCGATTGTTCTATTTTGACATGTCGAAACTCCGCCCAAACTCAGACGACAACAAAACAATTCGTCGCGAGAAAGCTTCGTGCTCAACCACCGTCGTCGGCAGGCAGAAGGATGCAATATTTTTTCCCTGTAGGTCAATAATATTTTGTTTTATTAACCACAACGACTACTAGGCAGTTTAAATGGAACCTATCAAAGTTTTTAGGGCTCTTAATCTTATAACATGAGCGGTGACAGCAGAAATTATTTACAACAGAAAATTACGCTACCACAGGCGTTATATTTTGTTGGTGAGGGTTATCACCACACCACTTAGACACCAATGGGGTTATACTTTGCAATATAATCTCCATTCTCGAGCATGCGGGGTTATTGTTATTTATGGGAACATCCTCACTCGTTGGTTTCCATATAAAATGTAGGCGCTCTCAAATGACTTTTCCCACCTTTGTTTAATTCGGCCAACATATTTGTTTGCCCGCAAATTCTGCATCCTGCCTCTTTATTTGGAATCCCACGTAAGCTGCTCTTCTTAATCCTCGGTAGCTTCACTGCTACTTCTGCGATACATCTGCCTAGGGCTGTTATCATTACTGTAATTCTAGTTATACCGTCATCCCCTCCAAATCACTCCCAAATTCAAGAATAGAGCCTTCGTTAATAACTGAAAATAACCAAGCCATTTCTTCCCTCTGCTTACTGAGTGCAATTTAAGCTTTCTTTTGCCGTATTAGCGAGACGTCTTGGTTATTGTACTGAAGTGCATAATTATGAATTGGCTGTGCACTTGTTTTGGCAGTCATGTTGGTCCGGGGCTTGAGATCAGAAGGCGCCATATGCAGTCTCGACAATTCGAAATATTTTGCTTTCTGCGTCACCCTTCCTTTTTCAACTGTGTGAGTACAAAAGACTCAGCACGTGCTATAAACGTTTGTTTCGTTGCATGGAAGCCTGAAATATCAATTCGTTTCTAAAAATTTTCCTTTCAGCCTACTGCTGAGCTTTCTTCATTTAAGTGGTGAGACCTTCCTAGTAGTTCACCTAAATATTCCAAAAAAGGATGTCCCAGCAAAAGTCCATTAACTCATGTCTGCAAGGTTACAGAACTCGACCACTGAGGGAGTCCGTTTTAAATTTTTAACACCGCAAAAAACCCGTGGATGAACTATCCAGTAATGGTGTCTTCTGATCCAACGCCCTTCCAAATCCAGCACTGATTGCTTTCCTTGTGCAGTATTTGAGCGCCCTTGTAATCTCTGCAATACTTTCTGGAACTTGAACCAAGGCAACGATCAGCATTTACGACAACAACGCTCCCATCTGTGTTAGACGCTTCATAGTAATCACTTGAGGCTTTTACGAATATTTGCAGCAGGCTTGATCACAATATTTTGGGGGGGAGTCGTCGAGCAGCCATCGTAACTCAAAAATTCTTAAAGCCTGAAGACTCCCTGAATCGCTGTATCGGTACTTTTCTAATGCACTTGCAACAATATGCGCAGGCTTCTCGGGTAGTAGCTATTCAGGTATTTCAGGTCGCCTTTTCAGTGGATTGAACCTGAATTGCCCTTTTGGTGTAAAATTTTGTACCCTTGCCCATAGTGCAATATAGCATCCGTTTTTAGAGTACTAATGGATAGGCCATTTCTTTTAGCTTCTTTGAACCGATTGATCCTTCCACTACCATGTAGCACTCGTCTTTGTTATAGACTGTGGCTCAAACTTCCACGATTCTAGTCCGTTAAAGACCGTTTTATACAGCTGGGCAAAGAACTTCTCCTGCTTCCCCTACGTCATCAAAGTCGTTAGCTACAACCTTTTGGAAGCGCATTCATCCGCACTGCACTCACTTCTTAAATGACAAGTGTTTTTCTTTGACCCGGACTTTCACCTGGTGAAGTGTTTTTACAGCCCTCGCAAAATTAAGACAACGAACATCGCCTATTTTACGTTTGTGAATTATTTTGAGAATTCCGCTAGATTTGTATAGAGTGTAAAGTTTCACGGCCTCGAATATTTCTGCTTTCCAACGCCCTATAAATAAATTATCTCCAGGCAGCTTTCTAGATTCTTAACAAATTATTTTCTGTTCTGCTTTACTGCTTTCTCCTGAATAATCGGTCACACTTTTCAATTTATCCTGGGGATTTCTTTTAAAATAAGTGTCTGAACTCTTGGGTTGTTGTCATTCGATTAATGAGTTACCACCCCAAAATGATATTTCGCTCCGACTTTACACAAAGTTACCAGTTTATCTAAAGTCCAACTCAATGAATTTGAACCTGAACAGTAGTTGGCTACAATGTTTTTCACGTTTTTATGTATATTCATTATTACTTTGGGGTCAACTAGCAGCCACAGCACTTTAAGATGTTTCTATTGAATAATTCTCCGAATCCTCGTAATAACAGCTTCTCAGGCTTGCGAACCGAGATCACTGTGAACATTTACTGTTCTGACCTTCATGACCTAACACGCCCACTTCATCCTAGCCTCCAAAAGCTGCATCGGAATCGAGAAGCCGGTAACTGATCGTCTAGACTAATAACTAATTTTGAAGCGTTAATTGTATGCTTGCTTGGGAAAACGCTTAAAATTGTGCTGAACTCCTTGAGTGACCTTAAGCTTGAATTGCATTCTTAAGAATGTGTAGCCTCCACAACAAGAAAATTCGCATCGTATCTGTTTGCTGCACTACAAATGTCGTCTAAAGACGATAGTCTTCTGCGTCGTGGCCGCGTAACTGCTTCTGCTCTCCTCCCCGCCTACCTTTCAAGCTGTTCGTCTTCTGTGTAGGCCCTATTGCGATAAAGGCAAAGTGGGTTTGCTGTATGCGATTCAATTTTCCCGCCTTCGCACTGCTGGCGTGCCATCTGTTGGCACCTTTTCTTATCGTTGTTCGTGTCGCTCGCGCAACGTGCTCAAGGGTCTTGAGTGAGTGCTTGTTGCATTTCAGCTAAAATATAGTTCTTCCCGCGTTTCTTTTCAATTATGCCCACGTCTATATTTACAAAAAGAACACTGGTGGTACAAGTTATGCGTTCATTTCTCGCCCTAAATTGACCACATGACTTCCTTTCGTCGGACAGCGTTAACAAGTATGAAGGATCTTCCAAGATTTAGTATTTCAAAAAAAGTTAGGGCTTTAGAAACGCCTAGTTCAAGAATTATTTTAAGGTTTGAGGGGCCGGCGAGGTCGAGGGACAAAAATACAGTCACAAATTTTCGCTTGGAAGTAGCTCGAAAAAAAAAACTGGCCTTTAAAAACGAAACGCTTTTCTTTCTCTACTAGCCGGTAATTTTCTTGCGGCAGACAACTTCTAAAGCAGTTCTTAAATGCCAAGTGGGAAACTGCCTCAGAGTCGCAACTTAGGAAACGCTTGGGGCACTTAGCGCCTTGTGCAGCAACACCAGCGTTTCTACCTTGCATGTTTTTTTTTCACATTCCTAATGGTATTCGCGGAGCGTGCCAGCTGTACGAATCTTCATGGGTTTGCTCATCTTTCATTTCGCTTGCCTGCTTCTCCAGATTAAAGAAATCGAGGCGGGCACGGCATGTTTTACTCTGTTTTCTGTGATTTTCCTTCCATTCCGGGTTCGTTTAAGCTTCGAGGTTTCACGCGGCCCGCAGAAACACGAGATTTAGAGAGGGGACAAGCAAAAAAGAGCATCCCCAAGCAGGATGCATAGCCAGCTCCTCATTATTAATTCACAACAATCCCGTAACGGAACGCCGCTTATACTCCACGCGCTCACTATGAAAAACGAGCCCCATTTCCGCAGCGAAGCATGGGACCAGCGCGCAAGCCTGCAACTCAAGCTACCATGGCTTCTGCGTTGCTTCTCGTTTTTATAAACTCCAATTGAATCCTTGAAGCCAGGCCCTTGTGTTTGTGCACAATGTTTTAGCCACTCTACCCCCTCGAGAACAAGACAGCTTTTTGTTTTCTGCATGCTCGAGTTTAAGCGTTGATTAGTGACTCACGGGGGCGATAGTGGCGGGTGTGCATCTCTCTCGCCCTAATGATTTGTTTTCCGACTGGTCGCGAAAGGAAAATGCGTATCGCAACGCAGAGGGAGCCTCACTGCGCATGCGAGTTTGACAGAGTAACCTGGAACCGCCGAACGTGCGGCGCGAGAACGCATTTGCATATGCCTCTCGTCTTGCTGCGAAACTAGCGCCAGTTTTTCTCCAAATGCTGAACGGCATTATTATCTCCGTAACTCCCTATTGGAAACTACTTTGCCAATGCTGGTTTGCAACATTGTTTACCCTGAATCCGTTGCTAAAATAAATTAAGGCTTTCGATTTTCTCTTGTACACGTGCCGTCAAAAGTAATTGTAACACGAAGTTACAAATTTACAGAAATTTCTTCTCCTGGAAACTGTATGGCTGCATTGGTGCGCATGTAAAAAATCCTCCATAACAGTAAAAGCTTCCTGTAAACCGGTAATCGATCTCATAAAGCAAGTAAGACAAATATTTTGTGATATTCACAAATCCTCTTCCCTGTTACTTATGACGGCACCTGTACGCACCTTGTGTTAACATCGCTGTCATTACGTACTATACGAGTTTATGGCACAAGTCAATTTTCACGTGCAGCAGGCCCTTTCAATAAGACTCGTTTTTAGGAAGAATGTGCTTTGTTGATTGGATCAGTCGAGTTTTCTTGAGGAGTCGGCTTCGAGACACTCGTGGAAACAGACTTTGCTTTGAAACATGGTGAAGAATAATGACGACATAGATGGCTTGCAATAATAAATAAAAACTACTGTCTCAACAGATTGGCCCCACTTGCAAAGACCGAAAACTTTGCACGTTTTATTTTATAGAAGGATGTGCTCCCCACAGCGGCAAAGCTTAGTTCGTAGAGTCCAATTTCCTAAAATAATGGAGCATGCTTTCTGAGCTTGGCAGATGAGTGCACCCGTGTCTTTTCTTACAGCATTTGTTCAAATATTTTGTGTTCCCAAGGTTTTAAACTGCCCTTCATGTCTTCGCGATGCTTATGTCCTCGTGATGCCTTAGACATGAACAAAACTATCCATATATACTTCTGTTTAGCCAGATTCGCAAATTGCCCTTTCGCAGCTCCAAGAACCAGGTTTTATGGGGGCCGGGGAAAAAGCGCGCACCTTTGCAGAATAATCGCACAATGAAGTTATGTTCAAAGTTCTCATCCGCTGGATAATTTGCTCCGCATTTTTGTAAAAGCCACTCTCACAAAACTAAATTTGCCAAAGGAACATTTATTCCTCGCCTCTTCTGCCCAGCACAACAGGTACACATAAGCTCTGAGGATTCCATTCTGTTGTTAGAAACTACGGATCACGTTCAACCTAATGGGTTTTTTTGTAATATGAAGGAAACTGTCCTCCACTCGGGTGCATTTTGTTTTACTCACCGAACATAACAACCACTGGCGCAGAGCGTAATTAAACCTGAGACGTTATGATCAGTAGCGCGTAGCTTTAGTCATGAAGCGACAATTGCGTCGGCAGACGTTTCTTATGAAGTTTGAAGTGTGACTAACTAAAAGCCATTAAACGAAGTTTACCTCTCATCTGGGGAGCATAAAATGTTCTTTAGTGTAGCTTAGCTTATTTACTCTTTTTCAATAAGAAACCAGAAACCTTTACTTTTAGTTTCGTTGGATATGTTTGATGTCCCAATTTACTCTTTTATTGCAGCAAAACGACAGATCGTGTAGGATCCTTTATTTAAATGGAAATGCGAAAGCCTAGTCAGTCTTTGCGTTACTCTGCTGTCCATCTCTTTTTATCTTTGCTGCTGTTGCTCCAGTCTCCGTCTAACTTGCACAGCCCCCTCGTAAGATGGTTCGCTAGCTCCCCATCATCAGAAGCCTCCTTCTGCACCTACTTCACCTTCACATCCTCAAGTAGACTCGTATCGTACATTATTCAGCGGCATACCCTCCTCCTGCAGTTCCATTTCCTTTTCGCGGTGCGCCTTGGTTTTCTGTGCAATTCTGTGTACCGCACAACCATTTGCTGTATCTCCCTAGTTCCATGAAACATAAGAGATGTGAGGCATTCGCCTTGAAAAGTTGACATTTATTAGAAACTGGAGGGGCTACAAAGAAAAGCTACAAAGCTCTCTAAGAAAGTCCGCAATTTACAAAAATTCACTGTGGTCAAGGTGGGTGGCAACTTTCCCTTCCCGAAACTTACTTCACCTTAAGGGCTTGTCTTGAAGCCGGTCGTCTAACACTTATAGCTGGAAGTTGCATCTCCGCAGGACAAGACTACTTCGTCCGACTTATTGGTGAACATATACATAAGTACTCACTTCAAGCGATTAAGGGCGTGCTTTTGGTACGACACCCTACAAAAAATACTAGTGTTTTTTTTTTATAACAACACAGCGGTATTACGAAAAGGTCAGCTTTAATGTAAGGATAGGCACTTTGCAGTGCAGATAATTTTATGCTCCAATTGAATTGATTAAATAAGGTAAATTATGCTAATGATTATTGAGATGGCTGAAGAAACCATAGATTACGAAAAAAAAACTTGCTTAAAAACACCGTGGAAATATCTTTGAAAACATCTTGCCTAAGGTTGCAGTGGCCTACTGTTCGGGTCTCAGCTTGTATTACTTCTACTTTTATCGACTTCATGGGCGCGCCAATTCCGGCGATCCGGGACGAAGCTCGAAGTGCCACCGAAAGCAGCCGGCAGACGGCGCAATGTCTTCCTTGCGAATAGAAGGCATTGTCATCTCCCACAAGCCAGTGTCAACTCTTGGACGGCTCATACCTCGACCTAAAGAGTGGCCGCCAAAAGAAAAATCCCAAGGGGTCGTCTACAAAATTGCTTGCGCACTATGCCCCGCTAGGTATGTTGAGGAGACCATGAACTTCCCGGAACGCCTCCGCCAACACAAAAACGACGTTCGCAAGTCCGACACTCAGCGCAGTGCATTGGCCGAGCACTGCGAAAAAGCTGACCACCGGATTAATTTTGACGGCGTGCAGGTGATTGGCACCGAAACGAATTACTCACAAAGATTAATGCTTGAGTCCTGGCACATATAAGGGAACCGGCAAGGCCTGAACAGATCCCTCGGAGCCCTTCCCACCATCTACGCCCACGGCCTCCGACGCGCAAGGGCAAGGATCCAGTAAGAAAAAAGAAACAGAGCAAGACACCTATATAACCGCTGCTTCTTGTCGTACATAGTCACCCCTGATGAAGGAGCCGAGTTGGCTCCGAAACGTTGGGACCGCTTTGAATAAACGCCCTTGGTTGGTGTATTTGCCTCTTAAAGTCGGTGGATATGTACACCTCTATCAGAATAGGCGTTATTCACGTCAGACGGCGAGGCAACACGGACAGCCCCAAGAGCACGCATGGGGCTAATGAGCGCGAATTCATACGCGCCTGCTCCGTCCTCGACGCAGAGCGCCAGCGACAACAGATGGCACTCAATCAGAGTGATTCTCTAATAGCAACGCCCGGACTCGTGGTCACCGTTTCCGTTTTACTTCACTCTCAGCGTTGTGCCGGTAACGCGGTCAATTTGTCGCATTACTGAGGACACGCCCCTCGGTTCTCACGTAGGACACGGGCGAGTCAATCTACGTTTACGCCTAGAAACATGTTTTCGAAATGTCTCGCTGATTCAGCGACCTTCGGCTCTGGAGCGAGACGACATGTGCACACGTTTTCGCGCTCTACTCCATCACAATTATTTCGTTGTTCAAACGGAAATTTTCCAACCCGTCAGGAACAGGCGCCTCTAAACAAGGACGAAGGTGAGGAGAAAATACCGACGAGCGCCATTTAATTCCTCAAGCTCGGTACTGTGCCCCCCGCCTGAGACTTATTGTTGGCTGCCTGTTTTCTTCTCCCTTCTCTTCTAGCGGGTGAAATAAAGCGCAGAAAACAGTAGAAAGAAGTGAGTACTCACGTTTGCTCTACGCGCTTTTATAAACAGCAGACGTAGGCAGAAGGCTTATATATTATCTCTGCGATTTAGTTCCCAGCATGCGAGTCTATTCGTCCTGTGAAGCCAATTAAATGATTCTCGAGAAACACGCTGTATTTAATTGATTGATTGATTGATTGATTGATTGATTGATTGATTGATTGATTGATTGATTGATTGATTGATTGATTGATTGATTGATTGATTGATTGATTGATTGATACGATTGTATGGTTTAACGCCCCGAAGCTACACAAGCAATGAGGCGTGCCGTAGTGGAAAACTCCGGATTATTTTTGACCGCGCGGGGATCTTTAAAGTGCGGCGAAATCTCGAACACATGGGCCTGGTTGCTTTTCGCCTACAGACACGGTGTCGCGTCTTGTTCGAACATTTGCTTGACATCAAAACGTCAAACTTATAGTAATCCGCGTGGGCTTTATGCGAATAGCGTGCCTGTTTCCGTCATCCCATATAGCACCTCTTGGCATTTTAATCCAGAATAATAACCTCGTCATTTGGGCAACGATTGGCACTTAGTTGTGTGGCTGCTTCGGGTAGTTTCTCTCAAGCATTTTTGAACGTTCCTATTTTTATGCTGTTACGTCGATGCCATTTTCTTTAGGTTTGCTTAATGCAACCGTGAGTCGCTGGAGCCCGTGGGTATAAAAGACGATAAAAAGACGGAACCGAGAGCAAGAACGGAGGCTTTACGGTAGGGACGATAAGTATGGCCATGAGGAATCGTAGTGCTGCTGTCGTTCCCACACGGGCATAAGGAAGTTATGCGTGCGGATGTTTCCTGAGGAAGGCGAAACGCGGAGAGAAGGCGAAAAATTAAGCATTCTTTCTGCATTCCCACCTGCCACTTAAGTGGCGACACTCAGTGTTTTGCATTTGTACGGCCTGTCTTTTTTATCGTTATCTTTTCTTGATATTATCGATTGAACACTTCAAGGCAAGTTATGTGGCCCTAATAAAACACCAGCATTCACCTAATGATCAATCTGCAAAGCTCTTGTTCCTACTATCACTACGTCCACAAAAATGTGCCCAACTTCTTTCAGATTCTGAGCACTCCTGGTCACAAGCATTCTCGCCAGCTTCGCAACAGGTAGTCTAAAGGATGGCGCAGTTTATTCCGAGAAAAGCGGCGTGCTTCAGTTCAAGCTTATTGGTGCAAAGGAAAATGGGGCGGGATTGATCTAGAATGAAGAAAATTTGGTATTGCCTTGAGTGTTCCCACTTCAATGCTTTAATTCCTATTTCTTTTCACACTTTGCCCGTTTCCATACTCTGCATGGACGTTGTTTTAAAGAGTGCGACAACCTGCACACGATAGCTTTTAGTTGCCCATTTAGCATATTTCCGAGTAACTTAGAGAAACAGTAGCGCTATACTTTCATTCATTAGTGCAGACAATCATGGGAATATTACAATCTATTTCATGGGGGTTTCGCTGAATCCGGTGATGCTGTGGAACAGGCTTCAGGAAAGGGGCTACTACTTGTTTTAGTGCGGAGCACTTTGGCGCCCGCTACTGCAGTTTGACGGCGGCGTTGTTCTCGTTGCCGAGCAAGCGATGAGAGAACCGAAGACACAAAGAACACAGAGGAGGAAAGTGTAGAGAAATTGTGAGTGGGGGGCGGTATGCCGAGCCGGCGCGAGACGCTTTTCTGCGGCGACGCATGGCGGCAGTGGCAGGGGGAGGCAGTGGGACATGATGGGTGGGGGTGGCAGGCTGCGAGATGACGCCATAGCAGCGCGTGGCATTGTGCGCTAGTCGATAACGTGTTCGGCACCAGAGACCCAGCTCGCTGTCTCTTTCTGAGACGCAGAGCGCGATCATTGTCTGAGACGCAGTTCGCGCCGCCTACGCAGAGGCTTACTGTCGCCGACGTTAGCCTGGGGGGTTCAAACACATGTACAACAACATGTGTGTGAAAACGGCAGAGTAGTGCGCGCCGCCATGCGCTCGCTTATCAGGCGATCACTTTCTGAGGAGCAGCAGCTGTGTGCCGTAACCGAGAAGGCTGCAGTTCCCTCTACTTATCTGTGATAACTACGCATAAAAACGTTTTGACGGTTAGGGAGTCATTTGAGCAGTCAAACGCACTGCACGCTTTGCAACCAGCGCGTAATTTCTTTGGATGAAATTCGGCTGAGTTGAAGTCGTAGTTGGCATAATGTGAAAAATGAACTGGAAGGTCCACAGGTGCTATTATTATTGATCGGTTGTTGTATACCTTTTACGTATCCTACACTAGTGGCTAGCGGCAATTTTTCAAACACTTCTTCCACGGCGCGACCGTTCTCCAGTGTTAGGCAATGTTTAACATGGGAACACTTTCACTCCAATATTTCTATTTTAGCGACAAGCAGAGTTTCGGATTGTTATTCCTAATTTAAAGTACCAGCACGTCGACCACGGTCCCGTTTCTTTTTAGTTTTTCACGCTTTCATTACCCGCTCACATCCGTGCGACTCAGGCGGCCGCTCCCGACAATACAGTTTTTCGGGAGTGTCGGAAGGGGGCTTGAAGCTGTTTCATTACCAGACCCTAGCTCGAAAGATTTAACCGAATCAAGTCATGCCTGCTCCTAACTGACAGCAAGAAGCGATCAGCAGCCAAATCCGTCTTTGAAATCTGGTACGAAACGGCGTTCGTTTGTTTTTTCTACTTTATTTCGTTTTTTCCTTGGCCTTTTCCGAGTGCGATTTCAGGAATATGTTCTCCACGAGACCACTGTTTGTTTGTTCGCACTTTCTTTCTATTTCTCTTCTGTTTTGCTTTTTCGCTGTCGTTGCTTGTCTCTGGTATGCGCTTCACCCCCACAGTCGTCAGAAGCATTTGCTGAACTACTTGTGACAGGTTCTGGTTATTGGGCGTTAGACAACGCCAGGGTCCCGTTTTCTGTGACGTTGACAGCGCGCCAATTGAGTGTCTGTCTGGAATAAGACAGAATTTGGAGTTAACTCTGCCACGTTTCACCGCACAAGTGATGCCCTAAATGACATATTACATCTTCTGGAAGCGGCGTGCAAGGTCACGACTTTGAGTGCGGCTTGTAATGACCGTATTTCCTCGTCCAGATACGGCATTGTTTTTATTGCAGAGCTGTTCTTTTAGTGTCGCCTTGGAGCCTTACCATGAAACTCAGCCCAGCCGAGCAACACAGCCCAGCCGGCGGGGCTTCTGTAGGGGCTGAATACGCGCATCAAGAAGCTACAAGCAACTAAACAAGCTGCCCCGCAGACGTAATATAAACCTAACTAGTTTTCTTTAAGTCAGCCTTACCAAGGCATCCGTGAGAGCAAAGCTAACATTTGCGAAAGAAATCAGTGCGTGATTCTTTATGGTGTGTGCTCATCAAGTGTTGGTGTTTTGTCAGGAATGCCTCAAGTGTTCGTTTGGGGCCCGTGCTTTTTCTGATTTTCATAACCGATGTTTCTTTCAGTATCTCCCACCGTGATCGATTGTACACAGGTGATTGCTGCATTTACCGTGACATTACTTGTGAAGATGACCCCGTACAGCTGTAAAATGACCTTACCTCTGTTGGTTACTGGTGTAATTCATGGATGATGTCTCTAAACTTGTCTAAGTGTAAATTAATAAGATTTACGAACAAAAAACAGCCTCACACCTCAAATACGTCATGGCCAGTGCTTGCTTGCCTGTCACCACAGAGTATAAATATCCAGGGATTATTTTCCACCGAAATCTGTCTTCGAATGCTCATATTCATTACTTAACAATGAACGCTATTCGCGTGCTAAAGTTCTTGAGACGAAACTTTAAAAAGGCGCCAACAAAGCTGAAAGAAACGCTATACATGTCGAATGTGCGTCCCATGTTGGAATACGCTTGCAATGCCTGGGACCCCTCAACCAAATCAAATATAGAAGCTCTAGATCGTTAGCAGGCACGAGCAGCACGTTTTGTGACAAGCATTTATAACTTCACCTTGAGATCAGCCGACATTCATTCAGAATGGCAACGGCCTCTTCTGGCTGGCTGGGGAAAATACCTCAGGCTGTCCCTATTTTATAGCATATTGAGCAACATAACCGGCATTGACAAGAAAAATATATATGAGGAAGCCTACCTACGTGTCCCCTCGTACTGACCATTCTTTAAAACTTCGTGAATACGCTGCTAGAACCAATGTATCCAAATATGCCTTTTTTTTCAAGGAATAAAGATCAGTGGAACAGCTTGCCAGAAGAAGTTGTTTGTGCGCCTCCTTAATCGTTTGCTAGAAATCTGCACAATATTTTGTTAAAATAATGCTTATTCTGCGTTCTGGATCCTGCACATACTGCACATACTGCACACAGTGTAGGGATGGTAGAAAATAAGGTAGTTCCTGCTGAAGATACCCTTCTGTACCACATTTATGACTACTTCACTCTAAAAAAAGAAGGCACACGCACTTGCTTGATAGCGCGAGTGTTTGACAGTTTAAGTTTATGCTAAAGGGCGGTTTAATTTTATGCTAAAATTTTATGCCACTGGTTTTTCCGTGTATTTAATGTCGTGTAATAAATCGTACTTCAGTTGTTCGTCAGCGCTCTAGTTTGTCACTTCTTCCGTCCTCGTCCCTGTGCGGTTTTTTAGTGTGAATAATGTGTACCCAACTAGCCCAACGTCAAGCCTTAGTAGGCTAACCAAGAAGCCGCGAACAACCTACTGATCGTCCACCTCCAGAGAGTAGAATATCACTGAATTTTTGTGGCCGACGCTGAAAAAAAGCAGATGTAGCTTCTAAAACACGTTTTCTGTAATTAACATGCGAGGTTTGATTCATTGTATAGGGAACCTGCGCTGGGTAGGAGGCGCTCCGAACATCGTACACTGAGCGCCGCCTTGGGGAGCGGCGCAGAAACTTCCGGTAGTACGGAAGCAGATGATCCGCCCGTGTCCGTGCGTGTATCGGCCTGCGCGCGGCTTGCGCATGTGAAGTTTTAACATATTTTGTGTCGTGTTTGCCAGGGTCGTTTCGCGGTATGGATCTGCGAATTGTTACCATGACCCTAAGACTATCTACGAGAACGTTTGACGGATTAAGGACGGAAGCTGTGTACAGCAAGCTACTTGCACGACCTGGAGCTCCGCTGGGCTTGCGCAGCTCCGAGTTCGCGTTTCCCAGCTCTGCAAGTAGACAGAAAGAAGCTCCTTCAAATACAAAAAAACCCAAACGCAACGCACTTGCGCACGCAAGTTTTAGAGGGGCTTCCCAACAACCCGCAACCAGCCTGCGTTGCTTGGGTTGGCTTGGGTGTTGGGAACTTTAGGCTTCGCATCGTGGCGGATATTTGATCGCCGCTATCTGTACAATTGCGAATGACAAATCCTAACACAACTTTTTACCACACATTCATCCCCTTTCCCGCACGTGCAGCTTTATTTTCGCAATAACTGCTTTTTGAGGCGAGCGGTGACTAAGGCTCCCGCCGTGGCCTGTTTTGATTCTTCCGCGCAGGTAGCGCCATCGTTGGGCCACTCACCACACTTTGTAGTCACGACGGGGCGATCCGGAAAAAAAAAGAGGAGGGGGTTTCGCACAGCAGTGGTACACTAAAAAGGGCGTGTAGATTACTAACACAGCGACTTTGTTTAGAGCACCAAGAGCTGACCTCTCGAATCGCTCCACCGACGGTCAAGCAACAGGCTTTACACAATGGTACGCCGATCAGGAAAACAATGGAACGTATGCCGGACGGTGCATGTTTTTGGCGGGTAACCACATGCATCTGCGGGGACAAGCGACGTGAAAAACGTGCGTAACTCAATGTGTGCAACAGACCGATAGCGTGGGCGAAAGTGACAAGCGAAAAAATGTTAATACACTGCCGCCAATGTTCTCCGTCGTGATCGCTCGTCACTGCCGCTCGCTTGTGGGCAGCCGCTGACCGGCAAAAAACGAGCGACAGCGACGGCGCGTCGCCTGCCGCTGTCGTCGAGCCCGGGGACCCGTGTATAGTTTTTTAGCCTGTCGCTGTCGCGCACACTATCTGCCAGCTGTACCCGATGAGTTAGGGTTTTTACGTCGCTCGCCGCCGCATGCGGTTACCCAATTACCCCTCGCGTTGTCCTCCAAAAGCGCACTGCATTTCAATGTGGGCTGCCATGGTGGGCAGTCTGGGCTGTGGATTTATTAAATATTGGTACACCCGTGGTTCTCCGCGGTCGCTTCCCAGGTTGTGGCCCGTGTTCCTCCACCGCGCCGTCCTGCCGCCCGGCAGGAGCGCGAAGGAAAGGTCCGGGTTGGTGTCCCGGGCCGTCGACGTGCCGATGCGCGTCGGATCGTCGAGGTGACGGTACCGCTCCGCTCCGGTGACGACGGGGACGGCGGCGGCGCCGGCCGTGTCCAGCACCGCCTGACCGACTGGCACCGGTTCCGGGAAACGGAGCTGGGAGAGATCGAGAACATCGAGGAGTGGACGGAGGGCCTCGTGGCCGCAGCCGAGGGGGCGACGGCGACGATCGAGACGACGGAGGACACGCCGCGCATGGATCCCCACCTCGCGCACCTGCTCGAGGCGCGGCGGTCGCTGCAGCTGCGCTGGAAACGCCAACGTCACAACCGCGCGCTGCGCAAGCGCGTGGCGGTGCTCGGCCGGGAGATCGAGAAATACAGCCGCCAGCTGTGCGCGCAGCAGTGGTACGAGCTTTGCGGCGAGGCAGACGGGCAGCTCCACCGGGGCGGCACCTGGAAGCTGCTGCGGCACCTGATGGACGAGAGCAAGAGCAAGGAGTATCAGCGTCACCGCATGGCGCAGATCCTGTACACCGCGATCAAGAAGCTGGGGGAAGAGGAGGTGCACAAGCGTCTGAACGAGCAGTACCTCCCGACCACCCCTCACGAAACGCATGCCGACTACGCCGGGCCGCCAAACGCCGCCCTCGACCGGGACATCGAGGAGTGGGAGGTCCGCCAGGCGACCCGCTCCCTGAACTGCCGCTCGGCCGCGGGCCCGGATCGCGCGACCAACAAGGCGCTGCGCAACCTGAACGACGCGGCGGTGGTGACGCTGACCAAGTACTTCAATGAGTGCTGGAGATCGGGCAGCCTTCCCAAGCAGTGGAAGAAGCCCAAGACCATCCTGCTTCCCAAACCGAACAAGCCGCCGGGCATCGAGAACCTGCGCCCCATCTCGCTCACGTCGTGCGTGGGCAAGGTGCTGGAGCACGTCTTGAACGCCCGGTGGCAGCGGTTCCTGGAGGATAACGAGCTGTATCCCGACGCGATGCTGGGCTTCCGCGCGAGGCTCGGCACGCAGGACGCCATGCTGCTGCTGCAACACGAGGTGCTGGCGCTCCCGGAGGGGCCCACGGCGGACAACCGAGCGATCCTGAGCCTGGACTTGCAGAGCGCCTTCGATAAGGTGTGGCACTCTGCGATCCTGGCCCAGGTGTCGCGCCTAGGTCTGGGGCGCAGGTCCTACGACTACATCCGAGCCTTCCTGTCCCGGCGCACGGCGCGGCTGGAGGTCGGGGGCACGCAACTGGAGGAGCGCGAGCTCGGAAGCACCGGCACCCCGCAGGGCTCGGTCATCTCGCCGTTCCTGTTCAACCTGGTGACGATCGGCGTGGCCCGGCGCCTGGACGAGCTCCCGGACGTCCGGTACTCCATCTACGCCGACGACATCACCCTGTGGGTCACGGGCGGCAGTGACGGCCACATCGAGTCGACGCTGCAGGAGGCGGTACGCACCATCGAGGCCGGCCTGGCGGGCACGGGTCTGCGGTGCTCGCCGCAAAAATCGCAGCTGCTGATCCTGCCCCCGCCGGGCCGGTATCGAAAGCGCGCTGCAGCGGAGGCGGAGCGCAACATCGTCGTACGAGCGGCAGACGGCACGGCCATCCCGTCGGTCCCCAGCGTTCGAGTCCTGGGCATGCACGTGGACGCGAACCGCGGCAACGGCACCACGATCGAGAAGATGATCACGAAGATGGGCATAGCCACGCGCCTCGTGAAGCGGATCTCCACGCGTTCGAGGGGGATGCGCGAGGCCAGCCTTCTCCGACTGCTGCAGGCCTTCGTGGTGAGCCACGTGGCCTACGTGGGCGCCTTTCACCAGTGGAAGGCGCAAGAACGGGAGCGCAGCGACGCTGCCATCCGCAAGTCCTACCGGGCGGCCCTGGGCCTCCTGAACGGCACGAGCAACGCCGCCCTCCTGTCCCTGGGGGTCCACAACACCCTGGTGGAGATCAGCGAAGCGCAGCGCGTATCGCAGCTGGAGCGCCTGGGCAGCACCAAGTCCGGGCGCAAAATCCTGCAACGGGTGGGCCTCCGCCCGCCCCTCGGTCCCGCGGCGGAAGACGAGCTGGTCCCGCTGCGAGACGACGTCGCACGCCGTATCGTAGTGCCTCCGCTCCCGAGGAACGTGGACCCGGAGCGAAACGTCGAACGCCGGTCGGCGCGGGCGCGCGCGCTCGCCAGAACGTACAACGAGGACGAGGGAGCGGTGTTCGTGGACGCGGCCAAGCACCGCGAGCGGGCCGACACCTTCGTGGCGGTGGTCCTGAAGGCCACCTCGGGAGAACTGCTCAACGCCGGGTGCGTGCGGGCCGCGACCGCCCGGCAGGCCGAGGAGGCGGCGATCGCCTTAGCCCTGACCCTGCCCGGCACGCGGACCGTCCTCAGCGACTCGAAGTCGGCGATCTCCAACTTCGCGAGGGGCACGGTGTGCAGGAGCACCGCGCGGCTCCTCTCTCGGATCCGGGAGGGGGCCGCCAACAGCACGAGCATCCGGTGGTTCCCGGCTCACGCGGGCCGGGAGCTGCCCAACGGCCACCACAACCGCAACGAAGAGGCGGACGCCGCGGCCCGAGTCCTCGCCACGTGCCGGACCGCGCCCCCCCGCCTCGACCGAAACCCGGAAGACTCCGGGGAGGAAGCAGACGACGACCACGACGAAGACGCAGGGGAGCCCCTCGTCGCCTACGGCGAAGTGCTCCGGTGGTACAGACGCGAAAGAGGGACTTTTCCGCCTCCACACCCCGGCCTGTCCCGGGGGGAGGCGGTGCTCCTGCGGCAGTTACAGACCGAGACCGTGCTCACGCCGGCGCTGGCGCGCCACGTGTGCCCGGAACTCTACGAGCGGACCGAGTGCTGTGTGTGTGCGCGAGTGCCCGCGGACCTGGCCCACATCATGTGGGGCTGCAACGAACAGTGCGCGCGCGACGGAGGCGACCGCCTCCCGCCGGACATTCGCACGTTGATCGGCTCCCCGGAGCACGGCAACCAGCTCAGGGCCGTCCAGCGGCTCGAGGCAGCTCTGGCGCTGCAACGGCGAAAGGAAAGCCAGCGCCCCTCGCCTCCCGGCCCCCGCGGGGTTCGAGCGGACGGCGACGGCGCGGGCGATCCGAGTAACCCGCGCGGCCGGCCGGGCACGACGCCTCGGGCTCCGCCCGCTACCTAGCGCAGGTAGTTAGACGAGGTGCGGCGAAGCCCTGCGTGGCCTGACCCGCACCTTTCTCGCAGGACGAATTTATAAAGGTCATTTCTCTCTCTCTCTCTCCGCGGTTAGCCGCGCAAAAGCTCGCAACGTCAAGTTTCGCTGCAACGATAAGTCCGATTGCTTGCCTCACCCGTCGGACCACCTAAATCCAGCGCTATCGCCGCTCGACCTCGTGCGGTTTCGAGGGAGAGGAGTAGAACGTAATATTCGCATCGAATCCTTCCTGATTGTGGCACTGGTAGACACAGGAACACCTTACTTTACATCTGCGGGAAACGTCGCGACAACCGCCGCCGCCGCTAGCGTTCACAGCCACTTTAGTTTTGAGCGTCTGCTGCAGGCACTACCAAAAATAAAATGGCGCTCCCACTAGGGCGGCGCTACATGTCAGTCAAAGCTCCTGCGCAGGTTCCCTATTCGCCCCAAGCGCGAACACAGTCGGCCCCTGGCGGCGGCGGAACGAACCGCTCCTAGTGTGGATGGCGCTCTGGTGTCGTCTGCTTGTTCACGTTACGTGCGGCGCAAGACGCGTGCTGCACACGAAAAAACAACGAACCAGCGTACTCGTCTGACAGTAAGCAATGACATAGTGACCTCTGCTTGCGCATTTCTTCTAGAAATGAAATAATCACAGGCCGTTGCGGGTTAATGCGCTGGTTTAATTCCACGAAACATCTTCGCCCTGGTCACCGCTTGGGTGTGAAACGTGTTATAAACATTGCTTCCACACATTGCACTTTTCGTATTGTTGAGTGCAGTCGTCTGCCGTTTCGGGAACGTCGAAGGGTGCTTTTTGAAGGTGGCGTGGTTATTATTTAAATGATAAAAGTTTAGTACGCGAAACGGATAAGAAGCGACAAGACCTGTGCATACGCGTGCAAATTCCACACCCTTGTAAAATTGCGCTGTGTCCTTATAGAAAGAAGAAACAAACAAAAACATTTACACTGCACACGACCCGTGCGCTATCGCCCATACATTACCGGACATGTATTTTACACCCGCAAGCGCCTCTGTGATCGAATTCGTATACCTTTTCTAAAATAAATATCATTTTTGGACAGTCGTTGTTTATACTGAGGAGGAGGAATAAACATTTATTCAACTGTATCGAGTTGATAATTTTACGCATTATTGAAAATGCGTTTCTATGGATGCGCAAGAGTATTTGGGGGGGATTTTTAGGTAAAATTAAGCAGTTGTGAGTTTGGGTGTGTCATGTGGTATTTCGTGTATCATTGTCATATATATCATTTTCAAATCCCACATGAATCACCTTGTCCAGAAAAGTGTCTCACTCAGCATAACCAAATGCCTAATATGGTCACGTCTTAAGCTCTTGAGGTGGACCTAAGTTTAAAGAAAGAGGAGAAAACGCGTAATATAATACACGTTATTGCCCACATGTGTGAGGGGTGTGTGCCATGACTCGCTGTTTTTTTTTATTTTTTCCCACACGGCTTGCTTTCAATACAATTTTGAAAAAGGCGAGCCACAATTCCTGGAAAATCCCGGACCAAAGGGGGGTTAATCAGTTTTGAAAATACGTACTGCTTTTAAATGCATAGCATTTTAGTAACTCACAATGTCACGCGGCGTTGGCGCGCCTTGTCGTAGTCCGCAGGCGCGCCTTGTCGTAGTCCGCAGCCAGGCCACTACACTATAAAAGAAATAACAGGTTCTGGCGCCCGGTTTCGAACCCATGACGCCGCGGGCGGTACGCAAGGTGCCCGGCGCACTACCGACCGAGCCACGAAACCGACACAGATTTCGATGCACCGAACGCGCCTTATATCCTTCACTCATTTCTCGTTTGTTTCGAAAGCGCCACAAGTTGTCCCGCGCCTCCAAAAGATGGCGACACGGGTCTCGCGATCGAGAGATACGACTTGCCGGCGCACCCCCTCGGAAATGCTGTGCATTTGATCGTGCCCCTCGCGAGGGGGATGTCTTTTTTGTTTGAAGCCAACTTAACCAGTAGCCCTAATCACTATTTTGTGAAGTCCCTGCTTTTTCTAAGGATGTCTGTCCGGGTACGTTCAGTAGAACGTTGTCGTAGGGCCCCGACATTGTTGTCTTTAGGCGTGGGGACTTTGCTGCCGATACTTTTCACCGGTACAGAACACGAAGCCTAGTGTAGTTTCGATTGTAAGTAATACCAGAGTCCTTCAAGGGACTCTGGTGATACTGATAACCATAGTTTGGCTTTTCGCGTTACGTGCGTTCTCTTCTAGCTGCTCTTGCAACGTTGGCAGGACCCCCCCCCCCCCCTACCCGAAAAAAAAAAACTAAATGCACAGAATTTCATTTTTTAACCAATCCTCAAGAATTAAATGCCAAGACAAAGGCGATATTCAGTTTACAAAAACAAAGTAGTTACCGGGAACTCCTTGCGCTGATTCGCAACGAGAAATAAAAAGGAAATGTTTTACTACATCTGCAACCGCGCAACTTCATTTATTGCCATCTTTAGGGTTCGTAAGCGACCTTATACGCAAGAATGCAAACACATCTCGCTGTTGCAGGCCCCTGTTAGATTTTAAAAGGAACGCAAATGGTCAACAGAGCAGCTGTAACAGAAAATTTGTGCTCACTGTGAGGTCCCAGAAGCTTGGTTTGCACACCGTAAACCTGCTTGTCACTTTGCGAAAACTTAGCTAAACATGAGATGTTGAATGTGTAGTGCGTGCGTTGACAATTCAATTCGCACGTTCACTTGCGACGAAAGCCGTAAATAAGTGATCCGAAACCGTTATTTATCAAACCTTCCTTCAGAGTCGTTAAAATTTCATTTAATATACCCGTTAGAGCGGATACATTTATATCTCTGCGCCGATCAAAATTCAGTAATTTGATGTTGCCTTTTGAACACACAAAAAATATCGTAAGCTCTTAGAAAGAATTTCGGGGCAGTTAAGTAGTGATACCATTTCAGGGCATCCCACAAATGCAAGAATGCGTCATGCTACCAGTGAAAGCGATTGAGATTGCCGTTGTAAACTGAATTTAGAGATCGAGCCTTCCTGATTTGTTTCTATTTATGCTTTTATTGAAGGCTCAAAGCCATAGTCTGGAAAGATCGAGCTTGCTACGAGCCACAGCGTACAATTTCATTGTCACAATTACGGCCATTCTGTGATTCCCGATGAGTCGTCGATTTTTTTGGCGTAGTAATAAAAACTGACTGCCACTTCCATGCTATACATTGAACGTTGAGGAACCGAACTACAGCATACCACTCTTGTTTGCGCCTTTCGTGCGCACATACGGCGGGAAAAAGGCACGAAGCGCGCCCACAGTGTACATTCTTGCGGGCCGCTCAGCGGAGCATCCACACTAGCAGCGCGACGCTGTCGCCACCTACATGTCGAACTCGCGGCGAATAGGGGATACATTCGGTTGAGGCGCCATCTTTAAAACCACAATATATTACATTGCAGCAAGTTAGTTGTGACTTGTTTAGGCGAGCTTAACACAAAGAGAGCGTGATAAAAAGATGGATAGAAAATTTCGGCTAAGAAATTAACGTCGGTTAATCATTCACCCGTGCGCCAAAACCGTACCGAAGAAAAACAGTTTCGTCTGTGCTTTCAAAAGATGATGTCATATAAGGCGGCTATCATTTTTTTGGAAATTTATTTTCAGAGCACAAGAATCGCCTTTGACCTCTGCAAAGATATTTATGGGGGAATGCAGGCACTATAAGTACACGAGCCTGAAAGGATATAAAAACATTAGTGTCCGCTGCTGGTAATCCGAATGCCCATTTTTTGTCTCATTGTCACCAGTGTGGTTAGATATCGAGTTGGCTGCAACCCAGGTAGTAACGAACTTACCCGGAAGCATTTAAGGCTGCATCTGGGGCATTTTGCTCCATTTGACTCACATTGCACCATGCTCCATTACCGGCTCATTTTCAGTAGCGTGACCGCCCCCTTAAATACACCACAACTTGTGTGGCTCCGCGGGTGCGTATTTTGAGAGCGGTGGGGGACGGGCAACTCCGCGTATCAAGGTCCACCAAGGTTCACGTTCGTGAGCACACTGGTCGCATTCAAAGGGAGAGCGCGATAGCGGAAGAGGATGAAAAGGGAGAGCGAGGAACAGAGAGGGAGAGAGGCGCGAGAGAGGTGAGAGAGAAAGAACGACTTTGCCGTGTGCCCTGTGTGGGGTCGAAGGAAAAAGGAAGAGGAAGAGGGTACAAGTCGTCTTCGGTATTCTTCCGCCACGAGTAAAGGAGGGACGTTATTCTCAGGAAAGAATACACTGCACTCGAAGCCCCTGTGTAGTTAGAGAGGAAAGCAGTTGAATAAATTTAGCCGGAACGAGGACGACTGGCAATGAGGGCGCAGACGTCTTGGCTGAATGCCGCCTTTCGACACCCCCGAAATAGAGACCTCACAAACGCCAGCGTCGCGTTGGTATGGGAAGGCGCGGCTAGCGTGAATTACTGAGTCCGACTTCAGATGACCTATAGACGTGCGCGGGTGTGGTGCCAACAATAATTTCCGGGCTTGAGGTTCCCGGCGTGCTGGCTGGGTTTTTATAATAATAAACAAAAGCTCTCATGTTAACTCGATATTGCGACATACGGCGGAAAAAGTCCAGGTTAACAAAATGTTTCCTTAGATTCCCACTGTGGTGGAAAACAGAAACAAGGTTTTTTTTTGTCCTTTCAATACTAAATTCTAGTTTGAAATGGTTTGCATGTTCACAGTAGCAGTAAAATATGTAATACCCGCATTGCACGAGCATTTCGAAGGCCTTTGATTCGAATGTCATTTGACTCAAATGACACCTTTCAGCGGTTACACGTCGTTTTCCAAAGGCCTTTTGTTGAAATGCCATTTGTGTCAAACGAGCCCCACAAATGACTTGAAGGCTCTCAAAGGCCTTTTAAACGCGCACGGTCGAAGTTTTGGGTGCAGTTTATGCCCGCCGCAATCACAAAAAAGAATGAGGTACGAGTAAAGCTTCGTGTTTTATGTGCACGATCCTCATAATTCACACTTTTTTTCTCTTTCGCTCGCTCTGCGATTTCAAGGTGACTTAGTTCTATCAGAAACAGCGGTGGGAAAAAAGAAAAAAAATAAAACTGGCTGTTTTGTGGATATTTTGTGCGCGCTTGCAGATTGTTCTCAATTTGATCACAAACATTTTTTTTGCTTCTTTAACTCTAAAAATAATTTCCCCGAGAACTAAACAAGGAAGCAATGGCGACACCAGAAGATGGCGGGCGAACGCGGAAACTTCGAACCGCCTTTGAGAAATGTGTAGGTCGGCGGGACTCATTCCAGTTCGAATGCATTTGAAATTTTGATGGCCACTTCACTGAAACGTCCTGTCAAGCGCTCGTGTAGCACAGATATACCTCTCATGTTATAGTGGCGATAGCTACCAATAGGTGGCGGTAACATAGAAGGAAAGTCCGGCTTCAGTGGTCGATTACTCTGTACCCGTGCGCGGTAAAAATAACCAGGAGACACACTCGGCTCATACTCTGAGGACGTGAGTTCCTGTGTTCTTCCCTCCTGTTCTCTTGTGCGCTAAGTAATAACTTTCAAATCCCATATGAACTTAAATATGTGCTTTATTTACTCTTAACAGCGGTGGCTATTTTCTGTACCGAACAAGTATTAGAACCACGACGGCCTTTCGCAAAATAGGGCACTAAAGGCTTTCGCCTTTACAATACCTTGTTCTTGACACCGTCTTATCGCAGCCACAAGCAAACTCTGCACGGCGGCCGGGCTGATTGACAGGTGCCATAAATTAATTTAGATGATACCAATGCTGTGCCTCCGGTCACTTCACCACTACCTCTCGCCGTCTCGGTTTGCTTATTTCATCCGACACAAGTGCCCCGTGGTTTCTCCAGCCTCGCCGCTGCCACCCGTGACGCAAGCCACGGCGCAGCTAGTCTTCTGACGACGCACTAGTCTCTTACCCGTAGTAGCCCAGGTGTGCCTAAGCGGCCCCGTTAACTCCACTCCGGAAGAGCGATGTCGCCATTCCGCTGGACAGCATGAGGGCCGGTTGCTCGTAAGCGGCCTCGATAAAGATAACTCACCGGCCATCGTTTTTTTTTTTTTTTTTTTTTTTCGAACAAGCTACTCATGCTCAGGAGGTCTCTCTGGGAGCAGGGCGTCAACACTTCATACGAGCGCTGACTTTGCATTAAAAAAACACAAAATGACTCGTGTTTGCTACTTGCGTACTAAATGCAAAGTAGGCTTTTATTTTAACCGAAGATTTCATAGCTGTTATGGTTCACGGCAACCGCGCAGCGGGATAGAAGGATCTGATTGTAGGGTTTAACGCGCCGACGCAGCGCAGGCGATGAGGCGCGCCGTAGTGGAGGGCTTCGGATTAATTTTGACCACCTGGGAATCTTTAACGTGCTCCGAAATCTCGTACACACGGGTGTTATTGCTTTTCGCCTCCATCAGAAAAGAGGCCGCCGCGGCCGGGAATCGAACCCGTGACCTCGTGCTCAGCAGCGGAACGCCTTATCCACTGAGCCACCGCGGCGGGTAGCGTGATAGAAGGACGAAAACGAAACGGAACCCAAATGAGTCGTTAGATTCTGTCTGATTGCACGTTAAAAAATGAGCCTGTTTTACCCCGACGATATCTGTACAGATTGTGCATGAAATAATATCGAAACGAAATATCTAAAATAAATAAATAAATAAATAAAAAGTTAAAAAATAAATAAACACGCGCGAACGTGTCAGGGCTTTCCCAAAGTTGGACGTGTCGCTTTCCCACCACTCAAATAACGCATTACTTCTATGGACAATGCTATGCACCGCGGGTTCCTGAACGCGTTTCCCCACAGGGTGATATCGGAGGCCTCGATAAAGTTCTCCATTCGTCTTAGTCGAAATAGTGCAAATCACACCATTGATTAAACACCATAGCGCACCCGCCATCTCAGCAGTGTGTGCCAAAATGCCCCTCGACATTGTAATGTAGGTTGGGGCTGTGTTCATATGTAGTTCTGCGTCCTTGCATTCGCCAGGTCTGGCCGACATACCGCTTACCACACTGTAGCAGTATATACCTCTTGGATACGCCCCGATGGAGTCGAGGGGAGAGTGAATCGCTCCCTGTTCACTGGTCCACTGATTGGAAGCCGGATGTTCTTTCGTGAAGGCGCTTATGTGCAATGACGGACAGCCCCATATCACACTGATTTATTCGTGGGATACGAACTTTCTAATTAATAGTTGAAAACGCTGGACCTTAAACCGTTACGGTTGGCTTAAAGTTCCATATTTAGGTTAAAATTATGGAACTACCTAATTGAGCCTTGCGGTGCGCAAATAAACGTCTTACTTTTGTAAGTTGAGCTACGGTGAACATCAGACCTCAAATATCGCCTTAGGAATAATGCCGGCCCGCCGCATACTTGCGTCTTACTTCCCTCTACTGAGCATCAACCTTTCCGCATGCGTGTCATAAAATGGAAAATACGGGAGTGTTCACCGTGACAGCTAGTTTCTACATACGGAAAATCGGTCGAGGTTGTCTAACAGTTGTTTTTCCTCTAAAAAATCGGGCTGCGACCATATAATCAAAGTTCCACTGAAATAGTATTCAGTGAACCTGATGCCTCCAGGTATTTACTATAGGTACTGACCCCGCAAGATGCGCTACTTCTGTGGAGACCAATCTTTATGCATGACATTCAATAGTTCGCTGTTTTGGGCTATATGTCCATACGGGGTATAATTAACAGTTCGCTATCAGTCCATACGGAGTATCATAAATGTACGATTCCGTTTGTATTTAGTTTGCGCACAATGACAGAAACAACATGGAACAACTCAGTGTATTCTCCCTTGCGGCTCTATAAAGCGCTCGCGTCAGGTCTTTTTCTAAATACCCTCCTGTTCAATGCGTGCGTTGCCCAAGGCGGCCTTAAAGGTTGTGAAGAGCCGGCAAGCTCGAGTACTGCGAATCAGCCCGGGGCTTGAAATATGCAGCTGCACAGTCGGAATGCTATGTAAAGCAACCACCACGCTTCTCTGCACCCCATCTCCATTAACCATTAACTAGAGTTCCCCGCGTCAGCCTTCACACCCCCGCGTATACGGTTGATTCGCCAATTCTCTGGCTGACGTTTGTCTCCAGCGCGTTGCGATTGCTTCATTATTACCTGAGCTCAATTCTCTTGTTCTTCCGCTGAGGTTGTTGACGCCGTATCTAGTGTACACCGCTGTACCCGGTGTAAGCGAGACATCATTGCTGCGCGCAGGCATTAAATGTCTCCTTCGTGCATTTCTTGCTGGACCCCTAATACACATTGTCGACACTCTTCGGTTATACGTGTGTGGAATCTGTCACCGGAAGTTGGTATAAAGGACAACTTCAGCCATAAACAGCTTCAATGGGTATTTAGCTGCCGGCTGTTCGGACGGTGCATGCGATCGGTCGTGCAACGAGGGACTTCTCAACATGATCGTGTTTTCTAGCCCTGTATAATTCCGTTGTTATCCCAAAGGTGGAGCTTGCATCGGCAGTCAGGAACTGCATGACTGCGTCGTGATCTTTGTACTTGGAGAGGGTGCAATGAAGGTTCACTCGCACCACTTCTCGCAGCTTACAATACGCTTACAATGACGTCTTTAAACGGCTTAACCTGGAAGAATTACCATTTATAGATGCACGAAGCGCCATTTAGCTTTTGTTCAGGTGTTTCCAATCCAAATTCGACAGCCCAAAATCAATGAACTCGGTTCAACTAGGGGCGCCAATGCGAGCACTCCGTCCCCACGTGTGCTTTCACATAACGACCACAGAGATGCTGCATCCAGTCTTCCGTATGAAACGCGTGTATAATGGTGATTTTGGTGCATCGTTGGACGCATTTTTTGGCAACATTAGGTCTTTCAAACGTGCTCTTAAAAACGCAAGTATCTGAAGCTATTTATGCTCCCTTAGTATGGTATATAAGGGATCCCGAGTTTCCGTTTTTGTTTGTATGCGTGCGTGCGTGTGCTAATGCGCGCGTATGTGTTGTGCATACATATCAATCTGCTTTACATGTGTTTCGTGAAATCTGCATTTTCCAGTATGATATGACTATTTGAATGTTTACGACACGAGTGTTTGCAGATGCCTACACTTTGCCACGAACTCTGTCTTCGTGCATGCTCATGTACCCGAACGTAATGTTCATATCTTACAAGTGTACTTTGTGTGTTTATGTATCTCCCCGTGCGTGCGTGTGCGTGCGTGCGTGTTTGTGTATGTGCTTGTGCATGCGTGCGTGCGTGTGAGCGAGTGTGTGTGTGTGTGTGTGTGTGTGTCTGACTGTGCCTGTGTGTGTTGGCGTGCGTGCGTGTGCGTGTGCTTGTACGCATACGTGTGCGTGTGCGTGTGTGACGCACACGTATGCGTACAAGCACATGTGTGCGTGCATGTGTGCGTGCGTGCACGCATGCGCGTGCGCGGGTGGGTGGTGCTACGATGTGCTTCGCGATCCACTGCACTTTGCAGCAAGTAATTAATTCTAATTGTAGGGTTTAACGCGCCGACGCAACGCAGGCGATGAGGCGCGCCGTAGTGGAGGGCTCCGGATTAATTTTGACCACCTGGGGATCTTTAACGTGCGCCGAAATCTCGTACACACGGGCGTTTTTGCTTTTCGCCTCCATCAGAAAAGCGGCCGCCGCGGCCGGGAATCGAACCCGCGACCTCGTGCTCAGCAGCGCAACCCCTTAGCCACTTTGCAGCAAGTATCCATGCTTCATTGTTTGTTTCGCATGTGTGTCGCCCTGTACTACACGTGCACCACCCATGAAACTCTAGTTCTGTAGATCGGTACTCCCAAATAAAAAAAAAAATAAATAGAACATAAATAAACAAACAAACAAATAAATAAATAAATATTTACATAAATAAATAAATAAAATAAATAAATAAATAAATAAATAAATAAATAAATAAATAAATAAATAAATAAATAAATAGTGTAATGCCTTTAAAAGGTAATAATTCTCATCGGTGGTAGGCAATTATTTCATATTCTCGGCCAGCGTTGCAAGCGTTAAAATACCGCACTAATGCCGTAGCCAACTCGTGTGGTAGTTGACATTAGTAAAAGCATGTTCGATGCGCGAAGGACAGGAAATTCGTGGATGGTGGATACCGGGTGACATCATCTGCGGTTTGCCGGGCATAGAAACTCTCATCCGCCCAACAAATGTTGTTATCCCATTTTAGAAAAAGACGTATGGCAGGGCAGCTGTATTGACCCGTGCTGGGAACTTTTGACACTGGCTTGACAGCAGCTTCTGATGAGCTGCAGGCATCTTCTTGAGGATGACTCATAATGCAATTGTGCGTTTGTCAAAATCTAATCAAACTGCTTGAGGGCACACTACACGGACGACAGCTTGAAGTTGCATACGTCTGTAAATTCTTTTTTAATCTTGAATGAATATAATCCTGATGCTCTTGAGGTGTTGTATGCACAAGGACAATAAAACCATCCCATACTGCGACCCGCGGTATACTAGTGAACTAGAAATAAAGCACATGTGCGAGTGTGACCCGGAGGGGGCTCGAACTGCGTCACTTCCTTCAACTGTGGAGCAGTCCTATAAGGGCTGTGCTTTTATGGGAATGTTGTTGACTTTCCTGGCGCCCTCGGGTCTGGATGAGTTCCTGTGCCACTAATATGTAGTATCTTTGATTTTGGAAGGTGTATGGATAAGGGAAAGCATCTAGATTGCTTGTTCCACATCGTCTTGCGTAGGAGTCAGCGCTGCTTGAGTTTGTTTCACAGTATACGTTTCAGTATATTGTATTATGTATGCTGTAGGTTTGTACGCCTAACTTTTCCTTCCCGCTTCTTGCGCCGTTTGTCTTTGTTTCTTCTTCCCCTCGCACTCTCACGTAACTTCGCTCTTCCCCACCTGAAGGAGCAAGCTCCGTCAGAGTTGGTGCGGCCTTCTGCTATTTTCATTAAGGACGACTTACCTGTTCACATTCCTTTTGGACTTGGTAATTCATTGCCCACTGGCTTATAAAGCGTCAAGCTACAAGAAGCAATGCTTCGCAGTGTCAGGACAATGCCCCTAACGGTCTAGTTTTCTTAGAGTAAAAATTTATCAGCTCTTTAATGAAAGAAATAAAATTCTAGTTTGTTGCACAGCGAACGCTATCGAGTGAAAATTATCCGAACTAAAATATGCTTCTTCTTTACTTTTCACTCTATTACAGAAATTATCTGTCTTAAATACGCAAACTACGCTGTTAGGAATATTTTCTTGAGTATGTGAATCTGTTCGTATTAGTCCATGATAGTTGTTAAGCCCATAGGAAACGAATTATTAGGGCCTTGGGAATTGGATCAGCTGCGGGCCCTTTAAAGCTGCCGCCTATGCCTACTTCTCCATTACCCGTCTTCCTCACTTGCCGTTTTGCTACTTGGATGCTTCACCATTCGTCACTTCGCCCCATTATATACTCGGTTTTACAGCAGTTCTTTCTTATAACGCCCACATCTTCTAGAGACTTCTAAAGTAACACACTGTCTCATCGGCTTGATATTTCCGTTCCCGTGACGGGACCCCTCGGGAGTATTTTCATGACACCTCTTTTGTTTATCTCAATCATTACGAGCACCCGAAACCTTTCATCAACGGTATCGTGATAGCGGTGTCAAGAACACTGACTGTCGGGAATGTACCCGCTAAGCACCGGCGGGCTCGAAATTCAGTCCTCCGCCCCGGCCGCCGTCCCTAAGGCGATAACGTCCTAATAAAGGGGTTCACGTAACGAGACAAGGCGCTATCGACCGGCAGTGACATCGTGTGGGAGACGACGGGTACTTACCGGCGGCACATCGACCTCATGCAACGTATGGCGGTGCTTAGCCTTCAACGAAGTTGGTTTTTAACCTTTTGCGTTAAAAGGTTAAAAGGCGCCTTTGCCCCTTCCTTCGCGGTGAGATAGGGCCCTCAGTGCGTGAGCTGTTGAAAACAATGTAGCCTCCACAGTACTGCGCTAGCTTGTGGTATGAACTGTAGATTGTTCTATGATCCGTTTACTTAGCGCGCGAGAAGTCGTCGCATCTGTTCGTTCTTCGCGTGCGAGTTGGGTCTTTGTAGGTTTGACGATTGATTGGTCGCAGTTTTAGCCAACGTCTTGACGCACTTTTAACATAGTTTTGATGTGAAAAAGCTTTTGCGCTTCTCTAAAATTTCATTCGGAAATTATGGTAAAGGTTTGGAAGCTTGTGGTAGGATACATCATTTTCGACATAACGTAAATAATAAAAAAACGTCCTTTTAACAACGATGTATAAATTAGCCGAATTATTACGCTACCAGGTATTTCGCTTATGTCCAACACATTAATTGAGCTAGTATAAATCGTCAGTGGGATGCATTTTGCACTACGCAGAGTGCGTGCATAATCGACATGAGGGTTAAACTACAAAGACCATGAATTTTAAAGCTTAAAACAATTTTATAATTTTGTAGAACCAATTTGCCTCGACACGTCCGGCACTTCGTCCGGGGGCGTGAGCACAGTGGAACTCTCACACGTTTGTTTAAAGGTCCCGAAACACGGTACTTCGTTATCAGTTGTTCCTGAACAAAAATAAGAGAAGCATCCCAATGGCACAATTTTATCCCTGCCTGTATAAAACGTTTATGCAAATTTTGGGAAAATTTCACTGTGTATGGTGTTACGACGTAACGTGTTTTATCCGCTGAATTTCCATACGGAGGTCGTTAACCAACGCCACGTAACTCTGACGAAACGCCAGAAGGTTTCATTTTCACAAAAATAAAATCCCCAGAAATGGCGTTCTGCCTTTGTAGGGGTATCGAAAGTGTTCGGTTGTACTGATAAACAACAATGCGTTAAAAACCATAAGGAGGGAAGGCCACAAGATTTTAGACATGGTTCGTGCGCTTAGCTTAGTATTTTAACTGTTATGTTCAGTGTAGTATAACCGCACACGGTTAATTCATCCCGAGCATTTCAAAACAACAGAATCCATGCATAGCACGTATGCATAACAGTATATCTGCAGCGTGTATTCATGTTCTTACAAGACGGAACTAATGAACGATTGAGAACTTCTTCGCATATTATTTGATCGAACGTATATCGGAATCGATTTCTTTAAGCTATAACCGCTAGTTTTTAGGAAAGCAGGAATGCATAAATGCTTGAAATATTCATCGCATGAATACACTTTCGGATTATGAAAAATACTTCAAAGTATGACCTACTTGAGACATCCCTGCTTAATTCGTATTTTAACCATTTTACAGTTTCGTTCGGGTTTTTTGAGGTTCTAGAGGCTAAGTGGCTTCCAAGGTAATTGCCGTTCTCTACATTACAAGGCGAAAAAAATCAGAAATCTCGGCATACTTTTCGTGCGACATAGTTGATTCTAATTAGGTCATAGCGGAATTTGCAACCGAGTAACAAAGCAGAAAGAAACATTCAGATTGGGATCAGGATACGTGGCGAGCGGGACGAAACGATACTAGAAAAAGTGTGAATAAAAACCTCAAAAACAACAGCATTCAGCAGAAATAGCTCGAGGGAGCAGCGAAATTGATTGCCATAAACGACAGAAAGCGATTACGGGAAATGTGCGCGCACCTAGGTAGCGCTTCCATCACCAGCTCGGCGGGACACGGCAGTCCGCAAGAACCCTCCGGCGAAATTACGTCGGAGGTACATACGTGGCAAAGCCCTGTTGGGGAGGGAAAGCGGGTGCGGGAAAGAGGGGAGGTGGCCACTTGCCAAGTGCTATAAATCTAGGCAGAAATGTCTGCACCTAGCTCACGATATGTAGAGAAAGAAGGCGGATCACACATAAAAACGAACCAAAGACGCCATTCCGACGCTACCTTTATGGGTAAGGCCCAGGTAGAAAGTCACGATGTCATCGATGGAAGAAAAAAGGCAGATAAAACTGAGTCTGGTGTTCAATTGCAGGGAATTGTCGCACACAAATGATCAGAAGTATCTCCTGCACGATGAAAACATTATGGGATGAGATGTAAGTGACGTGAGGACCTTCTGTTCTGGTGGCGTGGTGATGGCGCACAGTCAGGCCTTGAATGAGGGTTCTGCTCGCCGTCACAAGGTCGGCGTGACTGGGGCCCGGCAGGTAGGTGGGTGGTGGCGCGGAGGGGGCACAGTTATAAATACGGAAACGGTTTCATAACCGGTCTTCCTCCTCGCCCCCTCCCTGGTCGGCTCGGGCTCCAGCGAAGCATAACGCTGTTCTCCTGGGACCCGAAATGAAGGGGAACCCCTTGTGACGCCACGGTGTGAGAAGGTGAAACGGGAAAGGGAGCAGTAGGATAGGGTCTGCTCGGAGCCGGTGCTATAAGGGAGTGGACAAAGTGCAATTATCAGGGGACAAGAATACAGGGCATTGTCTCTCCCGGACTCTCTCTCTTTCCTCTCATCCTCCTTTGCCGGGGCGCATTTCCTCCGGGGGAGGCATTGGATCACCTTGATGCTCGCTGCTTGGCGGCCCGGCCAGACTGCCTGGCGTTTTCGCACCGCCTATGTCACAGGCGGAGAACGCGCGCCTGCCCAAATTCTGTTTTTTCTGGGTTGACACCCTGTTCTTCTCTTGCTCCTTCTTGGTCGCGCGTGCCTTCCGTCTCTCGTGACGACTCTTCGCTAGCAGGAGGAGCCGGTAGTGCTGCAATAATGTGTTGGCGTGGGTAGCTCGAATCGCGGGATGACTCTTGCAGTGCGCTCATCCTAGACGCGGTTTCTGCGCGCGTCATCATCGCCATCCCGTCTGGAGAGGGATCAACAGGCCGCTTAGGTGTTTAGAAAGGGACGTGCTTTCTCTTGTGGGCACTCCGTACGTGTTCTATGGCGCGTGCCCATCCCGAAAGAAGAGGGCCTACCGGATGGAATACACACAGCGGCATTCAAAACGTAACTCCTGCGTTACCCGACATCCTGCATTCCCGTGCCAGGTAAATGGGATAGGAGAATGAGTACATCCGACTAAGCCAGCGTTGTTTTCTCTGGTGAACAATCGTTCAACTATTTCTAGTTACTATTTCCAGAACGAAATAAAAAATAAAGGAATATAGCTGCGTGCGCCCATTTTACTCAGCACAACGACGAAGTTACATAACGCTCGCATGCGCGGGCGCCGAGCACGGCGGAAAGACAAACCAAAATGCTCACACGGCGAACGATGGCCTTTCCATACCCTGGTTCGACACAAACTCTCGTAACTTGTTTGTACTGCGCACACGTTGCTCGTCGACAGGACGGGCGACATGTACTAAAGCAACGCACCCCGTCGTTCGTATTTCAATGTACCCCGCTAGTACATTGTGTGGGGCTACCGTTCAATAACTCCCGCTAATCTGCAGTATGCGATATTATTTGATGATTTTAAATGCAGAGCATTTCAGTAACTCACGACGTCACCCGCGTTGACGTCCGTAGTCGTAGTCCGCACCCCTCCCCCAAAACTATATAAAAAAAATACTATCCGGCGCCTGGTTTCGATCCCTCGACCCTGCGGGCGAACGCAATGTACATGGTGCTCTACCCACTGCGCCACAAAGCCGACACAGAATGGGAGGCTACGAACGCGCCTTATATCCTTGACTCATTCAAACTACGTCAAGAAGCTGCTGATACAACGCATTCACTACCACCAACTCCCCCAAACACTAAACGTTAACGCAATACACCCACCCCTATGCGACGCATTTACTCGAGTCCCCCTCGCGGGGAGATGGGCCCAATTTTTTATTATGCACCGGTAAGACTAGAGTATTGTTCAGCCTCCCTGAATCGCTTGCACCGGCTGAACAAGGTGTCTCTCAGGTGTTAAGCTAATAAAACTTCCTCTGAAAAGTCACCTTCCCCAAACTTACAGTAAAGGAGATCGAAGAGCCTTCAAAAACTTTGCCAAATCAAATACATTCAACCGTCCGGCCGGTCACAGATACTACCAACCAGAACCAGACGACGAAGTCCACCACCGCTCGCCTATATTCACGCGCGCTACAGTTGGCAACCTGCCTTTCCGGCGTATCGCAAGACCCGCTTTTTGTGTATTACTGTACCATAATTCCACGCCACATTGCCGGCCGTAATTGTCGCGCCAGCCGTCTTTTACAGGCGCATCGGCCTTCAAGCGTACAACTCGACGGCCTTCGAGTTGTACGCAACGGACTGCAACGGACGCATCCCGGGAACGTGTACATGTCTGCGTGCGTGCGTGCGTGGATGCGTGCCAGTATGAACCAAACACGCGTGTGTGTGCGAACAGAAGTTTCAAATTGCAGATACCTCCTTCCCGCCCGCATGCGTGCGTGCTGGCTCGCTGATTTGTCTTCGGCTGATTTCGCAATTCGACTGCGACATTGTCGCAGCCGGCTCGGCTTGATTTCTTGATGCTTGCATGAAGCACGCAATCCCCGTTCCCTCTCTGTTATTCCCTCAACGATTTCTCTCTGCCTCAGGCACTTTCAAACGGGTGGTAGCCACAGCGACCGAAAGATGGCGTTACTCTTCCGTTTAGAGATGAAGTCCCTGTTGTGCGCTTTGATTTGTGATGTTCTAGCCAGCTGTTTTAGAAATGCACCAAGCAAGGTGCGTCTCTGGCGTTTTGTGGTGGTACTCAAGATATGCCCCTTCGGTGTGTCTTCTATAAATGAAGACTTAATTTACCAACGCCTAATGGCAGTGGCGCCCGAGCTGCTGAAGCCTGGGGTTAATTTTTGAGCTCCGCGGATAACTTAGCTCAACAGCTGGATATGTTTGTAAAAGCTCACAAGAATAGATTTGTTGAAACCCCTCAGAAAAGGAGCAGTATGGGACATGAACTGAAGAACAGGTTTGTAAAAAATACAGCATAGATGCTTAAGGAATATAAAGCTTACAAAGTAAAGTCACCCACCCTTATGGACGCCCATAATGGCAAACTGTGGTAGTTGTGAAAAAACTACGCCGCTTCAAAGAAAGTTCTCCGTGTCAGTAATCTTCAGCCGTTCCTTCTCCTCTTCTGTGAGAGTAGTGGATGATAGTGGAGCCCGAAAAATGCGAGGCTCGCTCGTCCGTTCGAACGGTTCTTACTTTATCATCAAACCAGCTGATCTTTCAATGTAAAGATTAGGCTACAGAATACCACTCTTCGTCAGTTCATGCGTGACATTTACTTGAGGAGATTGATGTACTATACACCGAGCAGCACCGTTTCTCTCCCCAACGTCTGCATTCTCGCCTCGCTCCTTATTCTAGTTTGGTGACTGTGGTCTGGCGGCGGATTTCCCGCGTAACTAGTTAAGCATGCGCCTTTACCAGGGCTTAATGCATGGTAAGTACCTTTTGGTCTATTGTAGAATAAATAAGCATGAGAAAACCACGTAACTGAACTCAATTGTGCACGCGTTTCCGCCCGAGCCCGTGCGACAGTATCGTCGAATCCCCGCTGCTGGATGACAAAACGGTTGCCACTACATGTATATTTCTTTGCATGCCATGACTCACTGTTAGTTGTTTTCTCATTTTTGCTGGTATGAGGGATTTCCTAACACGTGCGAATCCACTGGTTCGTTGCTCTCCGAGCGCATATTGCACATTGGTTTCTCTATACTAAAAAGCCTCTGATGGGTAGGTATGCTGCAGTTTATTAGTTTAATTTAAACGGTACTGCTAGCCTTGGGACAGGGCTTTAAGCAGGAGGGGGTAATACACCGGAAGGAAGCAGCAGAACAAAAGCGTCAAAAGCACTAACATCCTTCACGCACAAATCAAATACACTCTTACGGGTTTGGGAGATCACGTATAGATGATAAAACATCCGGGCATTGTACGTCTTGTGCACCAACGTGTTCCGTTCCCATGTGGTTTGGGGAAAAAAGAATGTTGGTAATAGTTTTACATACGTAATCGCTGACTTCTGTCGGGTGGTGCGAACTTGTCTGCCGACGAAAGAACGGTGTGATGTATGCACTGGTGTCGATTCGAAATTTCTGGTGTTAAAGAAAATAAAATGTTTTTAATCTTTCAGGGTAGCGTCTAACTAAGACGTTTTCTGAATTCGCGGATTCAATAAGCGCTATGGGAGGCGCGCGTCTGCTGTAGGAATTAAAAAAAAATCTTGCAGCCTTTCTTTGAAAGTTCGCACGTTTCGAACTCTTCGTTACAGTGTGCAGGTTCCATATGACTGAGGCGTACTCCAGTAGAGGTCTAATGTAAGTTTTCAAAGCTAGAAGTTTTGATGTCATACGTGGATTTTTCTAGAGTTCTTCATGAATAACCTAGCTTCTGCATTGCGTTTTTTTTTCTGAATGTAAGTAATGTGTAGGTGAACGAGAGGTTACACGGTTAGTAGAAGCTTTTAATTCCATTTGAGATCCAATGTTATCATGACACCTACGTATTTATAACTTGTATCTGCCGAGACTACATGATTGCCACCTCTTTCCTTACAACACACTTTGGCACTTGATGTTTCCTACCTCCCACTCAGCACAATGCAAGTTTTGCTCCAGCGAGATTGTCAAACCACATCGTATGAGTATCCTCTCACACATTTGACCTTCTCCCAATCCCACCCTTCCCCTTTACAGTGGGCGCCACAGCTGTCTAGCGATTAATTCGGCTCCCAGCTCGACCTGGGAAGACAAAAGCCCGGACAAACAGCCAAAGCCAGAGACTCCTGGTCTCCTGGACTCAGGCATACCCCCACTGGTCCGCCCTTGGCCAAGGAGTCGGATTGGACTTTAATAAAAGTTTTATTCAAACCAACTCAAGGTGTCTATATTGTGCACGGAGCCGGACAGCCGACGAAAAAATCGTGTTATGTTAGCGTCATTTCAACACTCTTTCACGTCGACGCTCGATCAAGGTTTTTCACGTACATATCTGAGCACCAAAATACGACGTACTGACCTCCCATACGTCGATAGTGTTTATATTAAATGGTGCGTTTTGTAACACGTTTCGAGAGTCTGTGTTGAGGGTCGATGAGTCGCGTATTTGGCGCATTTTTCCGCATGTGTCGGCAACGTGAGACCTCGTTCTGTTTACTATTGCAGGCGGGACTTCTCGACTTCTCCACCTGGCTTTTTTACACGTTTCAAGATTTCATCGATACGAGAAGAGGCCTTCGCCAACAATGTGTATGCAGACACGGCTTACACACAAGACGTCATTTGTTAATGGACAAGAAATTATGTTTCGGTGTCTAAATATCCTTCGGTGAACTACCCCTGATCTATTTTACTAATTTGATCTTGTGCAGAATTCTCAACCGACCGAGACCAACTCCTGCGGTCTGAGGCAGCCCACAATCAATGACATCGCACTTACTTAAAGGTGATGCAAGCACCCATGAAAGGGCAGCCACGTTTTCCCTCAAATGTGGTCTGTACAGAGTTGTATAATGGGTCATCGACTACGAACTTTTTTTCAAGTGTCTGTGCATGCGACTGTTCCCGAGTGAACTTTCTTGGCATCCGGACAGTGTCCCATTAATGAACAATATGTTCCCATATCAACTGTACAACCTTGCCTCCAACCCGCAGGAACAGAAACTCTAACGGATAACTGCGTCTTCCAACCGTTATTTGTAATATCTGTCTTCCTATCTCATTTTTCCCCTAAGCCCACACCAGGGCCTGAGGCCTCCAATTAAATAAAGCCCATTAAGTAATAATTAACTAATAATTATTTAAAGCACCTTTTTATATGAACACTATCGACGCATGGGACGCCAGGACGGCGCGTTCTGGTGCTCATATCTGGATTAATTTATAGTGTATTCAATTAAAAATCAATCAATCAATCAATTATTCAAGCAAAGAATTGATAATTAATTAATTGATTTATTTATATTTAATATTAATTATTAAATAAATAATTAATATCACTCCGACTAATAGTTCCGCATCAAACAAGGAACAATATATTGAAGACCAGAGAGAACTTCATTCCAAATATTCTTAAGCTCGACACCATTCCCGTAGCTACTCAATGAGAAGACCCATCCATCCGTCTGTAACGCTTCGTGTGTAACACTTTTTTTGCCTAATAAAATACTAGACTAATATACACAACCACAATGTGTAGGAATAGGTACGTTCGATACAAATAAAAATATGCGGTATTGAGGTTCAACATTGCAACATCTGGCTTCGAATGCGGGCATTTTACCCTCTATCATTGCGCGTCATTTGTGTAACTCCAAGAGGATTTTCAGCGTGGCGTTCCCAAGAACGATATTACACCTAAATCATGGTCTCCCTTGCATTGTGTCGGACTACAAGGACCACCGACTATTCTAAAATACTTCGCAAAGCACTGAAGAGCATTTGAAGAATTAGTTGCGAAACTAGAGTCCTATTCAGAAAAAAGTGCACATGGAGAAGCGGAAAAGATTCCAATTTGATTTTAATATCTCTACGTAAGCTAAGTTTCCTGCCTTTTGTCCTTCCCGAACGAAATAAAAAAAAATTAGGTTACTTTGGGATTAGTAAAATCAACTAAGTTATTTTGGTCTAGCTAAGGGAACTCAAGCAACCAGGGGAGTACACCCAAGTATACCGAAGTCCGCTAAATACATAACGTGACGATGGTATCTCTGGTATTTTTCCTCTGTTCTTCTTCTTGCCCGCCTTTTCTTCTATTTTGGTTCGTGAATTATTCATTGGTTCATTTCTACCTTTCTTTCTTTCTTTCTTTCTTTCTTTCTTTCTTTCTTTCTTTCTTTCTTTCTTTCTTTCTTTCTTTCTTTCGTTTATTTATTTATTTACTTTCTTTCGTTCCTACAATATTTCCTTTATTTCTTCCTTCCTTCCTTCATTCCTTGATTCACTCTTATCTCTCTCTCTCTCTCTCTCTCTCTCTCTCTCTCTCTCTCTCTCTCTCTCTCTCTCTCTCGGTACTTTCTCACCCCCGACTTTTTAATGGAGCTGCCGCCATACACAGTTACCTTCATTCGCTTTTTTAAAAGCGCCGCCTGTGTAGGGCTAAAGAAAATTCGATCAATTAGGGACAGTGCCCTGTAATGCGAGCTTCAACTACGCCCACCCCCATTTCGCGCCCGACGGTTCTTTCGTGATTAGCGAATACGACTCGCTCTCCTCTTAAATATCCAACCTGCTTTTTTCGAGCTCCAGTGCCAATGGAAAGTCACGAAACACCACCCAGCAAGAATGCCTGGGCGACGCGGCACGACCCGGTGACCCTGCAGTCCCACGGCGTTGCTTTTACCCATTGTGAACTATAACCAACAAGTTTTGCATTGGCCCACTGAGGTTTCGATAGTTGGCAGGAAAACAGGTAGAAAGTACAATAAACAGAGTGGAACGTGGGCATGCTGCTTAGGTGTTGTTTATCCCAACTACGAAGATGAAACGCCGCATTCGTGCAGGCCGGCTGACCGATGGGTGCATTTTCACCGGTCCGGCACCACGGCCACATCTTGCGATAGTTGTTTCCTTTCGCGCTGGTCTTGCGCGTGCACTGTCGCAGCGGCCGCTCCGACCGATCGTTTGCGTGGGGCGAGCACTTAATTCAAGGTTGGTCACGCTGGAACGTAACAAGCAGCCTTAATTCCACGCCAAGAGGGCAACCGCTTTAATGAGGCACACAGAGGGTAACTCGAGGCGCCCGAGCATAGAACACGAGAACGCTCGAACACGAGTGCAAGACGAAACTCTGGGGACGGTTTTAAGGAGCGAGAAAGTCGGGAGGGGAAAGACGTTTTGGGTGCGGCTCCCAGACATTCTTGTTGTTTTTTTCCCGCTCTCTTTCCCTCGGGCAGTCTTCTATGTTTATCTGCCCATCAACAATTCTCGCTAGCCTGTATTGCTAGACAGTGCTACAATTAATTGCGGCGCTTTGCATCCTAACTACTGCCACGGGCTGTCTGGCCGAAACTGGAGAAGTGCTTGATGGCTTTTTTGTGCGCTGATGAAGAAGTGAAGTGAAGTGGAAAAAATGCGTATTTAATCCGTCTTTCAGAGGAGCACCGCATGAGACAGAGAAATAAAACAGGGGGTAAGGGGCAAAATAACTGTACTCCCTTCTCCCACTATGATCTTCGCGCTGGGGGTTGTGGGGATCGTGACTTGCACGCGAACCCCTTTCTGGCTAGCTTCCTATGACGGCCGGCGTTGCACAATTGCGCCTCGCTCGCGCGACGGGAGCCACACAGGAGGGCGCCAGCGACCGGAGGGTTCGTTGTTGCCAGGGTGTAGGCGTTGACCCTTTTCTCCTCTGCCTTACCCGAGAACCAGTCCTTCCTCCTATACTAGCGCCACCAAATGGCGGGGTCTGGTGGGTTGTCGCATGACGAGAGGACGGCCTCTTGTCTTGGGGACGCGGTAGCGCGCGTACGTTTCGGCGCGCTGGTCCTGGCCTGGGGAACGCGCCACATTGACACTCGTCAGGGCGAGCTCGGAGACTGTAACCGCGCTCGCACGCGCAGCGCCCCGCTGCTCCGGTATGCCATCGGTGAGTCGAACCATCTCGACCTCTAGCGTTGTTTAATCTCTCGCTCCCAGTGTTACCGTAAAAGCCTACGATTAGTCTGTATACAGTATATTTGATTTGCACTTTGCAATAAATGCTGCCATTGGTGTTTTGCCCTTGTCGCCTCTGCCTTTGTCTGTCTCCGCAAACAACGGACCCGTCCGCAGCCGGCGCTAGCAAGGCATGTTTGGTTGAGCGCGGATGGCTGCGGGGTGAGAAATAACTAGTGTGTGAAATGTTGAATCCCACAGGATAAAGGCAGGATCACAGCAACAGCCTTTCATGTGGAGAGGGATCGCGAGTATGCTTTCTCCCCTAATCCTTAGGTTATCCATACACAAGATAAAAAGCCGCTGCAATCCATGGGGAGGACTGGAACTAGTGAGGAGGAGCGGCGCGAAGGGTGATTATCCCTAAGGTTACTTGTTGATTGGTGGTTGTGGGCGTTTAATGACGTAGATGTGCGTGTACGGTCCTTCTGCTGTGAGTCAAGCATACGCCCTATTACCAAACGGAGAGGTAAGGTGTGAACCCACATAAGCACCTGTGATCACTTGTTTTTTTTTTCTGCTGCCTCAAATTCTTTCTAAGAACTCACTAGAGTTACGGCGCATACCACATGCGGAACCTTCTTTGCAGTGAACATGCGTTTCGAGTTTTTTAGCGATGCGCGAAGTTACCGCTGCATATGTCATCACTGGCAGGACGCATTGGCTGTATGTTCTTCTTTTCAGGGGTCGACGTAGCTTACTTTTCACTATCTGGGAGCAAAATTAGATCAGCTACACGGCCCATGGAACGAATAATGATCGCAGTATCACTTAGAGACCATAAACGAGCTACACAGATAAGAGAACAAACCAGAGTATAAGAAATCACAGTTGAAATTAAGAAACAAATGGACTACTGCCAGCCACGTAGTTAGGCGAAATGACAATCGGTGGACTACCAAGATGATAGAGTGGACACCGAGGGGCGGGACTCGAAAGTGTGGAAGGCCAATTACTGGATGCAGGGACGAAATGAGGAATTTCTGAAGCAAAGAATGGACCCGAGCGGCGCGGCACAGGAGCTGCTGGAGCTACAGGCCTTCGTTCTGCAGTGGAACTAGTGGCCCGTTATTGTTCTTGCTGTTGTTGTTGTTGTTGTTGTTCATAATGGTGATGAAGATTAACATACGTATTCCGAGGCCTCCTGTGCTGAATATGTTGGTGGGTCTTTGTGGCGGCTTAAGAGAAAGGGACGATCATATAGACCGCAAAGCTACACAAGTGAGAAGGTCAACAATGGAACAGGGTAGGCAACTTGGTAGGCAACGTAGGCAACAGGGTAGGCAACGTTCCAACTCGGCGCGAATGACAGCAGGAAGGCTGCTACGGGTGAGAACTCTAACTGTGAAGGACTTTATAGGCCCCTGGAACTGCGAAGACAGTGCGTTGCGGGGTTTTAAAACCCTTGTGTGTTTTCTTAGAGACTCTGGACTCCACTCCAGCTTGTGACTGCCTGTGTTGATTTTTTGTTATCTATGTGCGTGTGTCAATCTGGTGGATTTTCTTTCGTTTCTCCCTTTCTTGATTTTATTATTCATGTTAGCATTTAACCTTCATCACATGTTCACCAAGTATCTGAAATAGCAAGCCAGCATTATGCAGGGCTGACGTCTGCGGTCACATAAAGATATTTTTTCTCTATACGTTGACATTCTACAGTAAAAATACGCAAGCTAGGTAGCCATAGCTCTTTAATGACTGAAAAGATTGAGACGCAAAGAATACCGGTGGCCATTTCGAGCGTTAGAATTTCCAACGTTTCATAGTAAGAAGGATAATTCATTGCAAGATTTGGTGTGTTGGCCTGGTTCTAAGAGATAATGCTAGCGGCCTTACAAGCCAACGAGTGACATAGCTTGGCGCCTGAGGTAAGTCTGCGTTTCGCTGTTCATAGAATTTTTTTGTGTTTACTATGATTTCCTCCTCAGTCACACGCTTCAAAACTTCGGCGGAATGAGATAGAGAGATAACCAGTGAATTATACGGCGAATTTTTTGCAACCAAAGCATGTTAGTTGCCCAAGAACTGAGAAAACGTTTAAATCTGTATTATAAAAGAAAAACTTGAGTCTTCTTTGATGTACGTGCGTACGCCTGTTGTTGCGAAGGGGGCTGTCTGTCCTCTATGCAGTCTGAGCCTCTGAACAGATGCACGCAATTAGTGGAGCTAATTATACACCAGGGCCACGATGCGAGTGCGTGCGCCTGTGTTATCCTGATTTTCAGTGTCGCAACGTTGTTTCTGCCAACCGATGCAGACAAACGAGGCTTGATAGTCTGCAACATGTCAGCGCAAAACGAAGCACAACACATAGCCATACAGGTAGACGCTCGTGGGCTTGTCTCGTCTCGGTTTCGTAACTGGATTGTTTGCCGTTGTCTTTCTTTTCTGGTGCTCAGCTGTGCACTAATAAACCTCCGTCCCTCCTCTCCAACCTGCCCTGCTTTATACATCTGCTGCAATCTGCCTTTCAAGGAAATGACAGTTATTACGAATGTCTGGGAAGTAAGATTACCCCTTCGAGTCGCCTACACACACGTCCCTATCTTATTGTGTCGGTGACCCGCGCAGAGATGGCTTGGCAGGCTCCACGTACGAAGAAACTCTTCGCCGTAATGAAGAGAGAGAATAAAAAGCAGATACAGTTGCCACGATGCCTTTCGCTTCAAATGAGACACATGGTTTCAAAGCGGTTGTCAGCCTGGAATGGCCTTGCTTTGTTTTTCGGCTTGGCTTTGCTCCTGCGTGAGCCCTTGCGTGTAAGGGCAACAGAATGAGGATTTCGCTGCGGCCTTGTCATCTTCGCGTGCAGTCGGATTGCGCAGACAATTACGTGGGAGCACTTTGTTGTTGCGAGATGAGGGCTATTTCGTGAAAGCGCATTACTGTACGCGCCGGTATAGGCGAGAAGTTGCGAGTATATCCTTCTTCCTAATCCCGTGTTGTATTGGACCCGAGCAATACATACTTGACGAGAAACATTTATCTTCAGCAACACTACGTACAAAAAATACTTTCACGACGTGTTTGCCTGCTCAGAGAAAGCCGCTGCTACATGCAAAAGCACGGATTCGACGACTGATTTAGTCCCCAAACACGCGTAATGAATGCCGTTATTCCATCTTCTGTGTTGCGGAGATTACTTTCAAAGTAGAACTTGTACAAATTCCACGTATAGTATTTTCGGGAGTCTGGTGCTTCTAATAACGCAAATCCTTGAGCTCCACGGGACGACGACGACGAAGTGTGTCTCTAGCGGATCGCAGTTCTGTCAGTCCTCACGGTTTTTTGCGTTTTTTAGCGTTCATCTCGTCGGGACGCCGCTCCCTTCTAGCGGAGATGATGGAAGTGGAACCTGCGGACACTCCGCCGGGTAACCCGCCGTCGGATAGTGCCACGCCAAGGAAGCGAATCTGCCTCCCGAGCGAGGCGGGCTCCGAGGACACCGAGCTGTACTTTGCACCCAGCGACGACAGCACTAATGACGGCTTCGAGTTGGTGCTCGGGAAGAAGGCGAAGAGGAGGCTGCATGCAGCGGCTTCTCAGTCGACTCGAGCGCCTTCAACGTCGAGCGCATCGACTGTTCCCGGAGAAGGCCCCTTGTTCCTACCGTCTTGTTCGTACCGGAGTCCAAGGATGACAACCTCAGGATGCTCAATTTTCAGGCAATTTCTGTTTCCTTGGAAGCCATTCTGCCCGGGAAAATTAAGGAGGTCAGAATTAACCACCGTAAGAACATTTTGGCTATTGACGTCGAGCATCGAGACGCAGTTGAAATACTACATCAACTCACGATGCTGGGACAAATGAAGGTTCGTGCTGACTTATCTCCAGACCAGGGCGCTTCTGTGGGCGTCATCTATGATGTGGACCTCGCTATCCCGGATGCCAACTTGCCTACCCGTATTAAACCGGCAACGGGCGGTGCGATCATCAAGCAGGTTAGTCGTCTGGGAAAATCACGCTGTGTCAAACTTGTGTTTCAAGGTGATTGTATTCCTGCACACGTGAAGGCGGGTCAATTTCGTCACGCAGTACGACCTTTCGTTCCGAAACCACTCCAGTGTCGCCAGTGTCTAAGGATCGGAAATGTTAGCAGCGTTTGCGGACGAGGTACTGTGTGCTCCAAATGCGCTGGGTCCCATGATGCCAAAGACTGCAACGAAGGTGTGCTAAAATGTGCCAACTGTCGAGGCACACACGACGCCTCGTCGAAGACCTGTCCTTGCCTCATACAGGAACGAAAGGTTCTGCAACAGATGGTCAAGGATCACTCGTCACATAAAGACGCATCTGCGAAAGTTCGACGCCGCCGACGATCGCGACGGCGAAGATCGTCGAATGCTGTTGGTGTCAAAGACAGCCAGGACAACTCATGTGGGAATCCCACGGCTTCACAGGCACTGCCTCCATCACCGCCGGTAGACCCGCCTCCACGACCACCACCAGAACTACCAGCAGAATCAACAAACAGCGCGGCCACTGCTTCATCTGCAAAGATCAACGAAGCCAGGAAGTCATCGCCACCAGTGGAACCGTAGCCAAGGCTGCCGCCTCTCACTCCGGTGGAGCTACGACGGGCAGATTCGAGGTCTAAACAGACTGCGACTGCTTTGTCGAAGGATGACGTAAAGATTATCGCGGTTCTCAGGGCGTTGATCAACGCCATTCGTACGCTTCTGGATATTTTAAAAACGCCGACCGCTATGAGCGCCCTGGAAGTTCTGGATGCCCTGGGTCCACTACTGGCAGGCCTCGCGTAATTACATGGCCCGTGCTACCGCATCATTCCGCCAGGAAGTCCGTGGAGCGTCCATTTTTCAGTGGGGTGCCAGAGGTCTAAAACCACGAATTTCTGATATTCGCCAGTTTGTATTCAATAACCCGTTCCCGATTCTCGTGATCTGCGAACAGAACCTACCAACTGCAATAAGTCTGTCCGGATATGAAGGCATCGAGTCATCTACTGGTGGGACCAGTAGCAAAGTCATGGTATTCATACGCCGGGAACTCACATATACTGTTCATTCGATACGCCCGCACGACACCAACCAATACGTATGCTTAACTGTTAAAAAACGACAGCTCTCTTTCACGCTCCTAGGAGCCTACATATCCCCATCAGCTATCCTTGATCGACAGAGACTAAAGTATATCTTCGAAACAACACCAGGCCCTTGGATCCTCACCGGTGATTTTAATGCCCACCACCCGCTTTGGGGAAGCTCCAAGATGAACCTCAGTGCTCGAAGACTTGCATCATTCGCGTCAGAATATGGGCTCTGTGTACTGAATGATGGAAGTCCTACATTTCTCCGCGACCCGACCTATGCGAGCTGCCTGTATCTGACCTTGGCTTCAAGGCGATTCGCAGGACATCTCCAATGGTTTACGGACATTGAAACCCGCGGCAGTGATCACATTCCAACATACATCAAAATTAAGTGATTCCGGCACCCTATATCTCCCAACGTGTCCAAACATACTGACTGCACGAAATTTGAATCCCTTATGGAGGACGCCTGCTGTGAGGGCCTTTCCACAAGCTTTGAAACTGCTATCGGCAGTGCAACCCAGGCTTCCACGCGTACTGTCACAATGCCGCCCAAACTGACAGAGTCTGATACCGAACTTGAACGCCTCCGGGAAATTCGACGGCGAGAGGAGCGACGGTCATCATCATCATCATCATCACCAGCCTATCTACGCCCACTGCAGGGCAAAGGCCTCTCCCATTATTCTCCAATTGCCTCGGTCCTGTGCCAACTGTGACCAATTTATCCCCGCAAACTTCTTTATCTCATCTGCCCATCTAATTTTTTTCTGCCGCCCCCTGCAACGCTTGCCTTCTCTAGGGATCCACTCTGTTACCCTTAATGACCAGCGGTTATCTTGCCTTCGCATTACATGTCCTGCCCACGTCCATTTCTTCTTCTTAATTTCTACTAATATGTCTTTAACACCAGTTTGCTCCCTGACCCACTCCGCTCTCTTCCTGTCCCTTAATGTTACACCTATCATTTTCCGCTCCATTGCCCGCTGAGTCGTTCTCAATTTAAGTTGAACCCTCTTAGTAAGCCTCCAAGTTTCTGCCCCGTATGTGAGTACCGGTAAGATGCAGCTGTCATACACTTTCTTCTTCAGCGACAATGGTAGGCTGCTATTCATTATCTGAGAATGTCTGCCATATGCACCCCACCCCATTCTGATCCTTCTAATTATCTCTGCCTCATGGTTTGGATCTGGGGTCACAACTTGGCCTAAGTAGATATATTCGCTTACCACTTCCCCTGCCTCGCCACCTATGCCAAACCGCTGTGCTGTCCCGAGGTTATTGATCATTACTTTAGTTTTCTGCATATTAATTTTCAGCCCCACGGTTCTACTCTGTTCGCCCAGTGCGGAAAGCATGCTTTGCAATTCGTCCCCCGAGTTACTTAGCAAGGCAACGTCATCAGCAAATCTGAGGTTACTGAGGTATTCTCCATTAACCCTTACTCCCACCTGTTCCCAATCCAACGTTCTGAATACTTCTTGTAAACATGCTGTGAATAGCATTGGAGAGATTGTGTCTCCTTGTCTGACACCCTTTCTTATAGGTATTTTACTGCTCTCCCTATGGAGGATGATCGTAGCTGTACCGGTACCGGCGACGGTACCGGCGTACAAAAGCTGTACACGACCTAAGGGTAGCCAGAAGCACACAGAAGAAGATACAGCGCCGCATCGCTCAGGTTCAGGCACAACGGTGGAAATCATTTTGCGAGTCCCTCGACCCTCGGAAGCCTTTGTCTTCTATATGGAGAGTAGTGCGTGGCCTGGCGACACCTGTGCAGCAGCGCTACCCATTCAAGGCTTTGGCAATACATGAAAACCGTCCAGAGATAGAAGTCGCAGAAGATTTCTGCGTGAAGATTGCCTCTAGAACTGATGGCAATCGATCTGCAAGGATCCGTGAAGTCCCCACATCACGCGATCAACGCATGGACGTGCTCTTCTCCATGAAAGAGTTAGAGGCGGCTCCGGCGGCTCCGGCAGGCTATTCTTGACGCCCTGGAGCACTTCGGACTTGGTGGGCGAGTTTACCGATGGATAGAAAGCTTTTTGTCCGGAAGATCTTTGTATATCATGACGGAGGATGGCCCTACATCACAGCACTTTGTTCAACGTGGTGTTCCTCAAGGTGCGGTGCTACGTCCAGCGCTTTTCAACCTAGCGATCGTCAGACTTGTGCACGCTCTCCCCAAGAATGTCTGCGTCTCCATTTATGCCGACGACATCTGCCTCTGGGCTTCGGGGGTCAACCGACAACAGCTACGGGCACGACTTCAAAAGGCGGCCAATGTAACGCGATCTTACCTGCGGCCTCAAGGTCTGAGTATCTCGGGTGACAAGTGCGCGCTGGTTGCATTTACCCGCAAGCCCATGTTTCGATATTGCATCAAGATCAATGGGAGGTTGGTTTCCTACTCCAGGCATCACAAATTTCTTGGCGTCATCATCAACAGGGACATTTCCTGGAGTGCACATGTGTCTTTCCTTAAGAAGAAACTTACCACCATTGCCCAGATATTCAGATTTCTTTCTGGAAAAACGTGGGGAACATCGGTAAGAGGAATTCTGCAACTGTACTCCGCCCTTTTTTAGGCGCCTTGCGTTACAGCTTGCCAGCAATTTCCAACACTTCTACCACTAACCTGCGGGTAATACAGAGCGTCCAAGCGCAGGCTCTGCGCACGTGTCTTGGTTTGCCGCGTTGTGCATCAACAGTGGGCACCATTTGCATCGCACAGGAACACCCAATAGCAACGTAAGTGGCTACTGAAACACTACGCCTGTACATCAGGCTCCTCACGAGGCTGCCTTCTCACCATCTGGTGCAGCTTCCTCAAAGTAGACCACGATCTACTTATTCAGCCATTATCACAACGCACAGGTCTGAAATCCCTTCAAGGTAGGCCCATGCGGCAACACTGACTTCCCCGTTGTGGTGCCTGGCACAACCTGAGATTCGTCTCAGTGTTCCGGGAACTCGAAAAAAAGCCGACTTGTCATCACTGGCCCTTTAACAGCTTACGCTGCTGTTACTGCATGAACGGTACAACGACCGGAAACATGTGTACACAGATGGCTCAGTAACGTCATCCAGTTCGGCAGGTGCAGTGTTTGTGCCAGCAGATTTTGCAAAAACTCGATTCCGTATTGGCCATACCACGAGCTCGACAGCTACTGAACTTGCAGCCATTCATGAGACTCTTGATCATATTATCGGAGCTACTCCTCAAAATTGGGCGATCTTTTCGGATTCCGAGGCTGCCTTACAGAGCTTACGCGCAGCCCTGCGCTACGGCCACCTACACCAACTGGTGACAGAGATAAGAGAAAAATTACATCAAGCCGTCACAGCCGGCCATGACGTAATTTTCCAGTGGCTTCCAGGTCACTGCGGAGTCATCGGTAACGTGCTGGCGGATGAAGCTACCCGTACAGGCCATAAGAGCGACCGCACCATTCTACGTCCGCTTTCAAGGACCGATGCCGCCAGGACGCTTCGCTCCCTTGCACGCAATATTACCATGCAGCAATGGAACACACCAAACTTTTCGAATCCCCGTCTGTATATTCAGGATCCCCTTCTTCAGCGCCGTATTCCGTATGGGCTGCCTCGACCCCAGTCAACTTTACTTTGTAGACTGTGGTTGGGAGTGACCTTCACGAAAGCCTACTCCTTCCTCATCGGGATGGCCAGCAGCGCCAACTTTTACGCCTGAGGGGCGGAAAAGACAATAGAACATGTGCTTTGTCGCTGCCCCGAATACTCGTCGGACAGGAGCGTGCTTGCCACCGCGCTGAGCCGATTGGACAATCGACCATTTACCGTGGAAACTATTCTAAGTAATCGGTCTTTACCATCGACCTCGCAGAAGGCGACGAAAGCCCTTTTACGTTTCCTGAGTGAAACGAACTTGCTTGAAAGACTATAGTGCCCGAAACGGGACTAGAGTGCGCGCTTTCCCACTCCTATCTCTTTGTCTTCTCCCCCCCCTTTTTATTCCCTGAGCCCCATTCCCCCAGTGCAGGGTAGCAAACCGGGCTCTACACCTGGTTGACCTCCCGGCCTTTCCTTTCTTTTTTCTTCTTCTTGAGCTCCACTCATCGGCTGTATCTGTTACCTTTTCGGTTCCTCTTGCTAACGGAACTAAACTTTGTATGCGTCTTTTTCGAATAAACGTTTATTTAACAACGGTAACACAGTTATGGTCGGCAACCTTAGTCGGATCAGGCGTGGCCATCTGCTGCCTGCCTCCGTGGTTGTTAACCGAAGTTGGACATCCACTGTCGGGTTCGAAACCAGCGCCTGCCATTGTGGTAGAAATGATGGTAACGGCACAAAGCTGGTCCGGGCGTGTTGGAACAATAAAGCACGACGTGTTGCTGAGTGAGGCAGAGAAACACTGAGAGGCTATGAGGCCCACCGGGGAAGTATAGATGGGAAAGGGTGAGGAGAAAGGCAAAGGTCACAATTCACACAATCTGTACAGTCCCAGTCTTGCGATCTTATTCACAAAATGCGCAGTAAACTCAGTCAGTGACACCAAAATGCAGAGTTCGCACTGTTGACATCGGTCGTGAATGGGTATGGTCAGTCCGGGAGAGTCTGTCACGCCATTTTGTAGAGACCATTTTCAAGCGGTGTGTTCGGTCGCCTTGACAGTATTCGCATTGACGCTGGTAGAGTACTGGGTGTATCGCATGAAGTGCCACGTTGATACGTGTTGCCTAGTAAGTGGCGCTAGGTGGTAGCTTGTTTTCGGTCGAGCTTGTGGCTTGGAGACGGGCATTGGTGAAGTTTTTTCCGGTCATGTTGGATGAGGTCCCGATATATGACAGGTATCTCCTCTGTAGCTGCGATTGGAGACGGCAGGGAGTGTCCGGTGTATGTGCCCCCGGGCGGCAGCGTGGGCCGTTTGGTTTCATTGTACCGCCGCGTGTCCTGGCGTCCAGACAATATGTGTGTCTTGTAGCGGCTGGTGATGCGGGGCGCCTGATTATGCCCTCTTTATAATGGCTACATGTATCTTGCTTGTCTCGTCCAGTTGCAGTGTTTATTGCTATTGCTATAGCCATCTTCTATAGAGGGCGTCCTTGTCTGTGAAGTCTTTCGCCTCCTTCAAATTTTTTGCTTAATGGTGGTAATGACGTACCAATTCCATTAAAATATTGCCGCGAACCATGTAGGGGTTTGTTTATTTATTGTTTGTTTTTACTGCCGGGCCACGCCCGGCTGTGTTATCGGCGTTCCAAAGGAAGCGCGTCTTACATTCTTTACTTTTATGCCGCACGGGCTATCACATTCAGATAAGCAGACAGTTTCGCCCTAACGTCACTAGCCCAGAATAATCTTCTGTGATCTACAATGTTCTGGATGTGAATCTACGGTTCCAGAAATACTTGCGCCGAAAGATAAAAGCCTGAAGAGCAGACGCCGCGGCATTTGATTCGGCGGCACTAGCCTGTGCAAGTCACTTTGTTGACCGCTGCTTCGCCACCTCCTAATTCTTTTGAGTTGTTAAGGGAGCACAAGTTCGCTCCAATAAACTTGTTTCTCCTTCAAGACAACTGCGTCGTCCTTGGCTTCGTGACAATATATTCGTAGTTAATTGATGTGTGCCCAGGTCGGCGCCTCCACAATACATTGTTGGAAGTACCACGAAGCAGTTGCGGGCCAACGCTGCAGGCCATTTGGATTTTTTTTATTTTACTACAGTCCATGATACAGTTCGTGACACAGTCCGCAAACACACTCGCCACGCTAGCAGAGAGAGATGGATGCAGAAAGTTATAACATGCTTCAGCGTTTAATCCTTCGCATTGCATTAGAAATCGTTCCGCTAGATATTAAGCATGTTCACACAAGCGATTAAGTGATCTTTCATGCGCAATAAGCCATGCCTACATTTTTTGTCAATTTCAGCCCGTGTCGCGCCGCCGCATGTACGAACTGTAAAATGGCGCCTGCAGCCACTGGAGGGCGCAAAAGAAGGCATGGGAATGACGGCAACGAAATGAGTATGCTGGTGAACAACAAATGGTGCGACTGGCCACCAATACAGCGACTAAATCGAGTGAACGTGACTACTGAGACGGCTAGAGTGCAAAGCACGGTTGGTATACTGTGTGCGAAAGGCATGCGAGGAACGCCGTGGTGCAGATTTCTGAACCCGGATCAACACGCGCGCACTGAACCTAGCGCCCAGTCATCGGCCAAAGGATGAGATGCCCATGCATTTTAAATGGGGCGTTTTTTTTTCGAAAGGAGCCAAATCCACCGAAAGCAAATTCTAGAAAAAAGCGGAAGTTTGCTGCCACACCTAAATGCAACGTCGTCCAAGCCATTATATGATATGTTGTACATGTCAGCTAGGGAACGTTTAGGGCCAAATGTACTTAAAAATTATGCGGTGTATTTGGGCAATATTAGAATGATAAGTTTGGAGTTGGCTCATCTTGAATTGAAACACTCAAGTTGACAGAGCATTCTTATGAAAACTTTATTTAAGCTGACTGTCAACCCTGGTGTGATGGAGTTTTGTCGGAAAAAGCATTAAACATATGCAACACGGCTTCAAGAACAATACAACTACACATGAAGAGAAGGTGAATTTCGAATTCTTCCGCAGGATAACTTTCTTGGGCATGCATAAAGGCACTCAACAAGTAAGCAATCTCTTCATTGTCTTGCCATGCATTTCCAAAACCTTTCCCAAGAAGGATACATATCTGTTTTCTTCGCCTTAATGAAGAGGTTCGTACCCTCAGATTGGTGGGCGGATTTTCTAGGGCTTGTAAGCGGCGGCTATTTAGTGGGCCATTTGATGCCTGAAATGGCGATTACAGAACCCGAAATTCTTAACCCTATGCTGAATATTGACATCAACAAATCTGTTGACCCTGATAATATTTCGAACTCATTTTTAAGGCCATATGCAGAACAACTAACACCATTTCTATGCAACATCTTCAGGGTGTCCCTATAAACGGCTTCGCTTCCATTAGATTGGCTCTGTGCTAAAATAAAACCAGCTCATAAGGACGGGAATAATTTTCTGGTAAATAACTACAGTCCGATATCACTAACAAGTGGCTGCTGGAAACATTTAGAATATAATATCAATAAGGGGATGGTGACATATTCTAAACAATACCGTCTACTTTATCATAGACAGCATGGTTTCCGTAAAGGGCATTCGACAGTCACCCAACTGCTTGAACTCACCCATGATTTCTATTCGACAATTAATTCCAATGAACAAACAGATGCGACCCTAATAGACCTGTCAAATGACTTCGTTGCCCACCGCAATCTAATTGGAAAACTTCACGCAGTTATCGCAAGTTATCGCATGGATATCAGCCGACCTCCGCAATCGTACCCCATGCGTAGAAATTAAAAACCCCAAACCGGACCAACTTGACGTGTACTCAGGAGTACCCCAAGGATTCGTTTTAGTCCACATTCTTTTCCCGGTCTACGCGAACGATATACATACCTGCATTGAAGCGGGCCTAACACTAAGGGTATTTGCCGACGGCGGCATAATCTATACGGCTGTGCGGACCATTGATGATCAAATGAAACTAAACACTTCCCTAGCTAACATTTCTGCCTGATGCACCAAATGGGGGCGGCAGATTAACGCAAGCAATACAAAAAGTATCACTATAACCCAGAAAAAACAGCCCCTATACTTTGATTACAATCTAGCAGGTAATATTTTAACTCAGGCGGACCGTGTGAAAAATATAGACGTAACAATTGCTAAAACTTTAAAGTGGAATATACATATAAACAATATACGCGGTAAAGCATTGAGACAAATAGGATTTTTGCGACGAAAACTAACAGCGGCGCCTCCTAAAGCAAAACTAGATGCGTGTTTAACGCTAGTGCGTCACATTCTTGAGTACGCGAGCGTAGTCTGGAACCCTCACCAGGCATACTTCATTGAAAAGTTTAAACACATACAAAATATGGCCCTCCGCTTCATTTACTCGAAATACTCACTGCACGATAGCATAACCGCACTGCGCAACCAAGCTAGCCTACCAGCATTAAAATGCCGCAGACATGTCTCATCCTTAAATTTCCTTTATCTTCTTTATCACGGTGCCATAAACAAAGGCAAAGATAGATACCTCCGGCCTTCTTTTTATCATTCACGTAGAACCACCCACAGCTATAATAACAGGCCTTTTGTTCCTCATAGTAACACTTTCAAATTTTCCCTTTTTTCCGCTAACCATAGAAACGTGGAAAAAATTACCTAGTGAAATTGTTGAAGCGCGTTCTGTGGACATGTTTGTTGCTAAAGTTGAAATATTGTATAAGTCTGATAATGAATAACATTTTGTTAACTTGTGAAATCAAGATATGCATCGCCATTATTAGCCCTTGTAGGTTAAACACCTTGGTAGAGATGAGTTAAAGTGTCGTATTTTTTGCACTGTACCCCTCCTGTATGAGCCTTTAAATAGGCTCATACAGGAGGCTTACACAAATAGGCTTACACAATAATATGAAATAAGAAAAGAAATCATGAATGAGCGGATTAATTAACCCCAAATTAATGAAAACTAAAACCAGTGTATTTTTATCGGCCCTTTTAGGGGCTGCGCAACCCTCTCTTGACTACGTTTGGTATCAAGGCCAGGCTGATACTGAAAATAGTCAATAGAGGGCGTCCCAGCCCCTTTGGAGAATCCCTCTCCGCATTTAATAGCTTTCATTTCGAGCAAAACTGATTTTATATTTTTTCATGGAGGGAAGGGAGTTTCAATTTCGGTGCCTTGAGAGTCCCCATATGGGTCCCCTGTATGCATACGTGAAGTAAACCTCAGATAAAGCAATGGAACGGAAGATTATAGGTGTAACATTAAGGGACAAGAATGCGTGGAGTGAGTCAGAGAACAAGCGCGTGTTAAGGACATATTAGTAGAAATTAAGAAGAAGAAATGGGTGTGGGCAGGGCATGTAATGCGAAGGCAAGGTAACCGTTGGTCATTAAGGGTAACAGAGTGGATCCCCGGTGAAGGCAAGCGTGGCAGGCGGCGGCAGAAAGTCATATGGGCCGATCAGATCCAGAAGTTTGCGGGGATAAACTGGTCGCACTTAGCACAGAACCGGGATACTTAGAGATCCATGGGAGAGGCCTTTGCTCTGCAGTGAGCGTAGATAGGCTGCTGGTGATGATGAAAGCAACAGTGGTATCTATTCTATTTGCCTTAGTTTGCATATACAACCCGAATGCAACTTCCCGAACGTCAACAGCTAACCAGTAGCCCTGCGGCTTGGCTGCATATTTATTGAAAATATCTATCTTTACGTGAAAAAAGTAATCGACAGCTTGATTAGTTATGATTAACACCTAACACCTATTTGAACTCAGCAGTATACCCATTTTCCCGCCTACTTAAAATTTGCAGGGAGGCGCACCGGCTGAAAAGAACGAGTAAAAAGTGACTATGGCGGGTGGAATAGCTTCCATATCAAACCTCCCGTAGTTCCCGCGTGGCGACAAAAAGAACTCTAAAATACATAACTAAGTTTCCGCGAATTTTCTCCGTCGCACGTGGCTTTACTCCCGTGAGCAGTAAACTAGATCGCAGATCGAGAGGTGCGATGAACGGCCGCCACCGAAATTCAATATAATCTTTCAATTTTCGCATTTTTTTGTCCCTTTGATCTGGTCGTGCATAATTCTGTATTCAAGGTCGATTTGAATAAGTGTAGAACTTTTTCTTTCATGTCACCTTAAATTTTTCCTTTAGCGTCGTTCCTCCTGAATTCTTTTTACGTCCTTTTAATCAACCTTTTGATTGCAGACTTAAGCGTACTCCTACAAAAGCAAAAGCGGCCCTCTAGCCTCAAGCATCCAAGCGATTGGGTGGCATCGTACAAACGCCTGTAATAAATACCCTCTGAGCAAAACCTACCTTTTTTGGCATCCAAGTGCTTGGCATACAAACGTCTGATCAACAGGAAGTCATACACGATCTACAGAGAACCACGACAAGATCATCAGGCGATGTCCTTAAACGAAAAGCCACCACCCACGTGGGTTGCCAGTAGATTACGAGCTGCCAGTCAAACACGGCTAACAGACGCCGAGCATATTTGAAGAACTAACGAGCACTTCCACGGTAAGCAAGGCACAGACAAAAAAAGGCAGATAGAATAATGTACGAAGAGAAGGGGTGTTGAGGCAGAAGAGAGAAGAGAGGGGGAGGGTTGGCTCTGGACAACCTCAAGACCAGCGTGTGAGCGCTGGAAGGGAGCAGAAATGTTGGAAGCGAACGCCGCACCGGCGCCTTACACCACCAGGAAGAAAATATTCGATAAAAACAGGCAGTATTGAAAGAGCAGACGCATCGAGCAAGCGTCAAATATGCAAATGGCGATTGTAAATTCAATTGAAGGTACGTTTGCTCCGCCGGCCGATTTCCACTCGCCGCCTAAGAGCTGCCGGTACACCTTTGTCTTACTTCGTTTCCTGTGTTTGTACGTAATACAATTACAGCGGGGCAGCCGCACGTGCACTTCTTTTTTTTTTTTTGTTTTAGTCACTCCCGCTATACCGTTTTCTATTTCTCTTCGTTTTCCGTTTAGCCTCCCCTGCTCCGCCCTCTCCTTCGCTTGATGAACTGTTCCTGTAAACCTGTAGCTCCAACGATCACCGTCTCTGCTTCGACGGCCGTCTCTTGTCTTCTTTTCGTTGGACATCGGTCTTTTTGGACGCGTTCGGCTGGCTTAGTAGTTCGCTTCTTTTATGTATGAGCGCGTTTCCTTCCTCCAGCCAGCAGGGCCGCTGGACCTGTTTGCAACTGATTTGTCGAGGTCAATTGTTTTCGTCGCTTCCTTTCTATATTCAGCCTCGAACGCGCGCCCTCGCCTTCATGTTACAGCATTCTTGATCCCTACAACGAATACGCGAAGAAGTAAGACGGCGTCGTGGTATGCGGCGGCGGAGATCTTTTGACGGCCGAACCGTCGCAGGGCAACGGAATGGCGGGAAGAGAAAAGGGTGGTCAGAGAGAGTGAACGGAGATGAAAGAAGGGGGGAAAATGTGAAACTAAATGGTGGCGGGAACCTTCTTTTTTTAATTTTTTGCGCGAATAATTGAGCGGCAGACTTTTTGGGTGGTTGACAGTGCCCTTTAGAGGATTTAAGGGAAGGCTCGCGGCCTCTACCTTTTTCTTTCCATCCAATTCCTTTCCTCTTTCGAAACTTTAACTAAGATCTGCTGTGTCCTCTTTCGGAAGTGTCCCGCTTTTGTACGCTCTATTTCTTTCTGTTCCCGCCTACTTTTTACCGCGTTCTCGTTGGTAGCGTGGATGGACCCCGTGAATCGAGTAAAGAGAAGCAGTGCACGTATCGCCTGTTCTTCCCTTCGAGGGTAGGTAACCCACTTTCCGTTCGTCGCTGTTATCGCCAGCTCTGCGGAGGGTGGTTAACGCGTGCGCGCACTGGAACGTAGAATAACGACAAGACATTTCGCGTATTTTTAATCTCTAAGAAAAGATAATATAAAAGACGGAGACCAGTTTAGTCGCGTTATTCTCCCGTGGGCCGAGAGACCTTTAATGCAGCTTGATTAAATAAACTTCCTTGCTCTCAAGGATGGTGATTAGAAGTATGCTAAGCATCTTATTAGCGCTTCGTTTTGAAAGCGGAGAGTATTTTCCGTGGAGTTGACGAGGGCTGTTGTTCATAGCCTGAAGCGGCTTCCGGGAATAGCGGCTGGCAGTTGGTTAGAATTTCCTCCCCAGCCGTTGGCGACAGTTACTTAAAGGGACACTGAAGTGAATTTGTCAAGCTCCCGTTTTTGCTTGCACTGTGTAGACTGGCTCAAATTAGCACACTTTTCATCGTTTTTACGATTGACAAATCGGTAATTATTTTACAAAGCGCGAAAGAAGAAAAACTACCATGCGCGGTTTGCAGCGGCCGCACCAACTAAAGCTGTGACGTTAGGAGGAGCGGGCACCGTGATTGGACGATGCCCAAGGTGAGCAACCAAACAAGTTTCGGTTTCGGTTCTGTAAAACACAACCGGGGGCGTTGTTGGATGGACATTCTCAATGACTCAGTAATCATCGTACCGCGCTTCTGCCATGTTGTTAGCTGTAAAAATGCATAAAGATAAGCCTCCTAGGACGGCTTGGAATCGTAGCATTCACTAGCGGAAACCTACGCAGTGCATGAACGCCCTCCGCGCACCCGTAGACGCCCAAATGTCATGCGCTTTTCCCCCATAATTGGAGCTTGCCTCCCTCATGCCTGTATCGTAAAAAGCGTGTTCGCACCAGGCCAAGGGTCTGTTCATTCTGGCCTGTGCCCACTGCCTGCAAGCAGTCGGTGCTTATGGCAACAGCACGCCAACGAGAACTCGCTAGCGCGCCATGCATGTGCCAGCCTACGCGCGTTTTGTGAACTAGTTCGTGTAGCCATGAACGTTGCGGCCCAAAAAAAGGCGAACTCAATATAGAAAACATCGGCGGAAAACAAAAAAGTTAACTTACAAAAAAAAAAAGCACGTACCCGCGGGGGATTCGAACTCGTGACTTGCAAAACATTTGCAGTGACATACCCAGCGCCCCCAGACTACTGAGCCACGGAGCAGGACGCGAAGGGCCTGCTAATATAGGGTATATATTGTACAACCGGTTTACACTTTTATTTAGTTTTGGCATTTCAAGCAGCTTAGGTGACTATTTGTTGTACTGCGATCGTGCAGTAAGCGTCGCCCGAGTTTCCACAGTAGCTCACGTCTAGCAATCGCATTTCGTAGACGGAAAAGCGTTCGCAGATGCGTAGTCGTGCTGCTGACCGCTGTGCTCGTTCGCCCAGCGCAAAAAAGTGCTTCCCGCGCCCTAGTTTTACGCTGTACGGTAAAATATCAGTTGATTTTATTTCCTTAGTACCTATATTGACTTCGCTGACTCTTCTCCCGCCTTCAAGAGGCCTTATATTTTCCTACTGGCGTACCAGTCAGCGAAGCGTCGCATGTGCGCTTGTGCAGCACTTGTGTGAAGCGAACTTGACTTGGAGCTAGATACAGTGTACAAACAAACCAAGTAAAGAAAGGCACATTCTTCCATTCACAAACGTGTCCTGGCTTCGTTTCAACTAAGCGAACGAATTGCGACCAAGCAATTTTTTTTAACCTCCTTGATTGCGACGACCTGCCGGCGGCCGGCGGACGAAACGCTGGGCCGACTGACTCTGTCGGCCGGGGAGCCGTGCAGTAGCGCAGCCGTGGCGCAGCCAATTGCCAGCTCATCCCCTCCTGACGTCACACGAAAACGCCACAGAAAATGGGCGAGCGTAAAGAGAGGAGGACAGCGTTTTCGAATTAGTTTTTCTACTAAATAAAATCGCGTAAACGCGCCTAGAGTGGTCGAAACATGGCCTGGGGACTCCGGACTACAATTTGCGCTAGTAATCCCGCAATGTTTACATATCACTTCAGTGTCCCTTTAAAGGAATCATTTTTTTTCCTGCTTTGAGGGGACTTCGTTTGAATATTATACTCGCTGCAGTGGCTTAAAGTCTATAGCGTTGTGGCGTTGAGCTCGAGGACGCGGCTTTGATGCCAGCCGCTGCGGCAGCTTTTATGATGGAGGCGAAATACGAAAAGTGGTAGGGCGATTACGCTTTGCTTTTAAGCGTGAAAAGCGATAACGTTATCGTACTCGGCGATGAGGAAGACTCTGCAGTGCACAAGGCCCATACGTACGGCAGCGGAACCACCACACGTTTATGAAAAGCGAGCGCACTGCTTCGTATTGTACGCTTTAGCTGACGCCATCGTGGCCCCTAGAAACACCTGCGAGCAGGCGAAACTTCCCGCTTTCACTCTCGCGCCAGTTCTTATGTCCCGCTGCCCAACAGTCCTTTCATTACCCTAACCTTCCTCCTACCTATTGGCGGGTGTGGTTGACGCCGGCGGCACTCGTTCACCAGCTGGCCGTGGTTCTTCTGGAGGAAGAATACGTATAGGTCTTCGTCTGACGGCAAATAGTCTCTAGCTCTCTCTCACTCTGTCCTCATTTCTCCCTTTCTCCCTCGCCCTCTGAGGGCTTATTCTGAGCAAAAAAAAAAAAAGAAAATTCTCTCTGTCTCCCTCTCTTTCTTCCTCTCTCCCATTTTCGCAGCGGCTTACAATCCTGGAAGTTTCATCGGGCACCACAAAATGGCACTACGGGATTTCTGGTCACGCCCAACGCCGCCGACGACGCCTGGGTATTTTTTTTCCCGTAAAATTTTATTGCGACAGCAGTTCTGGACCGAAACGAGCCCGTTTTTTCCCTGTTTAGCAGTCAAAACAAAGGAGCACTGACAAAATGGCCCATCTCTTTGTGGTCGGCTCACTTGTTCCCAGCCCTGCGGCGCACTGCCGTTTCACTTGGCATGAAGCGCCAAGGTGTCTCCGTAAAACACGACCCTAACTCGTTTTTTTCCTTGGTGCCAGTCGTGGGGGATGACGCTCCATCTGACCAAATGTAATCTGGTAACCTTCACTAACAAAAGGCATCCGCTACTTGTTGACTACTACATGGGCGGAGGATGTTTGCCCGTAGCCACAGAGTTTAAATACCTCGAAATTTTCTTCTCCGGTAACCTAACCTGGAACCATAATTTGGCAATAATAGCGAGCCGCATCCTCATTTTTTAAGACGCAATTTTAGGCAAGCTCCGAATAAGGTTAAAGAGACTTTGTATGTAGCAATTGTGCGCCCTATTTTGGAATATGGTTGCAGTGTCTGGGACCCCTTCACAAAGACAAACGTCGATCCACTGGAAAGAATACAGGCTCGCCCCGCCTGCTTCGTAACAGGAGGCTGCAATTTCACTAAACGATCAGCTGATATTCGCAGAAGATTGGGATAGCCTCTACTCGCAAAAAGACGCAAATACATAAGACTCTCGTTGTTTTTTAATATTGTCCACTGAGGAACTGGAATCAAGAAGGAAACGTATCTGAAACAAACGTACGTGTCTCCTCGCACCGATCATTGTTTGAAGATTCGCGAGTATATTTCCAGGATTAACAGATATAAGCAGCATTTCTTTCCCAGAACAATACATGACTGGAATACTTTGCCGGAAGAAATTGTCTGCGCTTCCCCGTCTTGTTTTGCAAAGCATTTGCAAAATTATATGTTTACGTAATAACCCGCTGTTTTGTATGATGGGCCTACAGATTGTTGACCCTGCTAAGGTGCTTGTTGTCTGTACATGCATTTTTTTCACTTTATCTTCCTTTTTTGAAGTGATGTTTTTGTAACATCACATCCGTAATTTGTAATTCCACTGCTCTGATGCATAATTATTGTTTAAGGGAATGCAATCTGTTTGGTTTGTATGACAAGTGTAGATCTACATTTGTATTTCCCTTTTGCTTCCCCTCTCCCCTACACTAATGGAAGTAAGGGTGATGTAGGTATCTGTATAAGTAAATAAATAAAAAAAATCCCCCTCGCGAGGGGCACGGTCAAATGCAGAGCATTTTCGGAGGGCGCACATGCCCGATTTTATCTGGTTCGAAAGAAATTGATAGCGAGAGCGAACGCCGAGAACCGCCCCATCGCGGCACGACCGCGCCACAACCACGTCACGACTACGTCACGATCACCCCACAACTGTTGTTGCTCCCGCTCCAAACTGCGACGCATGCGCGCCCCACCTGCTGCTGAACGCGATCCGAGCACGCAGAGGACACGCGAGGAGCAGCGGAGAGCGGGCGAGGAGGAGTGGGGGAGAGGGCGCACCTGGAACAGCTGTTGCGGACGCCGAGGCACGCCAACGCCGGGTGACATCGTAAGTTAAAGAAATGCTCTGCATTTAAAATAAATAATGTAGAACCGCTCCTTTTTCGCGAATTTAGAAGTAACCGTTTTGACACAAGAGAAGCCGGGTTTCACGCACGAATCGTGTGTTCAGAGATCTTATCAGAGCTTTTCGGTCGACTAACTGATCTGCGGGGAAATGCATTCGTTTTTTGATAGGAAGCCATTGGCCCCACTAAGAAAGCTTTCGCTTTATTAAAAGTACGCTCACGCGAAATTCGGGGTTGACATTGTCGAACGATGCTCTAACTTTAGGTGCGAAGCACTTTAGGGGCTCGACTTGACATAGTGGCTCATCCGGAGTCCCAGTATCCAGCCACCCTAGTAACGCCTAGCGCGTAAAGTAAGCAACGCGTAACGCACACAAAAGCATCATTGGGAACGATGCCTACTTGTCCCTCGATTCACCCTCCGCCCAAAAGATAAAATATTACTTGAACAAGAGTTTTATATAGGCAGAGCTATTTGAAACTCCTTGAAACGCTGGCACTGGTCATACATGTCCCCATTTTTTAGGGCAACAAACACGGCAGGTATATTAGGCATATTATATGTACTTTACCGGCCGTATCCGCGTTCTTTCGGTCAGAAGTGCTCATTGGTTTTGTTTTTGATACGAAGTAAAAAAAAGTGGCCGCCGAAGAAAAAAATGGCGCAGCATCAAAGAGTGGTGCAAGGTTGGAGAAACGGCAGAGCTGGAGGCTCCTCTCCCTTCATCGGACAGCTGGCTGGTGCACCTCACCTGAACTTTCGAACTTGCCGCGGAAAGTTCTCCTTGACTAGCAGGCCCAGATCGTTTTTTCGGGGGGCTTTCACATCTCTCCCAAAGTGGACCGCGTTAGCACGCGCCAAAACCTGCGGCAATCGAGCGCCAACTCAGCATCTGTGCTCCCCGCTTCAGGCGCCGCACGGACGTGAACTGGCGAGCAGAACAACACGCGAGAGATCACGCCATGAACGCTAGGCATGCAGTGTGTTCCAAACTACTAAGGTAACTTCAAGGCAACTAAAAATGCCTACAGTGACACTCCTAGCAATCAAGGCTATCCCTCATGTGAAGTAAACTACTGCCCCTGCTCCTTCAATTTTCATTTATCTTTTTGGCCACCTACATGGGTCGTGGTTTTCTACTCACCAGTGTTGAAACTTATTAGAGTAATGAAGTCTCCCTATTCACGATTTGCAGGCTCGTTTTGTAGAATCTGACTAATGATCCTCGCGGCAAGCGACTTTAAGCAGTTCAGTAACTGCGTACTTCGCATATCCCCTGAGCAACACTCGAACAATGCTCTTTCCACATTTTTCTCGCTTTGCTCACATAAAATGATACACTTTTTGTAACCCATATTGCAAGCTCTGAGCCTCGAACTTCAAAAGAATCAGCCGAGTGTACACCTCCACTGCATCTGATGCAAACTTCACCACGGCTCATTTAAATAACTTCGCGTCGCCCCGGGTCCTGTCCTATTCGCCCAAGGCTGACTGCGCTCCGTCCGACGAGTCTCGAATTCAAAGACGTTTATTGTTCGCCCTTCGAGTTATGCGAGTGCAGCGCGCGCGAAACCCGAGCTCTTTTTCTGGGTCGTTGTGCACAGTGCGTACTTGGTGCGGCCACGGAGCAGCCGCAGGCTGCGTAGTACCTCCAAGTCTCCTCCATTCTTATCAGCAGACGCCGACTGTCGCCGGCGAAATTTAACGAGCGCAGTTTTCTTCTAAGCGAGCGAAGAGCGAGAAGCAGTCAGAAACAAAGGCGAGCCACGCAATGCGGCCGCAAGCGACATGGACCAGACAGGGCTCGTGCTTTGTGTCCCCGACGTCATTAGGAGAGTAACTGCTTCGCGTTTCGCAAAAGAACTCGAGCGCGCGCAACCTCAAAGGCAGTTCTATGAGACGTGGTTTCTAGAGCCACTGACGGCGCGGTTTCGCGCACACCTCGCTCTCTAAGCATTTCAACGTCTTCCCTACCTTCGGCACCGTCACTGGACACAACGCTGGCGACTTGGGCCTCGATGTTTCTCTAATGACTAAATGACGCTGCGATGTCACTTGCATTTCTTTATTCTGGACTTGACAGCACGCGTACCTCCAAAAAACTGTTTCTTACTAGCTTCCCCTCAACTACTTCTCCCTGACCTGCTCTTTACTGCTGCCACCTCACGATGGCCGTATTAAAGCGGGACAAAGTAAAGAGGGCTGAAACCAAGTGCGCAGCCTTGGGTACAGTTTTCGCGGCTTTCATAGCTCGAAAGATTTTCTTGAGCTTGAGTTTATCGTTTGTGAATATTTTCCCGTCGCACTGGAACTTATATTTTGCGTGGTGCGACTTCTGGGTGGAATAAATCAGTTATTGTCGATTTTATCTTTGCTCACGGAGCACGCCGGGCTGGAATTCCGACCCCATTGTTTTTTATTGGGTGAAAAGCTATGGATCCGATGACGGCGCTAAAAAGAGCACGCCGGGCTGGAATTCCGACCCCATTGTTTTTGCGAGTCCCGTTAACAGGCCGGCGCCAGGGGTTGCGTAAAGCTACGCGGCCTTGCGAGAGCGCCCACACGAACGTGCTGCGTCCTTCAAAGCCACGACGCTGCCCATGGGATAACAAGGATTGATTGATTGATTGATTGATTGATTGATTGATTGATTGATTGATTGATTGATTGATTGATTGATTGATTGATTGATTGATTGATTGATTGATTGATTGATTGATTGATTGATTGATTGATTGTAGGGTTTGATCTGCCGACGCAACGCAGGTGATGAGTCGCGCTGGAGTGGGCGGCTCCGGATTAGTTTTGACCACCTGGGGATCAAAACATGCGCCGAAATCGCGCACACACGGGCATTTTAGTTCTTCACCTCCATCAGAAAGGCGGCCGCCGCGGCTGGGAACCGAACCCGCTGTTTTCGTGCTCAGCAGCGCAACGCCTTAGCCCCTGAGCCAACGTGGCGGGTGCGATAATAAGAATGCGGATCACCATACCGAGCGGTGGATGGTTTCAGTTTCTGTTTAGAGAGAGAGAGAGAGAGAGTGCTTGTGTGTGTAAAATTTATTTCTACCTCCCGTTAACGGCACAGACAGCCTATTTTTGTGGAATGCATGTCCTGTAGTTCACATGAAAGCCAGTGTTTTGTATAATGGTGTAACCACAGGGAATTTCCACATAAACAGGGGGAAATAATTTTAATTTTGCCCTAAAATTTCTAACGTCGTAAAGGTGGCGCCTAGATGTGTCTAAAAATGACACTACCGTACGTGTCCCAACAAACTCCCTGGGATTCAACGCGGGTTTCAACCGCTTAAAAGAATAGAAAAGGTTGCGAATAACGATTTTTTTCGACGGGTTCAAGTTTTTAAATACCTCTTTTTTACATCAAGTACAGGTAAAAGTATGCTGCCGCACTGCTCGCAGCCATGGTTGCCAGTGTTTTTTTGGCGGGTCACGTATGGCTGGTAGACCGAAAAAAAGTGATTTCTTTTGCAGTGTGCAGCCAGAACGGGCGAAGACCGGAGATGCCGAGCGGAACGCGTTCCGCTCCCCGCTAGCAGACGACACTCGCTTTCCTAGCGCAACTCGCAACCGCAGCGCCGCGGTGGCGAGAGTCGCGGCCGGCCGCCTTCTCTCCATGGCCGCGGCGGGGAGATACGGAACTAAAACTAAAGCGTGGCAAACTGTTCGCATGGCGACGCAGTGAAACATCCCCCTCGCGAGGGGCACGATCAAATGCAGAGCATTTCCGGGGGCGCACAACGTTAAGTAGTTTGCGTTACGTTAATGTTGTTGTACTTGTGGCAACTGCTGACGAGAGAGCGCTCGTCAGCAGTAAAATTGGCAGCCTCGGCGCACATTGAGTCCGAGAGAGGGGAGAGAGTGTCCTTGAAACGTGCCTGGGCGCGCTATGGAATGTTGATCGCGCCGATAGCGAAACGTCTGAGCCGGGCATGTTGAGGCGAGCGATGCGGACAACTACGGACGCCAAGAACGGGTGACATCGTAAGTGAAAGAAATGCTCTGCATTTAAAATTCCGATTTGGAAAGTTCTAGGGCTCTATCAGCTAAACTGTTTTCGCTTTAAGTGCTGCCCTTTTATTTCGAATAGAGGCAATATACTCGAGAAAAATCGGTTGTCTGTCCAGTTCAGCGAAATGTGGGTGGAGGCCCAGAGAGCATCCGCGACCGCCAGTGCTCGTGCCCTGACCACTTCTTGAATGACCCCATCGGAGTGGTGCAACTACTGCTCCCAGAGGTTGTGGGAGGGGAGAAAAGGTCCAAAGGACATGCTCACAGTGCATGATAGAGCGGATCCAGCGCTCCACATGCAGGACTTGAAGGGGAGGGGAAGAGGTAAAGGTGGGTGTGGGTTAGGATGGCGCGATGGGGATTGGATTGCGTTGCATGGTGCGTTGAAGCAGTATCCACCTGCTATTGGCTCCCCGTGAGAAGTACGGGCAATGGGGTGGGTACGAGCGGCGGAGGAGCCAGTCATGGACGGTAATAAGTGAAGTCGTGTGCGGAAGCCCCGTTCTGGTATTGTTATGACCGGGCTACGGACCCGCCACACCCAAGATGGGACATCGCCGCTAATTTACGCGTTTTCGTCTACAGTCCCACCATTGCCCTAAGTTCCGTCGGTACCTGCTCGTACCACGTGCGAATCCACATTAAATACAACGGTTCATCAACCCTGCGTCAACCGCACCCCTTCAACTCTCAGTGAATACAGAGGAAACGAAACGATCCCCGCACGGGTGACTCTGATGAATGGAGACAGCAGAGACAAGAAAGGAAACCACTTCGCAGGCGTGGGCCATGAAATAGGTAATCTGCGAGCATCATGAGTCAAGCACCGAAGCGCGCCTCGCGCTTGGAAAAAAGGTCTCTCCATACTAGCGGCACAATCGTAACCTCTCCAGCGTCGTCACAGGGGCAAGCAAGCAGAACGGCTTGACGCGATGGTGGAGCCTATGTGCGTAAGACTGTGGGGCCATGATAGGACCAGATTTTTGGGAGTTGAACTGCCTAGGAGAACTCTAAGGACTTTTGCTTGAACAAAAAGGTGGTGTAGTGAGCCACCGAGTGTTGCTGGCTGCGCCATTCGTTCGAGGCGCAGCATCCAAACGTGTTGCAGCAGAATGGTGAGTTGGGCAATTTGGTGAAATTGCATTTTTAAACCTTCAGAAAGCGCAACACTAAAAAAACGTGAGACGAAGAAAGGGAACACAGGACGAGCACTACTCACAACTAAAGTTTAATCAGAAAAAACGAAGTACATATACCCTCCAAGTCATCAGACCACGCATGTGTCTCGTATAATCAGATGGGAACAACCCAAAAACCAGAAACAACAAGAAAACCCACAAAAAACAAAACCAAACACTTACATCATCAACTGCCACAGTGTGTACAACTCAATCAATGACCACCAAGATACGCAATCTCTTTCTCGTGTAAAGCAACAGATGCTTGGCTGACACAATCATCCCTTGTCTGGGTTATCTCGTTTTTTTCTTATTAAACTTTAGTTGTGAGTAGCGCTCGTCCTGTGTTCCCTTTCTTCGTCCCGCGTTTTTTCAGTGTGGCGCTTTCTGAAGGCTTCAAAATCCAAACTTGTATTCATCTTGTAAATACGTGTATAAAGCTTTTCTCTTTCATCAGCAAGCTTCGGTCTCCTAATCAACGTCTCGGGTCAACAGTCACGCTACTAAGATGGGTTTCCCGAACCCGGATTCACAAGAACTCGTGGCTGCGGAGGGATAAAACCACGCAAATCGCAACCGTATCCAGATTAACGTCCATGGCCGCTGTCTGTTGTGTTAACCGGATTCGACTGCCGATGTTTAATAGGGAGGGAGTGATTGTGCGAGGCGGTGAGTCATTGAGCAAGTGACTTAGTGAGTGAGTGAGCGGGCGAGTCTGTGTTTAAGTGTGTGAGAGAGTGAGTGGTAAGTGAGTGACTGAGGGAGTGAGCGATGGAGTGTGCGAGTGAATGGGTGAGTGATCAATGAGTCTGTCCGTGAGTGAGTGATTGAATGCGTGAGTGAGTGAGTGAGTGAGTGAGTGAGTGAGTGAGTGAGTGAGTGAGTGAGTGAGTGAGTGATTGAGCAAGTGAGTTAGTGAGTGAGTGAGCGGGCGAGTCTGTGTTTAAGTGTGTGAGAGAGTGAGTGGTAAGTGAGTGACTGAGGGAGTGAGCGATGGAGTGTGCGAGTGAATGGGTGAGTGATCAATGAGTCTGTCCGTGAGTGAGTGATTGAATGCGTGAGTGAGTGAGTGAGTGAGTGAGTGAGTGAGTGAGTGAGTGAGTGAGTGAGTGAGTGAGTGAGTGAGTGAGTGAGTGAGTGAGTGAGTGAGTTATCAAGTGAGCTATCGAGTGAGAAAGTGAGTTAGTGAAAAAGCGGGACGTCAGTGAGTTTCTTCGTGAATTTCGCGTTTGCAATAACTAAGAGTACCAGTGCTGACCTGTCTCCCAGTAGTTATATTTGTCAGAAAGTGCCTTATAACTGGGTAGAATTTCTTCCGGCGATGTGAATTTTCTCTCCAATGGTGTAGTAACGCTACAGCGCAAACTCCGCATCATTAACGGGGACTACCGAAAGCCGTAAAGTGCTAAAGCGTATATTACTCCCCAGGTGTTTCGTGCAAAAGCCCGTATGCGATCACTACGTAGACCATCAACCAGGACGTTTTCACTACAAGAAGCGCTGAGCACAGTAATTTTAGTTTATATCAGAGACCATAATTTATTAGGTCATTAAATTTACTTCTTTTCTAGCAAGCACCTTGTCTTCTGGTCCGTACGTGTCGATTGCCCCTTGTCTCAGCAGCTCTACCGTGGCTGACGCCTCGAGGATTGCCCCGACAAAACGAACAGGAAGCACAACCTCATAATGCCGACGGCTTCGCGAACAATTACATTACTGCGGCAAAACACTACATGGTGGGAGAACCGGGTTAATCATGGAACAACATCCGCCCGAATTGCATCCTTCGTATAGAACACCTTATGGCTCCACATCCTTTAGAGAAGGTCGTGCAGCTTCTATAGATTATCATCTTGCGGAGCCCTTTCTGGATCCTATAACGGACGTAGATGGAATTGACAATGCTCTATTGCATGAATAGGACAGAGCCGTTACGGAGAAGAGGGATTCAACAGTGTGAAACCAACGCCTTGCGCGCAAGTCTGTTGACATGGCGTTATCTACAGCCATAACCGCGCATTATTACAGGGAGCCAATTTAGCGCCTGTTGGGTGTCGTGCACAACGTGTGTGTAGTGGCGGCATTGGCGAAACCAACCAGGTTCAGCAATCTATTATTACCGTGCCGGCCGGGCCTCGATATCGTCCTGATGACCCTGACGGAGGGGGAAAAAGAGCATGGCCAATGGTGGCCACCGCGCGCTTTCCTCTAGTCGTCACTTGTCTTTTTATATATACGGCCAGATATATGGTGCGCATGGTCGCTGAGGTTGCAATTATGGAACGCCCACGATCCCGGCGATTGTAAAGAAAGCGTATCAATGGTCGTTGAGAAAGGTGCCATTTATGCAACGGAACTGGAGAAGATGCATTTTGCACAATCGGCTGTTTACACAAAAGGAAATGTTCATCGTCGTCTAGTCTTGCAGGTCACCTTTTACATAGATGTTTAAAATGAGCTTTCGTATAGCCGGATGCCTTAGTCGCTCGGGGGCTGGCTAGAACCCCGGATATTAGAGGGATCGCTGAGGACGGAGGGGGGGGGGGTCCACTCTACTATTATAATGGTTTTGACGCGGATTTGTAACAATAAACCACAGAATAGAACACCATCAAGGGGTAATGTTTTGAGTTTGTGATGTGATGTAAATGCAAAGTAACCCCTTTTGATAGCATTAAAATAAGAAGCCTGCTTTTGGATATATACACTCGAACACATATAAAAATCGCGAGCAAAACAACATACGCCTGTTTCCATGATGCCCCCCGAGGTGTTGTTCTTACCGCGACTCCATAGTTTTGGTACTCTCAGCTTGAACATTCGCGTGCTTACGCGCAAGTGCTGAAATTCCGCGCCCACATCAAACAGCTCTATAACACACTGCTCGGTATCCTCGTCAACCTGCAAACACTTATCGAACCCCGGCGCACATGCTCCCGCGATGCAAACAAGGCAAGACATCACCAATCCTACGTCTTGCCCTCTGCAATTCTGCTGGACAAACTGCTCAACGGACCTGGCCAGGACCTCAATTGCGAGCGACATGTAACTCCAGCGTTCGCCACACACTTGCTATAGGAATGTCCTCGCTAAAGCCCCTTACGGAAGCAGCACGATCCAGAGGAACTCGTTGCGCTGCGGCCACACTGCTACCAAGATAGACCTTCCCGGTAAAAGAAGAAAGCTGCCCAATAGTTGTCTCCTTTTTATGCGTTTCTGAGCGCCGCCGACGGGCCATATCAACTGATATCTACAAAATTTCCAACACGGAACATCATTAATTAATTTCCTTAATTCAAGAACTACCATTAACTCCTTAAGCCATTTCTTTTTTCCTTCTAACCATTACCACGACATGGGTGCAAGCCGATTTTATAGAGAATAAACGTATGTAAATCAACTATTCAATCAATCAATCAATCAATCAATCAAATATTCAATCAATCAATCAATCAATCAGTCAATCAATCAATCAATCAATCAATCAATCAATCAACATAAACCTGTTGACGTCAAGGCATCACCACAGCATTTAGTGGTCCGAGAAATGCTGTTCAAGAGACTTCGTAAGGGAAAATTATAGGGATCCCTACACGGAAGCGTACGTTTAGGTCTCCGTTGTGCTTGAGCTAAGAGCATACTTCATTCGCACCAGCAGTGCAACGATGGCAATCACCTCATAAACTATTGCTTCCCTCTTATGTCTTTATCTTCCTCAGCGTTGGACCCTGAAGGAACCATCAGATATTTGCCGTCGTTAAGTGCGTGACTCCGCCGCATTTTTTCCATCAGCCACATCAAACCACACGTTTCAGGATCTCCGATGATAGTTTGCACTCTGCGCTGACGTATCGGTAGCCGCTGGGTTCAAATAGCAGTGCGTGCTCCAAGGCATTAGTTCTCAAATTGAGATCCGCGGACCCAAGGGGTCCGTGAGAGCACTTCAGGGGATCCTCGAGTCTCTAAGGGACACTCCCTCTTTCCTTTATTTTGTTCGCCAAACCATACCGCCGATGCAAAAAAGCCTATGCCTTATCGGAGGTTCGTTTAATGTATTCGCGTAGCACGCTTTGTAATTTTGGTCAGCGTTTTGCATAACATTTAAATTGGGCTAGAAAGCCACCCACAGACGCAAAAACGAAAGGCAGAGGTCGAAATGTGCTCATGGGCAACTTCATTCAAGTACATTGGCAGGTACCACATACCTCATCGTGGGGTCTCCCACCATTTATGCAAGCCCAGAAGGGGTCCCCGGCATGGTAATGGTTACGAATCACTGCTTTGAGGCTTTGACTTCACACGTCAATGCTGCTATCGTACTGTATCCTTTGTGAGGAGGTGCCCTTGAAACTATTCATAGGTAGTGCTCAGATGGCTTTAAAATCACCTTGCAGCTTGCAGGCAACGTGCCGCGCTCTAGCATGACGTATCCAGCCACCACTTGGCTCTGCTGGTGAGCGATTCATTTCCGGCTTTGGCAGGTGCGTCAAGTACGAACATCAACCGCTTGAGCCTCACACATGAACGTTTGTCGTGGAGTTCAGGGACATATTTTTCTACGCTGTCACTTGTGCGACTTCGCAATATGGGGTATGCGCTCACGAACAGTGTTGCCACGATCGGGCAGTTGCGCATCCGCGAAGTTTGCCTATTAAAACTGCCTAGATACGTTCAAAAAACATTAGGTTATGCGAGGTGATGCCCCGAAGCAGCACCAAGACAATGAGGCAGACTGTGGTGAGAGATAGGCAGCAATATAGCCAAACGATAATTCTTACCGTGCAGTCAATATTAAAACGAAAGCTTTCTTAGTGGTGCGGATGGCGTCCTGTCAGAAAAGTAATGCATTTTGCTGTAGCACTGTTGTCGACCTAAGAGCTCCGATAAAATACCTGGAGAGATGACACGTGCGTGAAACCGGGGTTCCACCATGCTGAAACGGTTACTTGAAAGTCGCCATAAAGGAACGGTTCGAGATAAGAAAATATTCGCATCGATCATGAAGAAGGTGCACTTTTACCTTATAAATCGCGAATCTGTATACATTTAGATCCCTCGTAGATGCGTTTACAAGTTCGCGAAAAATCATAGTATAGGATCGTCTTCGTTTGCAGTTTGGGTCTTTGAAACTTTTACAATCGAATGGACGCTCGTTCAGAGAAGGCTGGACACACTTTAAGAGGAAGATTTGGCGCAATTTTCACGCAGTTTCGAAAGCTTTCGCGCTTCTCTTAAGTTTCGTTAGTAAGAAATGGTAATATTGTTTGTTTACATTGACATCTCAGTATTTCGCGATTGTGAGAATGCAGCCTCGGCGTCTGCGAATCGCACCCACTGTCTGCTCTGCACGTTGCTCCTTGCTTGCACCTGTTTCAAAGGTATTGCATCGTGTGTAAGTGAATAGGCATTTCGCTGTGCTCGAGCTTTTCCTCCGTCGACCTTTCGGTCACACTTGCCAAAGATATCAATTAGGCGTCGTAGGTCCAAAAGGGTTTAAAAACCAGCAAGTCCCAGCATTCCAACAGAAAAGCTATATTCTTTTCTTCAGAGCAAGTAATGCGACCACCCGAATCAAGTTTTCCAAATGCGCAGCATATGTGAAAGTGGCACCGAGCTCCCGAGGACCACCTTACATCGCAAATACTGCTTCTTACATAGTTCAAACAACGTCTGCCGCTTGCCGTGAGGCCTGCTGGACACATCCACTCTCCTTATTTCTACGACATCCTCCGTCCGCCGTATATAATATGTGCGCAATTACCAAGCGTCAGAAATAGCGTTCTCGCTGAGTTGGTTAAGTCTGTCCGCAGATTGTCAGGCATCCGCGCCAGTCGGCCATGCCAGTGCGCGCACGCCTTCATCGGCCACCCGGATATAAACGCTCACCGAGGTATGCGTCATTTGTGTGGCCACCGGCCGTCATTTGTGTCCGCATTCTGCGCTGCGCGAAATCGATACAGAGCGGACTAGCTGGAACCCGCATCGCCTACAACACAGCCACGACACATTTATTTTTCCCTCCCCGTACTTCGCTCCTATAGAGGCTCATCTGATAAGGTCGTCGGAAGGGGACTGTTGGAGACTCACATTCGGAGCCGCAGTAACTAGAGGAACCGCCATAAAACACGAGCAATATTATAGATGTTCAACGACACCTTCGGTCGGCAGGGGAAGTTGCCGATAATATCTATTCTCTCAGCACGTTCGGTTCATGTTGCCGGTCGTTGACAGTGCACATCGTTGACAGGACTGACAGTGCACATACTATTGCTTTCTCCAAATTCTTTCAACTACGACACGCAGCAACTATCGCTACAGAGTCCTTGAAAGCCTATGGACGTATCCCGTTCAGCCTGACCGGAACTGTTGGCCCGAATCCTCTCAGAAATGATGTTGAGTCATATATTTTGGTTGCAGTTAAACTTTAAGCTGATGCTTTGATTTGTTCGTGGGCCAGAAACCTTTGGCGTGGCCTAGAAAATTTTGACAGAGGCTGCACATGCTATGTGGACTCTTGAAACTTAAGGGTATTTTTAGTAGTCGCAACAGTGCAGGGCGAAATATGTTCTCCAAGAGACCCTCACAACTGGACAGCACCCATGGCTGACAGTGCTCTTATGGTGTACCAAGAGCATGTGATTCAGCTGCCCGGCAGGTTCAGTCCTGTTATATAAACCATATCGTGTTTGGTCATGTGCGAGACATCATTATTAAGTATTTCCTGCTGCAACAGGAAATCACCAACCTGCAGATATTGTCTCGTAGACAGCTAGGCGAGTTAAAATGTGTCTACATTGAAGACCCTAACTTCTTATGAGATTTGCGCCCGTTCATGTTGGTTAAGTGCGTGTATTGAAGAAAAACACCGCCTTCAATTCTTGTACTTGGTTTTGGTAGGAGATGGCGCAGACAAGAAGATCGAGGTTGTGGACAAGTGGCCTTGTTTCCTAAAGTTACGTGTGATTCATTTTTTACAAGTCATCCCGTTAAAAATGTGCAAGTAAATAAATCACTGCACCCAGCGAACGATATTGTATTTAGACTCTCGGAACGCATGCAATTGAGACTGGCAGGCAAGCCGAGCCAGCCGCTATTCTTTGGCCGGTTTTCCATACGCTGGACTTTCTTCTTTTGTTAGCCGTTATGAGGGTTCGCTTGCTGTCAGCTTCTGGCTTATGTACTTCGATGCTTTGAGGCCACCGCTGAAGCTTGACCTCCCCTGTAATTGCAGGTGATATATGAGACGGTGTACTATTCGTGGCAGCGACGGTCTATAAGGCAACACTGTGGCTCATACTAAAACAGCGCTCAAGGAGGGACACAAAGGAAGAGGCAACACACCGTCTCCGTCTCACATCGCGCGAGACTATTCGGTCAAACTATTTCAAAGTTTGTCGACCCCTAAATGGCACAAGAGAAAGAAGAATTTGTTGTGGAATATTTTGATAAACGGGGCACATATAAATTATGTGTTAAGTTGTCCAGATGAACTGCGTTTGTTGCAGTTTTTTTTGTATTTTTTAAGGCTTGGGGTATAATTCATGGGCCCGAATGGAAATGTTTGTGCGACTGCTGGGCGCGAGGTATGATAACATCCTCAGTTCATTCTAGTACCTTGGCGCAACGGCAGTGCCTTCGTAGTGCTTTGTAACTATAATTCCCCAGGTAGGCCACGTGCTCCCCGCTTGCGTCCGCATCGGCTAAATGTATCCATTTCAGTCACGAGCTATGTTCCGAGTGCTCGTTGTGCTTCTGCTTTGGAAGCTAGCAATTTTAGATGGATCTTTTAGAATGCCGTAATTGGAAAAGCAAGTATGCCAGAAAGAAGCACGAATTTCAGGTAGCCAGAGTTTCCAGTCATCAGAGTGGAAGTCAACAAAGATAATATCATTAAGTAACCTGAAAACACGGCAACAGTTGGTTGGTCTTCTCTATACAGTCTTTAATATGGGTGCTTGGTCGCATGCTTAGCAGGTATTGCCGGTTTCTTCGATACGGGCTTGTCAGGATATGCCCAGTAAAACAACTTGTCGCATTGAGTCACGACAGCAACTTAAGTTTGAATAGTCGCGTAGATGTTACATATTTAGGCCTTAATAAAGGATCATCTCAGCGTACCAACTATCAGATTTGTCTACTGCTACATGGTTTTTGCAGCTCACTCTTCGTTTTCTTGCACACATAGGACAAATTGCAGCACTTAACACCGCAGCTTCTCTGCAATCAGAGTTTTCCTCAGACTGCACCCATTCTAAGCGCGTGCCGGCACATGCACCCCACACGGAGCGCACATAAGGCTAATTCTTGTTCTTTTCTGGCAGGGTGCCGGGTTACCTCCGGGGTTAGAGCAGCGGGGTGCCGCTCTGGCGGCCCGGGTTCAAATCGAACGCGAACCCAAATTACTTCTTCTTAACAGCTGTGGCCATTTTGGTACCATTCTTGCCCATGCCAACGACGATGATAAAGACATGTTAGCCGAAACCCGCTGACCTCCGCGCCATGATGTTTTCCGCTGTGCGCCCTGTACAGCTAGGCGCTCCCTAGTTGTGCATACAGCAGTCACGGTGCGTCGCATGCCTGACCATCCCGGGACAATGGCGGCCTGGCAACACCCTTTCTTGCTCGCGCGGCATTCTTTCGCTCCGTGGCCTTGAATGACACGCCTCACACACTAAGAGAACGGTAGATGCGATTTTTACTAGTTAGACACCTAGCGCTAGGAACACGGACTTGCAGCAAATACCATGAAAACCGATATCATGCGATAAGCGCTATTTTATGTCCTACTTTATGCACTTTTTTTCCGTCATAATAGCGAAGCTAATCACTACCCACTTTAGCTGATAACAGATCGTCATCATAATCAGACTACACATGCCCACTGAAAGACGAAGGCTTCTCCCATTGACAGAAGGATTCAGCAAAAGGAGCGATGTCAAAAGATGACCATATAAATGCTAAGACCATGACATATTCAGCAAACAGAGGTCAATGCTCTGATAAGACGTATACTTCCACATAAAGCAGCCAAGGAGAACGAATACAGCGCCGCCACGACCTGACAGCGCGATGACGAAGTACCGATTAAGCAGCCAGAACGCGCCCATACACTTAACCACGGAGTAAGATATATTTAACTTCGTGCACTGAACTACGCAGATAGAACATGATAATTCTTGAGCTTAGAGCATGGGCGAAAGCCAAATCCGTGGAATTGCAAAATATTGACAGGCTTATAAGACTCAGAGACACACAAAAAAATGAATGCAATTAGGAATTGATTGGCACAATAGAGGCCCTAAAATACAGCAACCAACTCAAAAAGAAACCGTGTATTTATTTATTTATTTATTTATTTATTTATTTATTTATTTATTTATTTATTTATTTATTTATTTATTTATTTATTGTACCCTCAGGGCATACAGCATTATGGAGGAGAGTGGGTTTAGGAGCAAAGAAAAATAGAAACGCCATATGAAGAGCAAACTACATTTAGTACATGCATACAACACTCAAAAACAGCATGCTAACCACAATGCTTACAAAATATAGAAAATATCAAGAAAGAATCAAACAAGGAAGCACCGCAAAAAAAATACCACAATGACAACCTAATGCACAAAGAAAACACTGGTGAGAAAGAAAAATGAAAAACATTCCATAAAATTTCTGCGATACACCAGTGAACGGTAGACGAACAACAGCAAACAAAAACTAAGAAAGAAAGAAAAATATATGCGTTGAGAAAATCAGCGCATAAAAACTTCGAGTGCCTCCCGAAATCGTTCATGGTTATTAATGGGGACTAATGACGTAGGCAGGTTGTTCCAATCATGGCATGTTTGTGGTAAAAAAGAATGCGATGTTTCTTAAAAACATACCATCTATCGAATAAAAGGCTCGAGACCAAACTTCCGGCACAGCTTCAAAGTTTTGTTTCGCGAAACTTTGTATATAGCGGTTCATGACCATGCCTTGTCTCCCTGGCTTCTTCTTCCGCACTGGTTTTCATCTCTCCGAACACCAATTTAACCCACATTTTTCTTTTCACATTTCCCGCTTTTGTGCTTTAGTTTACGCCATGGGCACTCTTGGCGCGTTCCGATCAAAATTCGCTGTCCGCCACGGCCGAGCTCCACCCGCTCGCACTCGTTGATCTCGGAAACCATTAATCAAACTCCTGTACCATATTATATACACAGGATACTTTTGTACCCTGTGTTAAACTAGGCTTTCCAGCGGTCGTTCGACCCCGACCCGACCAATTCCTTCCCGCATCCTGAATAGCAAGCGAGGCTCGGGGAGAGCTGCTTCGTGAGAGACACTTTCCTCCATCGCTTTGCTTTCTTTCGCTTTCCTATGTTTCAGAGTTCATTACCAGGACTGCCATTATCACTTATCAAGGTACATTACTTGTTTAGTTTCCTTGACACTTCCGAGGGTTCCATTTTTTGGCTCTTTTTATATACGCCTCGAGATGTGCCGCTTTAGAATGAGCCTTCTTCACCGTGGTCGAGAACTCCTTTATCGATTCGGTTAACCCGTAGGAATAAGGAGCTCCAGGTCTCTCCCAGTGGTTGACAAATGATTGAATGGATGGCAACTACTTCTGGATACCGATGTAGAGGAGGACACGTTTGCCGCCCGTATTTCCTACTCGATGCGTTGGTTCTTCGCGTGTTATTAAAGTTGCTGAGAGAAGTCCGGTACCTACTCACTTTGCATCCCATGTTCATTTCATAGGGCAAGTAGGCCCACACATATCCGGGAAAATAGTTTTCTTGACCTTCGCATTATTCGCTTTTCTAAAAGTGACGGAAGAATCTTGCAGAGTTGAGCCATCGTTCTTTGTATGGAAACGTTGAGATCGTTGCCGTCTGTCATGCAGGGAGACATCGCCTGGCTGCTGTTGTTGCCGTGGGCCCAGTCACAATCCAGGGTTACTGTTCAGGAGGCTTTTGATGGAGCGGTTGCCCTTGCACCATGGCAAGGAAGAAGCTGCTGTATTGGCCAACCTAGAGTAATTGATATTCGTGAGTGAAGTAGAGAAAACATTTTAATTTTGTTGCTTAAATGCCTACATTTCGCCCGTATGCAGACGGACAGGGGGACTTTCACTAGCGGCACGTGTCGACACTCCAGGATGAACGCCTATTCGTCCTGGATGGCGGTATTTGGCCAAATACTGCACTAATATGCGCAGGTCTCGTGTGGGAAATGACAAAAAATAAACAAATGCCAGCGACAAGCGATCAGCGATCTTGTTACGGCGGGTACCCCGTTAGCGCTGCCAGGTTCCCTTCTGGAGCTGGCGAATTTACAAATACTTCTGAAGAATTGGCGAATTTACAAATACTCACTGGCCTCATTGCGACGCTACTCTTTCAACCATAAGAGTTTAAAGAAAGGTATAGCGGTGAGCGCTGACGTACAGCCTGCTTCGTGTCTTCCCTTACTACTGCAGGGTACCGCCCTTGCAAGGGGGGGGCGGGAGGGGGGGTCTTGGCCTTGGGGTATATACGTGGTACTTCATTGTTTCATTCCGCTGTTGTTGTAACGGACGGGCACAAGTCCGCGTATTTAGTCGCCTGAGTGACAAAAAAAAATGCGCATTTCCGATTGAAAGAACGCAATAACACCTTGCGGAGAGAACGAAACACCCCTAGCATGAAGCTTGCGTTTTGCCTATCGGTTCCCTTCGATGCGGGGACGCACTTTCCGTATTCGCAAGGGGGCTTTTTGTTTCTGTTCCCCTTGCACTCGTACCACACGCGGCATCTGCTGGACCAGGCCACTAATTAATACCAGGCCAAAGAACACGAGAGGCCGTAAACACAGGGAGGCGGAAAAAACAAGATCTGCGCTTTCTCCCACCCGCACTGCTTCGTGGCACGCTATGACATCGAAAAGGAGCATCGCGGGCTTCATTAGGTCCAGCACAGAATGCACACGGCGCTGATTGGGAGAGCAGTGTCAGTGCCCCAGATGCGTACATACATCGAACTAATCTGCACGCAGTGGAGCTCGAACGGAGCCATGTCAATATAACTCGCTACCTCTTTGGATATTGCGGCCAGCACTAACGAAGCCCCTGGGGTATGTGGGGTATGTTCGCTCCTGATGGAGTTGAAACGCATACAGGGCATTTGGCGACCGAGCTTCATTGTACGTGTTTGCCTGCATGGCTTGTTCTGATACGGTAATTTTGGCTTGGAAGGAAAGTTGACTTTGCCCCGTCACGCATTTTCCGTGAGTGGGCGAACCGAGAAGTAAATAAACATTCCGCAACCATCACGACAGTAATGGAAGCATTCCTTCGGTGATTTCTGATTAAAGGCGCATGCTACACCGTTTGAACCTCTACTGACAAAAGAGCTCTACAGAACGGACTGCTTATTGTTTGGGCGCAAGTTCTATTGCAAGAGCAGGAGAGCTAAAGCGTGCACGAGGCACAAAACCCACTTTGTGGGCTCCACGTTCACCAGTAGTATACAGAAAATCTTCGGGGCAGTTTCAAGAAGCTTGTGCTTAATATTTAACATACTAATTTTCCCAGTTTTACGAAGACCTTGCATTGATGCATTGAGGTTCTTTAGTGTGCCTTTCAACGCTGTGCGACTGCGAACTTTGTCGATGAAACTGGCGACCTCAATATTTAACCCGTTTAACCCAGCTTTTTATCTTCTGGCACCAGGCTGGAAATCAAGCCACACCTGATGCACTCTACATAGTCCGTCATCTACATTCCGCGTCACCTACCGTATCGTTTTTGAAGCATACAGTGGTGCAGTGGTCGCTTGCTTGTTCTCAGACACGGGCACCAAGATAGGCAGTTTTGCCAAGTCTTGGTGGCAGTGATTAGGGGAATGCTTAGAAGGCAATTTTACACGGGAAGCAACTACGGAATACGGAAAAGCCCGCAGCCCAAGATGAATGGCGGCGGTTCGGGGAGGAGAGACTTTCGCTGTGAAGTGCTGGGTTGCTGGTTGGTGACTATTAAAGGCCGTTGTTTTAGGTGCTGTTGAAGCCGGCCATGATATCTTCTAAGCTAATAGACACGACATTGAGCAGAGTCGCATGGCGGTAAGGTAAGGATGACCAATACGAAGCGCTGGTTCATCACCCAACGCCAAACGCCATGCTTCATAGCATGAATTTGCAGCGTGAGCATGCCACATAATGTGCCAGGGCTGATAACTGGCTTATTATGTTATAGTGACGGAAATAGTCGTTGATTTCATTGATTGTAGGGTTTAACGCGCCGACGCAACGCAGGCGATGAGGCACGCCGTAGTGGAGGGCTCCGGATTAATTTTGACCAACTAAGGACCTCTAACGTGCGCCGAAATCTCGCAGACACGGGCATTTTTGCTTTTCGCCTCCATCAGAAAAGCGGCCGCCGCGGCCGGGAATCGAACCCGCGACCTCTTGCTAGCAGCGCAACGCCTTAGCCACTGCGCCACCCCGGCGGGTGGAAATAGTTGTTCCTTCGGGAGCATTGCCCCGAGGGGCCCCCACGTGAAGTGTAAGGATTGTGGGGAGAACCTCAGCACGACCCCAACAAGGAGCATAGATGCTATTCGCGACACAATACCACCTCGAGTTCTATTTTCCGTCTACCCTATGGAGTCAATCTCCGTTATAACATTTTAGTAACCAGAGAATCTGTGCATTAAACATATACTATGGAACAATACGATGTGTAATACTGACCCAAGCAGAAGAAGGTGTCCTGCAAACCTCATTCCTCATTGCCACATTGAAACGACGTCGCAGTTACCACGAAGAAACTAAAGTGTACTTCCCAATTTTGTCACCACCTTTGGTGCAACCCACCCGCTGCTCAACTTTCGCTCGTGTGTGAATATCTTCAACGCAGATGTGAAGCTGAAGTCATTCGCGGTCATTGATGAGCTCAAGCCGGGCTGCGTGGATGGAACCTCGAACCTCACCTGCAACTAAGGCCTAAGGTTCACAACCGCAGCAAGAACTTCGTTTTGGGATTTTTAACTCGTTTAACGAGTGCACGAGCCTGTTCGATCCGGCTCGCACACCTTCTTATCAATCACTAATCATCCTTTAATCAATAAAAATCTATTTCGGTTCCTCCTTAAAATATCACCCTCCAGTCGCTGCCAGTGTTTCTCTGGCAGCGACACTGTACGGTGAGGAGAGCTGCAGAGGGGACTGCGAATATTTTCCTCTCACATAAACGAAAATAGGGTCACAGTCGAAGATCACACGGAGAAAAAAACGCCAATGTAGAAAGACATTTTCTTATTAAATTTACAGAATTGCTTGTGTTAATTTGGTTCTCTAACAAACTAGTCTAGAAGGACATTACAGAATTGCCCTCGGCATTGCCAATTCGACAGGAATCGTAAACGCGTATGTTGTAATTGGTTAGGGGATTTGAAAAGTATGTGCCGTACTTGAGCTATAATCAGCAAATTATAGGAAGGTAGTTTTTCCCACCCAAGAAACATTTTGTGCAGTGGAGCAATTCTGGTTTTCCAAATCTTGCCTCCCTCTCGGCACCCACATTGGAACGACAAGATCCCCTCGGTTTTTAGCGTGCTCAAATAATACCTTCGTTATATCGCTTCATTTTTCTGCATATTCCCAAATTCTGTACGACAGCAACGGATGCCACCAATGTAAAAGACATTTTTTCAAAGCTGTATACCCTTGTAACATGCAAGTTTAGGCAAACGTAATCTCAACAGTGCTAACGTAGCTTGCACACGAGATGTTACACACGTGGCATGCTGTCTAGGTGATCAATTTACCCGTCCCTGTCAGCCTTCATTTACCAAAAACAGCACCTGAAGCAAGCTGTATCTCTTGAAGTCTATGCGCCATTCTTTATTTGCTCGCTCGTAATGAATATAAAAGAGGACGCAACATCCGCATGTCGTAGAAACGCGACTATACTCTGTTATAGCAAGCGCACTCAGTTCTATTTCGGCGACACCACAGAGCATTCTACTGAAGAGTTTACTACCTGTTGCGCCCTTCCTCGGAATTCTTTGGAATGGGGGTTCCCTACTACGGTTGTAAATTATCTCCACATGCACACGGGAACGAGTAGGTAGCAGGTAAGCTTGTTTCTCGGAAATTCTCGTTCCAATCATCCCGAGGCCCAAGTTCGAGCCCAAAGATTTTTTGATACTGTGCAAGCAGCAAAATAAATACAGCTTAGAAGGATATCGTAATGTTGCTAGCTTTTGAGGAACCTCGTCATAAAATCTAAACAACAATTCATATAAGAAGTAAAGAAAACAGGATAAGCAGTTAGTGCTACATAAAAATAGCAATGTTAATGAAGCTGAAGGAGAGAGCAGTATTGGAAAACAGCACCGAAAAAATACTGTGGTAAAATACACAAAAGATCGAAGTTGCTGCATTTATTCAACACCCATTTTTGTTAGTTACATTTACATGACTTCCGAAAGGAATGCAAAATTTAACTTTGGTTTATTTCAAGGTATATACATGTGCACTAGGACACAACCACAAATTTTACGGTGAGCTTGACGCTGATGCTGCGCTCTTTGGGGACGAAGAAAACCCAGACGAGCACAAAATCGAGGGTGATCTGTATTGATAAAGTATGTTCTCGTAACAACTCTTCGAAGGATAAATTGTGAAAATTTGTTCATTATTTCAAACGTTCAATGGGAATTAAGTGCAGTGATTTACGCCTAATTATTCTGAATGTGCTCATGTGAACGAAGTAACAAGGGTTCTCCCATCTTCAAGTATTCATTTGTTTCTCTCTTAGAGCATCAACTCCTGTGCGTGTCAAAACGACGCCGCAGCCCATCGCTGAGGCCGGTTTCCCGAAAGACGCTGCAAAATCGTTTCGCTCTGCAGTCAGGCTTCCTCTGAAAGGAAGCAGCCAAGCTTTCCACATCGCCAGTAGACACGTGCGGGCAAGAGTTGGGAGCGTTGCGCCCGGCTTCTGTTTACGCGGGACGAACTTATTCATAGCACACGTGCCGGGAACGCACACGCGGTGCGGTTTGTGTAGAACGGTGAAACCTTCCGCCGTCTCGCCACGAGCACTCTCGTGTTTCAAAGGGTTTTCTGAAGAACTTCGCTGAATACAAAGCGCCAACACACGAGCAGCTGCGGGAGCTTTCTTTCGGTTTCATTCATGACTCCTGTGTTTTTTGGTTAAATCTCTTCCAATGCGTGTTTCTGCAGAGTTCTTCTTTTGGCACCTGAAGCGCGCGTAATTTCAGTTTCTATTGCGCATTTTCCCCTTCACGATCATTATTTTCTTGCGATCGCCCCTCTGCGTACCAAGAATCTCAGGTCAAGGACTTCTGTGATCGTGAGCAAAGACGTGGTAAGAGACGTTTCCTTTGCCTCTATCTATATTCTAAGCGGTTTCAACCTTGAGCTCAAACGAATACGATGGGACGGCAGCGCGTAAAGAGCTGAACTGGTGTCCATCTCCTCCGGCCAGAATGTTTCGGGGGACGACGCAGGGCGGTGGAAGAGTCGACCTTTCGTCGCTAGTGTGCAAATGTTGACAGACCCTGGCCTTCTGTCCTGCCTCTCATGGCGCAGATATGCATTCGCTCTCTCCTGCAACTCGAAGGCTGTCCTGCCGCCACGTGTGACCGCAAAAAACACAAATTGCAGGGAAAAGGTGGTCTCTAGAAGGGAAAGAAGGCATTTAAAGACAGTGCCTCAAGCTCCAGCTGTACAACCGCTTTGTGTGCATTAGATTACCAGCCGGAAAGAAGAGGAAAAAAACCCGCATTGATGGACGAAGCGGCCGGCACGTCATCTGTGAAGGCCTGTGTTTTCGAATGAAAGTTGTAAAGGTTTCAACTGAATAAATTCTATCTCTACCGTCCTTCTTTGGTTTGGCGTGTCACTTTCCCCTTTCTATAGCTTCTCTCTCTCTTTCGTCCTAAGCGGGCGTGAGTCCTCAAGGTCTTTGTAAGTCAGATGGCCTGAGTGAATCGGAATAATTATCCACCGAGAGACGTTCTCTTCTCTTTCTTCACCCCCTGACTGCCAATGAAAAGGGTTGCCGCCAGACAGAAGATTCGCTTTCGAGAGCAGCCATGACTTCCTAGTCATTTATTTTTTATTTTTTGGCTCAGGAGAAGTCTGCAAACTAGAAGTGTCTGGGCTGAAGGGAAACCACCCTCGGGGCGTATCCGCTCGGACATTGTGACGTCCTTGAAACGACAAAAGTCTCGCCCTTTATTCGTATTCGATTTTGCACGTTTTTTCTCGCGCCGGATGAGATTTTTTATGAGATACGTGACTCTGGTAATTATAATAGCAGTGAGGCAATTATTCTTAGTAACGGGAGCGGTAAAAAAAGAGCGTGGGAAATGTAATTTGCCACTACAGATTTCGGATAACCATAAAAGGCAGAAGCCATGTCCCCTTTGTATAATTTTTTTACAATTTCAACGATACACTTCGCTACCGTTATCTGATTTTTTGGGCTGAAATTTGTTTTCTGGCATGTAAGCCGTCTTCAGATTTGTAAGAACTCTTTGTACTTAAGGTCCATGGTTCAAGCAAAGCAAGAAAACTCACTAGCTGACTTCAGAACGATTACAACCAACTGCCGTTGCCTTTGAAGAAGAAGCTTAGATGCGCCGTGATTCGAATATTTCCACTGCTCATACAGGGACACGACCTTTGACTTACATAAAAGTCTTATATGACGGTTAATTGCCCCGACGGCAAGGTATTATTGCATCGCAGAATGTAGACGTACTTTCGGGACCAACAGTCTAGATTCTACGCGAGCAGGTTCCGTAAGGCATCGCTTCGCCATGGCATGGGTGCCGGCCTCCAAACTGTGACACTGGTTTACTGAGCATTTTAACTATAAACCCAATCGTTTTTTTTTTGCACAAGGCGAAGCACGCCTGCTGCCGGTCTTGAAATCCAGACTTTCGCTCCCGACAGTACCTGAACGAAGAACTTCTACTTTTAAGACGACAATAGTGAACACTCCGATGGGCTCAGAAGGCTAGTAGCGATGCAGAAACCGTATGAGCAAATATAAAACGGCATATCTACGATATAAAGTTTTACAAGACATATCGGAGGCGATTGTTGTTTCATGTTTGCTTTTTCAGCTAACAGATGGGCTATATGTGATTTTAATAGCTGGTACATAATTTGAATGACCGATCTATGACCACTCCGGAACTTTTGTTCCCAGTGGCAGGGTTGCATACTTTGGACAGGTCGTTCTGTTTTTAAGAAGTCAAAGAGCCCCATTGAAATATTCCGCAATACGTTCATCGACTGCGGCATTGGACCCATTAAAAGACTTCGTATGTCGCAGCAAAGTCGGATTTGGATATGCACCGACGACTCGATGGCACACAGGAACTTAGTCACGCACCGCTTTAAATTCCAGAGGCATCGCTACATTAGGAGGAATTACAGAAGAGCAGTTTTCTGTACACTGTATGCTTAGGGTCTCATCCACCAGTCCCATCCTGAAATCTCCAATGGGTCTCATACTTAAGCCAGCGTGGCCTAGACCCAACCCCTAAGCGAGAAGTGTGAACGCCCCGCCACTTGTGTCGTAAGGAGCTTGCGCAAAGAAAAAAGAAAGCTGCTCCTACACGCAGTGGTGAGTTAATTCCAGGGAAAGCACCCACCCGGCTCCTAATATCCACTTAACAGAGTATTGGTACTCAAAATTGCGTTGCCCTGGTCAAATGACGCACTTCAGTTTGGAGTACCTACGAGCAAGCTCTAGCTCACAGCATTCCGTGAATAGTCACCGTCCAGAGTTGCACAAGTCACGCTTCATCTTCGTTTTACTGCTCGAAATGACACTCGTATGGTTCGGCGGAACAGACCACACCTATTGACATCGATTACACGCACCTTGATAATTTCCGTATCTATCAAAGCCCTGCTTCGTGCACACCGCTCCTCAAGATGCGCCCCTGGGGTTGGCGCTGTCTTTGACCTCGAGTTATCTCGACCTCCTCCTGGAAGCAAACGGCGTTTTCAGGTCGCAACAGCCCCGAATCAATATGAAGCTCCATTACTGTATTTACCATAGCTTCTGTACACGCCCGTATCAGGCACTGCAGCTTTATAATAGAACTCCGACAGACAGTAGTTGAAAATTGTGGACTTCCGTCACCTTCTACTTTTAATATGCGGTGTATGTAAAGGCATCGAATGTCTGTGATGCCTCTAGACTTGAAACAATGCTCTCCAGTACGTTGCGGCATCGCTTAGGCCGTGGCGGCTACAACGTAACGTATTAATAAATAAAGCCATCCTTACAAGAGCTACTGACAAAAACATTGCACTGGACTTCTGAATGATTACTGCATTACATTCTTGAAACAAACAGCATTCGACAGCTGCGTTGATTTGTCGTTTATGCCAAACTAGTTTAACGGAAATTTTGCTTGAAGCACGTCGTAGAACCAAGGGGCAACGATCCCGATCTGGTTTTGACATCTTTTCTCGAAGTAGCTGCGCGAGGATGTGAAATGGCGTTCAAATGGTGCACAGACTAGGAAGACTATTTATAAGGTATCTATGACCTGCAAATTATTGCGGCAACTATGATCGTCCGTGCATAAGGGGTACATCGCCACACCGCCACCGCTAGGCCACCTAGAGGGAACACGTGTTAGATGCGGTGCCATCGCCCAGTGCGGGATGATCTTCTGAGCCGTCGTCTTCTACGAGCGCAGATGGCGCAATTACGTCTTTTGCTGTATGAGCGTCCCCTTCTTAAGGGGGCCATGAAGAGAAGATGCAACTTTGTTCAGTTTCAAAGAATTGGCGTTTGGTAACTTACCCAGCCTCTGGCAGCCACGAAAGAGGTGTTTTTAACCGAAAAAGAGGCAATAAGCATTAAAAACCCTTTCATATTTTGCGTTACGGGGTCGTGCTATGGGAATGAGGGGCGTAATATGGTCCCTTAAAAAACACAGTTATCAGTGTGGTGACTAGACAGTAGTATTAAAACGATACGATGAAACGGGTCTAGAAGTCCCAATGGGTGGTGGTTTAGATGGCTGGTCCCAATCGTACGAATAATATTCGATGACGTCATAGAAAAATAGCCTGAAATTGGCTGGGGAGTTGCGACTGCTCCATCTGTTTTCTGTAATATCTTTATTATTTTTTAAAGTATGCGATGAAATTGTTATCATTGTCTTTGGGACGAATCAGTGTATTCAGTACTCAAATTGGTATTTAGTCTTCATGGTTTATCTAAGAGCAAAGCTTATGCGTGCTGTAAATTTTTTTGTCTCCCGCATAGTGTGTAAGCTATAAGAACGCACTTGTCTCGGCGTAACGGAAGCATCTAAAAAGTGCTCTGACATTCCATCTTGCACCACATATATTTATATATATACGCTCATGAAGAGGCTGCCAGAGTGACCTCTGCACCGGATAGAAACATTGTTCCTCCGAATGCGTACGTTTTATTTTACTTTACCTGACCATAATACCTTACTCGCCAAACCTAGTAGAATACCTGCTACTAAACTGTCTTGCTTTATATTAACAACGTAGCACCTAATGCAGACAAAGTGAGTGCCCCAGCCTTCGGCCGTTAGCTTTAAAAGTTTTTTTTCGTCTCATCACCAAGCCTTTTTTGCGGTTTTATTTGATTAACTCGAAGATATTTCTATTGCTAATACGCCGTGCAGCGAAATCGTAATTTTGCCAGACCGATCACTCGGAATTTTGGAAAATTCAAAAGGCGCACTCGACCTCGATTGTCGAAATATTTCTAATCCCCTTCTGCTATTTATCTGCTTGCTAACGATTTGTTATCTCTCCCCTAGAACCCCTCATTCGATGCCAGTGGAACGTCAGTGTCGTCATGCCAGCAGACATCATGGTTCCTTCTTCAAATAAAGCCTTCTATTTTTATATTCATTTGTGGAATACGCAGCGCAGTTGCCTCTCGCTTCTTTTAAATCGACTGAAGATTGGCATCTCGTGCATCTACTATCGTAATACTTCTATAGCAGAGGAATACGATGCGAATCAGGGTGAAAGTTTTTGTTTGGGCGTCCTGTTCAGAACGAACACCAAGGTCACAAACCAAAGTCAGTGGTACGCATCCAGCATTTAAATTGTGCTTTGGCACTTCATGGAATGGAAGGAGGGGCTTTGAAAGACAAGAAACAGAAGGGCGTCTAACCACCGGGCTGCATACTTGTCCCTTTCCACTTGGTCGTGGGCACTGGCGATTACGGTGACACAAAGATAATAAATGCAAAAAATGTGGTGCCATCTGTTTGAGCATCAGTGTTCACCCCTATGCCATGTCTCCAGGATCTTGCGTCGCGTGCCGTTGTAGCGCTGTAATGGCATGGCTACCAACACAGTGATGCGCTTTTGCGATGCTGCCTAGTTGCCTAAACTTAGGCCAAAGGCTACCGGAAGTCTAAATAGGAAAACTCGGGTTTTCTTCTCAGGCTCTTGTCCCGGGTCGCTTGATATACCAGCAGTATCAAAGGGAGGCGAAACTAGTGGGCATAATGGCAACCCTTGAGTACGGTTTGCACAAGTGTTCATTCTTGATCTTCTCACAGCCACACACAAGACAAGTGTCCTAAGCCACACCGTCGACCTAAGTGTCCTAAGCCACCGTAGAGAAGTGTCGAGAAGTGTCCTAAGCCACCGTAGTTGACCACACGCCGTCGTGCGTATGGTCAACTACGCACCAACTTGATGAGGTGGCACTACTGAAGCGGCCACTTCAATAAAACAAGTCCGCTTCTGTCATCAGGCCATAACTGGTTCGTGCGTACACCTTGTCCACTTTCTCTTTGTAGAGCAAATCTTGCTCGTGTGGCCCAACCGTAATTCTGTACTACAAAGGGCTATCTAGAGCGTCACGTCATTGCCTCGTTCCTTCTTAACCGTGTAGCACATGACGTCCGATTAAACCTCGCGTGCTGTCTCTTCCGGTGAGCATTCCTTCGTCACAGCTTCCAAGTCGTGCGGGACATGCGTTGACATTTGCAGAAATGCCTGTTTGTTTCGCACGTACAGTCGCCAGCAAAAGTTTGCGGGATGTGCAGCGTGTGGCCGAGCGGCGCAAAACTGCATTCCTGTGCCATCTGCAGCCAGCGGGCGCCGGGTCGAGGCTCAAGGAACTGGCGTGCTAGGTGCGCTTTGCGCATGCCTGTCCTTTATTAGTTACGGGACATCTCTGATTCCTCCCGTGCCCCCGACATGCTTTCGCTGTTCGGGGCAGCTGCTGTGGCGCCACGTGACCATCGCCGTCCTTCCGTTATCACTGGTGCAACAAAACACGTCGCCCGCGGCCGCCGTTTGCGCAGGGCGCAACGTTGAATAAATATTATCTTCCCCGACGCACTGCTGGTTGAGCACGAATTATGTTCTAATTTTTAACCTAAGCACAGATAAACTGTAAGCTGGCCCAGAATTACCATTCGCCGCTCATGCCTGTAGCTACCGCAAATGATGTTGGTGCGTGCTCTGACCATGCCGCCCCGCGCCCCGGAGGACCAAAGAAGGCATAGCGCCCGCCTTACGGGCAGCTCTAAGTAGGCAGTGACGCAAGTGCAAGTGGCAAGTTGCGAGTGCAAGTGGCAAATGGCAAGTGGTGAGAGCAAGTGGCAACAAATTACAGACGCAGATGAGTGCGAAGCACTATTACGGGCCTCCGCTATAACAGAAAACAAACTCAGAACTATTCAGTGCAGAGCAAATACTCCAGTTCGTACGCAAAGTTTTTTCTATGAGGTCTAGGTGGTCACCATTTGTAACAGCCGGAACACACACCTATGTTTAAGTGAAGAGAAATGGGAAAAAATTTAGAGCACTTCGAGTCTGTGATGAAGGGTGACGAGCCAAGCTGGGCGGAATTCAAGAAGGTCACGAAAGAAACTGGTTGTGGGTAAGAGTTTCACCTACTTCCTAGTTATTTAGGTGAATGGAAGCAATACGGACTCATTTTTTATTCTATAGGACAAACACGGGGCTGAAACTGGCTCGCAAAACGTTGTAGTCGTCTGCGCGACTAATTATCATACAATTTGGTCTGGGGTAGTTCCGACAAAACGAGGGTTGCAGCCGTTTTCTGTTACCATACCTCCTCCTTTGAATGTCATGTATTGACAGCACACGGGAATTCCATATCGTTTACAGCTTCCCTATAAACTAACTCTGGCAAGTAAATGTGATTCGGCGTAATGATAACGCCATCCTGGCGGCCAATTTCGGTATGATGTTTTTACATGATACCTACATTAGACAAGAAAGTTTGCTTTGCCTCAATATTCAACAGAAAGTTTACTTTGGGCATTATTAAATTCCACGACGCGACTTTTTTCTATGCACCCCGTCAGCAGACCAGTTTCCGACAGGTAGCCGAAATAACTCCTGTGAAATAAATTTAGTCGTCGACCAATGCATCACTGGGAAGATAAGATTTAATCAACGTTGGCCTCCGCGCAAACGGCGGCCGCGGGTGACGTGTTTTGTTGCACCAGGGATAGCGGAAGGACGGCGATGATCACGCGGGGCCACAGCGGCTGCCCTGAACAGCGAAAGCATGTCGGGGGCACGGGGGGGATCAGAGATACCCCGTAACTAATAAGGGACAGGCAAGCGAAAAGCGCGCCGAGCACGACAGTTCCTTGAGCCTCGACCGGCCGCCCGCTCGCTGCAGATGGCGCAGCAATGCAGTTTTGCGCAGCTCTGCCACGCGCTCCACATCCCGTAACTTTGGCTGGCGACTGTACCTACACATGTCACAATACCTGCACGCGATCGCTATTAAAGGGAAACTGCCAAATCCAAAGCCGAGCGAAGAGGCCGGGATGGCGTATCTGCGGAGGCCCATATACAAAACTGAAGGACAGCTCGCCTCCTCAAAAGGAAGAAAACAAAAAAATGATGGCTTCAACGCAAAAGTGCGCCATAGCTGGCGTCCGTTTCCCACCCCTCAACTTGAACCGAATCGCGGCTGTGTCTACAAGCCGAGGCGGTCGGGGGCCAGGCAACCGGGACTCGTCGTCGCCCCTGCAAAAGCCTCGACACGCGCCGTCCGTCCGCACGCATACACAATTGTTCGGGGATGCAGCGTGCGTGATCGCCGCGTCACGGTAGCGCTTACTCTTGCAACTTTGTTTCGTGCCAGGATGCATTCATCCGGTCGCCCTACTGCTGCGCTGTCCGCGAAGAGCGAGCGCGTAAGAGAGAACCGACGCCGCCATTGCCCTCATAGGCCTCTTTGGCAGTGTCTATAACAAGGATGCATCTAACCACGCAACGTTTACCATAATAAACGACATAAAAGAAGATACAGAGTGCCCCCGTGGATTAGCCAGTGGCCACACCATGTACGCAGAGGATAAGACTGTGAGGCCTTGTCACGGAGGCAGCGATCTCGGGCAGGAAAGGGGGGATGAACCTTGATGGCAGCATACACACCCGCTCCGAGGGAGTTCAGTCTGAAGGCAGGCTGGTTTCCCGAGCTGCTCGCCTGCGTGAGCGTGTGCGTGCCTCGGTCCCTTCGCGGACTCTTCCTCTAATGGCCCTCGACAGAGGAAGTCTTTTGTAGCTTTAGCGGCGCGTTTATCTTTGTATCTCTCTGTGCCTTTTTCCCAGCGTCGCTTCGGTGAGCCGTCCATCTGCTGCCTACCTACTCTTCGACTTCTCTGTACAAAGAAAGCCACTGGGTTATTTTGTGCTAGAGAACAGTTTGCCCGCAGCGTGCTGTCATCCTCTGAACCACTGTGAATACAGAATAGGAAAGCTACACCGCATCTAGCTTCCCGCACAGTGACTGGTCTTTCGGAGGACTTGCATGCTCTTTGTGGAGCGAGCCGAAAAGAGAAGCAAATGAGCACTAACTAAGCACAGGGAGATTTGAATATTTTCAATGGTCGTCTGGATCTTTAGCCTATAGGGTACGGATTGTGTGGAATTTTAATGCATCTATTAAAAAATACCACACAGGTTATCAGGGGCCACGCTACGTACAATCACACATTTGAAAGAAATACACTTTTTACATCATCTGGAGGCGCGCGTGGTGCATCTTCGATAATAAGAGTAGGTGGAGTCGTAGGAATGGGAAATGATGCCTTCAAATCGATTTGAGTGAAAAAGCTCTCAGTGTTATACAAAAAAATGAACTAAGAACGAAACAGGTGTATGGAGTTCATATCGCAACAACGCAAACAAACACAACCGTCCCGACCTCACAAACATCAGTCACCCGAAGGTGCTCTTTTATTCTATCCTCATTATATACTACCTGCCTTTTTCTACACCTCGCCTGACCTCTCTACGTCTATTTAACGGGTTTATACGTCGGTGGCAAGCTGCTGGCTCAGTTAGACCTCATCTTCGCCTGTTGTCGTGTGTTGTGGCAGACGTTTCTTCAAAGTGTTTGAAACGGTGTGATGACGTTGACGAAGCTACCCTTTGTGCGCAGCTAAACATATGGGCGACTGTGTATCAAGGCCAAGCTTTGTATACCTCAATTGTGGCGGTGTCGGAGAAAGCACAGTGCAGGAGAGTCAACTTGGCACAATGGGTTCCCCTAACTGACACATGATGAAGATTATGTTGATGAAAAGGCAAGTTTCCTTCGAAATAAAAGCACTTCAGAATTGAACCAGCCAAAGTACAAATCAACGACAACGCTAAGAACCGAATCAGCACATTCCGATCACCCAATCACACACTGATAGAAAGTCATAACACGATGTTCGCATAGATCAGCGTTGTCGTAGATTTAGACTTTGGCTGATTGCATTGTGGACTTTGCCTTTGTATTGAAGAGAGATATGCTTTTAAACCTTCTTACAAAAAGGGGCATCCCCACTTTTCTGCATGATATCTTGTTATTATCTGTGCAATCAAATCTGTGGCTGAATTTAAAGTGACTCCGTTCGGATGTGAAGCCTTATAGGGAAGCAAATGAAAGTTATGGAAGGGGAGGTGCCGCTTAGCGATTGGCTGTTTGTACCTGACAATCTGAATGCGTTAACTTACAAAGTGAGCATGCACAGACTTTAGACACTCGTCGAATTTTTAAAATTTGGGACCAATTCCACCACTCCCGAAATGTCGTCGAGTGCAAAAAGTGTTTGACATGCGCAAGCCAGGAAACCACGGTGCAGGGAAGCAAGCCAACAAGCCACAATTTGCTCGCCGGTGGTGGCTAAATTTTGCTTAAGCATTGTACTCTACAACAAGGACGCGGGTAAGATCCCGGCTGCGATGTCCGCTATCCAGTTGGAGGCAAAAAATAAAAACATCTGTGCGTGGAGATTTAGGCTCGCGTTAAAGAGCCCCAGGTGGTCAGAATTAATCTAGAGCCCTTCATCACGGCACGCCTGATACCCGTGGCATGCCTTCAGCGCGTAAAACACCAAAACACTGAAAAATTTCTTACAAACCATCTTTTCGAGCATGAAGCGCACAGCTCTTCATTCTCGCTTTGTCATTCCTTAGCGTGGGTATGTGCCTAGGCGCATGGTGGCATTTTGTTTAATAACTCCAGGCGGCCTCGAGAGGTTTTGTTTTCATGGCATTAAATGGGTCACCAACCTTGTCTAGAACACGATTTAGTTCTTGTTTTGTGACATCATTCCGCTATAATGGTCTAAGGCCCAGCCAGTTTTTTGTTACGCTGAAAAAAACTTTTCCAGGATCCGAACAGATGCAAAGTAAACTAGGAAGGCCACGGCAGTTTTAACAGGGAGTAAGATCAAAGAAATTTGACGAAACACGTCCCAAAAAGCGAATGAGCTCTTTGTGCCTTCTTACAGCTTATTTTCTCCGGCCGCCTCAGCGCGAAATGTTTCAGCCGCGCGCTCATTTTAATCATCGTTTTAAGCAACAGCGAAGACGACTATAGACAAAGGCAGAATTCGAAAAAAAAATAGAGCCCAAATGTATTCTGGATGCCTTCCTCAGCAACGTTTGTTTGAATTACGGTGACAGCGAAAATCATAATCTGAAGACCTGCAGGCCGAAAAATAACAGTGTAGATGTAATAAGGAAGCCATTGCCACCTGTATTTTGGTCGCAAACCTAACAAAAATATTAGCCTTCCCGCCAACTTTTCAACGGGACAGCTCGTCGACAGACAGGTCTTACGGTGTGCGTCTGGTACATTGCTAAATAAAAGAGGATGTGAAACTGTCAGTGCACTCGAATAAGAAAGAAAAACGTAGCTATACATTTTATTCTTTAATGAATAAACATTTAAAATGCAATCCAGTTCCTCAAATCTGCTCGGTAGAACGAATTACTACGCCCGGCAAACAGCCAGGACATTTCGCGTGCTTGCGAAAAGTTCCACTGCAGCCGGGGGAGCTTCCGTAAAGCGTTCAGAGATGGCGCGGCGAATCAATGCAATAGCAGTGTGCAGTTGCATATATGTCGGGAGTTTACACTATCAAGTGCGTTTCAGTCGGCATTAGGGCAGAGGTTAAAAGCACGGTTGAAGCCACGGTATACAGACCTTTCACGTGGTAATCTACATTGGACAACCTTGATGAGGAAATCTTAATTGTTCTACGCTCAGTAGCATTTGTAACTGAAAGCGAAAGAAAATAAAAGGAGATGTACATACCGCGACTGCCACATTAGTAAACGGGTCTTTGCAAGGAATCCTGAGAAGGGAAGAGAGTACGAGTTGAAAATAAACCACCAAAAAAGCATAAAGAAGGGATACACATTATTTTCATACAGTGGAACAGCACGAAGGCTAAATAGACACCCTAGAATGTAACGCCTTATCAACCGAGGTACAGCCTCGAACACTGGGCCAAAACCACCATTAGAAAAACCAAAGTGAATGTGAAGAGAAACAACTGAACTTGTCAGATTAGAATCCAGGTGCAGAAATGGGGTCAATGAATGTGTTTATGTGCAACGCACGCAAGGATGTTATTTTTTAGGACTGTCGTGTTTTTGTTCAGTACGAAGTCGCATTACTGCCAGAGATATCCAGCGATTCGGTGCGCAACTTCGTAGTATGTGTTTGTGCGTCTGCGCGTGCGTGTGTTTGTGTGTGCGCGTCTGTGTGTGAGCGGGTGTGTGTGCGTGTGTGCCTGTGCGGGGTCTCTGTCGTGCGTGTGTCTCTCTACGTGTGTGTGTGTGTGCATGTGCGCGTGTATGTGTGTGTCTGTGTGTGCGTGCTTGTGCGTGCGTTCGTGTGCGTGTGCATGCGCGTGCGCGTGTATGTATCTGTGCGTGCGCATATGCGTGCGCGTATGCGCGTGCGTGCGTGCGTGTGTGCGTGCGTGTGTGTGTGTGTGTGTGTGTGTGTGTGTGTGTGTGCATGTGCGCGTGTATGTGTGTGTCTGTGTGTGCGTGCTTGTGCGTGCGTTCGTGTGTGTGTGTGTGTGTGCGTGTGCGTGTGCGTGTGCGTGTGCGTGTGTGTGTGTGTGTGTGTGTGTGTGTGTGTGTGTGTGTGTGTGTGTGTGTGTGTGTGTGTGTGTGTGTGTGTGTGTGTGTGTGTGTGTGTGTGTGTGTGTGTGTGTGTGTGTGTGTGTGTGTGTGCATGCGTGTGTGTGTGTGTGCACGCGCGGCCGCCTGAAATGCGCGTTTACTTGTGTGTGCGCGTGTTATAAGAGAGACAGAACTGGACGTAAGCAGCGCGTATGGATGAAACTTCAAACATCGATAGGAGAGGCAGATTGGTTTCGTTCGCTGCATGCGTTCTTACCCATGTTTAAAATGCGCCTTCCTTGCGCAACATCTTCTAAAATCTTTGTGATTTTCGCTGTTGTAGCCACTCTGGCGCTGTTTGGGAAGAAACACAGCTCGACACATCCCTCATGCCCAACCCCATCGCTGACGGCAAGGACAAATTTGAACGACGCCCGGGAAAATAGTCAGGGAGAAGCGTATTCAGCCATTTGTTTTTGATAAGCCCCAAGATCTACGCACGAGATATTACGCGAGTAATTTGTAAAGTCGAGCAAGCGAAACCAGTTATGAAGGGAGCCATCATTGTTATGGAAATTCGGTGCAATCATAGGCCTGTGTTCGTGTGTAAATCTACGCAATCAATTTGAGCTAACCGCTACGTCCAAAGAGGACCGCACTAAAATTACGCCCAGCCATCGCATGACGAGGCTATTACGACTCAAGGTTTCCACGAAATCTAGACGGGCCATAAAGCATGACTGCTTTCGTCCCGGGGGAACCCAGGCGTAACGGAAGCTTTCTACCACGCTTCATAACTGAGGCTTTGGCTACGACGAAGACGACGTCCATGCAACGTACCAGGCCATTCGGCCTCCTTGCACGGGCGCAAGCCAGAAAATGATTGCGCTTTTTTGATCGTTACAGGGCAAATTGTTATTACGTGTGGCGATAAGTGCGTACAGCACGGAAATGAGCCGTCGTCGTCGTCTAATCTTCAATACATGTCGTTCTGGTCGACCGGGCCGTAGCACGACGTCAAGGCGTTAGGTTTCTCTTGCGGTTGGGCGGGAAACGATAATCTGGGAACAAGCAGAGGAATAAAACACCCAGCCTATAGATCTGTGAAAGCTTGTGCGCGAAGAACACGGCGGGTCGAATGGAAATGAAACAAGACGAATAAATCAGAAGGTCGCTCGCTCCATGATGTGGCCGGGACCCGGTACTGTGTATATATATCCTGCTCAGTCAGGCTCGGCAGCCAAAGCGGAACGTCCAAAATGGAAACATAGTGGCGCGAGCGAAGTAGAAACACAGCCTACCGATTCGCATATGGTCTCAGGATATGGGCCTATTTCCTGACGTCGTTGCGAAGACCATCGCGGAAATGCTGCTTCACGCGTACGGCAAAGCCGCTCGCGCTGGGCGCCTTGATACACGACTCCGCTGCTGTTTTGGGTCTCCATCCTCGTTTTGTTTTGTTGCGTGGCCATGCTTTCTGGTTTTTTGGACGTTGCGATGCGCACCCCGAAGCGGCTGCCGCTGTGCTCGTGGCCGCGCCAGCGCGACGAACCGCTCGTCCGAAACAAAAACTTTCTGAGCGACGACGACAGCGTTCATGTGCGGCCGCTCGCTCGACTATAGCCTGCCGATCAGCGTTCGGGCTCAAGCGGAGATATCATTATGCGCGGCTCTTGGCTCGCACCAGCGTGTTTGTTCTGTGCAGCGCATGAAATTGAAGAGGATACGTTTTTGCAGTAGCTGTAAAGCTTTGAGCGCTGCTTTGTAAGATTGCCTTAAATGAACTCTCCTGGCGGGCTAACTCACGAAATAGCAGCAAGTACCAGAAAACAAGGTGTGTGATACCATACGCTCCCAGAAAAATGGAACGATTTGATGATGGCCGCAGGACTTGTCAATTATAAATTGTGAAGTAACTGGGTTGCAGCATAGTTTGCATGCACTGAACTAATCGATCTGTCTTTGTTGCTATTTCGGTGTCCCGTTTCGGTGCGCGCGATGAAGTAATAACGACAGCACATACAAGCCTCATATTGCTCGATATTGTATAAACACTAAGCTTCTAGTTTAAGTCATCTGACTGCCCAAGCCGATAAAACGTCACCGGAGGGAAGCCTGACATGGCTAATGGTATCATCAACCAAATACCCAGAGTGAAAAATGCAAGGCTTCCTGCTCTCGGAGGCGGTTGTATGGGTGCCATCTATGCAATCGTGTTGACAACGTGCCCAGGCTCGAATGGCAAGAGCTACTTTATTTGTTTTTCTCACGGAACGGAAGGTAGGGCAATGGGCGATATCAGTTTCTGAGCGTTTTGCGCACGCACGCGGCGTTTACGACGACACAACACGCCTACCATTTGCCGCGAGAAAGCGGAGGCTCTCCTCGCACTTAATGCTGTCGGGTGTAACAGTGAACGCTGGTACGATGAGCGTCCATTTTTCGGCGCCGGAAGCAGATTGCGGATTATGGAAGCGCGACGAGCGAATCAGGACTAAGAGTGCATTCATGATGATGGCGGCGAGGCTGTTGATGACGATGGCGTCATACTGACACACAGTGACTGTCTTTGCTTCTTTTTGTCACAATTTTGTCGTTACCGGGCGCATTGCGTGAGCAGACTCATCGGTTTCTCCTCTCTTGCCGTGAGCGTGAGAGATCGCGATTGGGACGAGTATTACGGAGAATCGCGGAAAATGGTTTTCTCTGTGAAACAACCGGGCATAACAGACACCTGCGCGTGTTTCCTGGAAATGGTTGTATAAAGAGTTTATATTTTTAAATATTTCCCTCTCATTTCTTTTAATATCTCTTTCTCCCTTTCTATACACCATCTTTTTTGTATTCTGCTTATCATGTGCCTCTCTGTTTCTTATTTGGTTTTGTTTTGTCCTATGTTTTAGCTTGCAGTGAAGATGAGAAAACGTAAAAAAAGAGTGCGTACTCAGGACTTCCTTGCAAAAACTTCGGCCTATAGGGGAGGAATATATTTACTGAAGATGACTGTAGTACATAGTTCCAGATATACAGCTTGCTACAAATCATACTACGCTTGTTCGCTCAAACGACTTGATTTGGCAAAGCCAACTTCATTTCATTCATTTCCTGAGGTAATTACGATCGCCATCTTAAAGCTCTTTAAGTACCTCCGTCGCTTCCGCAGCTGTCCTCAGCTACACGACGTTTAGGAAAATAGACACAAAAATGTTTGCAATTGCAATGTGGATTTCCGTGCAGGGTTTGGGTATATACTGGTACTCTACGATAAACTAAACACCGAGTTTGGTGCTGGGCATACTACTTCTTTCAAAAAGGTCAGCTAGCTACTAAAGTTTGTGCGCCTTCTCGAGTATCGTCTCCCGTATGATGGCTGGTTACTCGCTGATTTCGCAACAGTGGAAACAAATGCTTGTACGCAGTCGAGTTTATCAGGGAAAAGTCACTGGGCACGTAATGTCAGTCGGCCGTTTCTGTTTTCATAACTTTTAGGATATTTCATAAGCGTGTAAAAGTTTGCCTGGGGCGTGTAGTTTATTTCCGCAGGACAACACACCCGCGTGGTAGCACGTACCCACGCGGACGATTGTTCACCACATTAAAACCGGTAGCAAACTATGTAAAATCAATCAATCAATCAATTAATCAATCAATCAATAAATCAATCAATCAATCAATCAATCAATTAATCAATCAATCAATCAATAAATAAATAAATAAATAAATCAATCAATCAATCAATCAATTAGCTTATTAGGTTTTATTCAGTGGGTGAATGAATGAATCCAAAGGCCAATTACTAATCGAAAAATTAATCAACTTATCCTTTTTAGCCATACAACAATTCGAATCAGCACTGGAAAGCGGAGAATTGACTGTATACCGGCTTGAACAAATCAATTACGACTATTCAACGACTTCACTAATGTAATGAAATAATTAATCACTTTTAGTAAGCGACCATTTGGAGTACCAATCGTAAATCGACGCTGAGACACGCACCATAACAATGTGATGTTTGCTTGCTTTTAAGGCGAACGCCTCATATCTCAATGTTTCAAGCGCCCGCGTTGTGAGCCGTAGAAAATAGGTCTAAGAATGTTGAGATTGAGCGAGCCGGGGAACGTGACCCTTGCATCCGCGCATCAGGAAAGGGAAACAGTAGAGCGTGAGGAGCGTCGGATGCGGGCTCTGAAAAAGGGCGATGCAAACGCACCAGGAAAGCGAAAGAACCGCGCCAAGCTACGGTAGGCCGCTGCCGCACGTGCAAACGCAGCCACCTCGAGCGGTCAATGTGCAAACAAAGGCGAACAGCAGGCTCCTGGCGATGGCTAGGGAGCGGAACGAGCTTTGGGGGGTGCTGTACAGAAAGATGGTGAAGTGGTGACGGCCGCGCCCGCAAAGTTCAACAAAAAGTTCAACCGCACGTTAACAGAAGGTCCAACAAGAATTTTGTTTGACATTTTTTATAAAGTTGTGAGCATCACCCGCATTTTTTTTCTTCTTTTCGCAATATGCGTACGTATGCGTCCTCTTTTGTTCGAAAAAATACTTTTCTATGTTTTTTTTAATGAAAGACCTGTTTTCTCATCATTAAACGTATTTCATCTTATCTTGGAGATTACTTCATCCGCTTGAATTCGCGAGTGCTTTAATTTTGCCCCTATTGCTGCTGTTGTAGTAATGTGCTGTTTACTAGCTTCACGTATTTTTAGAAGCTCAACCTCACAATTTTATTAAACTTCGGGTCGTTATTCTGTAGTAACTGGCAAAATAGCTACCCCGGAAGTGGAAAAATAAATCACGGTAAACTTCCTACACAACCAGCACAAAGAGCAAACCGGTAAAATAACCACCGTCCGTTCCATTCCCCCTCCTAGCCATGCCCTGAGGAATACCTGTGCGCACAAAATTTGCCTGCGCTCAACCCTGTCATTGTCTCGATGCTTTGAAGCGTAGCGCATATTTCCACAATGCCTTCAGATTCGAAGAACGGGCTCGATTGTTTGCGCAGAAGCAACCTCATTCGCCTTACAGCTTCCAGGTAACCCCGTCCTAGTTCGTGACGGCCAATGGCTTCTCTGAATCCCGCCCATTTCAAGAATCGCATTTGCTGTTGTGGCATCTCGCAAACAGCCTGAGTCATGGTTTTACCGAAAACAACAGAACCGGATGATTCTGACACTGAAAACCAGCACATTGCTTACTTGAGGGAATAGTTCACAGATGGCCCCTCAGTCACCGTTATGTCTCCCCACCTCCTTCCATCTGGACATTATCCTTATGTTTAAGATGTCACTTTTCATTCGTACCTCCGGCACATGAAGGAACTAAACTACAGCTGACATAGACGTCCCACAAATGCGAAGGAAGGCGTCCTTGTTGCCCCTTGCAGACACACAGGCGCAGTGTACGCACGTCAACATCATCATTATCGTCCTCACCTTCTTCAACAGCCCACCACGTCCACTGCAGGACGAAGGCTTCTCGCATTATCCTCCAACCGCTCCTACGAATAAAAAAATCAGTGCCCTTACACTCTGGTACGAAGGATGACCAGTGAAGCTGGTTGATGTGCAAGATGCGCGCAAAACAAAACAAGTTTGTACGTATTTTGCTTTGAGAATGCTTCCCAGCTAATTAACTGAATAAAACTTGGAAGGACCATAGTTATAACATAGAGCACAATCAAGGGGCTATCCGGCGCTCAGCCACGGCGGACAGCAGTCAGGTCACATCGGATCATGGCACGTCCACGGTGAAATCTCCCTGCAGCAGAACGGGCATGCCATCGGTGAGGACGTGAAGCCTGCCTGCGCAGACCCCCCATCCCCAAAAATGCACACATAAGAATGGAAGGGGGAAAGAGGAGGGGGAGTAGACGCCGCGCGGCGAGCACTCCCGATCGGGAAAGAGGCTGCAGCCGTAAAGAAGGGCGGAAAGTGGGCTTGTAACCATACTCTGTTAGTAGATGGCTATCCTTCACTGTGGAATCCACAGTGCGAGAAAGCCTGCTTACAAAATACAATCTTAAACGGAGTTTCTTAAAGCGGCTTCCCCTTTAAACACAAGTGCATTGCTGAAAAGACATTTTAGGTGTGAGGTTCCTTTTATTTGGTATTTTTATCATTTTTTTACACGCCGAACACAAATCCCACAATATTCGTTCCACCCGCCGAGTTTAGTTCTACACACCGAAAAAACTCTGCATATGTTTGTGGTAATCAGACATACACCTTCGCTATGATAAACGTGCATGCTCCCGTGTACGCGCACACAAACTCACACTATCATTCAGTTTTATCTTTCACCCATACGTGCAAAAACATAAACTGATTGATTGAAGGGTTTAACGCACCGACGCAACGCTGGCGATGAGGCGCGCCGTAGTGGAGGGCTCCGGATTAATTTTGACCACCTGGGGATCTTTAACGTGCGCCGAAATGTCGTACACACGGACGTTTTTGTTTTTCGCCTCCACCAGAAAAGCGGCCGCCGCGGCCGGGAATCGAATCCGCAACCTCGTGCTCAGCAGCGCAACGCCTTAGCCACTGATTCACCGCGGTGGTAAGAACATAAACTAAGAACGGGAAGACAGCTAAGTTAACAAATACCCCTGTTACTCGCAGGTTAATGTAAAAATTTCGACGAAATCTTTTTTTAGGGCAAGCTGCGAAAACTAACCAATGCCTATTGTTTTATTGGCTTTTGTCATTGAAAATCATCGTTTAATCAGGATGTAGAAATAAATGCTTGATGTAAAATTTCGCGCACTGCATGCATCGCTTTGTTCCCGGCAGTTGTAAGATTTTAGGATACAGCAGGACCATAACGACAACGAATGTAAATATCAAAGTTCGCTTTCTTGCATGAAAGCTCTTAAGAATGAAAGCGACTTTGTAACTACCCCTTTTTTGTGGGAACTAGGCTCCGCGCATAAAAGCCTAATAAAATATAGTAAGAACGTTTTAAGTGTTTAAAATAACTATTCCGGCTTGAAAGCAGATACCCGGATAACCAAGAATGAAGTTTGGTTGGCAATGACGTACAAAAATTTATTTATCACAAATACCCCCAACATCGTATAAGGAAAGCACTGTAATCGTCATTTTCGAAACGCATTAAGTGAGAAATTACGACTACCGCTATATTACCGCAGGTTACATAATCACATCATTGAAAGTGGAGGCACAGGCTCGTTTCTTGGGATAATATCTATTGGTATAACACTGAAAAAAAAATTGGTTTAGCTTATGTATTTGCCTCCTTATACTGCCCCAAAACACACAACATTTTTACGTCATGGAAGTGGGATCGCCGTCATTCGTTGTAGTTTAATTACCATTGTTAATGACGAGCAAAGCTTTTTGTCAATGTTCTATTCTGGCTGCGCCAATCTCGGCAAGAACATGCAACAGCCTTTCTGTGCGTAAACCGCGCAGAAAAAAATCCAGCGGAATAATTGCCAACATTCTATACAAGACACAAAGCGAAATTTAGTTCTTTTTATTGGTATCTCAAATATGTAACTATATAAATGCAAAACGTTGCTGTACTAGTATAAAAATGCGACCTCTTTCTGAAAGGGTTCGCCGCCCTAACAATGCGTGACACTGCATTCTATACACGAATCGGAGACATTCGAAATATACCATCTACTCGTCCGATTTGTTGCAGCCGAAAGACATAATGCCATATGCCGTGGATGTTTAACACAGCTAAACAATACTTCGGCCACATTTCGCTATTTCATCGGGATATGTTTCCTACTCGCATTGTTGCCACTTCGTGTGACTTGAATTTGCGCAGTTCTGTTTGTTCTTTTTGTTTCTGCAAATGGAGCTGCATTGTTGCCTTTTTAAGTGCATTCAGAAGTGTGTGTTTCGTTCAAAAACCACAGATATGTCACTCACCTTGTGTTACTGGGAGCGAGCTCGGTTAAGTGTGTTTGCCTATCCCGTAAAGTCAGCTGGATAGTTGCGTTATTCCACGTTGCGTTTAATAAACTTCTACGTGCTAGCGATTTAGTCTAAATTCCACAACTAGTCACAAATTCCACAATTAGTCACAAATTCCACAACACCGATACGGGTCTCTAGAAATCATGTACCCCTCCGTGTAATGACGACGATGGTAGAACTCGAAGCTTTCTTCCAACAGATGTCTTGGTGGCCGTCTGAGCTTGGACTTGACTCGCACGGAGTTTGGACTTGTGAATGCAGCGGCTTCCACTCTGACCATTCGGCTTTGATTTCACACAAAGAAAGCGGCAGGTTCAACCATCGTCGTCTTTAGATGGAGGGGTGCATAATTGTTCGAATTTTGCACGTCACGCACCCATTTCCAAATCTGAAATCCTTCGACTATGCCTGGATGGCGCAATCGGATCGACATCGGCTTCATAGCGCGATCGACCCAGGTTCAGTCACGACCACGAGGAGTGTTTTTTCCTTTCACTTCCCCCTGATTATCATCATAGTCTGACAAAGTTAACTTTCCTGCACTCTGTTTTCGACGCGACATACATAATCAGTCGGACATAGAAAGCTTCGCCTTAAGAAGTTTTCACTGTAAGAGCAAACAAATATTGCGTGCACAACGAAAATTATTATACCTATGCGGTTGACCCACGCATTAGTTTGTGAACCCGTTGGAATAGCGTGTCACTCAACCACTTGGCTAAATCAGCTGCATCATGGCGAATACGAAGAGATGTAGAAGAGCAGGCATGCTTGCATGGGTTCCAAGAAAGTGCGCAATAGAGGCCGCTTCTACACCGCCGCTTCGCTAGCCGATGGCGCTCCCCATTTTGACACTTACGCCATGCCCCGTGCTGATGGCGATTGGCGTGGCTGCAATTTTCCATAATGCATGAAGCACGCACCCCTCTTGGTGCAATGCATGTGTGTGTGTACGCGGAAAGGCGTTTCGTGAGTGACAGCGATTGCGCTTAATGGCGAGCCTTGCTCAATCTGGCATGCGCAACCTTAGCGGGCAACCTTCCTGCGAGGATGCCACGCACGCCTTGATCTGGGACTGGTCATCCCACGCTCCTTTGACTTAGAAGCAAGAGCGCAAGTTTTCTTCTCCCCAGACAAAACGGAGAGGCAAAAGGAGTAGTTCAGACACATACAGAAGCCTAAATGCGTTTTGCTAAGCCTGAGGACAGAAAAGGGGTACGTCAAGAAATGACACGAAAGCCCTTAAAATGTAACATTTGCCAGTACTTGCATCTAGAAGCGAAAAACTTGCTTCTAAAAAGTAATGCTAAACTATATGCTATCATGGCCATTATCACCATAGTCGTCATAATCATCGTCGTCATCCTCCTCGTCATAATCAGCAGCAGTAGCAGCCTCCTAACGTCCGCTGTTGGACGAAAGCCACTGCCATGTTTCTCCAGCCGTTCTGGTCTTACGGTGCCTTTCTCACTTTTCGGCGCCGAAAATTTTACCCTAAATCTTTGAAATCGCATTTTTCCCAGAGAAGAATACTAAACAAAATTAGTCAAAAGGACAACTTACCGCGCTACTTCCTTGGCAGGTTTTCAGACAATCAAAATAGCCAAAGAAGGGTAATCACGCAAAAATAGTTTTTAAACAGTTAATCTACCGTGGAATACAAATAAAAGGATAATACCGTAAGCCTTTTGCCCATCGGTATCAGGCACATGCACAGAGAAGAGTTTCGTTTGTTTAGAATGAGAGAATAAGGATTGTGAGGTATATACAAGCGCACAACCAATCTCGTTACAACGCACTGCAAGAGCAGTCAAAGCAGCACATATCAGAAGTACTCCATCGGTGCGCAACACTTGACCCTGGGGACGTGTTCGCTGCTATGACTTTTTACTACAAGTACAATTAGCACGGTAAACAGCACAAGGGGCTCATATCGCTGGTTTGAAGTGAAGTTGGTTGTGTGCACGAAAAAGGGCATATTACTCCTTTACAACAGAGAAAAAAGCATGTGGCATTTCAAGGCGATTGCGTCATTACATTCCACACAAACATACTCACAAACACCATCATACTGAACACTGCACAATGCGCGCCCACCTAGAGTAGAGCTTCCGGCGTTTCTTCCTTCAAAGAGGCCATGAAGACAAAATGCAAGTTTGCTCTGCTTGAAACAACCAGCTTATGGTAAATCACTTAGCTTTATTGCAGCCACACAAGACGTTGTATAACCAAGAGGACGCAAGAAAAATTGAAAAACTTTCAAATTTCGCGCTTCAGTGACGTAACATAGGCAGGAGTGACGTAATATGAGACACCACTCTTTATCAGTGCGTCACCTGCATGTTAGTGGCCAAGGCGTTGCGCTGCTGAGCACGAGGTCGCGGGTTCGATTCCCGGCCGTGGGGGCCGCTTTTCTGATGGAGGTGAAAAGCAAAAACGCCCGTGTGTACGAGATTTCGGCGCACGTTAAAGATCCCCAGGTGGTCAGAATTAATTCGGAGCCCTCCACTACGGCGCGCCTCATCGCCTGCTTTGCGTCGGCGTGTTAACCACTATGATCAATCAATCAATCAATCAATCAATCAATCAATCAATCAATCAATCAATCAATCAATCAATCAATCAATCAATCAATCAATCAATCAATCAATCAATCAATCAATCAATCAATCACGTGCATGTTAGCATACAAGTGGCACGTTGAAACGGAACCAGAGAACCCTACTACAGTTCCCAGTGACGTCTGTTGGCAGTGGCTTCGACCGGTTAGGCGACGTCATAAAGAAATGGCAGGAAAGTGGCTCGGCAATCCCCACTGCCTCAGCCATTTATTTAAAAAGACCCTGCAACCAATTGCTTTTTTTCAAAATCCAGACACTTTCAGAACCTAGTCAACAAACACATCCAGTTCTTAGAATACGAGGTCACAAAGTACCTCACCCAACAATTTTAGGGCTCTATGCCCATGAGATAACTTAGACTCTTGATCAAAAATATTTTCTCTCTGTTCCAGTGTTGGTGTTCTTCGAGCGTTCAATTTACGTGACTACAGCGTGGTAGCGAAAATTGGGCGACTTTATTTAAGTTTCAGCAATAAACGCGTTCGATAGCCACCTAGAAAAGCCGCAAAAGGAAAGCAGGAACGGAGGCGCATCTCCTGCGGCGAACAAATCACGTAGTGCCGCTCCAGCTTTCACGAACTACAGCTTTCAAAATGCTTCCAGACGCAAAGGAAAGCGTTATATCGTTTATCGGAAGTGTTGCGCGAATTCTTTTATCGTAAGTCCTTGCCACATCTCGTATATTTGTTTTAAGTTTCTGATAGAATCGGCATCATTGTTATCCATACAAAGCTGTCATAACTTGTATTTTGTCTTCATCGCCCCTGTAATGTTTGTTTCCCGCAGATCTCACAGAGATCTTGCCACGAAATATTGGACTTTCTCCCGTACCCTAGGTAAATCAAACCTCACAAAGTGAGTGTTTGATCACAGAGCAATATAAATTATTGTTCAAGTGATGAACTTCAAACGCCGTTTCACTTACTGGGGTGTTTTTAAAACGCAGAGACCATTGAAATATTGCCAGTGATCTCGACCATGGAAATATGCGACAAGTGTTCCTAGTCGGCGCTTCACAGTGGAGCTGAACATTTCTGACATCATCAATTGCATGAAATACGTCGCGCTTCCTCTTTCGAACATTACGCTTCCTTACTTAATCGCAATTACAGCGGCAAACACTTACGGGGAATATGAAACTGTTCCGCTTGTGTCATGCTGCACCATGTGTATAATTGATTTGAGTCTGCTTCAAGTTTGCCGTGTTTTCGGTCGCAAAGCAAACTCGCGTTTTTCCCACCATGTGACGACGGCCAGCTGAGGGAGAAATCAATTTATGGAATGAGTAGGGAAGAGTTCTCATTTAGCATGTCGGTAATATTGTACAGGTTTTGTCTTTCCTTTCCAAGTTTTTGTTGTGTTGTTGTTGTTGATGACACGAAAGTCATTGCAGAAAATTGTTAATGGGGTAAGAACATGCCCAAAACTTCGGAATGCGGTTTTAGGCGCGTAATCGCTGGGAGGGCCTGTGGCCGTTACATTTCTGCGTTCGGCGAGCTCACATTTCCGCTGCTTTGAGATCCTTGTTGCTCAAAGCAGCTCGTTCGTGCTTATGCAACATCCGCTGAATTCACACGTTTCTTAGTGTTTAAGCGCTAATGCCAAATAAATCGTTTCCATCTTATTTTACGCATCCTACTAAGCAGCTCATTTAGGTTGTCAATTCCGACCACTTGCAGTGTGTTTATATTCTGCTGTATAATAGAAGAAGTAATACCAATATGTTCTGTTATTCCCAGATATTCGAAATGGATTGCATAGTCTGCGTGTCTGTTGTTTAATTCGCTGTAAAAAAGGTACTCTGGGTTTATTTTACGAGTGGGGCGTAGACAGCTTTTGAGCTTGAGCGCGCCGTATTGCATTGAGTAGATAATAAGGCAGAGCGCCACACCATTGTTCTACACGATTGCAACCATGGAGTCTGTCCTCATGAATGAGAGTTTTGTGACACCCAGTGGAACGACGTGTGATGTCTGCCGTGTAGAAGAAATATGGCATCTGATCTGCTCTTCGGATTTGTATATGAAATAGTACGAGGATTTATAATCTTAAAAGAGAATGTAGGTGTTTCTGTGTCCTTGGTTGCCCTCATCTGACACCTGGCAACATTCGATTTTCTAATCAATTGCTCCCAAACAGCTATTCTTTTCCGCCTTTTTAGGGGCGAAGAACCTTTGGACCTCGCCTTGTCCGGGGCGTGGCGTCCGTGTACACAGTGTTGCGCATGCGCGAGGAGCATTGGATTGGATTGGATTTGGATTTAATTGGATTGGATTGAAAGGGATAGGATTAGATTAAATTGAATTGTATCAGATTGAACTGGATTGTAATTGTATATACTGTACACACGCGTTGTCACTCATCTACATGCGCGAGTGGGCAATGCCACGGGTGATTTACTGTAAGAACGATCCCCAATGCGTCGCCCACTCCTCATGATTCACTTCGTGGAGATCAGTGAATTTTTTTATTGCATGGTTTGTCTTCTAAAGGAATTTTCGTCACGACATGTGTCACTCGACAGAAAACATTTCAGATTTTGGGCTAAACTTTCTACCATTCATTCCCCCTTTCACAAAATCTAGCCCCGGCTCTCAAATTATTCGCATACGCCTCTTCGTGCATTCGTGCAGCCATCACCAAGATTTTGCTTTATAGTTTTACGCCCTCCTTCATTGCCCCCATAACCCATCGAAGTGAAGTCGTTAGGCAACACCAAGGAAACGAAGGTGAGGCCATCGAGGCGCGTGCGCGCTTCCGCTATCGAAGCTCCCGCAGCAGCCCACGCTCGAAGGCTTATTATTATCGCCATCGGAGTTGGCCGCGTATTTCAATCACGCACCCGGAGCCAGGCCTCCCATCCGAGCAGGCGGCCGGCCACCGCAATTGGATCAAGGCTCGCATACGTATCGAAGGCGTGATAGAGGCGCCTGCCGTTCTTTTGTTAGGCTTCCGCGGCGTTGCCAAGCAATTGTGCCCCGCGATGCGCAGCTGCTATAAAAGTATGCAGGTGCCGTTAGAAACGAGCATCGCATTCACGTGACTCTAAACGACATGCGCTGTGCATGGGGCCGTTCAGGAGGAACTCCAGAACGCGCTTTGACTGAACTTGGGAGAGAGAGAGAGAGAAAAACTTTATTTGAGCCCCATTGGGCTAGTCTGGGTGGCGGGTGACCGGCGGTGGTAACCGGCCGGTGACCATTGCAGCTCGCTGGATGACCTTAGCCTGGACCTCACGGTCCGAGCTGCACAACGCCTTCGCCCAGTGCTCTCCGTCTGTGAAAGGGGGGAATGGGTTTTGGGGGCACTGCCACATGCAGTGGTCTTGGGTATCGAGGGACCCGCAGTCGGGGCACAAAGGGGTGGGGTACAAAGAAGGGTAGATTAGGTGAAGTCGATATCGGCAGGGGAGTACGTATGTTTGGGTGAGTCGCCATAGGCGTTCCTCTTCGTTGGAGAAGGTCGGAGCGGCTGGGGGTAGTTGGCGGCGGGAGAGGCGGTAGTGCGAGGTTATGTCGTTGAAGGTAACGAGTCTGTCGCGGGCTGATAGGGCTCCGTGGAAGGGCTCAAGGCCAGGACCAGCTCGGACGGTGAGCTCTCGAGCGGCCCTGTGTGCTGCCTCGTTCCCCCCCACACCCGTATGGGCCGGAGTCCATACCAGCTCGACTGGGGTGGTGGGAGAATTTCGAAGAAGGATTTTGAGGGCCAAAGGCGAGATCATTCCTTTGGCGAAATTTTGAACGGCCGTTTTGGAATCGGAGATTACGATGGAGGGGGGCGGCCTGAGGGTGAAGGCTAGGGCTACTGCCGCCTCTTCCGCGGTCGCCGGGGAGTTAGTGTACAGAGTAAGCGAAGCAAGCGGAGGGGCGTCAGGACCATTAATGACCGCTACCGCATAAGCTTCACGGGTCCTATATCTCGCAGCGTCGACGTAGACGGTGGAGGGGGTGATTGGGTACCGATTGGTTAACGTCCTCGCCCTGTGCTCCCTGCGCGCTCGATGAAACGTCGGGTGCATATTGCGCGGTATGGGTCTCACCGTTATTAGCTCATGAAGGCCACGAGCAGTGCTTCTCGTTTCGATTCATTAGTCTCTGCTGACGTAGTGAAAATTCATTGGTCGTCCGAATACTGCCCCCCCACAAAAAAAAAAGACCATCAACACGATTTCATAAAGCTGCCACGAAGGACAGAAGAAAACAATGGAGAATTCACGATGGTGACCCGGGTTGGATTTCAATTCTCCAAGTAGGATGAACTCGTGTTGGCGTCTGAGACCTTAATGTTGTTCTGCATTTCGTTTGAAGCTGTAGGGCTTCTTCTAAGCCCTAAAATCGAATACCCACGAACACTGAGACGTGGCCGTTTCCCGATCGTTGAGTGGTGAGTTGTTTTATAAATAGGCAAAAAAAGACCGCAAGTTTTAAAGGGGCCAAGCAAGCAAAATAAAAGTTTGTTGTATTCGAAAGATTTCGTGTGCTATAGTGCCCCAGCGCTTGTCCGGGAGCAACCAATGCTTTATTCACTGCGAAATTAATCAAGCTAGTTTAAAATTTTGATTATCCCTCCAAATTGTGTGTTTTACGATGTCTGCAATGACACAATAAGAACGGGTCTTCAAACTTATATTGGTTTGAAGCGGTGATTTGTTTACCGTTGGTCCACCTAGATGGCACCACCATACTGCAGCGGGCCATTTTCTGCCTTTGCTTTGTTTTTACCCTATTTGTACCTGACTTGTTTTTGTTCGTGGAGAAAATGATTAATTGTTACGTGAAACATGGTAATCGCTCGACAAATATGGTCTCGTTAGGCGCCGTCGCTTACGCCAATGGGCCAGTGTCGTCTCAGACAACCCCAATGATCCACAGTGCTGTGCAGCTAAAACAGCATAGTGTGCGCAGTTCCAACAGCAGTAAGCATCAATACTTCTATGTGTATGTGTGCTTTCGTAACTTCCAATGTTTAGCCCACCATGCTACTACTATAAAAATAATGGGCTCTGCATTTAGGCGCAAATAGCTCGTTCGGAAAGGTTTTAAGCTCTGCCTAATTGTGTTTGCTTTTGCCGGCCTAAGCCAATCGCATAGCTGACGAGCATGACATCATAGCTTCCATTGCGGACAATGAGCTATTCGGTCACATGGACATTCCCTTTTTTTCTAATTATAGAGCTCATTTGACTGAAGTTAACATTAAGAATGGCGTCAGTACGATTCTAAATAGGCAATCTTTCGAATTAACCGAACTTGTGTTTTGTCTGCAGGGCCCTTTTAAGAAAGCGGGCCAGCGAAGTCTTGGTCAAAAACATGCTTCATGTACACAGCGGGCGTGACAGATGCCAATAATGTTGATTTGTTTGTGCAATGGTTATTTTCAAAGTGCAATCAACATGAAAGTTCGATCAATTTTTCTTGACAGGAATGATTTCCTTGCACAACATAGTTTATGTTCAGTACTACGCACTAACGCACGCGGTCCATCGAGATCACATTTTTTATCGCTGCTACAAAAGCAGGAACTGTGAAATGCGGAAAACAGGCGTTGATTGCGGGGATGGTATCTTTGATAACAGAAGCATTTTTTCTGCCCGGGGAGATTTGCAGGTTTGCTGAAGAATCAGACGGCGCCAAATCAGTAAAAAATGGAAGCGCGAGGAATCATTTGGACGGAAATGAAATGCAATTTTGCCATTGGTACTGGTGATTAGTTTTCTCAGTTTTCTTGAACGTTTAGTGCATCATCGCTGGGCATACCTGTCTGCTCCAATTTTCTTCATCCTTCATTTTTCTTCATCCTTTGCTTCCTCTTTTTTGCCTATTATCTCCCACGTGTAGGATAGCAAATTGGGCTCTAGCGAGGTTCACTTTTCTGCCTTCCTTCAACATCCTTCCCTACTTCTTTGGTAAAGCTGGACATGCTCCTGTCTACTGTTGATTTTGTTAGTACTTCTTTCGCATCAACAATACAAGATCGGATAATAATCGCCCACATCTTATAGTTTTCCCGTTCCGCAAGTAGTTCATACCGAATATTCCATACGTATCCAGAAAAACAGCCAAGATTGCCTTCACAACTGACAAAATGGTCTTTGCTTTTGTAGAAGATTTCACCCGGCGCTGTCCGCTGGTATTACTGCTGCTTTGGCTTGGGGGTGTGGAGGTGAATCAATTTTTCGCCTGCGGTCGGGAATCAATTCCTGCGGATGGCTCGTAAGCGTCACCCGACACTGCTAAAGCGTGTGATTTTGGTGCTTAATAACCAATTCCGGCATCAATCACACGGGCTTCACCTCTAATTTTCATTGCAAGATTTTGTGCACTCTTTCAATTGGAATCGATGCCCTGTAAACCATAAAAATAATAAAAAAAGAAACCAGCGCATATTACGCTAGTGGTGCATGGCTGGAGTTACCGCAGAGCTTGGTGTTGACCTCTCTTCTCCCCACACTGACAGCTGATCCCGGGAGAGAAGACGCAGCCGGGCCCCAGCAGTGCAAATCCAGTTTGGACAGCACTGTAAAGCAAAGATCATTAAAGTATGTACAGTGTTTCATCCAGTAGCAATCCTC